>NW_024062788.1:0-610000 GCF_006381635.1 Hibiscus syriacus | reverse complement strand
ATCGGAATTCGATTGTTTTTTATAATTCGTTGGAAGGTACTGCTAGCATTCTTGATCGAAGTAAAAGGCTTCAAAATTTGGCGTGCAAGGCCATTGAGACCAAAACAAGGGTGCGCACAATGCAGAATAATACAATCGTTGGTGATGCGGAATAGTAATGGTATGTCTTCTTGTGGTGGAGCTGTTAGGAATCAGGATGGAATGTGGATTATGGGATTTACTAAAGTCATGGGTATTTGTTCGGTTATAGAAGCTGAATTGTGGGGAGTATATGTTGGGCTCAATTGTGCTTGGAATACCGGGATGCGGAAGGTTGCGGCTGAGACATAGTTTACATGCTATTCGGTTGATTCGAGAGTATAAAACTAAAGGTGGCCAGATCTCTATTTTGGATCATATAGCTATGTTGATCAATCGGCAATGGGAGGTCAAATTCCAGCATGTTCTTCGGTCGGAAAATCGAGTGGCGGATTACCTAACTCGATGTGACAGGTCGAATGAAGTGGAAACTCAATTCCTACATGTTCCACCTGATTCGATTCTTGGGATGATAATGACCAAGGTTGTTAGAGAGGTGGGTTCACCACTAGTTGGTTGTTTGCTCAAATGATTGTTGCTTGATTGTATTGTTACTGTACTCTTTTCTTCCGAATAAGTTAGAGAAGATTTTTTTAACGAGGTATATGATAATAAACTCTTTTTTCATAAAAAATAAAAAAGAAAGAATTTAAAAGACTATGTCCACCAAAAACTCAAACATAAAATAAAAGGAAAAACCTAAAGACGTAGTCGAAACCTTCTTTTAAATCTAATGTCATCATCTATAGTAATTCAGTAATCGTCAAAAATATTCCTTTATCTCTATTGAACTAGATGTTTTAGAGATGATAAAGGGGTGGCGAGCGAACCAAAATAAACGTACAAGTTGTTTTGCCAAATAGATTTTAATACATCGACAACCAATCACAAATGAAAATCTAACCATCGAAAGACCACCAATAATCACAAATCAAATATGGAATGAGATTATTTAATAACAAATATTTTACTTTAAAACATCACTATATTATTGAAATTATAATATTTTATAATTGTAAATATCACCGAATTTCATGAATCTTGGTTTATTTACGGGGGAAAACGTTATGCAAATCTTCTCACGTCTAATCATATCAACATCACCATCTTTACAATAATTAGATTATAATTATATGATCTCTCTCTATCAAATATTTTTGTAGTACAAAAATAGATATAAATGTTTTTTTATTCAATCTTCAAAAATTATTTCATAACATTACTTAAGGAAAAGAAAAGTAAAATATGCTCATTTGGAATTTGACAGGTAGGATTTTTTTTTAATTGGAGATCTTATTGATTATAAAGCCCAACTAAAAATTATGTACACATAGTAGAACATGCTTGAGATGTGGAAACAGAAATGCTATATTCCAAATGATTTGGTTTGACTTTTAAGGCTAAGATTTTATCCTATAGTAAGAGTTATGTATAATCAACATTTAAGAGTAATGTATTATCTCCACAAGTAGCAGATTTCTGGGCCAAGAAGATCCTTCAACTTTTGTTTTTTCCTTGGCTGTATCTCATGGTTATTTTAACTATTATTAGATTGGCTTTTCTTTCTTATCTGATACATCACATCCCTGTGCTAGTTCACAATTCATATCATGTTCGAGTGTAAGTTCAGTATATACGAAAATTATCTATTACACAGATCGTGTATATAAGGACGCCATTGCAGCGAACTTATGCATGGGATAAACAATTACACTAATCCCATCTTCATCTCTTTCTCTCTTTCACTATGTAATTCTACTAACCTACCTGCTTCGTCTACTTGCCATCTTTCTGTTTTGTTTTGGGCGTCTATAACACGAACTGTTGCGGGGAATATTGTCTGGTACGAAGCCATTCATCTGAATCTTTAATGTCTTTTGAATGATTTCGGACCAGGCTTCATTCCCCTCAACTTGGTTTTAGATATATATATATTCTTAGCTTCACTGTCCCAAGGATCAAATTTGCATGTACCTACATTTGCTGCAAATAGGAAGTAGAGTTGGAATCAAGAAATCCTTAGCCAATGGATCAGAGAAGCCAAAATTAGTATCCAGATTTTCATGGTTTTTTATATGTCGTCATAAACAACTCTCTCTCATTATGTGGATATCTCATTATGTTGTCACATACCATGAATGGCATTAGCAACAAATAATCCTTAAAAAATATTTTTGACATATATACATACTGCATTAGCAAGTATCCCTTCCCTAGATTTGAAAGCATAAACTAAACAGAAGATCAACTTTCTTGCTTGGACTCCAAGTAAACTAAAATTGGAGCCTCATACAAGCACGATAGCCACAAATGCATTTGCACTCCCTGTTTTTCTTCCATCAATAAGTCTAACCAGATTACCTCCATTATAGATGGCTTTGCACGGACTCAGAATTAGGAGCAAGCCAACACATTTTGAAACTTCCATTCGGTATGCAAGTTTCAGCATAGACCCGCCAACTCAAGAATTTCGCCTGGTAGTCAAGCACGCAAACAAGTTTCACTCGGGCATCATTTAGATGGCTCCTGGACTGGGAATGTTGGAAGCAATTTCAAAGTTTCAAGATAGGCTTTATCTTTTGAAAGTAAATCTACAACTGCAGCGGCAGTGGATGCATCAGGTGACAATTTTTTCTCCACCATTTTATGAAGAAGTTCCACTATTTTTTCGGTGTTATTCTTCCGAGAGAAACCATGCAAGAGTGTATTAAATGTTACAACATTCGGAGTACAACCCTTTTCCTCCATTTCTATTAGCAAACCATTTGCCTTTTCTAGCTGTCCTTCCTTGCACAGAAAATGGATCATTATAGAATAAGTTACAACTGTTGGTTTCAGGACTTTATTTGGCAATCCATAAAATAGCTCCCAAGCAGTTTCAAGTTTCCCTGTTTTGCACAGCCCATTAATAAGTGAATTGAACATTTTAATACTAAATCCAAACTTGCAGTTTTCTAACTTATGAAACAGTTCCAATGCCTCTGGGACACAACCATTTTTGCAAAGTCCATCCACAAAGGCATTATAGGTGCAAGAATCAACCACAATACCATCAAACTGCATTTTACCAAACAGTTCTCTAGCTTCGTCAACCTTTCCGGCTCGGAAAAGACCAGTCAATAAGGTGTTATATGTGATAGTGGTTGCTTTGATCCCTTTGCCTTTCATTTCCTGATAAAGCCTCATAGCTTCATTAACCTTCCGCTTTTTGCAATAAGCATTGATCATTATATTATAGCTAACCACATCTAGTCCATTCTCCTTACTTTGCAACGAAACAAACAGATCCCCTGCAATATCAAGCTTACCAGCCAAGCAATACCCATCCAACAAAGTGTTATATGTGAATATATCAGGATTGACTCCTCTCTGAATCATTAAATCTAACAATTGGTTTGCTTCTTCCATCTTCTCCATCTTGCATAGTGTATCGATTAACACATTGAAAGTGACCACATTTGGACGCACACCTTGATCCAACATAACAAGAAATAGGCTTTTAGCCTCCTTCAAATTACCTATGCAGCAAAAACCATGAAGTAAAGAGCTACAAACAACCACATCCGGAGAAATTCCCTGACTCTTCATTTCCAAGAAAAGTTCCCTTGCCTTTTCCACCATGCCCTCTTTACACAGGCTATCAATAATAATACCATAAATAATAACATTGGGCTTACACGCCCCATTTCCATTAACCATTTCCTCATATATCCGAAGAGCAACACTCATATTCCCCATTCGACACAGACTATTAATCAAAGTCCCACAACTAAGAACACTAGGCTGGCAACCAAAAACAATCATTTTCCCGAACAAGCTAGTTGCTTCATCAACCTTATCCACAACAATCAGCCCTTTAATCAGAGCTGTAAAAGTTACAGTATCTGGTCTATAACCCCACCTAAAAAGCCTACCTAAAACAGCAAAACCGTCACCAGCTCGACCCATTTGACATAAACAATTAAGCATAATATTAAAGGTAATGAAATTAGGCGAAAACCCAATTGAATCCAATCTCTTGCAAAGAAAAACAACATGACTATATTGCTTAATCTTAGCAATTGCACCTAACAACAGATTAAATGATGACATTGGAGGAGGGGGTTGCATTTGGCTCATTTGATTAAAAATATTCAATGCTTCATCGAGAGTAATGGCACCTGACTTGAGAATTACATAGAGTGGTTCGAGGCTTGCAATAGTATCTTTGCTGTGGTCTGAAGATTTGGGATTCTTAGAAGTGGGCTTTTGGCGCGGATTGAAAAGAGACGAAAGCTTGCCTGATAGAGTAGATTTCGCAGAAGAAGAAATAAATGATAGAGCAGCTCCATTAGCAGCTGAAGAAAAGCGGAGCGTCGTTGTGGCGACCATTTCCCGGGATGTTTTAGAAAAAGAGACTTGTTAAACCCTCCGGAATCACGTCTAATAACATGCAAGTATATTAGTGAATAATCTTGGTTTTCTCGGGTCCCTTGGGCATGGCCCAAGAGCCAATAAAGAGAAAATTGAAATTTAATAATAACAGGCAGTAATAACAAATAAGGGAAATAAAATAAAACAAGCAAAACTCTATTTTCCTAGTTTCTTTCCCAATATTTTTCTCAGAGTTGGCGTACCAAAGAGAATCTAAAAAGGACAAGGAAAATGAAAGTAAAACTTAGTTGATCTAACAGTGAGTGAGCGACAATATGAACTAACCCATCGGAAAATTTAAACTTCTTCTGAGAATAAGAATCCGATCGAAGAGATGAACGGAGTTTCAGTCACCAGCGAACTAAAAAGCGCGTTGAATTTCTCTAATTCTCTTCATTGTCGTTTCACTGTTTCTCGAAGATTTAAATTTAGGATGGCGTTGGAAATTAATGGTGCTTTTAGACAAAGGAGAAGCAGACGGGGGGTTTCAGGTGGAAGAAAGATTTAGGCCGACGGCAGCTAAGATTTTTGGGTTAGGGGGTAAGCTGATTCGGGTGTTTTGTTGCCAACCATTGGGTCGGGTTTTGGATAGTCGGGTGAATTTTCATATTATCTATTTTAAATTCAAAATTAAAATTACACACGATTATTATTATAATTATTTTGTTAAACTATATAGTAACCACCAAATTATATCTCTTTTCATCTTAGTTATTATTTTTTTCAATTAGATCATCTAACTATTTAAATGTATTAAATCAAATCACTTTCTTTAACATTTAACAGATAGAAAGTTGACATGATAATTAATAAAATTGATATAATTATACATTTATCTTTATTATTTATGCAATCTATCAAAAAATTTAAATTAATTTAATATATTTAATTTTCCAATGTAAAAACATGTAAATGACATTATTGAGTTTTTTTCTTATTTTAATTTATATTTTATTTAAATATTTTTTCTCCCAAGATGTAGCAGTGGAAATTCAAACCAAGGTCCCTATGGGAGATAAGCATGCCTCTGCCACTACGCCAACAACAGCCGTTATCTTAAATTTTACAACCTACATTATTTATTTGACACTATAACTAATGCCAGAAAAAATAAAAACAAAAGTAGCAATATAGCGACTTAAATTTAAAATTATAAACATATTAAATTTATTTTTATTTTAAATCTTATTCTAATTATTTTTAAATAAAGATAACATGAACAAAATTATTAACTAATGATTACATTTGCTTTGGTGGCTTAATTTTTTTTTTGTATTTCATAATAGGTAGGAATAGTAAAAATATTTGAATCCGACGAGTCTTGATCCGACTCGGTCCAGTAAGGGCGCTTTTTTTAAAAATTTGGTTCGGCGTGGGACAGGACAAGTTATATAATAGATAATTTTGAGGTGGGACGGACTGAGTTTAAGGTGAAAAATTATTGACTTGACTCAATTTGATATAAATTATTAGTTTACCCCTTATATATGTAAAATTTAAAATCTTAGAAATTTCTATTTATATAGTATTATAAAATATATTATTTTTAACCTAAAAGTATGGGCGGGTTCAAAAGTGAAGAAAAGCTAACAGGGCGAGACATGATGGGGGTATAAATAAGGGAAAATTATGCCAGTAGTCTCTTTTGTTTTCAGTCTGACCGACTTTAGTCACTGATTTTTTAATTAAGTGTGTTTGGTCCCTTACGTCATCAGTCCGTCCAGTTTAAGTCACTCGACCGTTAACTTCCTGTTAACCCATTAATAGAACTCTGAGTTGACAATTAAAAAGTAAAATAAAAAAAATCAAAACCCTCCTCCTCCTCCTCCTCCTCCTCCTCCTCCTCCTCCTCCTCCTCCTCCTCCTCCTCCTCCTCGAGCTGGAGCTATTCACTATTAAATGACACCATAGAGAGTAATAGCTACGTGATGAAGGCACTTGCCGCATGTGGATGGAAGACAGAAAAAATAAACTTAAAAGTATGAGAGAGATAAAACCAGCATATATTGATTATGTGCAATAGGTTTATAACAATAGTAAAACTCAAACGAGAAAAATGGAAAAATGGAAAAATCTGGTTTTCTCATATATGGTCAAATAATGCAAAATTGCTGTATATATACAACCATGCTAACCACCATGACTAACAGTTGAAACTAACAGCTAAGCTAACTTCCATAACAAACTAAAACATCTAACTAACAATATAATATCTTGATAATAAGGTTCCTTGACTTCTGGCAACTTTCTGGCATTTGTATCAACTCCATTCCCATTTTTCCTCTATGATCATATACAGGCCAGTTAGCATAAAAACCAGCTTATTCTAGATTATAGAATACTTAAAGTGATAGCAAAGGATAATAACCTTTCTCCGTGAGTCAAAAGCAAAAATAGCAACATCGTTGTTTTTGAACCGACAACAACATCGTCAAAATTCTGTGTCCAAAACAGTAGAATATCTATCACCATTGCAAACTAAAAGAATATTAAAAGAGAAGGCTGCAAGAAAATCACAAGAGTTATTACCTTGAACACAGAAACATCAGTTGCTTCTTACTATCATAATTAAGGCCATCATCCTTCTCAACATATTTTCTTCTGCCACCCTCAATGTTAATATTCTCTTTGGTTTCGAAACCATCTTCACTATCACTGTGTACAAGGTACCTATGACAGTCATCTTCTTCCGTGGCTTCTTCCTTTCTTTTCTTCATTCCACGTTTCTAAACACATAACAAATGAGGGCTATCTTTGATAATCCAAATGAAAGACACAACAACAAATAGCATGAAAGGTAAAGAAAGAACTCCAGAATTGGGCAATTCTTCATCGTCTTTCAATACTTTCGGTGTTTTATCTTTTTTTGTTAGCAACTCAAATGCCCTATCCTTGTTTGAACCCTCGTCATCCTCGTCACTAATGTTATCATTCCTACTGCTAACAGTGTTAATTTTTCTCGTCAAAAGAGCATGATGGTGAAGCTATTCAGCCAGTATAATGAAGATCTCCTCCCCACATTTATGAACGTTGCTTAATATTAACATATATATATTATGATCACAGCTATATATAGGTGAAGAAAGTATGGATTATAATGAGATATATGGACATTAAAATTTAGTTTGCAGGGTTTTTTTGTTGTTGAAGAAAGTATAAAAAACAATACATTAAATATGTTTTGATTGGTGTATATGACATGTAGTTCGAATTGACTTTGACCACGGCGGTCGATGCAATGATGGTGGCCATAGTATACTTGGCTCACAATGGTATCCTAATACAAAATGTCTAGTTATCTGCCAACAATTCGGTGAATTTTACCAGAAAGTGAGAGAAACCGTGGTAGCACCCTTTGTTATTGTTTCCAAGTATTTTCAAGGATTTCAAAGCACTGAATTTAAAGAAGAAGAAGAAGAACGTGGTGTTTTTGAATTTTTGAAGAAGAAGAAGAAACATGTGGATGTTTTTGAAATTTTTTATTATTTAATTGTGAACTCGGATTTTTGTTAATGTGTTAACAGAAGTTAACGGTCAAGGGACTTAAACCGGATGGACCGATAACGTAAGGGACCAGGTGTATTTAATTAAAAAACCGGTTACAAAAATCGGTCAGACCGAAAATAAATGAGACTATTAGCATAGTTTTCTCTATAAATAATATATTTTCAGGCCGGGATCGGGACGGCAAAAAAATTGGCCTGCTCCACCCGTGCCCATCCCTAGTAAGAGGTCAAGGTTTGAGTCGTTTATTGTTACTTTTATTTTAATTTTTTCTGGCACTCTTTATAGTTTAAAATAAATAACGAATTTGTAAATCTTGTGTCGAGTACTAATTTTACTAACTGTAACGTCAGCACTTCCGTTAAATGTTATTGGCAAGTGACATGATTGAATGCATTTAATTACTTAAATAACCTAATTGATAAAAATTTAAAAATAGAAGTCAAATGAAAAAGGGTTATAGTTTGATGATCACTATTTTTTATTATCAATTTTAAAGATAAATTATAAGAATAATTATTAATATTTAAATAAATTTGGTGTTTTAAAAATTATGATTTAATTATCAATATTCTTAATTTATAATAAACTAATCACTTGTCATTAATAATTATTATTGAGGCAACGAAATAATTAAAACGATTATCTGCTATTGTTTTACCATACGAGATGATGACACATATTGATTATCTGACTTTCTGAGAATTACGTTTAAAGAAAAAAAATTAAATAAAAAGGGTTCTCTTTAAATTCTTGTCACTTCTTTTTTAGATGAATTGGATGTTGTTCGTTGGAGAAAAAAGTTCGATCAAGCTCATACAATAGAAATATGGAGACGACGACCAATTCTGGTGGTGAGTGATGATATGTAAAATAAAGGATTGAAACACAGTGACAAAACTTAACATTATACTTTGAAAGGTCAATTTTGAGGAAAAAAATCATATGTATTAATTAAAATACATTAATTCCTTATTCAATGTCAATTATATATCAAAATATCATACTAATAAAAGAAAAATATAACCCTAAATTATAAGTATCACTGTAAATTATTCCTCAAATTTATGAACATTTTAATTTCATCCCTAAACTATAATCTTTATTCTAAATCATCTCCAAACATTTTGGACATTCCAATTTCACCCCAAACTATACATATATACTAATCACATCCTACGTTAATTAAATTGTTTGTCTAAGTTATATTATTAAATATTTGAAAAAACAAAAAAAAAATATGTTAAACTATGATTGAAATTGATTACATATTTTCGGAAGAATTTGGAGATGAAATTGTAATATTCAAAAGTTTGGGGACCAAATTAGATAGGGGTCATAACTTAGGCTGAAACTAGAATGTACAAAAGTTTAAAGACTAATTTAGAATGAGAGTTGTAGTTTAGGGATCTTTAAATTTTTCCAGGAAAATTCCAATAATCCGAACATTTTCAAACCACTGATAATAAGTTTTCTCTAAAAATTCATCCAGTCCCCATAACGTTTTCTCAAAATCACTTAATCTTATACCTCTACACCTCCAAATCAAGCTATTATTGTTTCCTCCCCCTTCCTTTCTTCACTAGTTAGAAAATCCATATACATGCACTGGTAAATAATAAAGGATATGTAGGAAAACAATTGTGCATAACAAAAAGTAAATAAACTCCATACGACCAACACCATATTTTCATAATCCTATCCAGTTGGATCTTGATTATGGATTTCCTGTATGTCAACGAAACTCCAAGCTATTTTTTACCGCTTTAAATTTCAGATTTTAAAATACATTTTTACCAGCTATTTCCTTATTAAGCTCTTAGAGAGTTTTGAGCTCCACTAATCTTTTCAAGTTTCAAAATCCCATCTTCCAGAAGAGACTGAATAAAATGATATCTCAATTGTATGTGCTTCATCCTGGAATGAAAAGACGGATTCTTTGCTAGATGGATAACACTTTGATTGTTGCAATACAAGACATTTTTTTCTTGTTTCTTACTTAACTCTTCCAAGAAACTTTGGAGCCATACCATCTCCTTGTTGGCTTCCGTAACAGCGACATATTCTGCTTCAGTTGTAGAGAGAGCAACTATCTTCTGTAGTTGAGAAACCCAACTCACTGCAGTTCCTCATAGAGTATAGACATACCCTGTAGTGCTTCTTTTGATATCAACATTTCCGGCTAAGTCAATATCTACATAGCCTGTCAGTATCGTATCTCCACCTTTGAAACAAAGTGCTTTGTTTGTGGTATCCCGCAGATACCTGAAGATCCATTTGACTGCTTCCCAGTATACCTTGCCCGGATTATTCATGTACCTGCTAACAGCTCCCACTGCATGAGCAATATCTGGTCTAGTACAAACCATGACATACATCAGACTTCCAATTTCTAAGGCATACGACACCTTCACCATGTGTGCACGTTCTTCCTCCGTCTTTGGTGACTGTTCTTTGGAGAGTCTAAATTGAACACCTAAAGGTGTACTTACTGGTTTAGCATCTTGCATGTTGAACCTGGAGAGTACTTTATTGACGTACTCAGCCTGTGATAACATCAAAGTCCCCAACTTTGTGTCTCTCTTAATCCTCATCCCAATAATCTACTTTGCAGCGCCCATATCTTTCATTGCAAACTGCTTCGACAATTTTTTGCTTCAAGTTTATAATTTCTTGCATGTCTGAACCTGCAACGAGCTTGTTATCAACATATAACAATAAAATAATGAAGTTGTTGTCGAACTTCTTGATGTAGCAACAATGATCTGCTTGGCATATGGTAAAACCACTGCTACCCATGAAGCTATTGAACTTCTTGTACCACTGTCTAGGAGCTTGTTTTAAACCATACAAGCTCTTCTTCAACCTGCATACCAGGTTTTTCTTGTCTGCCTTTATGAAGCCTTCTGGTTGCCTCATATAGATTTTCTTCCTCTAAATCACCATGAATGAAAGTTGTCTTCACATCTAACTGCTCAAGATGTAGATTTTCTGCAACTACAATTTTTAACACCAGTCTGATTGTAGACAGTTTCACGACTGGAGAGAAAATTTCATTGTAGTCATTACCTTCTTTTTGCTGAAAACCTTTGTGTTGAATTATGTTTCGATATAACAAATTTAAGGAAAAATGTTTTTTGGACTTGAATTGAATTTATTCAAAGTTTTAAAAAGGTTTCAAAAATAATTCAAAGTCCATTAAATTCAGATTTGAGCAAAAATGCTAAAGGGTGTCAAAGTGCATCCATGCACCCCTACAGTGCATCCATGCACCTGCCACTAGTGCATCGATGCACCATGTAGTGCATCCATGCACTCCATTTCGAATGCAATTAGTGCATCGATGCATCCTGCTATGCATCGATGTATCATACTGTGTATCCATACACCAAAGCTGCAATGGCTAGTAACGGCTAGTTTATTTGAATTTAGTGAAGGGGTATCGATGCACCATGTTATGGGCAGCCTTTTTGAGTAGAAAAATCATCCCCAACAGCTCCAAAACATCCCTAACGGCTATATACAACATCAAACACATTCCAACCTATAAATACAAGCTAAAGACACTTGAAGAAGTAAGAGAACAACTATCCAAGCAATCAAACACAAGAGAAGAGTTTTTCATTCTTATTTCATCTTTCTCTTGTAAATATTTTGTTCTTGTGAGCTTAATTCTTGTAAACACCTACCTTAGAGAGGTTTTCTTGTTTACATTTCTTATCCTTTTGTAAAGGGGAAAGGTTCTAGTTTAGCCCAAAAAAACTAGGGAGTTGCAAGGTTATCTCTTTGTCCTAAAAAAAAGAACAAATTAGTGAATTTGTTGGAAAATCCTTGGTGAGGAGCTAAGGTAGTGGACGTAGACTTTGGTTGATAAAGTCGAACCACTATAAATCGCTGTGTAATTCTCTATCTTTCAATCTCCTTACTCCCTAAACACAAAATCGTTCCGACTCCTCTTTGCAAACCGTTCTGGTTGTCAATTCGAGCTTCCGAAAATCCCAACACTTTGACAACCAATCTTGCTTTGTAGCGTTTTCTCCCATCGTGCTCTTCTTTGATCCTGTAAACCCACTTGTTATGGAGCGCTTTCTTGCCTAGTGGTAATTCAGCTAATTCTCACGTCTGATTTGACATAAGTGAGTCCATCTCATCTTTCATGGAAGACTCTCACTTGACTAAATCTTCCACCTCCATTGCTTCATCATATCACTTTGGTTCACCATTGTTAGTCAGCAACAAGTAGTGCAAAGAAGGCGAATAACGCTGAGTTAGTTTAGGAATTCTGGAGGAGCGTCTTAGTTCTGGTGTGCCTGGTTCTTCTTGACCTACTTCAGGACTGATCTGAACATCATTTCCAGAAATCTCCTCGAACTCAGCAAATTCCTTTTTTTCAGCTTCGGTATTGGAGCTACTTGATTCTATGGTTAACCTGTCTTTGTACATCACATTCTCATTGAAAATGACATCTCTGCTTCTGATGATCTTTCGATTTTCATAGTCCCAAAATCGGTAACCAAATTCATCACCACCATAACCAACAAAGACACATTTGTTGGACTTAGCATCAAGTTTACTTTTTTTCAACAGAATTTATGTGTACATAAGAAATACAACCAAACACTCTTAAGTGTGAAAGGTTTATTTCTTTTTTGCTCCAAACTTCCTCTGGTATTCTACCATCCAAGGGAACTGAGGGCCTACGGTTGATCAGGTAAGCTGCATTGTTGATAGCTTCAACCCATAGCAACTTGGGCAAGCCGACATGTATCGTCATTCTTCTGGCACATTCATTCAAATTTTTGTTCATGCGCTCTGCTACGTCATTCTGTTGCGGTGTCATGGGAACTGTTGTCTCCATCTTGATCCCATTGTTTGTGTAAAATTCTCTGAATCTACTATTTCTGTACTCTCCTCCATTATCAGACCTCAACTGCTTGACTTTCAAACCATTCTCAATTTCCACCATGGCCTTGCATTTTCTAAAGGTATCAAAGACTTCTTATTTCTTCTTCAGAAAATAAACCCACACCTTCCTTGTAGAATCATCGATGAAGGTGACATAATATAGTGAACCTGCAAGAGATAGAATTGGAAATGGTCCCCATACATCAGTATGAACCAACTCTAACTTTTCAGCCTTGGGTGTCTTGCCAATCTTTGCAATACTTACTTTCTTTTGTTTGCACAATTGCAATCCTCACATACTCCGAAATCTATATTCTTTAGATCCGACAGCTTCCTTTTTGACAAAAGTGTCTCAATCCCTTTCTCGCTCATATGGCCAAGCCTTTAGTGCCATAGGTTTGATTTTCCATCAACATCTGCTGCTGCAATGATATTCTCTAAATTTGAGGTTACATAGAGAGTATCAGTCTTCTTACCACGAGCAATGACGAGTGATCATTTGGTAATCTTCTATTCACGGCCTAAAAAGGTTGTATAATATCCTTCTCCATCAAGTTGTCCAATAAAAATCAAATTTTTTTAGGCCAGGAATATGTCTCACTCCTTTCAGCTTCTAGGTGGTCTGGTTTGGCAACTTTAATCAGATGTCTCCTTTTTCGACGATCTTCAAGGTTTCATCATCAGCTAGATGAATCTTCCCAAAATCACTACTGACATAGTTCTCATGATTTCTTGGCATTGGTGAAGTGGAAAGATGCCCCTGAATCTAAAATCCATGATTCAATCGGACTGTTGACGCTTAGAATCATGGCATTACCTATTTCCTCTGTTACGTTAGCAGATTCCTGTGCGCCAGTATCTTTCTTCAGTGCTCGGCAATCTCTTTTAAAGTGACCCTTCTTACCACAATTATAACAGTTAAATCTTTATTTCCCGTTCTTGATTTTCCCCTTCTAGATTTCGATCTACCCCGATTTGGATTTCTTTCTGAAGTTCTCCATCTAGACTTCGTGTGCAAGGCTGAGGAGTTTGATGTTTCACGCGATTCTCTCCATCAAATTTCTTCACTCAATACCAAATCTCAAACATTGTCGAATTTCAATTTACTATTTCTCGACGAGCTGTTGACTACTGTAACAATAGCATTCCAACTGTCTGGTAGAGATGATAAAAGAATTAAAGATCGAACTTCATCATCGAATTCAATTTCCACGAAACTCAACTGAGTTGTAATTGTGTTGAGTTCATTTAGGTGTTGAGCCACTGATGCCCCTTCTGCCATCCATAAATTGAATAATCGTCTCATCAAGTGAACTTTGTTTGAGGTCGATGGCTTCTCATACATACTAAAGAGAGCTGCCATAAGACCCGTTGTTGTCTTTTCCTTTGCTATGTTGAAAGCAACATTGCGGGATAATGTCAGTCGGATAACTCCGAGGGCTTGTCTGTCGAGAAGAACCCAGTCTTCATTCTTCATGCCCTCTAATTGCTTTCCTAAGAGAGATTGATATAGATTTTTCTGGTACAGAAAATCTTCAATATCCATCTTCCAAAAGCCAAAGTCCGCACCATCGAATTTCTCAATTTTCACATTCCCTTCGTTTGCAGCCATCGCTCCCACTCGAATCTGACTTCTTTTGGATCATTTCTGACAATTCTTATGAACCACCGTATGTTAGAACACCTCCGTCGACAAATTTGTATCGTCGACCAAATTTTACTATTCACGAAATTTATTATTCACGTGAATATTAACCGCAGAAAAATCGAAATAAATTCACCACCAAAAGCTCTTGATACCAGTGTGAATGCAATTTCCCTAGCCTTTCCTTTCCTGCCAAAAGGTCAAGAAAAACTTACAAACATAGCATATTGGCACCAGCAAATTAAATTCACTCATGCATTATCACTACTTATGAAATAGTCAAATGTGTAATAACATTTCCCTAGTTTGGGGCCATAAATGGAAAACAGCTTAACTACAATTTTTTATGTATAGTCTAAATAAATTGCCTCAAGAAAAGATAAGAAAATAAGAAGCTATGTTACGCTAACCCTACATTTTTTTTGAAGTACCTATGCCTAACACTTGTGTCCAATGCATATCCCGAGAAGAGTATGGGGATTTGACCTCGAAATACATAGAAAATGGAAATAATCGAACATACTCATGTAGGACACATACACTAATCTGACAAACATCCTAGTCCAAAAGAAATTTCACTAAGAGGCCAAACCAGTTTCATAGGCTATTTCAAGAAACCTTGGCCTTCAATTATCTTTTATCATTAGTTTTGCATGTTTGTTTTCCATCAACAACATAACTATCCATCAAATTTCTTTGTCCTTTTCTCTTTTTTCTGGAAGGCACATGTTTATCCAGTCTGTTAACCAAAAAGCAATGTTTCACCTTGTGGGTGATTCACACTTGCTTGCCCTGAAATCCAAATTTTCTTCTTTTAGATATAAGTAATCTTCATCGTGCTCTAGTATTTCCACTGAGACTTCTCTGATGATATCGTTGACCCATTGCAATCCATAAATCTCATAGCCTAAAATAGTAATAGTTTGACAAAGTGAGCTAGCTAGCCCAATGAGTACACAACTACTCTATCATATTTCAAGAGATCCATAAATAATATGCATGCAAGTCACGTGTAAGCATATAGGCCACCAATGTAGCATCAACTGTCCGAAAATTAATATTAAACCTCAACTTACTAAAATTTTATGGCATCGATATAAGCATATCTTAAGATATATATATATATATATATATATATATATATATATATATAAAGTACTATACACAAATCAAATATGTTGTCTCAATCATTCAACATTCATAATTGCTAGAGTGAGTGTCATGATTTAACTAAAATCACATAATAAGATCATTCTCGTAGTTGGGTGTGTATCTAGTGTGATATATCACCCTTGTCTTAGTACTATGATTAGGCTCTCCCGTGCAAGTCACTCTAATTATACAGGGATCCCATATGAGTCACCCTAAAATAAATATGATTAGGTGTTCCCGTGTGAGTCACTCTAAACCTACAGGGATCCCGTATGAGTGACCTAAAAATAAATATGATTAAGTGTTCTCGTGCGAGTCACTCTAATTCCTCAGGGCTCCCATGCTAGTCACCTGGAATAATATGATTAAGTGCTCTCGTGCGAGTCACTCTAATCCTTCGAACTCCCTTGCGAGTCATCCGGAATAATATGATTAGGTTCTTCCGTGCAAGTCACTCTAATCCCTCGAGGCTCCCGTGCGAGTCACCTAGAATAATATGATTAGGTGTTCCGTGTACTCCTTGTTTAAAATCCTAACAACTGATTTAAACGGTGAGTTGATTCTTTGCTTATAGTGGTTTGGGGGAAAAGGCCTAAAAGGCAAAAGCGGTAAACAAAAACATTGGTACCAAGTTTATCAAGAAAAAAAAATCAAAAAGTTGGTACCAAATGTGTAGCTGGCTTGGTGCTTGTATTAAGCCATAGTTACTGCTTTCTTTCCCTGGGTTAAAAATTAATGTTCTTTTTGTACTAGTAATGAAATGAGATTAAATTTACATTATAAATTTATAAATCGATGGATGTTGTTACTTGTAATCCATCCTAGGCCATAAATACTATTTCAATAGATATGTAAATGTATTAAAAGTGGACAACACACTGATATGAATCTGTATAAATTTATAGGTAAAATAATCCTTTTGATCATTCAATTTTTAAAAAATTGTAAAATGAATATTAAATTTTAGATTTTATTAAAAGAAATATTGACATTAACTATAGTTAAGAGCTAATGTGGCATATTAAATTAATAAAAATATATCTCATTTGCTCCATCAATTGTGACTAAAATTTTATTTTTGATATTTTTTAATATTTTTAAGTAATAATTCAAAAAAAATAATTTTTTTAAATATATAGATTTACAAATTTTATTTATGAAATTATAAATATATTTTTAAAATTTTATTTAAAACTATTAAACAAAAAATAAAGAATTGAATCACATCGTTTGATAAAAAATGTGATTTTAGTTTTTATAACTGAAATTATCAAATCTCAAAAATTGTAAATTATAATGTCGTAATTCATTTTTTGTTTATCATTTTATATTGTTTTATCAATTTCGTTAAAATTATATTTTACAGTGCCTATATAATATTAATATATATATATATATATATATATAATGAAATATAATTAACAGTTCCTATTAAAAAAAATACTTATTTGCAATCATGTCTGGTGATGGCAGCTGCAAAAGGAGAGATTGGGTTCTCATAAAACTGAGAAATAGTTTTCTTTAAGATTCTAATATGTTTAAAAGATAATATTTATAATGGTTTCAAATCTAATGAATATCTATAAACAAAATTGTTTGGACGTGAGCAACATAAAACAATAATTTTTGCACATCATCAAAAACTGCAAATATGTTTGAGCTTTCATTATGAAATGGTAACATTATGTCTGTTTTCCTTTTTTTCCCTTCATTTTCCCAAAATTCTATCCACGAGGGCCCCTTTGGGTGTTCTGTACTTGTGTTTTTTCTTTACTTTTCGGGTGCAATCGAAGGAAGCCAAAAGTTGCTATTGTGAAAAGCCGCAGCACTATGACATTGACATTTGAGATCCGGAAGCACCAGTCCAAGTTCCCAACAACCTCTACAGCTGCAGGAAAATTACATTCTTTTCTGTTTTTTAATATTTCTCATATTCATATTCAGAATTCGTGTCAAATCTTACATAAAAACCGACTCTTGTAACTGTAAACGGAGAAGCAGAGTCATGGCGTGATTTCAATCATGTCAGTACAGTTAGGGTAGTTAAACCCCCATTTACTTGGCCTCAAACAGTGCTCTATTTTTGTACCCGGAGAATGAAAATAAGCGACTGTCACTCAACCATATGCCTTCATACCAGTGTATCAAAATGTCCTACTCTATTGCGGATGAAGATTGGAATAATGATAATATATATCATCTCTATATATGTATTAAGATTATTGGCATGGCAACGAAAGAATCGAAAGAACGCATTGTTATTGACGGGGGACTTTCCGAGCATACGCCAATACCATCACAAATTCCTTTGCACTAGAACCAGCAGACGCCGCTACACGCTGTGACGTCGATGCTGTTTGTAGCCACAAATCCACTAAATTATATAACTGCAGTGTGGGAAGTACAGGTTGTCCCATGCATTTAATCTCAACCTGCCAAAACAAGCATACATTCATAAGAATAAAGCATCCCATCGCATTGAACCAAAAAGGAAGCTAAATATCATTTTGACCAAATTTCTTCTTAGTGTGTGTGTATCATCAGAGAACATTCAAGGGGAGATATCAACTTACCTCAGCTTCATTGGTGAGATCCAATTTCTTCATAAGGTACTTTTGAATAAAAGAAACAGGCACATTTCCATCCCTGCCACAAAAGAACAAATTTAAACAAAATGGTTAGGAAGAGAGAACCAGGGGGCCCTAAAATGGAAAAAATGTATATTTTAGTCCCTTCAAAATTTATAACATTGTAAGCTATAAATGGTAAATTGCATTCTTTGTCCCTCAAATTTTATAATTCAATCTAGGCCCCCCAGTATACATTTTCTGGCTTCACACTTGGATGGATCCATATCTGAAGTGACACTGACAGATAACTATTGTTAAGTTCAAAATTGTCAGTGGATAGTGGAAACATGGTCATTAATCCATATGGCCGATGTAAAATGTAAATTTTCCATGCTGTGGATTGACCAAAGAGAACAAAAGCAGGCAGGAGTAAGCACCTTTTGTTGAAACAAGTTAGATGGGATTTACCAATGTCTAGTGACAACTGACCACATTACTTGAATTAAAAATGCTACAAATAACATACTTAATTGGCAAAAGAAACAATTACATATTATTTTTATTCACCTCACAATTCACAACCCATTCAGGACATATACGTTCACCCTGTCACTTTTTTTCAGTTTTAAAATTTATATAGAGTAATACTCAAGCATGACGACAAAAGATGTAAGCTTGTCATAATTGCTTTAGGGTACTGATATGGAATCTAATATGGAGTTGGTCGATGATAACTTCTCACTCCTTACAGTACAAGGAATATACAAGTAAATAAAAATCAGGATCGAAGTGCCCCTTTTAATTACATGATCTGCTTGATTCTAACTTGACTATTATGTACCTGATAACTAGAACTAATATCTAGGTAACAATATCAGCAAGGCATGCCCAGATGATTTGGGTTAAAGTAGAAAATGAAAGTAACTGTTGTCATAAAATGGTTTCACCAAATAAAAAAACCAGACATTTTTAAGAGAGCTTAAAGGCAGGGGAGGGGGGATCGTAATCAGTGGATAGAAGCTGGATTAACAATAGGAAATTACTAGCAAGACCTTTTACATATATAACAATCTAAAACTAAAGTTGGATTGTCTAACCACACTTTTATATGCATTTTGCCATTTTATATTAAGCTTACCAGATCTTTGTATAACCATACACACCTAGCCAAATGCTTTCTTGAACATGTTGATTAATATTAACATTACTGAAGATAGCTAACAAAATGCTGTATAAACAGGTAACACTTGATCTATAGTAATGGTTGTTGGCCCCACCATTGCTTTATCTCTAACTATACTCGAGTTAAAACCAATGTCTATCCATCTTACATCAGGACTCTTGTTTTATACACATCAGTTGCCATAAATATTTGGTGTTACTCAGCATATCAGGTCCTTAAGCCAAATACTACAAGATTATGGTACCCAAAAATGGATAACTGACAGGTCAAATTAACAATCTTCAGACAAAATGAAGAAGAATATATATAGCAAGTTATTGCAAGACTCATGAAGGAATTGGCTAAAGGAACTTACTTTATCCTTAGGTAATTTGCAGGAATCTGAGGGAGAGATGCACCTCCTTCCCTGAAAGCAATGAAGTTTTAATCAGTTTATGACCAAGAGAAGATAATCTCAAGAAAACTCCGTTTTCGATCCATTAGATTGAAGGCTAAAATAAATTCTTACTGGTATTCAGAGGCCACTAATGAGAACCAAACAGGACCCATTCTTCTTTCATGCCTTGGACCAGATGCATCTAGCACAGCTTGTGGAGAGATGCCAGAATCTCCAAATCCAGAAGCCCTCTTCCGACGTATCCTGCATAACTTTTTAGGAGTTGCAGTTACCGACACTCCAAGACCAGCAATATTCTTTTCATTCTCAACTTTTGACTTGCATTTGTCTTCCTTATTTTTGCTTTTGCACATTTGAGCTTCAAGGTTAGATACATGGTTAGGTTCTAATTTAGAATCAGAACCTTGTGAACTAGACTTGAAGGGCTTGGTCCTATTTGCAACCTCCACCAAACAATTCAAAGGTTTCCAGAGATCCAATTTCCCATCCCGAGATCCATCACCATTCTTGGCATCTTTATTCGTGTGTTGGCCAGGTTCGGCGGAAGAAATACACTGTTTTTCAATTTTATAAAGACAGAAGATATCAAAAGTCTAACCAAAACATTAACTATTTTCAAGTAAATGGATGTTTGGTAAAATAAGCATTATTAAACAATATTGGACACTGTGAGAGAAAAAAGCCATCATATACTAAAATTATTTAGGCTTCAATGTACCTGTCTTTTATTTTGAGTGAATTTATTTAGTGTTTCAGGTGAGCTTGCACTCTCCTTATGATCCTCCATAGAGTCTTCCTCTTTTTTAAGAGGCCTATCCATCGAAAAATTGGAACCTCGTAAAGCACTGGCCTTTCTGGCAACAGCTTTTGTCCTCCTTCCAGTCATGGTAGTTTGTGTTGATACTTTGGGGGCATTAACCACCAAGGAAGAGAGAGAGATCTCTTTTCTTCTAGTGGGCATTGTAACCAGGGGCGGAACTTCAGGTGCCTTCACTTTTCTTGTTTTAAGAGGAAAGATTTTGGACCTCACATCTTGCAAATTATGGTCTGGTCTGATTTTCAGAAGTATGGATGAATCTCAATACACAACTGTTTCTCACAATTTTTTATTTAACAACATAAAGCATTTGTGGATATTCAACAAAGAAAGATACAAAATGATAATTCAGGAAAACCTAAAAATGTGTGCAATTGTTTTTCCCATTCAGCATATTTTTTCATGGTTTTGCCACTGAACTCGGACAATCTCATTACAGCAACGAGTTTACGTTTGCATAACACAGTTAGATTGTGCTTAGATATTTCGCTTGAAATTGGCTAAGTCACACATATCACATAAATAGGGGAAGACAAATAAGCATCAGGAGATGGAAGAGAGTTTAAGCAAGTATTGGTTGCTAGTAAAGATATCAATGTTCTTCTATCATCTTTACTTGGTAAGAATGAACTCCAATGAGATTCATTGCAATTTCTACTCTTTCCACTTCAAAACATTCATTCCATGCCTTCAAATCCGAAATCTATGGCATCAAAGAAAAACGAAAGACATGTAGGAAAAGCCACTGTCAAACCTCAAAAAGATGGAATGGCTTCTAATTCATAAATATAAATGATCCTAAGGAATACAGAAGAAATCAGTAAAAGTTGCCAGTAACAACTTCAAACAAGGACTCTATTAGATATCTTTCAGAGCATTGACAAGATTAAAACTAGAATTATTACTTTTGTGTAATGAAGAAAAGCATATTAACATGTAATGAGCATATCACAGAGAGAAGGTGGTAGAGGAGAATGATATGTGGATGAAGGATACCTTAATTTCTCAAAAGGAACGCAACCCAAATCGATGTTGCATATCGGACAGCACTCTAGTTCTTCATCTTCTATCTTACCATAAATGCACTTTCTGCAAACTACAAAAATTGAAAAGACTCATACCGTAAATTTCAACAGACTGACGAGGCACTGAAACAAAGATCAAACAATGGAAACAAGCTGAGAAAGTGAAGCAATTGGACCTCTTGTGCAACTAGGAAAAGAGGCCGGTTTTATTATATTTCAAAACTGGAAAATCATATTAAAGTTTGAATCTTGTCACGTACTTGAAAAGCAAATAAGGAAAGCTCTAATGTTTGGAGAAGACTATTGAATTTCAAGTGAAGTACATGATAATAAGAAGCCGCGGAGAATTAAAAATGGGAGCAGCAGAGTTTAAACAAATGGATTCATTATCAAATCAACAGTTTTTCCAAACGTAGGCATTATACATCAGCAAAGCAATATAACTGTTCTCTCTGGTTTTTATAACTAAGCCGTACTCATTACTTTTATATCAAACTAGTCAACCAAAATGCCTTAATATCAACTGGTAAGACGCATTTAGAAGCGAACAAGTCAACAGAAATGGAAAGAAGCGAAATCAAGAAAAACCCAGATAAGAAAACGGGGAAAAAACAAGAGCGTCCCAGATCAGAAGAGGAACAAAACTGAATAATTTGAAGAATTAGGAACAAATGACCTAAAAATGAAGGAAATTTGGAAGGGAAACAAGGGAAGACAAGAGAAATCTCAAAAGGGGAGGAGAGACTCACACGTATGAAGGCATTCAGATATGGTGGTGGCATCTCTAAGAAGCTTATTGCAAAGAGGACAAGTCATGCATGCCGCAATTGCTTCTCTATTCACTTTCACGACCCGATTCGCCATCTGCGTTTTCCGTTTGGCTTCTCCTCCTCACTTTCAATCTCGATAAATAAATAAAAAAACCCTTCGCACTTATCGTATCACCGCATGTCAACGACAAGCAAAAAGCAAAGGAAACTTTACGTGTACATCTTCATTAAAACCAGCATTAAAACCCATGAAAGAAATACTTGTAAAGAAAAAGGGATTAGAAACAGAGAGTTGTATAAGAAAATGGAACGGAAGGGAAGAGATATGGATGCCAAAACGAAATGGGAATGTTTTCTTTTGATCTGGGAAAGGAGATTGAGATTGTAGAGAAGGCAAAGAGAGAAGGTTGATTTTTGACGTGGAAGAAGAAGAATGAGGAGGAGGGATGGTCAGGAGGTGAAGGCACGCGATGATCTGAATCTAACAACAAAACAAGTAGAATAGAAAGAGAAAAGACAAGATTTAAG
Source organism: Hibiscus syriacus (assembly GCF_006381635.1). NCBI lineage: Eukaryota > Viridiplantae > Streptophyta > Magnoliopsida > Malvales > Malvaceae > Hibiscus > Hibiscus syriacus. Next base: position 587,013 of record NW_024062788.1, on the reverse strand, counting down.
GGTGCCGTCGACAGGAGGATGAACCTAGAGTTATTTTTTCTTTATGTATTTTTCTTTTTAAAATTTTATATTTTTATTGGTATAATAATAATAACTTTTTAATTTATTTATTATTTATCTAATTAAATTTAACATTTAAAATTTAGAAATAAATTAAACTTTGACTTCAGTAGTATAGAGAATATTATTATTTTTAGATGTCTTAATTCGAGTACATATATTTGTAGAGTAACTTAAAAAATTCTAAATAAGTAATACCTGATAATTATATTAAAGTATTTTAAAAATTATCAAATTAAACACTCATGTATTAACAAATTTAATTTATTTAATAAAAAATCAATTTATTAGTGAAAATGTAAATCAAAATGTTAATTTTTATGAACATTATATCGTATGACAATTTAAATTTGTTTCATATTATTTTTGCTTTTTATATTTCTGTATTTGTTTATTGATATGTTATATAAAATAAATAATATCATATTAATATAAAGTAAACATGCGCTATGTTCAATTGATAATAAATGAATTTTCATATTTATATATTATTTAAATATTAGTATTTAACCATTGGTCAATTAATTTATAATGAGTATTATAAAAAAAATTATTATAAAGTGATTATTTTAATGTAATTTAATTCATCTATAATGTCAAGATTCAAAATTTTAATTTTATTACAAAATTTAATATTCTATCTTATTACATCAACGAGTTATTAACGATTATTTTATTAACATATTATATTTTTAGATTTTCGATCATGAATTTACAGAGTTGAATAAAATTTAAACCCTTAAACAAGTTCAACAAAGAAAGGCTCCTTCCGATGGGACTTTGAATTTTGGGTGAGCGGTGATTAGACCTTAAAGAACTTTGAAGTCGTGAGATCGAGTCTCATGGAAGATATTTCATAATTTAGAGATTTTCTACGGAAGTTGTTCTCAACTTAGTGTTGGGGACAACCTACTATCTTACCTCCCCATATCCTATTACATATGAAAACAGGGAACAACCATTTAAGGGATAGAGATAACCCTATTGCAGGCTCATAATATAGAACTACGTCGTTTCGACTTGAATTTTTGTACTACCAAGTATTAAGATTATTATTGTTATTATATATGTCCGCTTGAATCGTGCTTATTATATTCTATTTATTATGAATTAATGAAAACAAGGAAATAAAGGGATGGTAGGTAGCCGTGCTATTCCTGGTCAACTCAGCACATAATGGGTACGGTACGAGGCAAGGCAAGGCTTCTGGAAAATGACGAAACTACCTGATGGGGCAGACAGTTCACACCACAAACAGCAGATGGGTAAGACAGAACACGAACTTTGTCGGTGTTGCATTAATCCCATGAAATTATGTTGTTTCAAATTTGTAACATATTGCTGGTTCAATAAAAGCATCATTTTTCCATCAAAGTAAAAGTTGGAATTTGTTTAGTAAGCCTTCCATGCTAATTGTGTAGAGAGAGAGAGAACAAATGATGGGTGGCGTGCTTCCAATAACTAACTAATGTGCGGCACACGCAGACACCAGGCCTTGCTATGCAACAGTGTTTAGGTGGGCTACCACATGATGAGCACGCAACAACACGCACCCAAGACATTTACCATGTCTTGTATGTACAGTTGTCACCTAATTTGCCACCTAACATATAAATATATGTGCCAACATAATCAATTAATCATATACTTTTCTTCAGCTGAATACAAGTGACTTATTACTAGAGGAGGAAGGAACCCTGTGGACCATATGGTCCACAACCACTAATTAAGCATTATAATGCATACCTTGTTGTGGTTCACCCCATCCTATACATGGAATACGATAACCGTGCTTCTTTTCATAGTTGGAATTCCAGTTCCCATCCAAGTTATGCAGAAACTAAAAATGTGATCGAATTAAAATATTAAATATTTGACAAGAAAATTTGTATTATTTGTAGTTTAATTAAAAGTATTATAGTATCAATCAAACATGTGGTGTAGTGAGAACAACACATCATTTGAGTTATGATTAGGATGTTAGGTTTTGGGTCTACTGAACATCTTTTCTTCTCCGGTTCCACAGATTTAAACTATTCTATTAGTCATTAAATTATATGATCAATTTTAGTTTATCAATTAAAACAATTGTTTGGTAAAGTAATTCGTTGTTAAATCATTAACAATGAGACTTACATGATAGTTGATTTTATGCATATAACTTAACGGAAAAAAAAGTATGTTATTATCAATTGATTTAAGGGATACATGGTGTTTGTATGATACATGTGCATTGTAAATAAATTAAACATTATATCATTTGTATTTATACAGTTAATTGATTTAATTTTTTTAAATGATTCAATAAATTTAACTTTTTATATTTAAAAATCTATCAATTTAATCTTTAACTACTCCCTTCCTCCCATTATTTTTGGCCTATGTTGACTGAATACAATTTTAGGAGATAAGTTTAACCATATAATAAGTTATATAAAATAATAAAAATGACAAAATTATCTCTAAAAATAATTGATAAATTTAACAGATTTATTTTGATAAATGTAAGTAAAACATATAAGCAATTATTATTAATTGAGGATCAAACAACAATCTATGACAAAATTTATGAATGAGTATTGTCAACACACCTTTTCGTCCTACTAGAATTCAAACTCCTAAAGATAGGATAGAATTTTGCTATGATTCAAAAAATAGGATAGAGTTCTACTATGATTTAAACTCCTAAAGATAGGATCCACAAGCACTATAAATAGCCATTGTAACTCACTATTGTAAGACACGATTTATACACAAAACATAGAGGAAAGCACGGGAAGATACAAAGGCAAAGCTATTGTAAAGGATTCGAAAAGGAAATAAAAGGTAGCATTTTCTTTTTTTCTTTCTTTTGCATGTGCACGTTATTTTTTTGAGATTTAGTTCGAATAACCCAAAACGTGGGTTGCGCCGATGACCAAAATGGGTGGGGTTTCGAAGTTTCGAACCTAGATCTATCCCGAGGCTTATTTTTAAAAACCGGTTTGATTTTCGGTTAAAGGAGGGAAAGAGCTTTTTAAAAATCTATATTAGTCCCTTTATTTATTATATGGATATTTTATTCATTTATTTTTATTATTCATGTTATTATTATTATATGTATATATATATATATATATTAAATTATTTTATTTGATTTTTACTATATTTATTATTATTATTATATATATATTCTTTAATATTTTACTTATAAGTCTAATATTACTATATATATTAAATTATCTTTATCTAGTCGTATATATTTTTTATACTTTAATAGTTTATTTATATACATATTATTAAATATATATTCTTAATTATTTTTATTTGATTATTTCTTTATTTATGTAATATATCTTATAACTTTATATATTTATATTATTTTTTATTATTTTCGTTTTTTTATTCATTATTATTATATTATTATTTTTTTAAAAAACATTGTGTCTTTATCATTATCATTATTAAACATTATATATACTACTAACCTAGAGGGCCCATTTTTTTGTCTTATTTCTTACTAGAGCCCTCCATTTTCGGTGAATTGGGAGGGTAGCTTTTCTATTTTTAAGTATTTGGTGTACATATATAGCTTATTTATTAATATATATATATATATATATATATATATATATATATATATATATATTTATATTTATATTTTTTCCTTTTTTCAAATATTACTATATAATTATTACTTTACTATTTTTTTTCTTATCTTACTTATTTATTTATTTTTCCCTTGTATCTTATTTGTTTTCTTTACCTTGTTTATCTAACACATTTCTCGATTTTTTTAAAGGATATTTTCAAATCAATCAAGGGTAAGTAATTAGGATCGAAACTTTACCTTTTAATTTAACTTGTTATTTTTCTTAATTAAGACAACTGGAAATTACGTAGTACCGAAAGGGCGGTTCAAGGGTGCTAATCCTTCCTTGACCGTAACCGACTCTCGAGCCTGACATATTTCTGGTAAGACGCAGATCAGGTAAGAAATAGGGTATTCGATCAACCCATTTATTTTTAAATAAATGATCGGTGGCGACTCCAATCCACATTTTTCTAAGTCGAAGCCCAATTCCGGGGCCCAACCGAAAGACGGTTGCGACAGCTTGGCGACTCCGCTGGGGACCGTAAGTGAGTTAGGCTAAGGTAATTTCCAGTTGTTTTTTTAATGAAAAGGGTAAGTTTAAATTTTAAGGTAACATTTCGATCCTTATTGCTTACTTTTGATTATATTTTCGAAGTAAATAGTTGTACTGACCGTTTTTTAATGATTTCAGCCCTTAAAGATTTTTCATCTAAAGGCTCTATACCCGAGCTCCGAACCCTATTTAAGTGGGGGTGAAAGCGACGCCTTCGTGTGAATTTATTCTCCGTATGGGCCTAGCAAGTAACCTTCGGGATTCATATACCTTATGCCTTCGTGTGAATTTATTCTCCGTATGGGCATAAAGGAATGTTTCCTCTCGAGTTTAACTTAGTCCACACAAGCCTGTGATGGGTTTAGGACTAAGGGTCTGGCAAGCCCAAGGGGGCACCAGCAAGGAGAACTCGGGTACCATTTTTTAGCACCTAAATCGGGAGAACATGGAGAATTAGAGCCCACCCCAAAACCTCATTCCAAACCCTAAGCTGCTTTGTTTCCTGCTTTAGTTTCTGTTCAAAGCATGTGAACTAGACAAATATGCGGTTAGGATTTGTTTGAAAGTAGCATGCGGGATAGAGATCATGTCCGGGTAGGAATAATAAGCATGTGGGGTAGATATCATGTGGGGTAGGACTTTCATTTTTATGATCGTTTTTTTTTATTTTTTTTCACCTCACTAACTCTTTTCATCTTTCTTTTATTTTATTTTATTTTATTTTCATGACTTGCATCATAAAAGAGGTCATTGATCCACTAAAACGTGTTTGTTAAAATTTGAATAATCTGAATCCATGGACAAAGGTGTTATAATACAAGAGATTAAAAACCCCGAGGTACGACTATGGTCCGAGAAGACTCAGAAGAAAAAGGGAGACAGTCTTCAAGGAAGCTATGTGTCAGAGCTGGTTAGCTACGCCTATATCAGCCTAAAACAGAATAATGTGCAAAGAACTTCGAGACATCTGAGATAGTTGGAAAATGATCGGAAACAGAAGTTCAGTCAGCGGTATGGTGACATTGTATTTTTGCTTCATGTTAAGACCGATGAGCCCTTAATCAGAGTCTTGGTTCAATTTTGGAACCTGGGATACATTTGCTTCACTTTTAACCAGGAGGACATGGTACCTACCATCGAGGAGTATACTACACTATTGCACTGTGAAAGCATTAAACTGGAGCGAGCCTACATCAAACACATCAAGAGTGAGCCTTTCAAGAACGGGCTGGCTAAGATTGCAGGAGTTGATGAAAAATGGGTGACTGACCGACTCCGAAACAAAGGTAACGGGCAAGGAATTGAGTGGATCCACATAAGGGAACTAATGAAGGACCACCCTGATGAATGGAAGACTATAGACCTTTTTGCACTAGGTCTGGATGGCTTGATCATCTTTCCAAAGGTTTTGGGATGCATTGACGCAGCCGTGGTGAAACTGTTTGAGCAACTTCCGAAACGAGTCAACCCAGCACCGACCATCTCAGCCGAGACCTTTTGGTCTCTCAACCATTACCGAAGAGCTGGCGGAGGTAGATTCATTGGATGTGTTCAGTTCCTTCAAGTCTGGATTCACATCCACTTCTGGAAGACTAATGGGGTTGCCTACTGTAGATTTAGCACTACGTATTCACCTTTGAGAGAGTTCATCACCATGACATGACATGAAGGCGCTTTAAAAGAGAAATGGATGAAAGTCTTCACTCATCTTCAGGACCGGGATATTACCTGGAGAGCCCCCTGGTTGTTCCTCAGTGATGTTCTTTTCAAGTGTGGGAATTCTGACACTATGACCCTATTTGGACTTTGAGGTACAGTTGGGTATGCTCCGTTGTTGGCACTTAGACAGTATGGGGCACATCAGTTTGTCCCAGCAACATATGGATTATCTATATCAGAGTTTATGTATCACAGTGACAGTTATAAGAAGATGATCAAAGAAGCAGTCGAGTCATGGAAGAAAGTATCTCGGATGGATGTCTAGAAGATTTAGTCCGAACATACCTTTTATTGTTTTTATATCTCTTACAAGATAAAAACATTTTTGTCTGAATAAGGATTATTTATAATAATGGACACTTTTCTGGATCAATGCCTCGAACATTTCATGCATTCTTGCATTTTGCATTTTTGCCTTTTTGCATTTTCATCTACAATTTTAAGCATTTTCACAAACATGAAATTAAGTCATGAAGGACTCGATGAAGCGAATTTAACCACATGGAAGCAAGATTGTAACATTAAAGAGCCTAATTAGCTGATGGTAGGACAAAGCCGACCATGATGATCTAAGAAAAGAATCCTCGTATCCTAAGGACTACGATGTTGAAGCTGTTAGTTGTTACCACATAAGAAACCCCAAACATTCCTCTAAAAAAACTATAAGGCACTTGTCGAAGGGGGCATGGCATATACCATTTGCACTTAGAGGATTGTTTTGTTTGAACACATCTTTGATCTTTCATGTTTACTTAATCTTTTAAAGGATTGAATTTATGCTACTTTCTAAAGTGGAGCAATTGAACAAATTTTAATCTTTAGTTCTTCGAATATTAAATGAATTAAGGATTCTTTTAATTCTTCAAGAATTATAGATTTTTGACATATGGCAAGATTAGACCTTTCTTACCCTGTCTCAAACCCCATAATAAAATACCTTGATTCTTTGCCCAAAACAACTCGTGGTTATTACCAAAAGACGAAATTTTGACATTACCTCATTTTGAAATTCTTGAACATTGTCTTTATCTTTTTGATACACTCATACCTTTCTTTGAGTCAATAAGATCACACCACTGTCTCTTTTAGACTCAAAAATAGCCTTTCTTACCATTAAAACCCAAGGCATTGAGTTGTTCATTTTAACATGAGCATTCTTCTAAAGAACCAACTTGGGGCATCTCGAGGGGAGCCTGAACATTGAGACATCTGGGAAAAAAAAAGAATTCATTCGAAATAATTCTATCATACATTAATTACACTGTTTTCATGTGAATAGAATTAATCTTGAAAATCTATCCCCCTAGGGATACCTCTTCTGTGAAGATTTACATGTATGAAATGATGAACGACTTTCTTTCTTTATCCCTTCACAACAGGAGAAAAAATATACCCCTTGTGTCCCCTTTTGAGCCTGTAGTATTTTTCTTCTGATTCAACCCTAACCAAGGATCACCCTCCACACTGGGGGGCAAGGTGGAAGAAATATGCTCACATGAGCAAAGACATTGATTCAGATGAGATACCAAGAGGTGAACCAAATGCCAAGTGCGAAGATTCAATCAGAACAAAAAGAGCAAAAAGAAAAAAGAAAAGAAGCAAAAAAGAAGAAAACAAAAAAATAAAGAACAAAAATCAAAAAGAAAAAGGGACAAAAAAGCACATGCAAAGATTCCCTAAAGACAAATGGCACATCAAGCTTCAAACTACTAGATTGATCAAGCACAATCATTCCCGAATCACTTCACTCGAAGATCATAGAGCATCAAGAGAAAGAGACATTTTGAGCAAGACAAGATTAAAGGCATCAGAATGAATTGATCCTTGGTTCAACACCCTGAAACACTTGTTTGGGCCTATTTATCCTTTTCTTTCATAACCATGAACCCTGGCCTACATTACGTGCCTTAAAAGTCCTTTCTAATCATACATGGATTTCTAAACAGGAGAGACTATCTTCATATTTCATCCCGCCCATCAGGATTAATCTTTGTTTGCAAAAAACAATGTAATTAATGTATGATAGAGAAAAATAACAAAGGGGGGTTCAAGACGTAAATCCTGAATAACGTCTTGAAACCAAAGGAGTGTTCGAGTTGAAAACCTGAAAAGGCGGCTCGAATATAAAAATTGTGCAACTGAGGCGATCACACAAATTCCTCGATAAGGCATCACACAATCCGAGTGTGACCATAAAAGCTGGGAGTCGGAGAACACTTCTAGTAGATGAGCATGCAAGCTACCCCATCAAACCTTTGAGCATCAAATGTCAAACCATTTAGCATCAAATAAACAAAAATGCCAAACCTTTGACCAAACACAATAACCTGAGACTTTTTATCCTTTCTTTGCTTGACCATTTCCCAAAAATAGCTTTGATCTTGGCACATGTCAAATAGCTATAATTTATTGAAGGATTAACATTGTAATTAATTCTTTGATATCCGATGAACTCTAGTTTTATGATTTGTCTCAATTGTAAAACCGTGAAAGTGACAATATTTTCAAAACTTTGGATCAAACATCTTTCAAAACTCTTTTAATTGATATTTTCAGAACTTTGAAAATAAAAGAGAAAGAAAAACATTTTTTTCAAACAAGACAGTCTCTCTAGAGTGGATCTTGGTAAATGACATGTGACTCTTAGACATAAAGCTTGTGCTCAGAATCAATGATGAAGCAAGAAATGAGGAACATTTTGGGCATCTTTGAAGATTCAACATCAAATATTGGGGCATTTTTTGATATTGGGGCATCTTTGGGGATTCAACATCCTAATGCAAATTATCAGACCTTTTTCAGGAGATAAAATATAACCAATTCATGTTACATGCATCTTATGCATACATTTTAGAGCATCATATCTATCATTTTCTTTCCACGTACATAATTTTTACAGCTTTAGAGTCAAGTTCGACTTCAAGACGAAGGATACTCGATTCAAAAGCACCTTTACAGATTGATGTCGGTTGTTTAGCTCAGCAGCAAGAAGCTACACTTCAACCAACTCGATAGATAGAAAGATCGACATTCATTTTCAGATTCGACATTTCCAATATAAATTCTGTCTCGCTTGAGACAGTGTCATTTAATGCAGATGATTATCTCATTTGAGATTACTTTTTTAAAACAGACTTTGTCTCACTTGGGACTGTTTTACTCGAAAGAAGAATTATTTCACTCATGATTGTTTTTCTTAAAACAAGATTTGTCTCTCTTGAGACAGTTTCTCTTGAAACATAAACATTGAAAACATTTCCCTTGAAATAAATTTCGTCTCTCTTGAGATAGTTTCCCTTGGAACTAAGTTTTGTCTCTCTTAAGACAGTTTCTCTTGAAACAATTTTCGTCTATCTTGAGACAGTTTCCCTTGAAACAAAACCTTTGAATTTATTTCCCCTAAAACAAATTTTTTCTCCCTTGAGACAGTTACTCTTGAAACACAAAATCTTCAAATTTATTTCCCTTAAAACATAATTTGTTTCCCTTGAGACCGTTTCTCATGAAACAACAGATATCTTTGAGATCGTTTCCCTTGAAACGAATTCTATCTCTTTCAAGACAACTTCTTTTGAAGCATCATCTGAACCGTTACACTCAGCTCAGGCACATACTTGAGATGGTCGAGAAGCATTTCTCAAATCAAAAATAGAATGTGCACATCAGATTTGAACATTTGAAGAATTCAAGATCAGGGATCAAAATTTGAAGATTCAAGAATCAAGATTCCAGACAGGCAACTGGAGATCGAGATTTCTCTCCAGAGCCCCAAGATAACATATGTTGCATATGCATTTTAGGCACACCTAAGAGCATTGCATCCATAGCATCACATATATGCATAACTTTTTCAGGTTTTAGCTAGAGTCAATTTCAACTTCGCGGCGAAGGATATTGAACTCAAAGCGACACGATTTGCTCGAGAGTGGATTTTAACTTCACGACGAAGGATATCTAGCTCGAAGCCAAACTTCACAATAAAGGGGTCTCCACGGTTTCAACTTCACGGTGAAGGGAATTGTGTCCACCCGCAACATACAATACTTGGATTTCAACTTCACGACGAAGGATATTCAAGTCAAGGCTCAACTTCACAACGAAGGGGCCATCTGCGATTTCAACTCCACGAAGGAGGATATCGTGGCACTCGAGGCAACACAAGTTCAACTTCACAACGAAGGGACAACTGGTTGTCAACAAACAACTTCTCAATTTCAGAGCCAATTTCAACTTCACAACGAAGGATATTGGACTCCAGACAACGCAAGTTCAACTTCACGACGAAGGGACCGCTGCCTGTTAACAACAACTTCTCAATTTCAGAGCCAATTTCAACTTCACAATGAAGGATATTGGACTTCAGACAACGCAAGTTCAACTTCACGACGAAGGGACCGCTGCCTGTCAATAACTTCTCAATTTCAGAACCAATTTCAACTTCACAATGAAGGATATTGGACTTCAGACAACGCAAGTTCAACTTCACGACGAAGGGACCGCTGCTTGTCAACAACAACTTCTCAATTTCAGAGCCAATTTCAACTTCACAACGAAGGATATTGGACTTCAGACAACGCAAGTTCAACTTCACGACGAAGGGACCGCTGCTTGTCAACAACAACTTCCCAATCGCAGAGCCAATTTCAACTTCACAACGAAGGATATTGGACTCCAGACAATGCAAGTTCAACTTCACGACGAAGGGACCGCTGCTTGTCAACAACAACTTCCCAATCTCAGAGCCAATTTCAACTTCACAACGAAGGATATTGGACTCCAGACAACGCAAGTTCAACTTCACGACGAAGGGACCGCTGCTTGTCAACAAAATTTCATTCAGATTCAATTTCAACTTCACGACGGAGGATATTGGACTCTGAACAATGCTACTTACTTGGATTTCAACTTCACGATGAAGGATATCCAATTTCAGGCTCAACTTCACGACGAAGGGAATCGTGCACACAAGCATCATCCATCTTTAGATTGGATTTCAACTTCACGGCGAAGGATATCCAACTAAAAAAGGGAGTATATGTCAACAAAGACCTTCGAGTTCGACTACGCTCAGCTCCAAGGCACATCATTTACAGCATAACTCAATGCTAGAAGGGTTATCTGCTATCAAAATTGTCGAGTTCGATTCCATTCAGCTCGATGACACATCAATCGCACTACTTTCCGGTTGCAGTCGATGTTTTCAAGTCGAGAAGAGGACCTGGGTTAACCGTGCCTTAGTGACAAGCAACCATTTTCAAACAAAAGCTATATGTCAATGAAGATTTCTGAGTTCGATTCCGATCCAAGGTCTTTAAACCGAGAAGAAGACCGAAGGGCAACGAGAAGCCACGTTCTGATTCAAATTCCGAACTACGGCTTCAATTTCATATCATTCCAAGATGAACTCGGCTTCACGACGGAAGAGTCATCCGTAACTCAATTCGACAGGGAGTTATTGAAACATCAGAGTCAATTTTCAACTCCACCGAACGAAAAGTGTGTCTTTTAATCTTTGCCCTATCCCCGTTACACGACTATGGGCAAAGAGGGGCAGCTGTCAACACACCTTTTCGTCCTACTAGAATTCAAACTCCTAAAGATAGGATAGAATTTTGCTAGGATTCAAAAAATAGGATACAATCCTACTATGATTTAAACTCCTAAAGATAGGATCCACAAGCACTATAAATAGCCATTGTAACTCACTATTGTAAGACACGATTTATACACAAAACATAGAGGAAAGCACGGGAAGATACAAAGGCAAAGCTATTGTAAAACATTCGAAAAGGAAATAAAAGGTAGCATTTTCTTTTTTCTTTCTTTTGCATGTGCACGTTATTTTTTTGAGATTTAGTTCGAATAACCCAAAACGTGGGTTGCGCCGATGACCAAAATGGGTGGGGTTTCGAAGTTTCGAACCTAGATCTATCCCGAGGCTTATTTTTAAAAACCGGTTTGATTTTCGGTTAAAGGAGGGAAAGAGCTTTTTAAAAATCTATATTAGTCCCTTTATTTATTATATGGATATTTTATTCATTTATTTTTATTATTCATGTTATTATTATTATATATATATATATATATATTAAATTATTTTAATTTGATTTTTTACTATATTTTATTATTATTATATATATATTTCTTTAATATTTTACTTATAAGTCTAATATTACTATATATATATTAAATTATCTTTATCTAGTCGTATATATTTTTTATACTTTTAATAGTTTATTTATATACATATTATTAAATATATATATTCTTAATTATTTTTATTTGATTATTTCTTTATTTATGTAATATATCTTATAACTTTATATATTTATATTATTTTTTATTATTTTCATTTTTTTATTCATTATTATTATATTATTATTATTTTTTAAAACCTTGTGTCTTTATCATTATCATTATTAAACATTATATTATATACTACTAACCTAGAGGGTCCATTTTTTTGTCTTATTTCTTACTAGAGCCCCCCATTTTCGGTGAATTGGGAGGGTAGCTTTTCTATTTTTAAGTATTTGGTGTACATATATAACTTATTTATTTTATTAATATATATATATATATATTTATATTTTTTTCCTTTTTCAAATATTACTATATATAATTATTACTTTACTATTTTTTTTCTTATCTTACTTATTTATTTTATTTTTTCCTTGTATCTTATTTGTTTTCTTTACCTTGTTTATCTAACACATTTTTCGATTTTTTTAAAGGATATTTTCAAATCAATCAAGTGTAAGTAATTAGGATCGAAACTTTACCTTTTAATTTAACTTGTTATTTTTCTTAATTAAGACAACTGGAAATTACGTAGTACCGAAAGGGCGGTTCAAGGGTGCTAATCCTTCCTTGACCGTAACCGACTCCCGAGCCCGACATATTTCTGGTAAGACGCAGATCAGGTAAGAAATAGGGTATTCGATCAACCCATTTATTTTTAAATAAATGATCGGTGGCGACTCCAATCCATATTTTTCTAAGTCGAAGCCCAATTCCGGGGCCCAACCGAAAGACGGTTGCGACAAGTATCAATACTAAAGTGTGAAATATTGATACTCTAGCTTAGGTATTGATACCCACTCAAGGTACGATGCATTTTTAAGTTTTAATATTTTGGAAAAACAGTAAGAAATTCAGCCTGGTATAGATACCATCGATCAAGTAGTGATTTTTTTTAGGTATCGATAAATAAGCAAAATAATAATGCTATAATTGTAAAAAAGAATATATTTTTTTATTAAGAAAATGTGGATGTTGTTGTTTGTTGACTTTTATAATATTAAATGAAATAATTTTAAAAATCAAAAGAAATAAATTTAATGAGACGGAGAAATATATATATCTTAACTTTTATCATATTCTCGTCACCTTACGTAGTTAAAAAAATAGACTAAAACTCAAATTTCATACTCCATCCATCATCCTCAACCATGATCATCTCATCACAACATCAAACACCAACCTTTAGTCAAACCCCCAACTTTATCATCAACCAACCCAACATTGCCACCCTTGATGCTCACCATCATTGTCGCACCACCAAACCTCAAACACTACCATCAATATTAATCCCCCTTATAAACCCAACCCATTGCCATCATACATTATCCGAACCAAATCGACTGTAACCCCTTCTTGCCTGGATCATCAAAAGAACTGCATGAATCAGTAATCTTACCTGAATCATCAAAAGAACTGCATGCATCACCAATTGTGGTAACATTAATGCTAAGCGGTTCTTTCTCTTTCTTGATCTGTAATTGCATGAAATGCTTGACACCTCTCGACTTCCTCTGCTTCCCTCCGCCTTGCACGCATGGGGATTGCCTATACAATCAAAATGCAATGGAGATAAGGGATTCCAAGGATAATGCTATTAGCCCATGAGACAGCAGCACCCTTCCTATTTCTTTTGCCATATAAATCTGAGCTTGATTGTTTCTATTTTGACATTCAGAAATGAAACTCCACAAATTCCTGTATTATTAGAATACTGAGATACCGGAAGTTTACTCAGCTGGCCCCGTTGTGGAATCAGCCGCCCGGTTAATTCATTATACAAGTCAGTCTGCACCAAGAAAGATAGGTTGGACAATGATCATTCTAGGATTTGGCCCTGCGACCTGTTATGTGATGCATCAAACACACCTAAATTCCTCAGCTGACCAACTGACGACGGAATCTCTTTAATTATGTGCTAATTCAAGAACTTGTAAAGCCATCATTTTCCCTATTTCGTCCAAGACTTTCCCACGAAGCTGGTTGCAGTGGTAGATCCACCCTTAGTTTCGGACGAACATATATCTATTATGAAATCTGAATTTTTTCCCGATTAATTATATATTTTATTAATTTTATCATTTTTAAAATTTTATTTTTATTCACTTTTATAAAAAACATTATATTATTAATATATTCCTCCTCAAAAATATTTTTCAGTCCGTTAGTGGCTTGTAGACTGCCCTATATTACATCATTGTAGAATCATGTCTTTTCAAGTTTGGGATCTGCAACGGTCTTTACCAGCAAACTCCAACAGCCCTCTGTCGGGTTTTTTTTTTTTGTCCAATTTGGCAGCCTGAAAAAAAAATACGGAAAAAGGGCATTTTGTATTTTAATTTGGACGATATTTATTATAGTATAAAGGAAATTTATCACTTCGATGTGATGAATTTCCTATGATAGATTATTTTAATATACTCGAATGAGTGGGTCTCACGTGGGCTATTAATTTATTGTATTTATATGAACTCATCACGTTGATGTGACGAGTTCATTAAAAAATTATTATTAATTTTTTATGTATTGTAAAAAAAAATTAAATTTTAAAATTTTTTAAAAAATAATATACAGGAACTTGTCGCCTCGACGAGTTCCTTCGAATTCAAAAAAAATAATTGTTATGTAGCTGTTGGGCAACAGTCACAAGGGAACTCGTTAAGCCGAGGTGACGAGTTCCTCCGGATTAAATTTTTTAAAAAATAAATTAATTACAGAGTAAATTAATAATTTTATTAAAATAACAATGTTTACAAACTAATAAAATTTATTTATATTTTCTAAGTTCTTGACGATGCAGAGAAGTGGTCGAATGATCATGGTGTGGGGCTCGTCGAGTACACCGGGGTCGTCAACCTTGATTGTCATCATCGTCGTCGTCTTCATCATCTTCATCTTGGGTTGGTTGTTGAAAAAAAAGATGTGTACTTAACACACTCTGAGATTCACCTTCGAAATACGTGGATGTGCTTATGGTATTTAACGCTATCATTGAAGTTATTGAATCGACTTGGATACCTTGTTGACCATATATGATATGATCTCATTCATCCTGAGTCGGATGTTCTGTAGAAGATGCTTGAGTGTGTTGGATTGCATCCCAAGAAGGTCCAACCGAAGTCAGCTAAGTCTCGATTGTAGTATGATATGAAGTATAGAAACTGAAACTAGCCTGAGATGCATAATAGTAATATTCAGATGCAGATGTTGAAGCAGAAGAAGAAGATGATTTGTTCGACTTGGCGAATCTGGCCTTGTGTTATTCTCATTCTCTTATCTGATCCGGTATCGTGATATATGGTCCATCGGCATAATCTTGTAACGCATGAGGACCAATAATTGACGTTGATTCCACTGCTCAATGTAGAAAGTGTGCTTCATCGGCCAATCATCGTTATGTTTCCCACGTAAATCAATTCTATGGAGGTCATTCATGTCTCATATTTACGTAGGAATCAGTTGATAAGACGCAAACTGTTGTAACACTCTATCAGCGGCGTGAATCTCAATAATCGAAAAAATGTAATATAAGTGTCACTACGCACCATAAATCGGAACCCTAAAAAATCGATAGTAATAACCGGGTAGATATTGTTGTTGTAATACAGAAGCCAACAAATTGTACATATTAGTTATAAAAGTTAATATTCAAAAAATAAAACTAAGAACTAATATTTATCACATGTCGACCGATGATGTCGATCCACATCTGTATATCTTTTTGTCGTATCTAATAACTTTGTCTTCGTTATTTTATGGTGACATCTAAAAAAATAAAAATTATTAAAAACATAAGAAAAATATATTTTAAAAACCATTAAAAAAGCGAAGTTGAAAATTTACCTTGCAGCCATAGGAAACTTGACCGGGGCTGTTGTAAGCGGCGTAAAAAATGGCAATTAATACCAAGCTCAGGATTGCAACAATATTAGATAACCTGCAACATTGGCTTTTGGACCTCGCTGGACGATTACAACCTTACAAAGCTCTCGATACAAAAAAGCTAAAATCGTCAAGCCCCCAACTGGTATTACAACACTCATGGAAATCATTTAATATGGGCGATTATTGAGTGTACATCAAATTACTGGATTTATCTGATAATAATATCCCTCCGATCAGTTGAAGAAGATATGCTCGGGATGTAAAAATAACCTCCTCCTTGGTAGAGTTGTCTGTCACTTGAAATTCGGACTCCAACCACATCATCCGTATCCGATAGTCGACAATTATCTCAAATGGTGGTTGTCTTCCCAAAACTTCGTGGACCAAAGTGATGCGGTTGTAATTGTTCCGCCTGACGACGACGACGCCATTGACAGGAACACCGAGTTGGTAAGCGACGTCTTTAAAGTAATAGTTACTTCACCATTCGAAAAATAGAAAGTGTGCATCTCGGGCATCCAACGTTCATCAGAGCCGAAATCAACACCGAGTACACCCTTAAAGCCACTTAAAAATATGGTTGGATATAGATCAGATTGTTGAAGCTATATCATCATCTGCTTATGCAGATCTCTCGATGTCATCCCATGCTGACGAATGCTCAGTTCTTCTTTTGGAAGGATTTCGACTGATGAAATATGAACATTATTGAGGTGTAACATGTAATATCGAGAAGCCATTTTTCAATATTTCTTTAGGAAGTTAGATTTTTACTAGGATGCTGAAAAACCTAAACCATTATTTATAACCCTAACTCCAACGACCATCTTCAAAAAAAACTAGGGGAACTCGTCACCTTGTGACCAATGATTATAAAATAACTAGTTTTTCAATACATAAAAAATAATAATAATTTTTTAATTGACTCATCACCTCAAAATGACGAGTCTTTATAAATACAATAAATTAATTGTCATGTGAGACTCATTCATCCAGATCCATTAAAATAATATTTTAAACTAAAAGAAAAGGTGCCTTATTTCCCTATTTTTTCCAGGCTGCCCTATTGGGCTAAAAAACGCGCCCTCTGTCACCTTTACCCGAATTCCCAACATTCTGATAAAATAGACCAGATATGCAAACAAAGCTTCATAGCGTATATAATAATTTTTTAAAAATAGAAACAATTAATTTTATTAAAAAAAGAAAATATATTAAATTATAATAAAAATTTACAATCATTTATTAGTGTTTTAAATAGTTAATATTTTATAGTTAATTTCTCATTGTTCATTATATTTTGTTATTTATTTCGACGTTTCTATTTGTTTACTATGCAATACCCTGAATTCTAAAATTACACTTAAAAGTTGAAGTTCTGTAGTTTTTTTTCTTCTTCAGAATCATGGGTGACCTAGTGGGCATGAAAACGTAGACGTGGAATTTAGTCAACATCTTTTAGAAGGTCTAGTCAGCAGTTGCGTGAAGACAGAAGACCCAGCCGCGAATGCAAATTTAAATTCAGGATTTATCTTTATTTTTAGGATTTAATTTCAAGAATTATCTTTTAGGATTTTTAATATTATTTTAGGATTTTTCAGGAGACTATAAATACCCATCGGGGTAAGTCTGAAAGAGTATCTCAAATTCATTTGTTCTTTCTTTCTATAGTTTTATAAAAGTTTTTTTTTTCTTTTTTTTTTCTTTTTCTTTACATTTTCTTTATTTTTCTTTAAAGGTTTCTTTATTTTTTTTAATAATGCTAAGTATGATTTCTATCATGCTTAGCTAAGTTTTTCATAGCCCAAGGCTGAAGCGATATTCAATTCCTAACGTGAGAATTGAAAAGCACATCATACATTCGAGTTAAATTTCTTAATTTTCTAGAAACTAGATTGGCGTATGGACTTTCTTAAAATCAAAACGCTTTCACTTCAAAAATAGATTTTGGCTTGGAAGTTATGGTTTATCGTTGGGATTATAAAATCAATTGATTTGAATTCCCTTGAGCACACTTTGCGATAGCACGCTAAGGGGAAATTGGGATCGAGTTCGAATTTCATAGAGAAAACATAATTCAAGTTGGGCTTTTCAAAGCGCTTTTAAATTATTTTGAGTTAACAACGATAATCGCATTTAATCCGAGGGTTTGAAGCAGGAAAGTTCGACATGATAAAATATAAGCATCATCTTGATTAATCATGGAAATTTTAAATCCAACCATTAGTAAAAGATAAATGAAAACAACTATTAAACGAATGAAAAAGTGCCAAAAGATAAATGAAAATGTGTCATACAGGTAAAATTATAAAAAATTAGAAAATAAGATAAAAATAGATGTGATATAAGAAAATAAAAGAAAAATAAAGAATATAAGGGAGGACAATCAACACCAAAGTTAGAACCGTTGTCGGTCTACAAAGATAAAAGGAAAAAAGGTAGCGTAGCACACCATAAATGAGAGAAAATTAGATCTTGTTTTAACGAAGTTTATGATATATATATATATATATATATTTGAATAATTTCTATTTAAGGGGAGGGTAAGGAAATTTTGCTCATAATGATATTGAACCATAACCTATGAATAAAATATAATATTTTTAAAATAGATGAAAGTGTATTGAAATCAAATTTAATTGGGACAAATGTTTGCCATGCTCAGAAATTAATTTAGGGTTTTGAAAATGTTCAATACGTATGTTTAACATAAATATTATATTTTTTATGGAACATAAATATTATATTCGATTAATAAAATTGGTACGTAAATTTGTTTGTTGGGAATCTAATAGTATGGTCGACAATTAACGGTCGGAGACCAAAATAGCATAAATATAATAACACGGTGATCAATGATGTAATTTGCCCTAAAAGAAATAAAGAAGGAAATCGATGGAAGAGTGATGCCAGTGAAAAATTGAAGAAGGCATTAAAGAAATCATGAAATTTGAAGGTGTTTAGGGGATCATTAATGAAAGAGAAAATCGCCTCAGTGACCAAAAAAAGTTATAATATACGATTTTAACTAACTTTTTTTGGATTTGCCAAAATGACCAACAAAATCGCAACGCGAAATAAAAATAGCAACGCGATCCCCAGAATCGCAAATCAGTTTCCAAAATCGCAACGCGATTCTTGAAAATCGCAATGCGATAGTCAAATTCGCATTGCGATTTTCCAAAATCGCAACGCGAATATGAAAATCGCAACGCGAACACATAAATTGCAATGCGTATCCGTAAATCGCAACGTGTATCCGTAAATCGCAACGCGTATGGGTAAATCGCAATGCGTATCCGTATATCGCAACGCGTATCGGTAAATCGCAACGATAATACATAAAATCGCAACGCGTATCCGTAAATCGCAACGCGATATTTAAAGCGCCATTATAATCGCTACGCGTATTTTATTTTCAAATTACAAAAACGAATATTAAGACAAAATCCCGTAATCGCAACTCATAACCTAAAACCTAAAATCACAACTCAGTCCCATCTCCATCTCTCACTCTCTACGGCGAAGAAATCCGTCCCCATCTCCGAAGATTTCCGTCCCCATCTCCGGCGAAATCCCTCACAACCATTCACGGTCAGAAATCCCTCACAATATTCAGAAATGGAAAATCAACCTCCGAGGGTTAGTTTTTTTAATTATTTTTATTTTAAAATGTTTGCATTATTGTAGGTTTTTCATATTGAAACTGATGATAAGTTTACTGGTCATCTCAATAATAGATTAACCATTTCACTTAGATTTCATTTCGCGTTACGATTCTCTCGTTGCGATTTTCATTTCGCGTTGCTATTCTCTCGTTGCGATTTTCAAGTTAGTATTTGTCTTTGTCTTTGTTCTGTCTTTTGGTTGAAGTAATGCAATCCATTCAAGTTTCAATTTGCAGAAGAGTCGCAACGAGATAAATGAAAATCGCAACGAGAGAATGACTGTCGCAACGCGAAATGACAATCGCAACGAGAGAATCGCAACGCGAAATGAAAATCGCAACGAGAGAATCGCAACGCGAAACCAAATCGCATTGCGATTTTTATTTCGCGTTGCGATTCTCTCGTTGCGATTTTCATTTCGCGTTGCGATTCTCTCGTTGCGATTGTCATTTCGCGTTGCGATTCTCTCGTTGCGATTTTCATTTCAACCAAAAGACAAAACAGTGTTGCAAATTTTAGTTTCAAGAATAAACTACTACTTTTTATGTTTATTGTTTTTGGTATATCTTCACAGTGTAGTTTTTGGTATATCTAACTTGGTATGTTTATTGTTTTTGTAGAAATTTTTTCGGCTCAATTGACCTTGAGAAATAAAGTCAGCCTGGCCACTACAATTGCTTCGAAGCTTTCACCTGCTCAAAGACAATTGTTTGAGGAAACCTGCTTCGGGCCATGGCTGAGAGTACAGCATCCGGGTGGAGATGCTAATTTGACCCATTTGTGGCTTCAGACCATGACATCAAATCTACCCGACAGTATACAACGTGGTGAGGAAGAGATATGGTTTCATTTTCCACCAGCGTATACTTGCTTTGGGCGGAAGGAGTTCTGCTTAATCACTGGTCTACGATTCGGACACGATGATGTAGGCCGGTACACTCGTCATATCGCCCGCCCATCATGGTTATCCCGGGTTTTTCCGGATGAGTCAATGGAGAAGCCGAACCTACATGTCGACGACCTGAAGAAATTGTTTAATAAGAAAGCTGGTTTCACTCGGATGGATGACGTCGATGTTGTCCGAGTATGCCTTCTACTACTTGTGTATGCCGGCTTTTTAGGCAGAGAGGCCAGACAACCTATTCATCGGGAGCTAATAATATTGGTAGAGGACCTGAATGCATGGAATCTGTTTCCGTGGGGTTCGTATATATGGAAAGCTACTTGGACTAAGTTGTCGTCTGCCTTTGATGACTGCAAAAGTTTGCGGGGCGATGAGTCCAAATACACTTTGTCAGGCTTTGTTTGGGCCTTTAAGGTAAGAATTTCTATATAATGTTTCTAAAATTATAATTAATTATTTAACAATTACTAATTTTGTTATTATATTGTTGTAGATTTGGATATTCGAGGCTTTCCCCAGCATGCGTACATATGCAATAAAAACGTCAAATGATATTCCCAGGGCTATTTCCTGGAAGAGGAAAACTCTGTTGGATTGGGAAGACTTAATACCATATGCGACAATAAATAATGTAAGTTAACACAAATACTTTCATATAATATAAACTAGTTATTAATAGTAGACGTTTAACTTTGTTTGAGTTTTATATTTTAGGAGGCCAACATTCCATTACAAAGACTGACACCACGGAGGAAGAGCTTGCCACTGATTGGTGGCAAGCTAGTCAGAGTTTTTTTGATGGCACGGATGATGAGCAGCATCCACTTCCTCCAATTCGAGAGCCATCACCTCACCTAGAGCCATCACCCGATAGACCCGACTATACACCTCTAGAACGAGAGCCATCACCTATCCCGTCACATCATCGAGCCTCTTCTCCACCATCACCTCATGATAGGCGACCGGCAAAGATGCCACGACTCCTATCTCCCTGTTCTCCACCTCCACCTCAACGGGATGAGTCAAGGGAGTTACGTGATGAGGTCAATGCCTTGCGTGAGGAGATCGGTACTCTACGCGATAACGATGGTGCATGGCGTGTGGAGGTGTCAACTTTACGTGGTGAGGTTGCCGCTCTACGTGAGATGATAGTATCGTTGCAGAATGAGGTTCATACTCTACGCAACGAGGTAAGTTTAAGATTTTCCATATTTAACTTAATGATAAATTTACTCGTAATTTCACTTAGATTAGCCATTTCACTTAGATTGCTTAGTAAATTTATTCGGTTGCTGCCAATTCTGCTAAACTGTGTATTCTTTAACACTGTGAAATAGTATTTGTCTTTGTTTTGTCTTTTGGTTGAAAGTAAATTTGTTCGGTTGCTGCCAATTCTGCTAAACTGTGTATTCTTTAACACTGTGAAATAGTATTTGTCTTTGTTTTGTCTTTTGGTTGAAAGTAAATTTGTTCGGTTGCTGCCAATTCTGCTAAACTGTGTATCTTTAACACTGTGAAATAGTATTTGTCTTTGTTTTGTCTTTTGGTTGAAAGTAAATTTGTTCGGTTGCTGCCAATTCTGCTAAACTGTGTATTCTTTAACACTGTGAAATAGTATTTGTCTTTGTTTTGTCTTTTGGTTGAAAGTAAATTTGTTCGGTTGCTGCCAATTCTGCTAAACTTTTTATTCTTTAACACTGTGAAATAGTATTTGTCTTTGTTTTGTCTTTTGGTTGAAGTAATGCAATCCATTCAAGTTTCAATTTGCAGAAGAAGAAATAGTTTACTTTCGCAACACGAAAGTTAAAATCGCAACGCGAAACCAAAATCGCAACGATTGCGATTTTCATTTCGCGTTGCGATTCTTTCGTTGCGATTTTGGTTTCGCGTTGCGATTCTGTCGTTGCGATTTTCATTTCGCGTTGCGATTTTAAGTTTCGTGTTGCGAAAGTAAACTATTTCTTCTTCTGCAAATTGAAACTTGAATGGATTGCATTACTTCAACCAATAGACAAAACAAAGACAAATACTAACTTCAGGGTATTAGTTTGAAACATATTTTCTTTGTTATATGATGCATTTTGTGAACTATGATAGAATAATGACTTGGGTGAATACAATGCAAGTTTGAAACATATTTGTCTTTGTTTTCACTGTTTAAATATCATGTCTGTTTATTTATTGATTTTTGTATTTAATTATTTAGCGGCCCGATAGAGTGGATGCTTTACGTCGGGTTATGCTTGCACGACGGAGTTCACGCATCAGACAGCGTGCACGTGCTATTAAGTCTCCGTACACCCCAATAGTGCGAAGACACCGCAAGAAGAAGCCCGACTCGCCTGTCATCCCTCAAGAGTCCACTCCTATCGTTGAAGAGGCCCCCCTATCATTCCTCGAGAGTCCCCTCCCACCGTTCAAGAGGCCACTGTCATCATTGAAGAGGTCCCTCCCACCATTCAAGAGCCCGATTCACATGGCGTCATATGTAGGCTTCTTGAGAAACCCTCTGACGTGCCGGACATGATGGATTCAAGTTGGCTCTCGTATGAGTTACGGCCAGTACCATACCGGTATCTGAAGAGGAGAGGGAACAACTACCGGACACAATTCTGGATAACACCCTTTGGGCTAAGACCGCTGTTGATTTTTATCTACATGAGCAGAGCCAGGGGTGTTTCACTGACATATGCAAGCTCACCGATGATATCTATTTGTTGCTTGATCGGTCTTGGTGGGCGTATTATTAGGGGTCGAAGACAATGGCTATTTCGATGGGGGGGTAAGTCTTATATTTTTCTTATATTTCAATTTGATTAATTTTTTTTTAAATTTATGTAAGTCACTAATATATGTCTTTTTTTGTAAAACAGCATATCGATGCGTGGGTGACACGTCTTCTAATAATAAGAAAACTTAAGAAAAATAAAAATATACGATATACAATTATGCCGACGTCTTTTCACGCCGTTCACTTGAAGAATGCACGAGATGAATCATTTGATTTGGGCAATGGACAAGCTAAACTTTATCCTGCATGGTGGGAGGTCGATAAGGTTAGTATTTATTTAGATTGAGTTTAAAGGTTTTATGAAATAAGTGCGCAAATGAATGAATTATTACTTATGATTGCAGGTGTTTATCCCTGTTTTGGAACGTAAACATTGGATTCTCGTCGAGCTTCAGCTCCCATCCCTTAAGACAATAGTGTATGACAGCATGATAAATTACATATCATTGGCTGATTTAAGAGATGTTATTAAGGGATGGAGCTCTCATTTGGCTAAATTCTTGGATGCGATCAATATTGGACTCGTTCTGGAAACAAGAAGCCAAAGAAGCTCAATATTACAGTTATTAGAGACGAGACCGCGCCACAACAAACGAGCGGAGCCAGAGGAGATTGTGGTCCTCTCGTATGCTTGGCGTTGGAGCGTTTGACGACGGGAAGCATCAAGTATCTACCTCCCACCGATAGAGATAAAGCTGCAGTAGGCTTGTGGTTTCGGCATTATATGGCTAAATCGATATATACGAGACGCTGCCTACCTGCATCCGCGTTATAAAAATGTCCATAAACAATTGGTAAGTTTATATACTTTTGGTTTGAAAATGTTTGGTTAAGTAACTAGAATTCAATAATTTGCTGTTTGTAGGTTTAGATGTGTAGAAAGTGTTGTTTGAACAAATGTTTGGTTTCTGCAGGTTAATCTCATAAGTGAACTGCGTGAAAATGATGTCGAGCTGCAAAAGTTGATTCAATAGTTTAATTGATTGTTTTTTGATTGTTTAATTGATTTGTAAAAGTTGATTCAATAGTAGATGATCGGAAATAAGAATTATTGCTTATTTAATTGATTTGTAAAAGATGATTTGTAAAAGTTGATTTGTGTAATTGATGCGAACATAATTCTTATTTGTGCTTGTTTAATTGATTGAAATGTAATGGTTGATTTTGTTGATTTCAATCTGCATTATGTTGAAGGCAAAAATGACTATCGCAATGTGAAATGAAAATCACAATGCGAAATGAAAATCGCAACGAGAGAATCGCAATGCGAAATGAAAATCGCAATGCGGAAATGAAAATCGCAATGCGTTTATAATTTCGCATTGCGATTCTCTCGTTGCGATTTTCATTTCGCATTGCGATTCTTTCGTTGCGATTTTCATTTCGCATTGCGATTTTCATTTCGCATTGCGATTTTCATTTCGCATTGCGATTTTCATTTCACATTGCGATTTTCATTTCGCATTGCGATTTTCATTTCGCATTGCGATTCTCTCGTTGCGATTTTCATTTCGCATTGCGATTTTCATTTCGCATTGCGATTCTCTCGTTGCGATTTTCATTTCCGCATTGCGATTTTCATGTTGGGATTTTCATTTCGCGTTGCGATTGTAATTTCCGTGTTGCGATAGTCAAATGCATGCCTAATAGTGATAACAACTGAATAACAAGAGTTGGTTAAGTCAAATGGTTGGCCTGAGTCATTAATTCAACTGAAAATGTTAAAAGTTCACACATAAAATCCACATAATACAACGTTTGCATTTAAAAATCACCTAAGTTAACAGTCTCAAAAGGTGAAGCCAATTGTGATTGGGATTTTAAAGATGATTGCCTTTTGCTTGACACCATATGAGCTTTGGATTTTGATGAGGATCCATATTTTGGTAGAGGAAAAGATGATTTTGATGGCACTGGTGATCCACATGTCAACCTTGTATGACCACTTTCCTTGCACCGACTACATGTCGATCTCTTCTTCTCTTCACCCTTAGACGGTATACGATCGTGACTTTTTGGTCGGCCAGGTAGCCTTCTGTCCATGGCTGGTGGCAAAACTGTTTGTAAGTCATCTGGTATGTCCCACTCAGAAGGATGTGGAATAGGGTAGACAATCTCGGCATAAGTCTGTCGATAAACTTCTGTAGTGTAGCAATCCATAGCGTATGCGCTTGAATCATCTTGGTTTAAATGAAGAGCAACTTTTATAACATGGCCACACGGATAACCAGATGTTTGCCATTTCATACAACTACACGTCTTTGCATTTAGATCGACTAGCCCATTTAAGTTATTATCCAGTACTTGAAACAAAGTGTTTGAACATGGTTCAACTCTCCATGACGTTGACTTCACAACACGTTTCGTTATCTTTTTTTCAGTCCATGGTGTAACACGATGTTCCAATGTTCCTGTAAATTTAAATAAACAATACTTAGTAAATATATAAATATGATAAGTTACGAATTCAAAGAAATAATACCTGCATGGTTTCTTTTCTTGTAGTACCACTGTTGAATAGAGGCTCGAAAAAACTCCATTAACATAGTAATGGGTAATTTCCGGGAATGACGACTTAGAGCGTTGATTGATTCTGCACTATTAGACGTCATGAAACCATATCTTGCTCCAAGTTGATGTACTCTTGACCATCTTTCAAACCCGACATCTTCTAGTGTTTGAGCACACTGAGGCAAAACACGTCTTAAACAATTTATATGCTTATTGAAATCCACTTCCCGATAAGCTTTTACAGTCTTCCAGTATGTCCATTTGTGCTTTTTTATACCAGCAGACCTTGATTTTAGATTTCTATACAAATGAACACCACAAAGTCCATGAAAAGCATCTGGGAAACACCTTCTAACAGCGTTGTCAATTGAGTTTGCCCTATCGGATATGATTGTCAGATTGCTAATAGGACCTATGCAATCCCTAAGATGCCCCATAAACCATGTCCATGAATCAGAGGTTTCAGATTTGCCAACCCCGTAAGCTATTGGCAATATCCCATTGTTAGCATCCATGGCTACTGCTAATAAGTTTACTCCAAGGTATCGACCTTTCAAATGTGCTCCGTCAACTATAATAACTGGGCGCATGCAAGTAATAAACGAACGAATCTACAAAATAATATACACAAGAAATAATCATTTAAATGTGAAATGCATGTAACTAACAAAAATGAGTCAACAAAATTATATTGATTTACTAACCGTAGCACCAATGGCGATAAACAGCAACTCAAAGCGTCCATCTCTATCTGTTTTGATATGAGTTACCGACCCAGGATTTTTCAGCTTTAAATTGTGACAATAAGCCGGCAGTTGGGCAAACGATGCTTCTGGCGACCCCCTCAACAATTCCAAGGCATAACATTTGGCTCTCCAAGCTTGAGAATATGATATACTAATCTTGAACCGAGCATTCATGTCAGTCATAATTTCATGTCCCCGATATACCCTGCCATTCAAAACATTAACTCAGCCAGAAACCACCCAACACCTTTTTGTTTGCCTGTCTATGGTGAGGAAAAACTTGGGTTCTTGAACATGTATGTTTATCAATAAAAGTCCTAACTTGAAACATTTTGCAATCTTTTATTTTCTTTGCAATCATACGCCACGTACAGTTTTTGTCAATCATACACCTTGTTTCGAAACGATCTTTGCTTGATTTGTTAACTTTTAGTTGATAGCCATCTTCCACACATTTCGTATATAAAGCTATCTTCAAGTCTTCCTTTGTATCAAACAATCATCTTTCTTGATACGAATAACTTTTGTGTAACAATCAACTGCTTTCTTTATCAACTCTTCTTCCGGTATCTGAAGTAATTCTGGCATATTCCAGTTATACGCCCGTGGCATTTTCTTTTCTTCGGGGACTTTTTCTTCTTCTTTTTCTTCTTCAGGATTATATGAATTACAGAATGGATGTTCAACATGTTCATTCACAGTCGTAACTTCCTCCTCATTATCATCAACATTACATTCTTCGGCAACGGCTGTTTCATCATCAAAATTCGGGTATTGACCAATATCAATATCATTACACGCATGGTCTGTTTCTTCTTCTGAAACATCATCAAAATCCGTGTATTGACCAATATCAAAGTCCGGATATTGACCAAGACCAAATTTCGAATACTGACTAGTACTCACAATTTTTTCTGTTGGCTCATCATCGTCTAACTGGTCAATACGAAAACCGGAATTTGGTGCTGAAAGTTGATTGGGATTTGGATTAGAGAAAGGTTGTGGGTTTTGAGAAAAACTTAGTTGATTACTACCCGCTACTGACCCAACAATACTACTTCTAGGTTCAACAACATACAATGTAACATCATCTTGTGAAACCCTAATGTAAGCAATGAATCGTTCAACATCTTCATTGTCGGTTAACAAATAAACTTTACCATTTCTCTGATAAGATAGCCTAAATCCACTTAGGGGCTCTAAATTCAATTTATTTGAAACACGTAGCATTAGAGTTTCATAAGTTAACTTTTGTAAAGACAATTTTAGTTGAAGATTCATGGGTAAAGGCATATATTGTAAAACACCATGAACATTATCCCATGACCCTCCAAAACACAAATCTATCCAAACATGATCAACATTAGATGATTTCATGGTTGTAAATTAATTTACTAAACAGACGAGCTGCGAAACTAAAACCTGTTGCCGGATTGGGAAGGATGTCGTTGGATATAGGAACGGATGTCGCCGGAGAGAGTGATAGATAGAGATGGAATGAGTTGCGATTTAGGGATTTAGTTTATGATTTCAGTGTTATATACCCAAAATTTAAGTGTTGTGATTTACAGATTCTCGTTGCGATTTACGGATTATCGTTGCGATTTACAGATTCTCGTTGCGATTTACGGATTATCGTTGCGATTTACGGATACGCGTTGCGATATACGGAAACGCGTTGCGATTTACGGATACACGTTGCGATTTACGGATACGCATTGCGATTTATGTGTTCGCGTTGCGATTTTCATATTCGCGTTGCGATTTTGGAAAATCGCAATGCGAATTTGACTATCGCATTGCGATTTTCAAGAATCGCGTTGCGATTTTGGACACTGATTTGCGATTCTGGGGATCGCGTTGCGATTTTTATTTCGCGTTGCGATTTTGTTGGTCATTTTGGCAAATCCAAAAAAATTTGGTTAAAATCGTATATTATAACTTTTTTTTGGTCACTGAGGCGATTTTCTCTTAATGAAAAGCTTGGGATTTACAATGGAAGAATAAAAGAATTGCATCCCTTTCATTGCCTCTCCCATAAAAGATTTGACAGATTATTTTAGAGAGACCAATGAGAAGAAGACGACTCGTAACTTCTAGGATCCATAAAATAATTTCACCTCCAGCATTAATAGACTTTCCCGCAGACACGTGAGCTATGGCCAGGACATAACAAATAAAACATAATCCTCAATCTCGACCATAACGAGACACAAGATTAGACTGTTTACTCAGTTTTCCCCATATTCAACGGCCGACAGTCCTCTTCCTTGTATGAATGACACTGAGATCCGAAAACGTGAAAGAAGCTCGAAAGCTACACTTCTCCCTTTGAAAGTGCGGCATACCCCTCAAAACGCTACTTCTTTTTCTTATGTAACTCATGTTCCTTGTTACCAGAGCATCGAATTCATGCCTGTTTGAATCTGTGCATTGTGTTTTTCGGGAGAACGATTAAGAGACCACTAGTGAACTCAACAAGCAAATCTTGCATTTTGTTTTTTCTGTTGGAAGTTCCTTTTTTTTCTAATCTGTAGATGAAGAAGAATCATCGATGGCAGAGGATTCTGATCCTCTCATTGCTCTCTTTCTCTGTTTGCGCTCCAATCGTGTTGGTCTCTTGGAGATTCAAAACCCTAACCTCCTTCGGTAATCTTTTTCAAATCTGTTTAGCTAAATTGCTTGAAATGAGAATTTGAACTACTTTATAATTAGTGGAATAGTTGATCAGACGAAAAAGCCAATGAGCATTTCTTAGCAGCTTTCCTACTTTATTTTAGCAGCCAATCGAATGCACTTCATTTAATTTTGACCTTTCGTGATTTGATTTCTTCTTTTATTTTTGAAAATTTCTGATGTTGACTGATCTTGTTTTGTTTGCATTTTTTATTCTGTAACGGCAGGCCTGAAGGAGTTTGCGGAGGAGGATTATCCCAATGTTGTATGGATCTCTCTTCCTTGGATGTGTTCTTCCCTTTTTGGATAAATTTCTAATGGGGTTTGCTTTGTTTGATTCAGAAGCATATGGCAGATGTTTTAAGACTCAATTCCGTTGAACAGGTAGCTTTAATACTGATGGATTATTCTGATTTGATCATTTTATCTTTACACGTTTCTTACAGCTTATGGATTGTTGCTGTGTTACATAGGAAACTTCCGAAGGATTAAAAGGTCCAGAACTAGATGTTTGCAAAGACAAGAATTTTAGTTCTGTGGTTAGACGCAGTTCTTATGAATATCGTGATTCAGATCGATTTGGGAATGCACAAGATGATTTTAAATTATTAGGAGCAAATGGTTTGTAATACTTGGGTGCATGTAGTGTCTCTTATCATAGAATTATAGTTTACGGAGTTGAATGTGACTGTGAGTTGCTACACTTTCTGAATTCAGAAACTAATGAGAAAGGAAAAGATGAACATCAAATTCAGCAGACTATAATACAAATGAACTCTAGAGAAAAGGTGCGTATGAATTCGAAGTATCATGAGATGGTAAACATTTGAATGTAATTTTAGACTATAGACGGTTGCAGTGACGGGGTACAGCCTGGTTGTTTTCCAGAATGGTCGGAGCAATAGTGAGTCAAGTTATTTTTTTTTTGTGACATATGGTAATGGTTGACACCAACTTATTTGTTGCAGGAGCAACTCAATCAAGAAGTAGGTAGTCAGGATCAAGTTTTGCAGTTCCAGACATTCAGTGTTGTGGATGAGAAGGTAAAGCAGATGCGAGATCAACTCATTACAGCAAAGGCGTACTTAAGTTTTGCACCACCAAGTAGTAACGCTCGCTTGATGAGATCGTTGCGAGCTCGAATCAGAGAGTTGGAACGAGCAGTTGATGAAGCCAACAAGGATTCGGATTTTCCAAGGAGGTAAAGAAATGGACGATTTTTAATAATAATTTGACCAAAGCATTTTATATTCAATAATAAACTTGAATTCTCGACTAGTATTAAGTAAATAAGCTTAGATTTGGGGTTGAATTTCTTCAGCTGAACTTTATAACTGAAAAACGGTTAAATTCTCAGTGTTTCACAGAAAATGAGATCAATGGAGGTTACTTTAGCCAAAGCAAGTAGGGTATACCCTGACTGCTCTGAGATGGCTACAAAACTTCATGCCATGGCTTATAATGCTGAAGAGCTGGTTCAAATACTGAAGAATCAAGAGTCATATCTTCTTCAACTCGCGGGAAGAACTACCCCTAAAGGCCTTCACTGCCTCTCCATGCAGCTAACAGCTGAATTTTTTTGCTTCAACCTGAGGAAAGGCAATTTTCTAGCCAACAAAATTTGAATGATCCAGACCTTTATCACTATGCAGTTTTCTCTGACAATGTTCTGGCTTGTTCAGTGGTTGTTAACTCCACAATTTCCTCTGCAAAGGTAAACTGCCATTGTCCATTTTACAGTCTTTGTTGTTGTGTTATCACTTTCATTAAATTTGAATCTCTGCTTATGTTATGATGTTAAACATGGTTTTGCTCATTTAAAGTGTTTGTTATCACATTCACATAAACAAAGTTGTGTGTTAATTCTTGCATTGATTATGCGGTTTTGTGTCAATTGATACTAATTGATGCAGTTATTATGATGAATGATATTGGCTTGAGTTTTTGTGGCCTAAGCTTTCCAAAATTGCAATGGTGTTCGTTTACCTTTGCTTCTTTACTCCCATTTATTTTGACGAGTTATATGCGGTCAGTTCAGGATTGAGCCATTGATTTTTACTGATAGCGGATGTAATATCCCTGATAATTTATATTGGTTATGCAGGAGCCTGAGAAAATTGTTTTTCATGTCGTGACCGATTCTCTCAACCTTCCGGCA
Source organism: Hibiscus syriacus (assembly GCF_006381635.1). Lineage (NCBI taxonomy): Eukaryota > Viridiplantae > Streptophyta > Magnoliopsida > Malvales > Malvaceae > Hibiscus > Hibiscus syriacus. The sequence goes on along the minus strand of NW_024062788.1, from coordinate 555,468 downwards.
ATTTCAATGTGGTTTTTATTAAATCCTCCCAGCAAAGCTACAATACATGTTCAGAGCACAGATAATTTTGATTGGTTGTACGCCAAGTATAATTCAACATTGAGGGAACAAAAGTCTTATGATCCAAGATACTCCTCCGCCCTTAACCACCTTCGGTTCTATCTGCCTGAAATCTTTCCAGCACTGAATAAGATTGTACTCTTTGATCATGATGTAGTAGTGCAAAGAGATCTAACTGAAATTTGGAGCGTTGACATGAAAGGGAAAGTAAATGCAGCAGTGGAAACTTGTCTGGAAAGTGAAGCCTCATTTCATTCAATGCACATGTTTATGAACTTTTCAGACCCATTTTTGATGAGGAGTTTTAATGCTAATGTTTGCACTTGGGCATTTGGTATGAATTTGTTTGATCTTCGTGAATGGAGAAGAAAAAAGTTAAGCATGCTCTACCGAAGTTACTTGCAACTGGTATGAGCTTATACTTTCTTTGTATTTGCATGTTCTTTATGCTAATATTATATGCTTGTGAATTTATTTTGATTCTATAGTTCTCTGAAGCTGCACATTAATTCCTCAAAAAGATGGTCAATGTTATTGGGTGCTTAGGTTATATTTGCCTATTGGAAGCGAATGAAATTTCCCTAAAGATCTGCATAAAATTTCAATATAGAATCGTCTTTTCTTACCCCTTTTGCGTGTGCATGTGTGTTTGAACTGTTGGTAAAATAATCAATTTGTATAAAAGATGCATCAGCAGCTTTGTGTTGGTGTGGCCTGTGAATGATATATGCAAACAAAAATCTCTACCGTTTAGTCGGTACTTATTGGACCCTAAAATCCATATCGGCAGTTAGGTATATTCATAATAGTTAGATATACAACATATTACATGCTGTGCATTTCTCAGGCTTATTCGTCTCATGTTCTGTAACAGGGACGTAAGAGGCGATTGTGGGAGGCAGGAAGCCTGCCCATAAGTTGGATTACCTTCTACAACCAAACTGTGGCAATAGAAAAGAGATGGCATACACTTGGGCTTGGTCATAACTCAGGCATTGAGCAGGGTGATATCGAGAATGGTGCAGTTATACACTATGACGGATTCATGAAGCCCTGGTTAGAGAGATAGGAATCGCGAAATACAAAGGCTATTGGAGCAAACATTTGCAGTATGACCACCCTTACTTGCAACAGTGTAATATCCATGAGTGATCGAAGTTCATGTCATACAACTTGAATTCTTCGATTCATACCTGAATTACCGGTGATGTCTCTCCGAAACTGCTCCTTGGCTTTCTTGCTTTTCTTCTTTGAAATCTAGATCTTCTCTTTCTGTGTCTATCAATGTTCCTACCTCAAGACCCTGCTGTCTGTTGCGCATGATTGTTTTGACCTGATTCTTTAACGCTCTTCCTCCTGATTTTCCGAATCGAGTTTCCATTCGTGTCTCAGATATAGATCATTTTAGGGATGGAGTCGATTTACGGGCAAACAAATTTTTGCAGGGATGCTGGCTGCATTGCAAGTATTCATTTGTACATAACTGATATAGCAATTCCAGTAGCTTGAGTTGAAGCATACATTCTGGAAATGTAGTAGGAATTAAATAAACTTTTATTACGGGATGCCTTGTTATCATGTTATGTAGATGTTTCAGTCTCGGGGTTGTGGAACTTGTTCTTAATTCCGAGGATGCATCTTTTATACGAATTCATTATTTTATCAAAAGATTGTCTCTTCCCCTTCTATTTTGTTTCTCTCTTGGCTATAATTTTCTTCTCAGAAGTGAATAATTTTTTGAAGTTTAAGTGTAAACCACTGTAATGATTATTTTCCTTTCAGTTTTGATAATTTTTTTGTTATTGATTTTTTTAAAAATTACATTTTGGTTACGTCATCGATATATAAAATTTTGATCACTTCACTTATATTATCGAGTGTTATATTTTGGTCATTAGACCGTTAGTTCTAACTAGTTTGATGATAAATTAATTTTTAATTTGACTCGTACACTTTAGATATCATTTTAACCCCTAAATTTCATGCCATTGAAAACCACACTCGCATCTTCCTGATCGGGTTTTCATGGAACTTACAGACTGTGGGAAGACAAACAAAGTTGTTGGTTTGCACATGTGTGGAGAAGATTCAGCTGAAATTACACAGGTGCAAGCCTTCACCTAAACCGGTGCTTTCCATTTCAAGTTTGCAGCCTCTTTTTCTGATGTGCGCCGTTGTTTACCAGTGACTAGCTTTTGAAATTATTTCTTTTTTCTCTTCAATTAGAAGAAGATAGTAGTTTCTAGTGTCGAGATGACAAGCTTATTTGCTTGAGTTATGGGTGTGTATCTTGATGGTGATCATCGAGGTTCGGCCGATCAGGTTGTATCCAAACGGCCATCCTGGTCCCTTAACAGTCCCTTGTTCTGGTATTGCCTCCAATATGGTGGAACCAAATAATGATATTTCAAAAAGTCAGAGGCTTTGTTCACCAAAGCAAGGTCCCTTCCACTTGCCAGCACAAATCTATGGCCTTTCCCATGGTATCTACATGCCTATTAAGCATTAATATTTAATGAATCCTTGGTAATGAACTTCGGTTGTAATCTTGAAAAAAAAAAACATAGTTTACTTGGTTGACCAAATAGGTAGTTTACCCAAAACAATAATACCCTCATTATATTATGACCAGTGCTTAATAAAAAGGGCAACTCATTTCAATCGTCGTTATGGTGAAAATGTCTCCTGCAGGTATAGACCGTAAAATGGAATTCATTTCTATCGCAGTTATTGTGAAAATGATACAGCACCGCACTGCACTGGCGGTTTTCAATTTTTAGATGCCATCGTTTTCAAATCCAGGAAAATGACGGATACCTTTTTAGGTTACGAAATTATTGAAACCCGCGGGACCACTAAATAATCACGTTCAATTCAAACTACAGATTAAGCATAAGAAACTGACCCGTCAAGTAAATGCATGAGAGCTTCCAGGTTATGCGCGCATGACAAATCGCCGGTCTGTTTCAGAAACGGCGAGTTTTTATGATCCAATGCCAGTTCAACTCCGACATGAGAATAATTCCATGGTAACCTCTCAGCCAGCTTCATCAACCATGGCGGCACGTTTTCGTTGAAGAACAACCCCGGCGATGTAGGGACTATATCATGCACGTTCACCACCCTCAACTCTTTAACTCCAAGCAATTCCATCCGTTCCTTGACCCTCACGTTACCTACTCTAGGACCCGAAAAGGAGAATACAATCACCGGCACGGCTCTCGTATCTTGCAGCACGTTTAGACCCATTTTGACGATGTCGTAAGCGCTGAGAATCACAAGGGCGTTGCCTAAACTGTGACCGGTTATCGTTAAGCTTAGCTCTTCGTCTTTGTACATTTCGACAAATTTTTTCACTTCAGTTGAAATTTGTTCCCTTGCTGATAACTTGCAGAACCGGTAATTCTCGTCTTTGTTGGTGTAGAGATCAATGAAGCCCGATTTCACTTTTACTGTTGAATCCGGCCATGGGATTTTGTTTGAAGATACGTGTTTGAGGAAATCCATTAAATCTGCAATCCACTCTAGGCGAGTCACGGTTCCCCTCCCAGCGACGGCGATGTCGCGGCGGCCTAAACGTTTCAATGTTTCGTTGTTGGAAACGGCGACGTATCCGATCCAATTCGCAGTCTCGCTCCACACTTTGGGCCACCAAGATTTTGTCGAAATGATTTTTTTCTAAAAGGTGAAAAAGGGTGAGATTTTGAAAACCACATTAATTCTTAATTGTCTCTTTTTATTTTAAAAACTTATGCGATTTAAAAGACCTATCGTTTCGAAAATTTTTGAATTTCCTTTACTATCGAAAAATACGGTTCGAAGAGTCGCCACCAATATTTGATTAGGGTGTGATTGGGCACCCAAAAATGCTTTGTCATTTTAAATAAAAATTAATTTTAATTAAAACAATAAATTGAGGTCTGCGTTACCAAAATCCGAGTTCGGGAGTCGGTTACGTGTGGGGAAGGATTAGCACCCCCACAACGCCCTAAATCGGTACCTAGTCGATTAATTAACGTCTTTGCAATGAACTTTACAAATTCGAATTTATTTTGATTTTTGATCCCATAAAATAAAAATGTAAATTTAAAACATTCAAAAGCACTCAAAATAATTAAATTAAAATTACCAAGTCGTTTTAGAAAGATAAAGAATGTTCGATTATTTACAAATATCGAGACCAGATCTTAAAGATATAACAACCTTTTTCTCGATATATTTAAATAAACGAACATTTCTTTTTCTCTCGTTCCCAAATTTTAGGTGACGAATCAATTTTTTTGTTTCACTTTCGGGATACACTTTTATTTTAAAATCATTAAAAGCGGACCTCAAATCAGTTATGAGTGCCCACTTAAAACAATTTTAAATTAAAAGGGTATTACCCTTAATCCAATTATGTAATATGTTGAGTTATGCAAATGAGGCTATCATGCAATTTATGAAAAAAATATGTCATACCAAAAATTAATTATACAAAATTAAAAAATAAAAATACAACGTGACATGCAAAAAATTATATAAAAATCATAAATTATGCATATTGACATATTATGTACATATGACTCAAATATAAAAACAAAAACATAACATGCTAAACTAAAAATTTAAAAAAATTGTATGTACATATATATAAAAATGACCAAATTTAAATTCTAATTAATTACGAGGCCATAAATTTTCTAATTTTAATCAATATCCAATAAAACTAAATAATTAAGAAACTAAACAAGGAAACATGAAACCAATCAAAGTTTAGGATTAAAGCAAAACCTATATTAAACTATAAGGACTAACCCATAAAATAAACCTTTAACCTAAAGTATACATGCCAAATTATGGCAATTTACGGCATTAACCTAAAACTAAAGTGGAGAGCAGTCTCTCACCTAATGCTTCCCTCTCCTCACATTTGGTCTCTCGATCGAGACCCTTCACAAAACAGAACCACCACATACTGTCGCTCTTCACTTTCCCCTCCTTTACTCTCTTCTTCAACGGCGCCATTCCTATCTCTCAACCCTCTTCCTCTCTTCCACGCTCGGGCGTAAACTCACCCAAAGATGCCATCGTCGCGATTCGGCCATCACTTGCGGCCAGAGAGATAAAAACCGACCTAATTAGTCTTAAACAAACCTTCATCTTCTCCCAAATTTCAGATCCGTAGCCTAAGAACGAAACTAAATCTTAAATGCCCTAAATCTAAGTTTGAATCCAGGATTCTCTCGACTCCGGCGACGTTACAACTCCGACGAAGGGACCTCAACGATTGTCTACTTCTCTACTTCGACAGTAAACTAGACTCACTCTATTTCCTTTGTTTTGAGTTTTGAATTTATATTGAAAGCTATTAAAACAAATATATAAAAAATTGCAAATGAAAATAATCATAGAAATAAAATCTTACAGGAATTAAATTTTGAGTTTGCTTTGTATTGCTTTCGAAAAAGGTAAGGTACCCCTGTTATATTGCGTACTCTTTGAACAGCTCGGGCTAGGAATAATACTTACACACTCTTTTTATATTTGCTTTGTTATAGAAAAAAAACGAATGAAGGATTTTCTGGGCCTTTGTTCTTGTGCTTTTCTGATTTTTTACAGAAAATGGTCTCTGCTTTTTCTCTCTTTTTCGTGCGCTTTCTTTTCTCAATTTTTGTTATGATCTCCCCCCCCTCTGTGTATGTGATTTTTTCTCCTTTATTCCTATAGCAGTTAATTCCGATCAAAACTAACCCCCCACGTTTTTTTTTTATTTTTAACTTCCCAAAACTGCTTTCATTTGCAAATGATATAGGCCCAGACAAATTAAGCATCTACAGATTTCTTGAAGAAATTCGGAAGGTTAATGTTTGATGTTGCGAAGAGATACTTGGAGAGCATGTAACCATGGTCCGCCATGGCTAGGGAGTCAAAGAACCGACGAGGCGTGAACCTGCAACTTCCATAGTATTTGGAAAACGGGTCAAAATCGAAAGCATCGTAACAGGCCTGTGCCATCTCGCCGTACCGAATCAGCTCCGATCGGAGAAGAGGATCCTTTGGATCTAACATCCCGACCCAATCCTAATAACCAAGTGCTTTTCTGATCATCCTTTCTTGTCTTTGTCCATAACAAATACTAAACTTTGTCTTAACACATTTTTGCCTTGCTCGCGTCCTGCTTTAATAAAAATTTTCCCTTGCTGAGCAAATAATAATAATAATAATAAAATAAAAAGTCAACCTCTAATCATTCAGCAAATCCATAAGCTTTCTTTCATTTATGAAATCCTTCAATATTCCTTGAGATCCACAATTCCCTTCATTTTTATTTCAATTTATACAATTAATTACTATATAAATTATATACATGAAAAAAATAAGGTTAATCTTGATCGAATATTGAATATGCGTACCGATAGTGAAAGAACTTAACATTTTGGCAAGGGCATCAGAGAGTTGCTGGTAACTTTTGTACATCCTCAAGTCCACTTTCCGGAGGAAAGTTGCACCGTCCAGGCTCACCTTAACAAAGGCGGCCTTCTCACCACCACGGCTGCCGGTGCTGCTCTTTGGGTGGATAGCATGTTCTTTCGGAATGACAGGACTGGTGGCCACCCCACAACTTGGGCCCTGAAATGTTAAGACAAGCCTAATTAATTGATGAAACCATGGTATGTTGCTTATTTCCTCTACGTGTATATTTTGTGTTGTGGAAGACGGCTATCGGATAGAGCAAAATCGCAACTGATAATTTGAGAAAATAAAATTGAAGATAAAGAGGACACAAAATTTACGTGAAAACCCCCTAAATAATATAGGATAAAAACCACTGGCAACGGTAGAATAATTTCACTATGAGAAAATATGAATTACAACCTCTCTCGATTTACCAAGGAGAAAACAATGATAATTCTCTCTTGAAAAAAAGAGAGAAAATAACTCTCAAGAAACTCTCTAGTGTTGGGAGAAAGCTAGAATGGTTTGGAATGGTTTTGAAGGTAAATGAGCTAGGGTATTTATAGTTGAAGCTTAGGGACTAATCTTGTAAATACCCTAAAGTTGAAATGACTAAATTTGCAATTTACCCATTACAAAAATTCAACAAAAGTTGCTACCCCTTTTTTTTCTCCACGCAGTACCGAAAGCTGCATTTATTGTGCGCACTTTCGGTGCATAGTCAACAATCTCCTACTTGAAGATTTGATTGGAACAATCATATCTTCACACCATTCTTTCTACCTTGTACCATCATGTAGCTTACGTCTCTGACAGACCACAAGAGGATCAACACCAGTTAAATTTATCAGCATTGATTGCCTTCGTCGTGAAATCTGCTATGTTGTCTTTGGTATGGATCTTCTGCATATCTACCGTCCCTTCTTCCACCTTTTCACGAATGAAATGGTACTGAACTCGTATGTGCTTTGTCCTTGAATGAAATGTTGGATTCCTTGCTAGATGCAAGACGTTTTGACTGTCACAGAACTAAGAGACATACTCTTGATTGTGCCCAAACTCCTCCAATAACATCTTCAACCGAATTGCTTCTTTAATGGCTTGTGTAGCTGCTACATATTCTGCCTCTGTTGTGGATGTAGCCACAGCTGACTGCAATTTTAAAACCCAGCTTACAGCTCCACCAGCAACTTTGAACACATATCATATTGTAGATTTGCTTTTATCCAAATCCCCTGCATAGTCAGAATCTACATAACCATTGATTAGTAAGTTTGATCCTCCGTAATATAATGCAACATTTGAGGTCCCTTTGATGTATCTCAGGTTCCTCTTTACTGTATTCCAATGCTCTTTGTATGGATTTGCCATGTACCGACTAACCACTCTCCCTGCTTGTGCAATGTCTGGTCTTGTGCATATCATAGCGAACATTAAACTTTTCACTGTTGATGCATACGGTACTCGAGACATCTTCATCCTCTCTTCTTCACTGCTAGGACTCATACTAGAGGATAATTTTTAAGTTAATAGGAAGAGGGGTAGAAATTGGCTTACAATCTTGCATGTTGAATCGTGACAAGATCTTCTTCAAGTAATTCTTTTGTGAAAGTCAAATCTTCCTATTACTTCTATCTCGGTGAATTTGCATCCCTAGAATCTTGTTTGATGATCCCAATTCCTTCATTTCAAATTCCCTAGCCAGTTGTGCCTTCAATTCTTCAATATGATCTTTGTTGGGTCCTACAACCAACATGTCATCCACACATACAACAACAATATAACAAAATTGTTATCACCAGACCTCTTGAAATATGCACAATGGTATGCATTAAGTTTGTTGTATCCAAGGCACATAATGAAGGAATCAAATCTCTTAAACAAACACCTCGGCGCCTGCTTTAGACCGTACATAGATTTGTTCAACCTGCAAACCAAGTTCTTCTTTTCTTTTTCTTCAAAACCTTCAGGATGGAGCATGTAAATATCTTCTTCAATATTTTCATGAAGAAAAACTGTTTTAACATCTAGCTGCTCTAGATGTAAGTTCAATGTAGCACACATTGCCAAAACTACTCGAACTGTTGTTAGTCGAACCACAGGAGAAAATATTTCATTGAAATCAATACCTTTTTTTGAGCATATCCTTTGACCACCAGTCTTGCACGATACCTCTCAACTTGATCGTCACCATTTCGCTTGATTTTGAAGACCCATTTGTCACCAATTGGCTTCCTTCCTTGTGGTAGTGGCACAAGGTCTCATGTATTATTTTTATGAAGGGTTTCAATTTCTTCTTGCATCGCCATCATCCACAGTGAAGCATCTGAGCTGTTTATTACCTCCTGGTATATTGATGGCTCACCGTCCTCTGTTAAAAGACAGTATGCAATATTACCTTCTATAACATAATCTAAGTGCCAATTGGGACGTCTTCTCACACGATCTGATTGACGAGTTGTTGGAGCTTCAGAACTCTCTAGTTCTTGTTCATCATGTGTTGGTTCTGCTTCAGAAGAATCTCCTTATTCAAACTCTTTTTACATATGTATCTGTGTAGACTTTGAATTTTCAGTGATACTATCTTCTTCTTTTCTTTGTAGCTTATCTTCTACAAATATAACATCCCTGCTAATGATCACTTTGCGGGTAGTAGGATCCCACAAGCGATACCCCTTTACACCATCACCATACCCCAAGAATTTGCATTTCCTAGACTTTGGATCCAGCTCTGAAATTTCTTGGGAGTTGTACATCACATGCACAATACTTCCAAATACATGGAGGTTTGAATAATCAGCTGGTTTACCAATCCACATCTCCATTGGTGTCTTCAGCTCTATTGCAGTTGATGGAGCTCGATTCACCAAATAAAAGGTGGTATTGATTGTTTCTGCCCAAAATGATTTTTCTAGGCATGCATCCCTCAACATTGCTCTTGTTATTTCTAACAAGGTTTTGTTCATCCGCTCTGTCACTCTATTTTGTTGAGGAGTGTTTGCCACTGTGAACTATCTTTTGATGCTTTCATTCCTGCAAAAGTCATTAAATTCTTCACTTGTGTATTCTCCTCCATTATATGTTCTGAAACACTTGATCTTATTTTCATAATCAAGTTCCACCAGCGCTTTGAAGTTTTTGAAAGTGGAAAATACATCTAACTTCTTCTTAATAGGGTACACCCAACATCTCCTGGAGTAATCATCAATAAATGAGACAAAATATTTTGCTCCGCCTAGGGATGTAACTGGTGCTTTCCATTCGTCAGAATGAACCAATTCTAGAACACTTTTGCCTCTAGAATTTGACGTGTTGAATTTCAATCGGTACTGCTTACTTGTTATACAATGCTCACACAAGGTAAGTGATACCTTTATTAAGCCTGGAAGTAGATTTTGCTCCACAAGGACTTTCATTCCTTGTTCTGACATGTGTCCAAGTTTCCGATGCCATAACATTGCAGAATCTGAACTACATGAGGCAACAGAGGCTTCTGCTTCTAGCAAAGTTTCTCCCTTCAACATGTACAAGTTTGTAACTATCTTTTCGCCTTTCAGCACCACAAGCGCTCCACGGAACACCTTCATGATTCCATTATGTGTTTCAATCTTGCTTGCATTATTATCTAACAATCCGTAGGATAATAAATTTTTCTTCAGGCCTTTTACGTGCCGCACATCTCGAACAATTTTAATTACTCCATCATATATCTTCAATTTGATGGTCTCCACGCCAACGATCTCTAAGGCATGACCATTGCAACTATACACAGATCCTCATGAGACAGGTTCATAATGATGGAACCATTCTCTTCTTGAGGTCATGTGATATGTTGCTCCCCGAATCAATGAGCCATATATCTGCAAATCGTTTTCTTCCTTCCATGGTGGCTGACGCTTCACAGTAAAGAGCATCTCCATCATCTGAAGTGTTTGCGGTATTGCCTTGTGGATTGGAGTTTTTATTTAGACTCCAACAATCCTTCTTCAAGTGACCCTTTTTTCCACAGTTGTAGCACTTTAAATTCTTTTTTCTTCTCGACTTTGATCTACCATGTTTGTGACTGCTGCTTTGGTCACGTTATGTTGATCTCCCTCTCATCGTTGTCAACGTTTCTGCTTGTTGCAGATTTACTTGTCTGTCTTCCTTGTTCTTGCGCCGATTTTCTTCTTGTAGAACAACAGATGCAATGTTATTGAAGACTAGACTGGTGACATTGTTATTTGTCAAGCTGATGATGAGTTGATCATACGAATCATGTAGACTTTGAAGTAGAAGTTCAGCACGTTCTTGTTCTCCTATTGCACATCTTAAGGATGTAAGCTGAGAAAATAACGTGTTCAATGTGTTTAAAGTGCTCTGTCACTGAAGTAGATTCTGGCATACAGAGAGTGTACAATTTCCTCTTAAGAAAAATTTTATTGTGCAATGATGTGGCCTCATACAATTTGGTGAGATGATCCCATATCTTCTTAGTTGTCTTCTTCTCCTCGATGCTTTACAATACTTCATCTACTAATGCTAGATGAAAGTTTGCCATATCATTCTCATCAATTTCGATCCATTTGTTGTCATATGTGAAATCTACCAGCCTTTCACTGATAGCTGCTAGACAACCGTCTTTCCTCAGGATAGTCTTCATCTTCAATTTTCACAATGAGAAATTTCTCTCATTAAATTTTTCAATATCAAATTTTGTTGCCATAGCTTCTATTACGGATAGCTCCCACTATTTCACTATCGTGAATAGTTCTCTGAAACCTTCAAAGAATGGGTATACTAATTGTTGCGGAAGACGGCTATCGGATAGAACAAAATCGCAACTGATAATTTGAGAAAATAAAGATAAAGATAAAGAAGACACAAAATTTACGTGAAAAACCCCTAAATAATATAGGGTAAAAACCACGGGCAACGGTAGAATAATTTCACTATAAGAAAATATGAATTACAACCACTCTCGATCTACCAAGGAGAAAACAATGATAATTCTCTCTTGAAAAAAAAGGAGAAAACAACTCTCAAGAAACTCTCTAGTGTTGGGAGAAAGCTAGAATGATTTGGGATGGTTTTGAAGCTAAATGAGATAGCGTATTTATAGTTGAAGCTTAGGGATTAATCTTGTAAATACCTTAAAGTTGCAATGACTAAATTTGCAATTTACCCATTACAAAAATTCAACAAAAGTTGTTGCCCCCTTTTTTTCTCCACGTAGTACCGAAAGTTGCATTTATTGTCACACTTTCGGTGCATAGTCAACAATTTGAAATTAAATTCAACTTTGGTTTTGAGTTTACGTATTTTAACTCGGATTCCTGTTTGATTTATCAATGCTATTAAATGGAACTGAAATAAAATATTTTATTTATTAATTGACTATATGAGAGGGTATTTTTTCTATTCATTATTACATTCATCACATCAAAATACAAATATTTGATTTTATTAAAAAATTTAATGATTCATTTCATTAATATATATATCAAAAAGAGAAAATCGCCTCAGTGACCAAAAATGCCTTATAATATACGATTTTAACCAACTTTTTCCGGATTTGCCAAAATGACCAACAAAATCACAATGCGATCGCTAATTCGCAACGCGATCTCCATTATCGCAAATTGGAGTTGCATTTCGCGTTGCGATAGTTGGAAATTGCATTGCGATGGTCTACAGTGTCGTTGCGATTTTCCCAATTCGCAATGCGAATAAGTAAATCGCAACGCGAATTGGGAAAATCGCAATGCGATACTGACTATCGCAATGCGATAATACAAAATCGCAACGAGATACTGACTTTCGCAATGCGATAATAAATAATCGCAATGCGATTTTCAAAGCGCCATTAGTATCCTGGCCAAGTATTTTATTTTTAAATTCCAAACACGAATATTAATATATTGGAACACTGAACCGTCCACAGTATATCCCGTAATCGCAACTCATAACCTAAAACCTAAAATCACAACTCAGTCCCATCTCCATCTCTCACTCTCTCACCCATCTCCGACGAAATCCGTCCCCCATCTCTGGCGAAATCCGTCTATCTCCATCTCTCATAGCCACCCTCACAATCAGAAATGGAAAATCAACCAAATCAACCAACGAGGGTTAGTTTTTTTAATTATTTTCTTTTTGAAATTTTTGCATTATTATTAGGTTTTTCATATTGAAATTGATGATAAGTTTACTGGTAATTTCAATAATAGATTAACCATTTCACTTAGATTGCTTATTAAATCAACCGAGAATCGCAATGCGATTTTAGTTTCGCGTTGCGATTCTCTCGTTGCGATAGTCAAATTCGCATTGCGATAGTCATTTTCGTGTTGCGATTTTCATTTTCAGAAACTATTCTTCTTCTGCAAATTGAAACTTGAATGAATTGTATTACTTCAACCAAAAAACAAAGACAAATAAGAAATTCGCAGTGTTGCAAATTTAAGTTTGAAGAATAAACTACTACTCTTTATGTTTATTATTGTTTTTGGTATATCTTCACAGTGTAGTTTTTGGTATATCTAATTTAGTATGTTTATTGTTTTTGTAGAACTTTTATTCGGCTCAATTGACCTTGAGAAATAAAGTCAGCCTGGCCAAAACAATTGCGTCGAAGCTTTCACCTGCACAAAGAAAAATGTTTGAGGATACATGCTTCGGGCCATGGCTGAAAGTACAACATCCCGGTAGAGATGCGATGCTGACACACCTGTTTCTTCAAACCATGACTAGCGATCTACCAGAGACTATACAACGTCGTGATGAAGAGATATGGTTTGATTTTCCACCGGCGTATACGTGTTTTGTGCGGGAGGAGTTTTGCTTAATCACCGGTCTACGCTTCGGACACGATGATGTAGGTCGGTACACTAGACACATTACCCGCCCATCATGGTTATTCCGGGTTTTTCCTGAGCTGGAGAGGCCGAATCTACACGTGGAAGACCTGACGATATTATTGAATAAGAAAGATGGTTTTACTCGGTTGGATGACGTCGACGTTGTCCGAGTATGCCTTCTAATTCTTTTGCATGCCAGCTTTTTAGGCAGAGAGGCCAGACAACCTATTCCAAATGATCTAATCAAATTGGTAGAAGACCTAAATGCGTGGAACTTGTTTCCGTGGGGCTCGTATTTATGGAAAGCTACATGGAATAAGTTATCGTCTGCCTTGGATGATCGAAAAAGTTTGCATGGCGATTGTTCTAAATACACTTTGACAGACTTTATTTGGGCCTTTAAGGTAAGAATTTTTATATAATGTTTCCAAAATTATAAATAATTATTTAACAATTACTAATGTTTGTTATTATATTGTTTGTAGATTTGGATATTTGAGGCCTTTCCCGCCATGAAGACATATGCAATAAAAACTTCAAATAATATTCCCAGGGCTATTTCCTGGAAGAGGAAACAGACCTTGCAATGGGAAGATTTACTACGGTATACGACAATAAATAATGTAAGTTAACATAAATACTACCATATGTTTATAAACAAGTTATTACTAGTACACGTTTAATTTTGTTTGAGCTTTTATATTGTTAGGAGGCCAACAGTCCTCTACAGAGGCTGACACCCACGGAAGCTGAGCTTGCCACTGATTGGTGGCAAGCTAGTAAGCATTTTTTTGATGGAACGGTTGATGAGCAGCCTCCACTTTGGGAGCCATCACCTCGCCCAGAGCTATCACCTCACCCAGAGCCATCATCTGATCGACCCGGCTATACACCTCCACAATGACAGCCATCACCTATTCTGTCACATCATCGAGCCTCTTCTCCACCATCACCGCAAGATAGGCGACCGGCAAAGATGCCACAACGTTTATCTCCCTGTTCTCCACCTCAACGGGATGAGTTAGGGGAGTTATGTGATGAGGTCAATGCCTTGCGTGAGGAGGTCGGTACTTTACGCAAAGACGATGGTGCATGGCGTGTTGAGGTGTCTACATTACGCGGTGAGGTAGCCGCTCTACGTGAGATGGTAGCATCGTTGCAGAATGAGGTTCATACTCTACGCAACGAGGTAAGTTTAAGATTTTTCATACTCGTAATTCATTCGGTTGCTGCTAATACTGCTAAACTATTTTTGTTAGTATTTGTTTTTGGTTTTGTTTTTGTCTTTTGGTTGAAGTAATGCAATCCATTCAAGTTTCAATTTGCATAAGAAGAATAGTTTACTTTCGCAACACGAAAATGACTATCGCAACGCGGAAATGGCTATCGCAATGCGAAATGAAAATCGCAACGACAAAATCGCAATGCGAAATGAAATCGCAACGCGAAATGAAAATCGCAATGCGATTTGTGTTTCGCGTTGCGATTTTGTCGTTGCGATTTCATTTCGCATTGCGATTTTGTCGTTGCGATTTTCATTTCGCATTACGATAGCCATTTCTGCGTTGCGATAGTCATTTTCGCGTTGCGATTTTAAGTTTCGTGTTACGAAAGTAAACTATTCTTCTTCTGGAATGTTTATATATGTTGTCCTTTTAAATGTTTATATAAGTGCTTACTTCTGGAATGTTATCTGAGCATTTTGTGAACTATGATAGAATAATGACTTGGGTGAATACAATGCTAGTTTGAAACATATTTGTCTTTGTTTAATATTATGTCTGTTTATTTACTGATTTATGTATTAATTTTTTTTAGCGGCCCGATAAGGTGGATGCTTTACGTCGGGTTTTCCTTGCACGACGGAGTTCACGCATCAGATGACGTGGACGTGCTATTACGTCTCCATTCACCCCAATGGTGCGAAGACTCCGCAAGAAGAAGCCCGACTCACTGGTCATCCCTCAAGAGTCCCCTCCAATCGTTCAAGAGGCCCCTATCCTCCCTCAAGATTCCCCCCACCGTTCAAGAGGCCACTGTCATCGTTGAAGAGGTTCCTCCCACCATTCCAGAGCCCGATTCACATGTGGTAATATATCGAAGTATTGAGAAACCCCCACCGGTTCCGGACATGATGGATGAGAGTTGGCTCTCGTATGAGTTACAGGCTAGTACCCTTCCGGTATCTGAAGTGGAGAGGAGACAACTACCAGAAATAATTGTGGATAATACCCTTTGGGCTAAGACCGCAGTTGGTTTTTATCTGCATGAGCGGAGCCAAGGGTGTTACACTGACATCAGCAAACTCAACGATGAAATGTTTTTGTTGCTTGATCGGTCTTGGTGGGGTGTGCTATTAGGGGTTGAAGACAGTGGCTATTTGGATGGGGAAGTAAGTCTTATATTTGTCTTATATATGATTTTGATTAATTTGTTTAAAATTTAATGTAATTCACTAATATATGTATTTTTTTGTAAAACAGCATATCGATGCGTGGGTGTCACGTCTACTAATAATAAGGAAGCTTAGGAAAAATAAAAAAAATTCGCTATATACAATAATGCCGGCGGCTTTTCACGCAGTTCACTTGAAGAATCAACGAGATGAATCATTTTCGTTGGGCAATGGACAAGCTAAACTTTATCCTGTATGGTGGGAGGTCGATAAGGTTAGTGTTTATTTTTTAAATTTTTTAAAGGTGTTCATAAATAAGTGCGCAAATAAATGAATTATTACTTATGATTGCAGGTGTTTATCCCTGTTTTGGAACGTCGTCATTGGCTTCTCGTCCAACTTCAGCTCCCATCCCTGAAGATAATAGTGTATGACAGCATGATCAATTACATATCACTGTCTGATTTGAGAGATATTTTCAAGGGATGGAGCTCTCATTTGGCTAAATTCTTGGATGGGATTAATTATTGGACTCATTCTGGACACAAGAAGCCAAAGAAGTTCAATGTCACAGTTGTCAGAGACGAGACCGCGCTACAGCAATCGCCGGGAGCCAGAGGGGATTATGGTCCTCTCGTATGCCTTTGCTTGGCGCGTTTGACGATGGGAAGCACAGAGTTTTTACCTCCCACCGATAGAGATAGAGCTGCAGTAGGCTTGTGGTTTCGGCATTATATGGCTAGAGCAATATATTCGAGACGCTGCCTACCTGCATCCACGTTATGAAAGTGTCAATTGTTAATTGGTAAGTCAAATGCAAGTTTTGTTAACATATATACTCCTTTTGGTTTGAAAATGTTTGGTTAAGTACCTAGAATTCAATAATTTGTTGTTTGTAGGTTTTAGATGTGTAGGAAGTCTTGTTTGAGCAAATATTTGGTTTCTGCAGGTTAATCCTTAAGTGAGCTGCGTGAAATGGATGTACGGGGTCACAAAGTTGTTGATTCATTGATTCAATAATTGAAGAAGAAAATAAGAATTATATTATTTTTGATTGTTTAATTGATTTGTAAAAGATGATTTGTAAATGTTGATTTGTTTAATTGATGTGTACATAATTCTTATTTGTGTTGAAATGTAATAGTTGATTTGTTGATTTTCAATCTGTATTATGTTGAAGGCAAAACAGACTATCGCAACACAAAACTGACTATCGCAACGAGAGAATCGCAATGCGAAATGAAAATCGCAACGAGAAAATCGCAATGCGATTTTCATTTCGCATTGCGATTTTGTCGTTGCGATAGCCATTTCGCGTTGCGATAGCCATTTTCGCGTTGCGATAGCCATTTTCGCGTTGCGATAGCCATTTTCGCGTTGCGATAATCAAATGAATGTCTAATAAGTGATAACAACTGAACAGATCATAGCAATGTTCAAACTCAAGTTACTAATACATGCCTAACTGAAAATGTTAAAAGTGCACACATAAAATACACATAATGCAAGTTTTGTTAACATATATACTCCTTTTTCATTTCGCATTGTGATTCTGTCGTTGCGATTTGCATTTCGCATTGCAATGGTCAAATGATTGCCTTTCGCAACGCGATTCTGACTTTTGCAACGCGATTCTGACTTTCGCAACGAGATAATACAAAATCGCAATACGAGTTTCAAAGTTCGCAACAGGTTTTAGTTTCGCAAGCCAAATTTTTTGTGTATATATCTACGCAGCAGCAACAACTCATAACCTAAATCCCTAAATCGCAACTCATTCCATCTCCATCTATCACTCTCTCCGGTGACATCCGTTCCTATATCCAACGACATCCTTCCCCATCCGGCAACAGGTCTTAGTTTCGCATCTCGTTTGTTTAGTAAATTAATTTACAACCATGAAATCATCTAATGTTGATCATGTTTGGATAGATTTGTGTTTTGAAGGGTCATGGGAGAATGTTCATGGTGTTTTACAATATATGCCTTTACCCATGAATCTTCAACTAAAACTGTCATTAAAGAAGTTAACTTATGAAACTCTAATGTTACGTGTTTCAAAGAAATTGAATTTAGAGCCCCTAAGTGGATTTAGGCTATCTTATCAGAGAAATAGTAAAGTTTATTTGTTAACCGACAATGAAGATGTTGAACGATTCATTGCTTACATTAATGTTTCAAGTGATGATGTTACATTATATGTTGTTGAACCTAGAAGTAGTATTGTTGGGTCAGTAGCGGGTAGTAATCAACTAAGTGGGTCTCAAAACCCACAACCTTTCTCTAATCCAAATCCAAATCAACTTTCAGCACCAAATTCCGGTTTTCGTATTGACCAATTAGACGATGATGAGCCAAGAGAAAAAATTGTGAGTACTAGTCAGTATTCGAAATTTGATCTTGGTCAATACCCGGACTTTGATATTGGTCAATACTCGAATTTTGATGATGTTTCAGAAGAAGAAACAGACCCTACGTGTAATGATTTTGATATTGGTCAATACCTGAATTTTGATGATGAAACACCCGTTGCCGAGGAAGATGTTGTTGATGATAATGAGGAGGAAGTTACGACTGTGAATGAACATGTTGAACATCCATTCTGTAATTCATATAATCCTGAAGAAGAAAAAGAAGAAGAAAAAGTCCCCAAAGAAAAGAAAATGCCACGGGAGTATAACTGGAATATGCCAGAATTACTTCAGCTACCGGAAGAAGAGTTGGCAAAGAAAGCAGTTGATTGTTACACAAAAGTTATTCGTATCAAGAAAGATGATTGTTTTGATACAAAGGAAGACTTAAAGATAGCTTTGTATACGAAATGTGTGGAAGATGGCTATCAACTAAAAGTTAACAAATCAAGCAAAGATCGTTTCGAAACAAGGTGTATGATTGACAAAAACTGTACGTGGCGTATGATTGCAAAGAGGATAAAAGATTGCGAAATGTTTCAAGTTAGGTGGGTTTCTGGCTGAGTTAATGTTTTTGAATGGCAGGGTATATCGGGGACATGAAATTATGACTGACATGAATGCTCGGTTCAAGATTAGTATATCATATTCTCAAGCTTGGAGAGCCAAATGTTATGCCTTGGAATTGTTGAGGGGGTCGCCAGAAGCATCGTTTGCCCAACTACCGGCTTATTGTTACAATTTAAAGCTGAAAAATCCTGGGTCGGTAACTCATATCAAAACAGATAGAGATGGACGCTTTGAGTTGCTGTTTATCGTCATTGGTGCTGCGGTTAGTAAATCAATATAATTCTGTTGACTCATTTATGTTAGTTACATGCATTTCACATTTAAATGATTATATTTCTTGTGTATATTATTTTGTAGATTCGTTCGTTTATTACTTGCATGCGCCCAGTTATTATAGTTGACGGAGCACATTTGAAAGGTCGATACCTTGGAGTAAACTTATTAGCAGTAGCCATGGATGCTAACAATTGGATATTGCCAATAGCTTACGGACGGGGTTGGCAAATCTGAAACCTCTGATTCATGGACATGGTTTATGGGGCATCTTAGGGATTGCATAGGTCCTATTAGCAATCTGATAATCATATCCGATAGGGCAAAATCAATTGACAACGCTGTTAGAAGGTGTTTCCCAGATGCTTTTCATGGACTTTGTGGTGTTCATTTGTATAGAAATCTAAAATCAAGGTCTGCTGGTATAAAAAAGCACAAATGGACATACTGGAAGGCTGTAAAGGCTTATCGGGAAGTGGATTTCAATAAGCATATAAACTTTTTAAGACGTGTTTTGCCTCAGTGTGCTCAAACACTAGAAGATGGCGGGTTTGAAAGATGGTCAAGAGTACATCAACTTGGAGCAAGATATGGTTTTATGACGTCTAATAGTGCAGAATCAATCAACGCTCTAAGTCGTCATTCCCGGAAATTACCCATTACTATGTTAATGGAGTTTTTTCGAGCCTCTATTCAACAGTGGTACTACAAGAAAAGAAACCATGCATGTATTATTTCTTTGAATTCGTAACTTATCATATATTTTACTAAGTATTATTTATTTAAATTTACAGGAACATTGGAACATCGTGTTACACCATGGACTAAAAAAAAGATAACGAAACGTGTTGTGAAGTCAACGTCATGGAGAGTTGAACCATGTTCAAACACTTTGTTTGAAGTACTGGATAATAACTTAAATGGGCTTGTCGATCTAAATGCAAGGACGTGTAGTTGTATGAAATGGCAAACATCTGGTTATCCGTGTGGCCATGTTATAAAAGTTGCTCTTCATCTAAACCAAGATGATTCAAGCACAAATGCTATGGATTGCTACACTACAGAAGTATATCGACAGACTTATACCGAGATTGTCTACCCTATTCCACATCCTTCTGAGTGGGACATACCAGATGACTTACAAACAGTTTTGCCACCAGCCATGGACAGAAGGCTACCTGGCCGACCAAAAAGTCACGATCGTATACCGTCTAAGGGTAAAAAGAAGAAAAGATCGACATGTAGTCGGTGCAAGGAAAGTTTTCATACAAGGTTGACATGTGGATCACCAGTGCCATCACAATCATCTTTTCCTCTACCAAAATATGGATCATCATCAAAATCCAAAGCTCATATGGTGTCAAGAAAAAGGCAATCAAAATCGCAATCATCTTTAAAATCCCAATCACAACTGGCTTCACCTTTTGGGACTGTTAACTTAGGTGATTTTTAAATGCAAACGTTGTATTATGTAGATTTTATGTGTGAACTTTTAACATTTTCAGTTAGGCATGTATTAGTAACTTGAGTTTGAAAATTGCTATGATCTGTTCAGTTGTTATCACTTAATAGGCAATCATCTTAATGTCTATCGCAACGCGGAAATTACTATCGCAATGCGAAATGAAAATCGCAACGAGAGAATCGCAATGCGAAATGAAAATCACAACGCTAATTTTGCAATGCGAAATGAAAATCGCAACGAGGGAATCGCAATGCGAAATGAAAATCGCAACGCGAATTTAATTTTGCGTTGCGATTTTCATTTCGCGTTGCGATTCTCTCGTTGCGATTTTCATTTCGCATTGCGATAGTACTTTTTGCCTTCAACATAATGCAGATTGAAATCAACAAAATCAACCATTACATTTCAATCAATTAAACAAGCACAAATAAGAATTATGTTAACATCAATTAAACAAATCAACTTTTACAAATCACCTTTTACAAATCAATTAAACAATCAAAAAATAAGTAATAATTATTAGAGAAAATAACACTTCTACTATTGAATCAACTTTTGCAGCCATACATCATTTTCACGCAGCTCACTTCTGAGATAAACCTGCATAAACCAAACATTTGCTCAAACAACACTTTCTACACATCTAAAACCTACAAACAGTAAATTATTGAATTCTAGGTACTTAACCAAACATTTTCAAACCACAAGCCTATAAACATACCAATTGTTTATGGACATTTTTATAACGCGGATGCAGGTAGGCAGCGTCTCGTATATATCGATCTAGCCATATAATGTCGAAACCACAAGCCTACTGCAGCTCTATCTATATCGGTGGGAGGTAGATACTTTATACTTCCTGTGATCAAACGGTCCAACGCCAAGCATACGAGTGGACCACAATCCCCTCTGGGTCCTTTCGTTTGTTGTGGTGCGGTCTCGTCTCTGCTAACTGTAATATTAAGCTTCTTTGGCTTCTTGTTTCCAGAACGAGTCCAATAATTTATCGCATCCAAGAATTTAGCCAAATAAGAGCTCCATCCCTTAATAATATCTCTTAAATCAGCCAATGATATGTAATTTATCATGCTGTCATATACTATTACCTTAAGGGATGTGATCTTAAGCTCGACGAGAAGCCAATGGTTACGTTCCAAAACAGGGATAAACACCTGTAATCATAAGTAATAATTCATTCATTTGCACACTTATTTATGAATACCTTTAAACTCAATCTAAAATAAACACTAACCTTATCGACCTCCCACCATGCAGGATAAAGTTTAGCTTGTCCATTGCCCAACGCAAATGATTCATCTCGTTGATTCTTCAAGTGAACGGCGTTAAAAGACGTCGGCATAATTGTATATCATGTATTTCTTTTATTTTCCTTAAGTTTCCTAATTATTAGAAGACGTGACACCCACGCATCGATATGCTGTTTTACAAAAAAAGACATATATTAGTAACTTACATAAATTTACAAAAAAATAATCAAATTAAAATATAAGAAAAATATAAGACTTACCCCTCCATCGAAATAGCCATTGTCTTCGACCCCTAATAATACGCCCCACCAAGACCGATCAAGCAACAAATAGATATCATCATTGAGCTTGCATATGTCAGTGAAACACCCCTGGCTTCGCTCATGTAGATAAAAATCAACTGCGGTCTTAGCCCAAAGGGTGTTATCCAGAATTGTGTCCGGTAGTTGTTTCCTCTCCACTTCAGATACCGGTATGGTACTGGCCGGTAACTCATACGAGATCCAACTTGAATCCATCATGTCCGGCACGTCAGAGGGTTTCTCAAGAATCCTACATATGACGCCATGTGAATCGGGCTCTTGAATGGTGGGAGGGACCTCTTCAACGATGGCAGTGGCCTCTTGAACGGTGGGAGGGGACTCTCGAGGAATGATAGGGGCCTCTTCAACGATAGGAGTGGACTCTTGAGGGATGACAGGCAAGTCAGGCTTCTTCTTGCGGTGTCTTTACACTATTGGGGTATACGGAGACTTAATAGCACGTGCACGCCGTCTGATGCGTGAACTCTATCGTGCAAGAAAAACCCGATGTAAAGCATCCACCTTATCGGTCCGCTAAATAATTAAATACAAATATCAGTAAATAAACAGACATGATATTTAAACAGTGAAAACAAAGACAAATATATTTCAAACTTTCAACCAAAAGACAAAACAAAGACAAATACTAACTTCATAGTGTTAAAGAATACACAGTTTAGCAGAATTGGCAGCAACCGAATAAATTTACTTCAACCAAAAGACAAAACAAAAAGACAAATACTAACTTCACAGTGTTAATAAACAGTTTAGCAGTTTTGGCAGCAACCGAATAAATTTACTAAGCAATCTAAGTGAAATGGTTAATTTAAGTGAAATTACAAGTAAATTTATCATCAAGTTAAATATGGAAAATCTTAAACTTACCTCGTTGCGTAGAGTATGAACCTCATTCTACAACGATACTATCATCTCACGTAGAGTAGCAACCTCACCACGTAAAGTAGACACCTCCACACGCCATGCACCATCGTTATCGAGTAGAGTACCGATCTCCTCACGCAAGGCATTGACCTCATCACGTAACTCCCTTGACTCATCCCGTGGAGGTGGAGAACAGGGAGATAGAAGTCGTGGCATCTTTACCGGTCGCCTATCATGAGGTGATGGTGGAGAAGAGGCTCGATGATGTGACGGGATAGGTGATGGCTCTCGTTGTAGAGGTGTATAGTCGGGTCGATCAGGTGATGGCTCTGGGTGAGGTGATGGCTCTCGAAGTGGAAGAAGTGGAGGCTGCTCATCATTCGTGCCATCAAGAAAACGCTGACTAGCTTGCCACCAATCAGTGGCAAGCTCAGCCTCCGTGGGTGTCAGTCTAATTAATGGAATGTTGGCCTCCTAAAAATATAAAAACTCAAACAAAGTTAAACGTCTACTATTAATAACTTGTTTATATATGATAGTATTTGTGTTAACTTACATTATTTATTGTCGCATATGGTATTAAGTCTTCCCAATCCAACAGACGTTTCCTCTTCCAGGAAATAGCCCTGGGAATATCATTTGAAGTTTTTATTGCATATGTCTTCATGGCGGGAAAGGCCTCGAATATCCAAATCTACAAACAATATAATAACAAACATTAGTAATTGTTAAATAATTAATTAAATATAATTTTGAAAACATTATATAGAAATTCTTACCTTAAAGGCCCAAACAAAGCCTGACAAAGTGTATTTCGACCCATCGCCCCGCAAACTTTTGCGGTCATCAAAGGCAGACGACAACTTAGTCCAGGTAGCTTTCCATATATACGAACCCCACGGAAACAGATTCCATGCATTTAGGTCCTCTACCAATAATATTAGCTCCTAAGGAATAGGTTGTCTGGCCTCTCTGCCTAAAAAGCCGATATACAAAAGTAGTAGAAGGCATACTCGGACAACATCGACGTCATTCATCCGAGTAAAACCATCTTTCTTATTAAACAATTTCTTCATGTCGTCGACGTGTAAGTTCGGCTTCTCTATTGACTCATCAGGAAAAACCCTGGATAACCATGATGGGCGGGTGATATGACGAGTGTACCGGCCTACATCATCGTGTCCGAATCGTAGACCAGTGATTAAGAAGAACTCCTTCCGCCCAAAACAAGTATACGCCGGTGGAAAATGAAACCATATCTCTTCCTCACCACGTTGTATACTGTCGGGTAGATCGCTAGTCATGGTCTGAAGCCACAAATGGGTCAAATTAGCATCTCCACCCGGATGCTGTACTCTCAGCCATGGCCCGAAGCAGGTTTCTTCAAACAATTTTCTTTGTGCAGGTGAAAGCTTCGAAGCAATTGTAGTGGCTAGGCTAACTTTATTCCTTAATGTCAATGAAGCCGAAAAATTTTTCTACAAAAACAATAAACATACCAAGTTAGATATACCAAAAACTACACTGTCAAGATATACCAAAAACAATAAACATAAATAGTAGTTTATTCTTGAAACTAAAATTTGCAACACTGTTTTGTCTTTTGGTTGAAATGAAAATCGCAACGAGATAATGAGAATCGCAACGCGGAAATTACTATCGCAACGAGAGAATCGCAACGCGAAATGACTATCGCGACGAGAGAATCGCAACGCGAAATGAAAATCGCAATGCGATTTTGGTTTCGCGTTGCGTTTTTTTATTTCGCGTTGCGATTCTCTCGTTGCGATAGTTATTTCCGCGTTGCGATTTTCATTCTCGAAACTATTCTTCTTCTGCATTACTTCAACCAAAAGACAAAACAAAGACAAATACTAACTTCACAGGCTAAACAGTTTAGCAGTATTGGCAGCAATCGAATGAATTTAATAAGAAATCTAAGTGAAATGGTTAATCTATTATTGAAATTACCAGTAAACTTATCATCAATCTCAATATGAAAAACCTAAAATAATGCAAAAATTTCAACAAAAAAAAAAAAAAAACTAACCCTCGGAGGTTGATTTTCTATTTCTGAATGATTGTGAGGGATTTTTGATTGTGAATGGTTGTGAGAGATTTCGTCGGCGATGGGGACGGAAATCTTCGGAGATGGGGACGGATTTCGCCGTAGAGAGTGAGAGATGGAGATGAGACTGAGTGTTGTGATTTTAGGTTTGAGGTTATGAGTTGCGATTACTGTGGACGGTTCAGTTTCCGATTTATTAAGAAAAAATTCGTGTTTGGAATTTGAAAAAAAAAATATGCGTTAATACGAATGGCGCTATGTAAATCGCGTTGCGAAAGTCAGAATCGCTTTGTGAAAGTCAGTATCTCGTTGCGATTTTGTATTATCGCATTGCGATAGTAAGTATCGCATTGCGATAGTCAGTATCGCATTGCGATTTTCCCAATTCGCGTTGCGATTTACTTATTCGCATTGCGAATTGGGAAAATCGCAACGACACTGTAGACCATCGCAACGCGATTTCCAACTATCGCATCGCGAAATGCAACGCGAATTTGCGATAATGGAGATCGCGTTGCGAATTAGCGATCGCATTGCGATTTTGTTGGTCATTTTGGCAAATCTGAAAAAAGTTGGTTAAAATCGTATATTATAAGGCATTTTTGGTCACTGAGGCGATTTTCTCTATCAAAAATAAATTATTATTATTGCTATTATACAAACACGTGTGTGCGGCAAGAATAGTTCAAATCATCTTGAAAAAAATTAACATTTTACAAATAAAAAAATTATATGAGTAAAAATAAATGATTGACAGCAAATAGTTATATATGTATAAATAAAGAGTTCATAATTATAAAACCACAAACATGTATATGCCATTATGTGATCATATCACAAGTAATATATTACTTGAAGACCTAATGTTCTTCGGACAAACATAAGTAATAACGTCAAAGTCTTAAAGGATATTATGGAAGATCCTACTACTTTTCTTTCTCGTATGCAATAACCCTAATCATCCCATTATTAAGCATCTCCATGTTTCCAAGGAATATATATATATAAAGGGCATTAAGCGTAATTACTTGGGAGGTGGGAGTTTAGCAGGATCATTGTGAGGAGGGAGAAGATTCTTCTCTTTATCATCGTCTGAAGAGGAAAGGTTAAGCTTCAAATCAACGGTGTGGATGAAGCCTCTCTTCCTTACAAGCTTGCCACCTTGTCTCCTCATATCCCATTTTCCCCTTCCCTCTAATTGTATTTATTTGAGTAGGCTTTCGAATAATAAGAAAGTAAAGGCTTGTAATGACTAATAACCAGAGGGTTGAAGATCATATATATTGTAGAGTAATACAAGGAGTAAAGTAAAAAAAGAGACCGAGAACGACTATGGCAGAAGAGGACACTGTCGGACCTTTCCGGTTTTTTTTATAATCACTTGTATTTGATTTATTGATAGATAATGGAGATGTGAATACGATTATTAAGGAGTCTAGTGTTTCTTTCATTAAACTATTTTATTTCATTCACAATTATTAGAATTTAAACTTTTAATCTTAATTAATGAGTTTAGTGTCTAGTTCCAGTAAAATAATTTATTATTAGTGATTTTTCCGCTTTATTAATATATGAAGCGGTGGATCGTGGGTTTCTACATTTTGCTATACTCTGATATGCCACGTGGTTAAACCTGTGAAGCTAAACTCACATAATTAGTATTAATATTTTTTGTATAATTATTAAAAATTAGAATTACTTATATATATTTATTAATAGAAAGTAATTGTATTAAATTTTCATATTATATTTAATAATATATATATAATTATATAATATTAACGTTAAATGTCAAATGATTAAAAATTATGTTAAAAATATATTGTCTTGTACTTATCAAATTAATCAAAAAAATGTTTTTTAATAATATTATGTTCAAAATGTTTTCTTAACCAATGACAATATATATTTTTACATATATAAATGCTTGAACTCATAATCTCTAGAAAGAATAATATTTTTAACCTATAAGATCATTTAATATATGATTTGAATTTTAAAATAATATAAATAAATTTGAATGAAATTGACGAGTTCCAATAACGTAATAAGTGCATTCATGCATGCACAATGTAATATGTGCACATGTACGCATGTTAATATTAGGATGTTGGCTTCCATCCTGAACTCCTGGGGCAAGTACAACGAATATAAGATCGCTCTTGTTCCGTATGAGAGAAATGCACTCAAAAGAAAGCAGAATAATTCCAACAAAGTTTCTCTTCGAATATTGTCATGAATATTTCTCAAGCACATAAACTAAAAGGCCATTGATTGACTCTTGTGAAGGTGCAAGGCATAGGGAGAGTATCCACACGAGGAAAGAAGAGAAAAATGCAACTTCTACAAAGAGTCGACTTAAAAGAACACATTGGCAGTTTTGAACACGACACATACCAGCATACATGGTGGGCTGCAAATCACCAGTGGCTTGACTCATGATCTTCTAGGGAATTCTTTGACAAATGAAAATAATTTTTGAATTCTTTCTATGAAGGTCTCTATCCTTAAATTCATAGCAATGCACGTAAGTGACGGCAACATTGAGATGCAAATACCCAGGCAGTCCCGTGCTGATTCAAGAGTTAAAACTGTGTAAAGCAATGCATATAAACATAATTGAAAAGGGGGGAAATGAGAAGGATTGCTTCTTCGCAAGACAGTAGCAGTGAGGCTGAGCAAGCAGAGCAGTAGCTCTTCCCTGCTAAAGGAAGTAAAATACGATCAGCCTGAGGCAGATTTACAAGTTCAACATAAAATAAAACAGCAAAGACAAAGGATTTAATTAACAAAACTATTAGCAATAGCATATAATCTTCTTTAAGGAATGATAGCCTCTCACAAAGATAAAAGTGAGAAGAAAATAACTTGGAATTTTAACCATCGACTAAAATAAAAGAAAAGTACCAGAGATACAAGTAACACGTTTAAGACTGTCAGTACAAGAAAAATAAAAAGAACATGAAAACTAAAAATGGTTCCATCATCGCTCAAAATGAAGACTCAAGTTAAATCCAAGTACCATACTTAAAAAAGTCCAATCCAGGTACCAAGTACAGAGTTGCAGAAGCATATAACAAAAACATGACGTGAATCTAAAAGTAGAAATACTTACCAAAAGGGGGAAAAGTGAAAATTTAGAAACAAACAAGCTCTCTTACTCCTCTTCCCTCTCTCGATTCCATTGTTCAATCCTGGCTCTCCGCTCCTCACTCCCTTCCCTAGCAGGTGGAGGGCTTCTGCTTCGCCTAGGACTCCCGTGTTTTCTCCTACCGCTGCCTTCACGGTCATGCCGGTCAGATCTTCGCCCATTCCTACCGCGGTCACGGTCCCTGGGCTCTCTGTCACGCCTGTGGCGTGGACTGGCACTCCTTCGGCGTGGACTGGCGCTCCTGCTCCTACTCCTTCTGTACTTGCGGTACCTCCCGAACAGCTTCCTTCTCAGCTCCTTCCCAATTGCCTTGACGTGCATAAAATTACAGTAACCCCCACGGTTACAGCTGTTCTCCTCGTATTGTCGACAAGTGGCCTCGCGGAAATCAGTGACCGGGGAGAAATCTGCAATGATAGGCCGACCGGAGTAGAACCTTCCTTGAAGAGCCTGGAGTGCGGCCGCTGCCTGGTCCTCCTCCCTGAACTGAACATACACATTTCCGATCATGTGATCGGCAAGGTTGTCACAGACGTTGAGGCTCTCGATCTCGCCGAACTTGTTGAGCTCCTCGAAGATGTCCTCGTAGAAGTCCTCGAAGTGCTCTTGAATCTTGCGGGGGTCGATGGTCTGGCCTTGGGCGTCCACTCCGGGTGTGATCATGTCGGGGCGCTGGTACATATTCGACAGGAGGAGAGTTGGAGAGGTAGTCGGACGATTGTGGAGCCGTGAGCACCTGTCCCCGTGTCGGCATGCTCCAATCTTGAAATAGAAGGGACAATTCACACGGTCCTTCTCGGTGCCGAAGATTGAAGCCAAGTGTTCCGCCATTGTGGGTGCAAGGAAAACAGGAAGAAAACACAAGGGCAGAATATTTGTAAATATAAAATGTAATTAAAAGCCACTAATCAAATTGAAGGAGAAGGAAACAGTAGAGTACGGTTAGGGTTTTCGAAGCCTTAATTTTGGAGTTTCTGGAAGGGAAGGGAAGGGAAGGGAAGGGAAGGGAAAGAAACATATTTATATCAATTTCCCTGCTTGTTTACTGATGTTAACATATTTCTTTACGACGAATGACATGAATATTTCTTTAGTTTGTCTCCTTCTAGGTTAATTCCAACAATGATATTTCGGTTGATAGGTGAATTTTTGGAAAACATTTTTTCTAAAAATTTCGGTATTGCTGGGCAGCTGGAGTCTTACTGCATATATGATATACCATCTATGGTCACAGACGAATGTTGAATTTTGTCTTGAGAGTAATCTTTTAAAAAATTTAGACGAACTTATAAAATTTTAGGATGCTACAACATGTTATCAATAGAAAATATAAAAAAATAAATAAAATATACGATAATTTAAAATTTTTATGAAGACGGCTATCCTCGCCCGATCCCCTTGATCCATCCCTGGTTATGCCGAATGATTTAGTAAGGTATATTGTTATGGAGTGCATGGACTGCCATGTGATTCTATCTCCCATTTATGCTAGTTCTGAAAGAATGAGGAAGGAAAACAAGAAGAAAGATGGAGCATAGACAAAAATAGAAATAAACTACTTTACTAGATTTGATTAATTTTAGTAGTTAACAATAAACTTCACTAGGCAGTCAAACAAGACAACACTACCCTGTTTATATAGCGTTTTTCTTCACTGCTATATTTTCCTTCCAACTGCTTCTTCCAATTGTCTAAGATTTAAACAATTAGGACTATGCTGGGGAACTTTATAGCTCTTCGTTAGAGTTCTTCATGCATTAATTTGTTATACCTTTTCCTATAACTACTTCAAATGATAGATATCTTCTACAATTCTAGGTTCCTCAAAGGGACAAGGACAGGGTGAAACTGATATCACGCCCTCAGGAATTCTGGCCGAGTTAACTACACACAAAAAAATCAGGGGTGCAAGTGAGGCAAGCCACAGGTGGATCATCTAGAGAAGACTCAGATAGTGATGAACTTGAAGGAGATACTGAAACAGCCGACATGGATCCGGCTGATGCGAAACGTGGAGGAGGTATAAAGTGGTTTTCACCTGTCATTACCCCACGTGTAAATTAACAAATTCACACTGAACTAAATTTCTAATTTGCTGATGTAATCACACGTGACCCTCTACTAATTATTGAATCAATGATGGATCAGAATGCGGTCAAATCGAGAATCGGCTAGACGCTCTAGAAGAAGAAAGCAAGTACAAAGAAGCACATGTTTTTCCGCCATGTTCCCCTTTCCCCTTGATGGTCTCATTGATTATTTTTTATTGTCTTATTTGATCCTCTAAGTGGTTTTTCTAGGTTGGTCAACTAAGAGTTGAACATTCCACATTACTTAAGCGTCTAACTGACATGAATCACAAGTATGGTGAAGCTGCAGTTGACAATAGAATTATGAAGGCCGACATTGAGACTTTAAGAGCAAAGGTAAACCATCACCGTTCTAATTTTGCATTTTTCTCATCATGATCTAATTGTCCTGCCGTTAGTTGATGCGGAGTCCTCCCGAAAGTCGAAAACTTACTTGCAGGTATATCCCCAGAGAATTATTATCCTGACACCACAACGTTTTTGGTCTGGTTTAAAACTTTGTAAAGCCATGAGCAATTCATTTTCCTTCAGCTAAGAGTTAAGGCTTTAATTGGTAGACATGCTTGCATACTATACTAATAGGTTCTCTCGTTAATTTTTTTTTTTTTTGGCAATTTATATGTGCTCCATTTCAGGGATCTGCTGGACTTGTCTAGTACTTTTGTGCTGTCACTTCGATGGAGTGTTCAATTGTTCATAAAATTAAACTTATTCACTTCTTGTATGTCTCTCTAAGTTTACACAATGGATAGACATGATCTATTTCGCTGAAATTACCCTTTTGGATGTCAGATGCAAATTCCAGTGTTTAGACTGTTGCCAAATGAGAAAAATAATCAGGCACATTTATGGTGGAAACTGTTGCAGGAATTACTATAATTCTTTTAACTATTTACTTGTTATAAATTACTATTGATTATGATTAGTGCAACTTCAGTTCTGGGTTATCAGGTTGATCATTTAATTCGAAAATTTCAGGTGAAAATGGCTGAAAAACAGTTAAGCGGGTGACAGGGATCAATCCTGGTCTTCTATCCAGACCCAATGCACATAGTGTAGGCATCCCTTTTCTTAGCAGCCCATTGGAAGCATCCACAGCTGCTCCTCTACCATTCCAGTCAAACGCTAGCCAGTTTTTTCACCTGATATGAATTTACAAACTAAAGTAGGAATGAATAATTTCAATGAAACATCTACATTACAGCGTAAATCCAGCGTGGGGTGTGTTCAAGATCAGATTGACCCTGGTGTCAGTGCACATGAACCTATGCCTGGTTGGGAGACTGGTCATGCGGCTGACGGGAACCACAAGATCAGATTTAGCGCCCCTCTTGTTTTCTTGTTTTTGTTTTTTTAGACGCTCAATTATGGCTAATTCGATTGACGGGTATTGATCCTCACTGCATTTTTGTTTTTAACATCTTCAGTGAGTGACTCGTATATGTATCATATAATGGCTGTGCCAATCGATTTCTTGAATAAACTTTCCTAACAAACTTCTTATCAGTTCAAGGTGCTAAATTTGCTGATAAGGTTACCCATCTCAGGTATTAAAAGTGGATCTTTGATAATGAGTACTAGGGTTGCACATAATTCGGATTTCAATCCGATCCGGATCGGTTTTTATCCGATCCGGTTTTTTCCCATAGAAAAAAAAACCGGTTTATAAAATAACCGGTTCGGTTTCTAACCGGTTTGGAGGGCCGGATATCCTAACCGGTGTAACCGGTTTCGGTTTTAAAAAAACCGGTTTTTTTAAAAAACCGGTTATAAAAAAACCGATTTTAATATTCCAGATTGCTCATAGGGAACCGATTCCCCCCAAGGGGGTACCGATTCCTCACTGAATGGTTTGGCTCCGAGATTTCCAGAATGCTCGGAGGGAACCGATTCCCCCATAGGGGTACCGATTCCCCCCTATTCAACGGTCGAAATATTTGAATTTTACACTTAGGGAACCGATTCCCTATGAGAGGGTACCGATTCCCCCACGCTCTAAGCATTTTTATTAAATGTTTTCACACTTAAACGGCTATATTATCTTCATTAATTATCACTAACGTTCAGAAGTGATTCAAGGTGTATTTAAGCAAGCTTAGAAGTCATTGATCAAAGACAAGAAACATCAAGCAACTAGAATCAAGAGAGAATCAAAGAGAAAGCATCAAACCTCAAGTTCGATAAATTCAAATACTTAATTGAAATACTTAATTAACTCAACATAATTGAAATACTTAAATACTTCCAAGTTTGATAAATTCAAATACTTAAAACTTCCAAGTTCGATAAATTCAAATACTTAAAAACTTCAAGTTCGATAATTGAAACAAAGTTTACGATAATTGAAATAAAGTTATAAAATAAACTACATTGCCATCTCTTCTTCATCATCTTCGCCTTCTTCGTTTGGAGGGGATATTCCAAGTTCGACTTCTTCAATGTGTAAGTTTGCTTCCAAATCGGCATCAATTGCATCTTCTAGGGTAGTGATATGTTGCTTACGAGCCGCTCCATCCAAATAATCCTTTAAACAAATGCATACTTCCACCGACTCGGGACTTAGTCTTGATCTCCGTTGCGATATAACCCTGCCACTAACAGAAAAAGCGGATTCCGAAGCTACCGTAGAAGCTTGGACGGTTAGTAAATCACGGGCCATGGCGGCTAGAATCGGAAATTGTGCTTCCTTTTCTTTCCACCAAGCCAAAATATCCAAACTTTCAAACTCTTCAAATGTCATTTTTGATAGAAAATCGCATGACATATAATTTCCCAACTCGCTACTTGGGGTGGTAGTACGTGATCGTTTGGATTGGGAATTTACAAGAGTGTTAAAAAGATTCAAATTTATGTTACTTGGACGTCTACTAGATGATTCCGCATTCATTCTCATTTGATCGTGTATTACACTACTTGATCCGTATTTATTTAAATAAATTGCAAACATGTCTCGAAAACATTTGTTAAAATAATTTATTTGGTTTTGGACAAAGTTGGGTTCATCATCGGTTAGATTAAAAGCAAACGCAATTTGTTCAATTAGTGTTTCAACCCCACCAACATTTAACGTTGGGTTTAAAGCGGCGGCACAAGTAAAAATGGGGGGAATCTCCTTAAAATATTTTAAAAGTTTTTCCTTCATTGCAAAGCCAATTTCTTGAAAAACTTCGGTTTCAAATTCAAAGTCATTTAGTCGGGTAGCCAACAAAAATATTTGATTAAGAACCAACGGGCTAGTAGGGTAATAAACACCGGATAAAAAAGTTGTTGCATTTTTAAAAACCTCAAGTAAATCGGTTATTTTGGCTATAGTTTCCCAACTCGAATCCGGATAAATGTCTGGGACATGACCCCTCTCGAAAAGCCGATCATGAAATGTTTGCAATGTTTCCCTTTGCCTTAAGGCAGTATGCATCATCATCCAAGTTGAGTTCCAACGAGTTGGACAATCCAAATTAGGACCCAAAGCTTTTTATTAACAGACTTACAAAATCGTTTATAATCATTTAGTCTTTTGTTGTTGTTACAAAGAATCGATTTTATCATTGTTTTAAATTCTAATCTAATTGGCTCAATAACCTCCAAACCGGCTTGCACGGATAAATTAATTATGTGTGCAACGCAACGGGTATGAAAAAACGCACCGTCTAAAATCGGTGAAAGTAATATTTTTAATCTTGGAATCGCGTTTGTATTATTCGATGCATTATCAAAAGATATAGAAAAAACTTTATTTTCTAATTTATAAAGACAAATTACCCGTTTTAAAAGTGTAAATAAATTAGCACCGGTATGCGGCTCACCGAATAATTCAAACGCGATTGTTCTTTTCATCATTTGCCAATTATCTTGATCTAACCAATGTGACGTAACGGCTAAAAAAGAATTTCCGGTATTATGAGGGGAACTCCAAACGTCACATGTAAGCGACACACCATAACGGTGTTCTTGGAATCCTAAAATCATTTTTCCCTCGCCGTACGCCACATTTTTATAGCATCTCTTCTAAGGGTAGTACGACTTACTTGAGTATAACGTGGTTGCATTAGTTGTTGAATTGTTGTCGTGAAATCTTCATCATCAAAGTGGTCGAACGGCAATGCTTTTGTAATCACGAACTTTGTAAACGCTTCTCGTAATTTTTCGTTGTCGTAAACAAAAACACCACCTTGCGGTGTAAGATTCGATTGACTAGGATCCGATCTTGAGCGAAGTGCCTTGCATGATTTTGTCAAATGGTTCTTCAACGTTGTGTTTCCTTCCGATGCAAGAAACTTTAGACAAAGTTTACAACGCGCCCTCCTCGAGCCATTTGACATCTCACATAAATCGTAGTGATCCCAAATATCTTTGTTTCGAGTGTGTTCGATCACTCTCACGACTTCAAGGTTTCCCACGACGGAAGATTCAGCAGTGTTACTCATGATGAATAAAAAATTACAAAACTAAGATTTGAGAGATGTTTAAGTGTTGTGTAATAAGATTTGAGAAAGTTGTAATCAACCAAATACATCCCCAACCTATTTATACATGTTTAGGGTGGTAAAATGGTAATTTTTTAAAGAAAAAACGGTCAAAAACGGTCACAAACGGCTATATTAACGGCTAGTTTTTTAAACCCAGACCGATTTTTTTTTTTCGGATAAAAACCGGTTTTTTAACCGGTTTTTTTCAAACCGATTTTTTATCCGGTAAAAAAACCGGTCTAGGTTTTTTTCTCCAAACCGGTTAAAATAACCGGTTTAAAAAAATCCAATCCGGTTAAAAAAAACCGGTTTTTCCCAAAACCGGTTTCGGATATTTTTTTCGGATATTCGGATATTCGGATTTTTTGTGCACCCCTAATGAGTACTAAAAACAACACCGCGGTAATTGGCAATGTTGCAAACCCAGACTTGCACAAAAGCGACATCTGATGCTAGGGGATGAACTTCTAAAATTTTTTAGGAGATGAAGCTATAAATTTCTAGGGAATAGAAACAAATTATCAGTAGAAAATACAAATAACATCTAAAATATAAGATAATTTAAAAAATTTAGGATAACTTCCCCGGTCCATCTCTGGTAATATCAAAGATCAATTGTTGGAATGATCACCGAGTCATACCATTATGAGCTCAATCTCAATTTGGGCAGGTTTGGAGTCATTGTTTTCCTAACCTACTCAACAAAGCCAAAATTAGCATATATAAATTAAGGAATTTAAATTATCATGAGCTATTATTATTCATTCATACATAACATTACAAGGGGAACATGTTGGAATTCCCCCAAAAAAACATTATAGATAAGCATATAAACACTAATGTTACATAAATTGTCCAAATGGGACAGTTGGAATATCTGAAATCCGATCTCCTGGGATCATGATAAGACCAGAGCATGTATATGCATTTGAGTCCCCCTTTACTGAATTTTAGTGTTAGATTGGAGACCTGATTGAACTTTGCTCTGGAAATGTGTTTCCAACCTGCAATCAACAACGGTAGACAAATAAATAAAGATAACCGATTAACATGAGGAAATGATATCATGCCCGTTGAACATTGATAATAATGATGAAAGCAGCAAACACACACACAAGCAACAAGGAAGTGATCATGCCTGGTTGCGCATTTATAGTAAATAGTATCGGGAGAATTATACGTGCGTGCATTAGCAAACATCCTCTTGGCATCAGCCACAAACATCTCAAGTGTTACATAGTATTGCTCCGAATCAACTCTTTTTGACATAGTCTTCAGATCTGCATTACACGGATATATAGTCCAGCATAACAATAACTGCTGCATGTAAAAGTTTTAACTCGGAGCCAGTGGCGGATCTAGAAATTAAAAAATGGGGGTCCAAAATTTTATTGCTCCATTCTAAAAATTTTGGGTATGCAATTTTTTGTTTCTATTTTCATTAACAAATTAAACCAGATTTAACACTTTTCTCGAAATAATGGGTGTGCAGTGGCTCCCCTAGGGAGCCACATACATCCACCCCTGCTCGGAGCATCTTTATAAACAGGAGCATAACATAGCATGAGATATAATTTGATGATAGTATTCTATACAATCTGAAGCTGTACTCAGCTTGGATGGTGGTTTATTATTGAATACAAAGGATTTGCATGACCCGTCGAGCTGTAAATATTCGTAATAGAAACTAGAAATTTCAGTCAGGTTATTAGACAAACCTTCATGGTACTTGATTCAATATTTCGATTCCCAAATAAACTATGAAAATTTAACGTCATTATTTCTCAAAGCAAAAAATGTATAACTAAATATCACGCAATGCTTTCATAGATTTATAGTTTTCCACTTAAGCGAGATTTGCCATTGCCTGCAGGCTGCAATCACTTGTAGTTGCTAAGAGAAAAATTCTAAACAACTTTCCCACTCAAACCTAAACCCATTTGACAGCTACACCATCTTATGATAGTTGTTTATATGAACCTTACCCATGGGATCTCTGATGATGTCATAATAATCAGGTACATCACGAGCATCAACTGGCTCTTTGAATGGCCAGGCATCGGCATGGTCGTGCATTGACTGCATGAACAACATCACTTTGATTAGAATCCAAGGAAAATTATGAAAGGGTTTGCTCATATAGACATCTGATTTCAACCAAACACTTGGAGAGAATCAAGTTAACATGTTGAATTGAGTAAATGCAAAATTAACACTTAGTTAACCAGCAATTAAGCCATTGCAAAGAATCCTTAAAGTTAGTGGAAAATAGCTTCCCCTGCGTCTTAGACATCGATCCATTGGGTCCCTATGGTGTGTTTGATTGCTAGAAGGGCACATGGATGCTTTTTATACAAGCCTCTTAACTACATTCATTTGCAACATAAGGAAACAGGATAATGATTATTAAGAGTTATACCCAAAATTCATGTGATAGGAAAATAAGCATCAATTAAACATAATTACAAGTGCAATAATGAAGATATATGCAGATGATGACCAATTAAAAGTTTAGAAAGTTGCCTTCAGAAGTGAGCGCATGAAACCAGTTAAGTGTTTCTGATTTGTGGTGTTGTCTGCAGACACAATTAAGGATCTAAATCGTGTATGACCCCATTGATCAGGAGTCCATCCGGCTTCCTCTGTTACCAAATTAATACAAATTTAGGATTTAGTTAGTTAAAACTTCCAGCGGGCTGGCAATCTTTGAATATGTATGAATATTCACAACAAAAACAAATAGGGGGAAATTGCAAATTGTTAGATAAAAGATAAACTCAAGATACCTTCCATATTGAAAATTAGAAGCTTATCTAAAAGGAACAAATATATATTCAGCCAAATTGTCAAGCCAGAAATATTGATGCATATAATTGCAATACAGTATTGATATAAAACATGGAAAAGAGAAACAAGTATCTGATATAATTGGCAACAACGGCCAAAGAACTTACTCAAACCAGGAATATCCTCAACTTTGACAACTCTTTTAGGAATACCAGCTTC
Organism: Hibiscus syriacus; assembly: GCF_006381635.1. Taxonomy (NCBI): domain Eukaryota; kingdom Viridiplantae; phylum Streptophyta; class Magnoliopsida; order Malvales; family Malvaceae; genus Hibiscus; species Hibiscus syriacus. The sequence goes on along the minus strand of NW_024062788.1, from coordinate 517,784 downwards.
TTTCTGAATCAAATGAATCTTTCATTACTGCTATGTTTGAAATAGTTGTGCTTAATTTGCAAAGGCTAAATCATAAAACTACAACAAAGGAAGCTACAGCAGGTAAAATAATTAGACCAAAAGTGAAGTGGGAAACGATTGTGCACTTCACCATACCCAAAATAAGACAACCAGTTTCACTTGCTGATTAGAACACAAAGAAAGATGAACAAATTCAGTGACAAGAATACAGAGTCCAGTAAACAGGAATGCCATTTAAGAATGAGCAACAATATGATGCAATACACGTACACAAAACAAAACAAAAACCTAGAACACTTAGAAAATACGTAACTTTTCAACAAAAATATGATGCCTTGATTAAAATTGAAGAACCAAAATAAAACATGAGAAACTCAATATTCTATTTGTGATACTGAATATGGCTCAAAGCCTAAAGACTCTTACAGAAAATGTAATCTACTAAAAGAATGCAAAGCGAATGAATCTACATGTACCTTCAGAAAATCAATTCCTGGATAAACAATTTGACAGTTCGAGAGCTCCCTAATCTTTTCATCAATTGCCTGATAATCCCAAATACGAAAGAACATGTTAATAGAAGATTGAAGAAATAGCCAGAATACACATACGAGTAGCGAGAAGGAAAAGATAGTCGAAAAAAAGAAAATTGATTAAAGGTTCTTGGTTTATAGCAGATTGGCTATTCAATTTCTTTACCCACCACTGAAACTGTATACGTTAAATTTTGATTACATATGTCCGCATTAGCTTTTGATCAAAGTCAATAGGTTAAGCAAGTTCTGAACAGATACTACCTTGTAATCACCCCAGAATATTAAAAAACAAGAGTCGATTGTTCAGTAATCCATTCACAATGAAATCAAAAAAGGTGCTATACTGGGACCTAATGTGCATCCAATGAACTACCGCAGGTCAAAATATGGAGAGTATAACACTTTGGATAGTAATCAGTGTTACACTTGAACCCAATAAGCATCCAATGAACCACTGCAGGTCAAATAAGAGGAGTACAACGCTTTTTATGGTAATCAGTGTTGCAGGCCTCTACAAAGTTCTTCCTGGTGAAGACAGCAGAGTATGCCATAGGAGACTTCAACCCTAAACGGTCCCACATCAGATAGGGAATCCGGTCTTATTTTATGGACCTTGAACCCAACTTTTCAGGTGAATTTTGAGAAGAAAATCATGGAATCCAATAGACAAATTGAATAAATACATCAGAACTCACAAGTCACAAGTTCAATTGGTCCTTATGCATCCAATGAACTTCCGCAGGTCAGATAAGGGGAGTACAACAACTTTGGATAGTAATCAGTGTTGCAGGACTCCACAAAATGGCTACCTGGTGAAGACAACAGGATATGACATAGGAGATATCAACCCTAAAAGTATCCCACATCAGATAGACAGTAGGAAATCCGGTCTTATTTTATGATAGATTTTGAACCCAACTTTTCAGGTGAGTTTTGAGACAACTTTGGATAGTAATCAGTGTTGCAGGACTCCACAAAATGGCTTCCCAGTGAAGACAACAGCATATGACATAGGAGATATCAACCCTATAAGCATCCCACTTCAGATAGACAGTAGGAAATCCGGTCTTATTTTATGATGGATTTTGAACCCAACTTTTCAGGTGAATTTTAAGAAGAAAATCATGAAACCCAATGGCCAAATTTAAACAATACCTCACAACCCACAAGTAGAATCGATCCTCACAGAGTTATGAGAACACCCACCCACCCCCAAAAGATAAAAAGGTTTCATTGATAGAGTGAATAATAGACTGACCTGCCGCTGACGATGAATCATGGTTGATAAATCGGTATATGGAAGCTTGGGGTCGATTTTACATTCCATGAGGACACCTCCATCATAGTCTTTAATATACCTAGAAAAGTGAAGAAAAGTTATTCACAACCTACAAAGATATCAAGGACATCGCTAACAAAGAATAGAGGAAAAAAACAGGTCCCATTAAAAGGTTAACACAAAACCCTGCCTAAAAGAAAAACAAAGTATTCCACAAAGGATAATGTCATTTTAGTTCTAGATACCCCATATTTCCATTTTTAAAAGAAAAGCATGCATCCTCAGCATTTCAACACTCAATATGGCATATAACAGGGAAAGGGTTTCTTTTACTCCTTGATTGCTTAGTAAAAACACAAAATAAGTGGCCCTTGAGCCCTAAGGATGGGGAGGGAAAAATAAAACCAAAGTGATATTCTAGCATGCTAACCATACCCTTGCCATCGATCCCTCTCCAAGTGAATCTCTTTGGTAAAGCCCTGCAAGTAGATAAAAATTGATAAGTCCCTTAAGACCACATTTATTGAATCAGATGATGCAAATTATTATACAAAAGAAGCGACTATAAGGAACCATAATTCTTTAGCTATATATCTTGCAGATCATTTGCACATAAGTGACTAAAAACCATAACCACCTTCGGCAAATTCATGTTTAATGCATTCAATTTAACTGAACTGGATTGGACCATCTTCTTGGAAGCGCCCTAAAAACTTTCCTTTTAAAAAATTACCAAATTTTCTTACAAAAAGAAGTCCGCCAAAGTCAATTATATGCTTCATAGACTTGGGGGTGGGGATGTTTTACTTCTATAAATTTATGATACATAAAGAATGTAAAACAATACAGCAGTGCAACCACACACTAAAATGTGTCTACATCAGACCTGTTTGACAAAATAACCAACAGCATTATTGTCAGCATATGTTAGAAAATGAGTTAGTCCATCAATGTCACGAGCGTGCTGTTTTAAATGATTCATCAGTCTGGTGCCATAACCTTTGTCTTGTTCATTTGCTGTGATTGCACAAAAAGCTATTTCCCCAAACTTTTGGCTGATATTTGCCACCAAAACAAGTATTAGTGAAGAGAACAAATGAAGCATTCACATCATAAAAAGAAAAATCTAAGGTTATCACAAAACACACAATAGTAAAGCCTCATAATAAATAAATAACAGATAATAAGATTTGTCCTGAAACTATTGAAAGAGATGAGCCACACTGTGATTATGCATGTTTCTCTTAAGAATCTCAAATTTTTGTATTACACTATGAAATAGCACTTAATAATAGGGAAGACACACTAAAACAAAGTTTAGCAAAGAACAGAGCCAAAAGAGGAAAATACACAGCATAAGGAGAAAAAAAATTGATTTGACTCACTATAACATAAGACCAGGAATGCAAATAATATGCAGGTAAAATATTACCTGACATATGGGCGATATGTGATGCCACCAACAACCTGATTCCGCCTGATAATCATCACAGACTTATGGCTTCTACAAAATCCAAGTTCATTACATTAAAGAAGTACAATATCCCGGCTAGAAACAGCAGGAGGATTAACAAAGATTATCAATGTCAACCACAGACGGATATGTGTAAGATGACTGAATGTTTGACCCAACAAAGAAATCCATGCAAAAAAGTGGTTTTCCACCTTGAAGTGTGTAGCTTCAAAAATTTCTATCCTGATACCTGTCCATAACAAGGCGAACAATGTACTCTTTAGGCATATTGGGTAGTTGTCTTCCAAATATATTCTTCAATCCAATCAACCTTAGAAACCAAAAACAAAAGCTGAATTTTCCATCACCAGTTCATGAAGGGAGTATGGTGAGTTACGAGATAACCATGGTCATCAATGGCTACTAATAACGAAATAAACTGTGCATAATCCAAGAAGAAAAAACGTGACATGAATGCTTAAGGCAATTAGAATTAGATACCAAACCATATGCTCATCAACACCATCGTTTGAATAGAAAACAAACTTGAGTCTTCCCGCTTCTTCCTGCAAAATGATTTTTTTTTAAATATTTTGTAATTCACAAGAGAAACAACCTATTAGAACGAAGACACATTCTTTTTAATCATTGCAACAAAAAAAAGTTGTAAACTTTACCTCTCTTTTCAAGTTCTCTTGTCTAGCACTATAAGCTCCACTAGTCTGCATATTCTCAGTAAATATCTTAACGTCTTCCTTCGTCGAAGTCCCAGCCATTGTGCTCCCAACTGCTGCGGTAGCTCCAGTGGGCCCAACTGACCCTGACCCTGGTGCTCCCCCGTCTTTTACTCCATCTGCATTTTCAATCTTAAACGTGGTATTTTCGTTCATGAAATTCGTGTTCCGAACCGAACCGGAGCCTCCACCTCCAGACCCTAGGCGAGAGAAAGTTCGGATGGAGGAATCATTGTTTTGGTCGAATAAGTCCTCATGGTTGTCCACGGCGACGTTCTCTGAGTCGTCAGCATCAGAATCAGAGTCAGCACCGCGTGCGGAGATGCTCTCGAGGTCGTCATTGGAGGTCAAAGCGCCGTCTCGAGTGTCGGCGGAGAAGGACGACGGAGGGAACGAGGAAGGAGGCGCGTGGTCTTCGGACGCAGCAGCAACGAGTTTACGCTTGTGGAGGGAGGAAGTAGCAGAGGCGGAGGCAGAGTGAGACGGGGAGGAAGTCTGGGAGCCGCGAGAGCGGTTCGGTGCGGTTAAATGGGAGTCCATCTCCCGCAAACTCGGATTTGAGTCAACTCGATGCCGATTATGATTCTTTTCACTTCATATATTGTCGGTGACTGTAGTGTAGAGTTTTGTAAAGCAGCTCCAAACTTGCCGGATCGACGTCTGCACTGTTCGGCGGCGTCGATTCTCCCTTTTTTGGGTTTGTAATTCGTAATTAGCCCAAAACGTTGGGTCAATATTTATATATCTACATTCTATGTTTGGACCCATCCCTTCCATTATTAATGATATTGTAGCCCTAAAACATGGATTTGGCCCTTTAAAATTAGGTTAAATTATAAATTTGGTAACTGAACTTTACTCTATATACTATTTCACTTGTTATACTTGAAATCTTTTCAATTTTCTTATTGAAATTAATACATTATATTTTTTTGTCACTCGTTTTCTCACTAACGGTATTATAAATGAGCTTTTATATAGATGCAAAATAATGTTATTTTGATAAAAAAAATTGTTTTATTAAAACATTGTCGTTTTGATGCCGATAATTATTTAACGACAGAGTGATAAAAAAATCTCAATATATTAAGTTTAGTGTGAAAATTAAAAACTTTTAAAGTTAAATGTGCAAAATAGGATAGAGAGTAAGTTTAGTGATGAAATTTGTAACTTACCCTTAAAATTATAGGTAAATTACAAATTTACTCACTGAACTTTACTATCTCTACTATTTCACTCTTTCTACTTTTAGTGTTTTCAATTTAATCAATGAACTTTATACATAAGATTTTTTTTGTCACTCTACCGTTAAATAATTAACAGTCTTATTACCTAGCAACTTATACCAAAACGATGTAATTTTGGATCTCTAAAAAAAATTAAATCAAAACGATGTCGTTTTGGTTTAAATGAAAAATTATATTTTTTTCTTTGTTTCTTCTTCCTTCTTCACCTCCCTTTTTTCTCCATTTTCTGTCTTCAACTTGAACGAACCAAAGCACGCTTCAAGCTCCACTCTTTTCTTTATTGGGCTATTCATTTCTAATGATGAGAGACTATTTGAGGATTATTATTTTATTCTTTGTTCTCAGTTCCGAGGCTTTAATAGTTTTAGGGTTACCTTGTAAAATCGTTTTGTTAACCTTTGGTAGATGCAAGCAACAGTGTCAAAGTGTTTAGACAGACGACGCCTCCACCCGAAAACCATGGTTCAACTATCCTTTTATCGCAACGGTAAGCTCTTTCTCCACTCTCTTTCTTTAGCAAATTTTTTTTCTTAAAAAAAAAACTTTGATCTGCTTTGAGTATTTGTCATAATCGTCTTTTCCGGACACAATGCCGCCACGGAACATTTTCAACACTACACTATCTTGTATACTCGTACTATTAGCCGTTGAAGTTGTGTTGTCATGGATATAAATATCACCGTTTTGGAGAACTCTTCGCACGATCAGGACGAGATCCAACAACACCTCCAGGTGCCAAGGTTGGCGAGCAGCAAATGGGTAGTGGATAATGAAAATAAAAACGATGGACATATAGTTTTCATCAACATCAAATCATAAGAGAAACTTCAAAGTCCAAAAAACCCAAAATAAGATATTCAACACAAGCTAGCCAGCTAGGTTGCAAAGTTGCAAATTATTAGGATGCGATATGATTATCAAACTCAACATATTATCGAACCACCCAAACCACACTTAATAGTACATATAGGCATCTCTCTTTGTCTCTCTAAATGCCAGAGGAATGTAAGTAGGGCGTGAAGCAGCGGCACTAGTTCCAGTTTCTCTCTTGCCTTTTGTCTTTTTGGGTTCCACCTTAGGCAGCAAAGTTGCCGATGAGTACCATCTCGGGTGGACCGGAACCCTATGACCCTCCGGTTGATGACTTCTCTTCCTTTTCTCCTCCATTTCATTGTACCACCTATTTTGAAATGTTGCCAATATTATATTATGTTATATAAACTATTATAGTAATGTATGTAATGTATGAAAGATGATGTATGATTTTCTGGTAGGAGACGAACTCGGGATATTTGGCTTTCAGATACTCGTCAACCATCGGTGGAGGAGCTATAATTTGTTTTAATCTTTCATAATCCACTTCCTCGGATACACTATTGTCGTAGTTTATCTGCAACGACAAAATTGAAGATATGTGTACTACACTACTGTAGAATAATAGTGTATGAAATTTTTCATGTTTTCAGATTAAAAAAATGAAAATTTCAAACCTTGAAGAGTTTGGTTTCACAGCAGTAACTCACAACCTTACCCATACATCCTTTGTTATCATATTCTTTATTTACCAAAGCTCCCATCCAATTTTCAGGTTTCACAATCGTCGGTTTAATCACAGGGAAGGGTAACATTCCACTTGATTTTGGTTCAGAGTTTGTAGCATCATCCAGTAAGCTGCTCTTCACTTGGTTTGATGCTGCATTATAAAAATTGAAAATCTCATGAATTACCAAGGAATGTATATGACCATTGATACCTTATATGAACAAGAGTTCTGAATTAAGTCATATACACTATTCAATCATTATTTTGTCTGATTCAAAACTTGGCAAAAAAACTATAAACATTTAAATAATTGTTGATCTAATTCATTCACGCACAAAATCTAATAGTATATGTCATACGTCATGTATCTTTTATTCGTTAAATTAATTATATATCACGTGTCAAACTAACAATTAATCAAATAGAAATTTGACAAAAAAAAGGTATTGATGTATAAATAGATATCGATCAAATCAGTATAAAGTATAAGTTTGAAATAAAATCAAATCAAAACATAATTCAACATACAAAAATTTACTTTCAGACTATCTAGAAACACGGATACAGTAAATTATCAGTTCAATATAAGATTTCTATATGCAATATTTTAATATCACTAAAAGTAAATCTTCAATTTACACATTAAATTATGAAGAGAGAGTGAAAGAAAATTCATAAAAGAACAATGAAGTGAACCATTTAGAATGCTTTGTGGCATCAAGATCTTACCTGTAAGGCTGCTTTTGGCATTCACAACTTCACTCATTTTCAGATGAAAACTTCCTAAGAATTGGATCTATAAATCAAATCAAAGGATTATCAAGAAATTAGTGATGAACAATAAATATATTGTATTTATTTTAAATATATATATATATATATATACAAGGCAATCAAAATATTGATAATTATGAAATAATTTTTATTTGGTAAAATGACACTGAAAAATTAATAATTGGCCAAATTTAATGAGTGCTCTGTTACAAACGACACATGCATTTGAGATTCTTTGCTGGAGTGTGCAAAAGGCATTAAATGTACAGGTGAGACTTATAGGGCAGTTTTTTTAACCTTGGGGATGCGAGCCCCACCTACTTGCACTGAAGCTTTTAGTTTCACATGATGAATGTGTGGTTGGTAAAACTTAAAGTTTTACATATGGCTTATTACAGTAAAAGAAATTTTACTTTAAATTCAGTGACTAAAATAGAAAAGATGTAAGAAATGATTCTCATGTTACCAAAATAGGACAAATGTTTTATGTTCTCTAAATGTACATTTGAAATGCCATCCCATTTTGGTTTTGCTTAAAATGCAAAGTTAAAAAGGCATAATTGATTGAAAATATGACTTTTTGATAATCAAATTGAATAATTTGTAAATATTGTATCCAGCTTGAAATTCTTGGAAAATTGATAATCCTTTCGTAAAATCTGGGAGGTACATGGATTTGGGGGTGTAATTTACCCATTTTCATTGTAAATATGAAAAATGGCAAAAATATCACTTTGTCAAGTTAAGGGCTCGAGAACTCACGCCCTCCACCTCATCAAACAACTGTTTCGCCATCTGGGCTAGGAACCATATGTGCTAAAATATTGAACCTAAGTTTGAGGTTTATAAACCTCTCTTTTTTCCCCATCACGTGGAGATTACATCCCTCCCATCTGTTGTGCCTTTTTTGAACTTTCTTTATCTCTCTGTTTAACCTCATCTAAGTACTGCACCAATCGATTAACGTCATCGTGAATCTCACTGCCACCATCATTATACTCTTTGTCGGCCCGATAAAAATCATATCTGCAATATCTTAAATGATATAATCTTAAAAAAATATAACATCTTAACTTCTAACATTTTGTTCTTAATCAAATCCAATCGGAAACCAAACTCTTCTTTAAATATGTTAATATATTGTTTTATTATCTTTTGTATCAAGCTTGGAACGTATACTCTTAAGAATATGAATAAAAGCTCGACAATCGAACACCTTAAAGTGTTTATATGAAATCATCTTATCTATCTATATTTACTTCATAATATCTTCATCCACATCACTAGAAGGAGAATGATTGATGATAATGAGATAGCATTACTGATTCCCCTAAAAAAAGTGATTTAGACAATTTAGAATTGTAATGCATGATTTAAACTCTTCTTTTAATGACTCGGTTCATTCTTGGAGCCATAATATTTAATTATAATTATGGTGTTTTAGGTGAAGTCTTTTCGATCTTAATGTCATAAGATTTGTAATATATTATTCTTAATGTCTTAAATATTCGATCTTTTGTTTTTAATAAGAATACTCAAACTTTTCTTGAATGATTATCAATCAAATCAACAAAATATAAAGCATCACTTACTCACGTTTTAGTCATTGAACAAATATTTGTATGTACTAAATCAATAATGGGAAGTTCTACCGTACTACAACCTTAATATACGGTTAAGGAAAGATGTTATCGGTTTTGTTATTATTTTTTTAACAAAAAGGGTAAAAAATTACCTAAAACATTATTATTTCTACTTTTTTTATTATTGGACGCTTTACCAAGCTTGATAATATATCTGGTAAAGCGCTACCTAAAACATTATTTTTCTACCTGATATATTACCAACCCCGGTAAAGATTCCAATAATAACAAAACTGGTAGCACCTTTCCTTATCAGTAAATTAGGCTGCCGTACGTGAGACTTCCTTATCAATAATATATCTTTTTATACGTGGTTGATTGCTTTTACAAAATAAAATTTGATGTTATTTGTTATATATATATATATCATAACTTCTTATATCATAGTTTCAAACTAGAGACATCTAAGATATTTTAAGGATTTTGAGCGAAACTAAAATAATAAGTTTTTATAGAACAAAAGTATATTTTATTAATTTGAAAATTAATATAATATTATATCAATAAATCTTAGAAAAATGATTAAATTAGGGGTTTAAATTATAAAAGTAAAAAAGTTAAATTGAAAATTAAGAGACTCAATTATAAAAGTAAAAGTTAATATTAAAAAATTAAGAGTTTCAATTATAAAGTTAAAAAGTACAATTGAAAAAATTAGGATCCTCAATTATAAATATAAAAAATAGATTAAAAATTTAGGGGCTTCAATTATAAAGGTAAAAAGTGAGATTGAAAAATTTAGGAGCCTCGACTATAAAGGTAAAAAGTGAGATTAAAAAATCAGGGCCTTAATTATAAAAGTAGAAAGCGGGATTAAAAAATTGGGGGTCTCAATTATAAATGTAAAAAGTGATACTAAAAAAATTAGAGGTTTCAATTAAAAAGGTAGAAAGTGAGATAGAAAAAATTAGGGGTCTTAATTATAAATGTAAAAGGTGGGATTGAAAAATTTATGGACATCAATTATAAAGGCAAAAAATAAGATCATGAAAAGTAAGGTATTAATTATAAAGGTAGCATATGTCTAATGTCCTCCAAAATGATTTTATAGTCAATACTAGTCTTCAATATGACATTTTCAATACACATGATCTTGTTTGTTACTTGGTTTTTCATTTTCACTGGATCATAGTCACCACTTTCGTATGTTGAGAAAAAAAACTCCATGTAAGGTTACATAAAATTTATGAGCAATCACCACAAGAAATTTTAGATAATTAACTTCACCAAATAACTACAAGGATGATAAATCCAACTTTATTCATAGTGCATACATTTCTTTTTCTTCTACTTTGGGACTAAAGACACAGGCTTTGCCACATTCAAAACTCAAAAGATGTACCAAAAAGCCTTGATAATTGAGATATGAAGGAAGAAAGGGCAGGCCATCCAACGGCAGTCACCAGCTTCCCATCAGACATACACCCTTTAGTCTCCTCCACCCATCTTCACCATTAGCTTCATTCCATGGCTGCATGCACATCTCTTCCCCTGATTTACATGATTCATTAATGTTCAAAGCCCATATATATGTATACATACATGTAATTAATCAACAAGACATTGCATAAACAAATAGTGATAGTGAGAAATCACCTTTAGAACACCCGCAGCAGCTAGGAGCCATTGCCCTTGCCCAATACCAGCAATACAGAACTATTGAGGATAGCGTTGCCCCTATACACATGGACTGTTGCAAAAGTTGAGGGGGATAAAGGCCTGGCCCAGTGAAAACATGGTCAACAAGCCCTGAATCATAGAGATTGAGGCCCACACTTAAATCGGGAAACTATGGATTGCTTCGGCTCTTTCGTTGTCACACAAGCCCCAAAGAAGAACAAAACGTTGCTTTCAAGCATTGCCCAACAGAACATAACAGTGCTTATTTAGTGCATCTTAATTAAAAGGCTCTGCCATGACATTGATTTCATTTTCGTCTCTTCAACAAAGTAAACGACAACAACATCAAGCAGGGTTGGAGGAAGATTAAAAGCGTTTTTATTAATAATAAGTTTGCTAACGACCTAATAGCAGGAAAATAAATAAAAGGAAGGCTTGCCCCCAAAGTTCACTTCATCCTTAGCAAAGATTGCACTCTGTTATCAATTTCGCCACCTACAAAATTAAGGCTCTACCTGTTGAGATTTAATGATGTAGTATTAGTACCCGACTGTGTGCCCTTTATTTTCTTCTCTATTGGTGGATGTTGAGGGAAAGACGAGCTTATAGAATTCTACGGATGAAAATATATAAATAAATTATTAATAAAAAATATTTAAAATATATAATAATATAAAATTTCAAGACTAACAACTACCTACAATCGACTTTCTCAATCCATCCCAATATATACGAACAATGGAGTTAAGAAAATGACGTGTGATGAATGAATTTTACGTCCATTGTTTTATTACAATATCATGCGTAAGTGCGTGTTAAATGCCGGTCGTGATATGAAAGTGGTAATACGTGTGAGCCATCGAGAGCATGCCTGCTATAATTGCCCATAGCCCCACTGTGTCATCTTCTTCCTCTTGAATTTATTTGATTGAATTAATGAAGGAGGGACAGAGAGTATAACAAAATTTACTCTATGGTGATTTCCATTTTACAGTTGGCTGAACAGCGTTCCCACTTCCCATTAGAAAAAGAAAGAGTAGGGCAGTGGCCCTCAAATAGTAACCTTAACATCAAAGTCCTCCGACACATCAGAACCTATAAAGTTACTGTCATGTTTCTATTATAATTATTTTTTTTTTTACAGTTGGGGTGTAGTCCCCATTAAGGAAAAAGAGTTACAGGTAATGGCCCTCAAAAGGTAACGTTAACATCAAGTCATTCGGCAAAGGGCTCCTTTGCGTTTCTTTTTTAAACTTTAAAACAAAATTTATTTAGAGTGAAGAAAACAAAATGAACAAATCATCATCCTTCTTTACTAGATATAAGAATTGAGTGAGATAAAACAAATTTTAAATTTTCTGGATCTAATCTAAAATATAAAATATATATTCTATCTCATCCATCTCGAAAAACAATGTTTTTAAACTCATATTTTTCTAGTAATATATATATATATATATTGTTGACTCGAATTTAAAATTTTTAAAAAAGACTTTTTTAAATTTATAAAACTGCTTAATGGATTATACACCCATGTTAAATTCGTTTACTTGAACAAATAATAATAATAATAATAACACCACTCAAATTAAGGTTCAATCCTTAAGGTATAGTTGGTACTAGTAGTATGATTATCCGTCGATGGAGGACAAAAGTCATGTTCTAACTTTGCTTTACAATGACCCAATTTTCGTAATTACTCTTTTTATATGATTATTGTCAAGATAACTCACACGAGCTTCACAATAAACATTTTCCCATTGTGGTAACCAAAATTAACCCACCCTTGTTTTACAGCTCGTAAAAGCGATCATTAGATATGCCTGGATTTCAGGTAAATCAAAGATTCGATGAGAAAAAGTGTTAAATATACATAAATATAAAACTACAAGAGCTAATAAAAGTAAGCACGAGAGGAATAATTTAAAAGGCCACCCTCTTTTTTTTTCAAGTCACTATCAGAACACCAACTTCCTACGAAATGCTAGGATATTGTCATTACTTTCCCCGGCCAAAGCAGCGACGTCTCGTATGGTTTCGCTGATTATGTCTCGAAATATTAGCCGTTCGATGTCGAGGACCGTTTCGGACATCTCCGAGGGACAACCTTTCCAACCGTTGATGGCATCCTCAGCAAGGTCCTTTCTTAACACACCACAAATGATATCAATCAAGTCGTCTGAATCGTTACTCTCTCGAATTTTTTCGAATTCGGACCAAATTTGTGACAATGACATCTCCCCACACCCTGAATTCGCAAAGGAGATGAGCTTCCATGGCGGTAATTGCTTCTTTCGGTTGAGAATTTCATTGACGGTGTCGAATATCAGCTTCCTTTGGAGTCTAGACACTTTGGAGGTGTCTTTGCCCTTCACGTATTGTTGTTTCTCGAGCAGTAAAAAGACATCAGTGTCATCATGCAAGTAGCTTGATGCTCTGAAGATATCGGAAATGTAAGTAAAATCACAATCATCTTGGGATTTTGATTCCGGGGATAAGATTGCAGGACTCCACATTTCATCCTCTGATTCACCAAGTTGATCTGATGATTTCCAAGACAGACAATAAATGAGAGAGAAAATGTTAAAATCCCAGTTCAGGCTTTGATTGGAAAATTTGCACAATCCAAAAAACAGTTCTGTTTTTAAGCCTAGTGTCCATCCCACCATTGATTGATGAAGAAACAAAATCAACATCAGTACGGATTGTAGATTAAAACATACTGACAGAAGATGATGTATAATATAAGAAAGATGAAATTCATCGTCGCTTTCACTCGATTTCCCATATGCACATAGTTCAACAATTTTAACAGAGAAGTGGGACCATTTTCCTACAATAAACCAAAGAGACAGCATGGGATACTCTGAAATGAAAATCTAATGGATCTGTCAGGCAAAGCTCAGCAAAGGATATGGCTTTACCGGGATTTTACCCGTAAATACTGTTTCGCAGCAAATGGAAGATGTTTCAGACTTTCAGTCACTTTTCCTATTTATAGTTGTTTTCGAGTTTGACCCAGAAATTTTTCCCGCCGGCCGAATAGAAATGCTAATTAAACGAATCAAAGTCCAAGGCTTTTGAGTTTTGAATTGGACTCTGTTTGACTAAGAAGCAGAGTCAGGCCTAGGGCTAACCTACAATAGTACATACGTCAAATGCAGAATCTAGCCAATCTAAATTAGTTGGTAGAATTCTTCACTTTCCCATAAAAGATTATGTGCCCAAGAAAAAGCAGCGGTAGAATTTTCTTTTTTTTATACCTTTGAAATCGATGCTCCTTTTCATGACAGGGGAAGGAGACGACTCTTCCTTGTAAAACGACGAATCAAGTACGGAGACTGGACTCGGCTGCAACTCAGTCGAGGCAGCGGCCATCTCTGCAATGTTTTGAAGAAGCATATCGCATCTTTCCAAAAGGCTCTTCCCTTCCTTCGATCGCTGTAACACCCGAATAAATTACTGGTTTAAATGAGTATGATAATTAAACAAATTTAATAGTAATTTGAGCAATTTTTTTACCTCCGTATCAGACTGAGAGGACGTGCTAATGCTATTTTCTGAAACTGTAGATGTTTGATCCTCCGCCGGAATAAATACCTTCTCTTCATTATCGTAAATCTCAGCTGTTGGTTTCCTGTTTCTGGGTAATTTTCCGGTCGTCTGATCTAATCCCGCTCTTCTCACATTAACCCGAGGGGACTGAACCGGGGACACTCTTCTCTGCTCTACATTGCCATTTCCTCTCCTCTGTGTTTCAATACTCAGTGGCCTTCTGTTGGGACTCCTGACGCCACATTCACTTCTACCTGGAGAAATCGAACCCTTACCTCTGCTTTGGTTTCGAACATTCCGTTCAATCTCCGGCTGATTACGTCTCGGACTCATAGTCGGCGTTGACTCAATATTCAAGTTCCGGCGAGGTCCAGGTCTTGAGCGATAACTTGGAGGAGGTGAATCTTTGCCAACCCTTCTGACGGCTGAAGCCGCTGATCTTCCCGGTTTGATAACGACAATTGGAGATTGTTCTTGCTGATAAATAAAGTTCCTGTTATTCGTTTGGCTTGGAGCTTTCTTAGAGTGTAAAAGGCCTTTGAGCTGCAAAGCTTCGAGTATTAGCTTGAGAGTCTCGGGATCTTTCAATGGCTCATCGATTCCTCTGCTCTTAAGACGTTTCTCAATCTCTCCGGATACGGAAACTGTTTGTTTTCTCTCGGGAAAGAAATCTGCTGAATCGTAGAAACATTTTCTTCGGTCCATTCCTCGATCTGGAGCTTGAACCGGCTCAGCTCTAGCATTTCGTAAGCTTTCTGATCTGCTCGTGCTTACACGATCTTCTTTGTCTCCATTTTCTCGTACGGCATTGCTCAAAGCCCTTCCGTTTTGGAAATTTGGTGGCTGGCTTTGTTTTGAATGGATATTCACTCCTTCAATGAAACGTTGCTGAAACAGATCTCGGCCTCTTGCTTCTGACGCGGATCTTCGGAGCTCCACTTTTCTTTCCGGTTCAGGATTGGAATCCAGTAACGGTTCCAGTCCCATGAGTCTGGCGATTACACTTGGTGACCGTCGTTGTTTGTCGTTATCATCCGCCTCATCTTCTTCCCTGTTACTTTCGCATCGGTTGGCAGAAAATATGGAGGCGTTCGTACGGATCTCGCGGGGCTTTAAGCTTCCTTTAGCATCAACGACGGCTCTGCTATCAAGAGAGAGCCTTGGAGCTTCTTTGGAGAATTTCCATGGCGACCTTGCGCTTCCTTCTTTGAATTCAAAAATGGGAACGGGAAGAGATGACTTGCTCTGATTACCGGTCGGCTTAGCAGCTTCCGGCGCCGGGTATCGGAGCTCCGATGTAGCCGGAGATTGCTTCGAACGGTCCGGTGATGCTGCTACTCGACCTTGTGGCTGCTTATCTAATTCTCTCAATATTGCTGGTGTCTCGACGGTCTTCCCTTGCTCCGTTATCGTTTCACTTGCCTGAAAAAAGATAAATCAATAAAACAAGAGAAACCAACTTTAAAGAGAAAAACAGAGATTTCGAAAAAGA
Source organism: Hibiscus syriacus (assembly GCF_006381635.1). Taxonomy (NCBI): domain Eukaryota; kingdom Viridiplantae; phylum Streptophyta; class Magnoliopsida; order Malvales; family Malvaceae; genus Hibiscus; species Hibiscus syriacus. The sequence goes on along the minus strand of NW_024062788.1, from coordinate 501,888 downwards.
AACACCAACCGGCGTCGGCATGGGAGGGAGGCGCTTAGTAGAGTAAAGGCGTTTGGCAGAAAGAATCTGGTGACGATCAAAGATCTGAAGGAAACCAGCCATGCATCCCATTTGCTTCCCAATTTGTTTCTCAAGATTTTGCTCTGGCAAAATATTACCCGTCATCATTTTCGTTGATTGTTATTTCACCCTCAAAACAGTCGTCTTCTTTGTGACAAACTTAATCTTTCATCCTCAAATATCCCTCCGTGAATGGATGATTGCCACTTCTCTGTGGCTGTGGGGGCTTTGCGACAGCGGTCTTTATACGCAGCTCCCGCTTCTCTGGTCTTTAAAACAACCGAGGGTGTGGGGGCAAGTGAATATATATATATATATTGATTAAAGCGAATATGGAGGTACGTTGCCTCACCTTTTCATAAAATGACAAATTAGTACATTAGAGCGAAAAGGGTTTGGATGCCCAAGACAATGTGGCGCACACGCTGTACAGCTGCAGCCAATGCTTTGTCATAACGTGTCATTCGAATGTTACCTTCATTTTCCTGCATTTGCTTAAGGGCTATTAAATGCATGATAGTTCGGTTTGTTTTAATATTCAGTTAAAGAAATATTTTATTAAAATTATTATTATTTTTTAATATTTTTGATAAAGTATTATTTAAAATATTATTTTTTACTGTAAATGTTATTTTCGCTAACTAATTTTCGGTAGAATATAATATTAAAACTTTTGATAGAAAAATAATATTTTAGGTAGCGTTTTACGAAAATGTTAAATATTTTAGGTAACGCCCGATATTAACATTTTTTGTAGAAAAAAAATAATATTTTAGGTTATACTTTACTGCAAATATTAAATGGAAATATTAAAAAAAATATTTTCGATATAGCATTTCCTTAATCATATATTAAAATTGTCATTAGATATCTCCGGTTTAATAAGCCGTCCGACTCTTCATATATGTAATGTTTGTATTGATAAAAAATAAATAATCTCCCATGTTTACTTCGTATTTATTTTGATTTTAACATCAACATTGCTAAAATAAATAATGTCACTTTTGGCCAATAGAAAATTATTGATACCAGTATTTAACTATTTATCTCTTTTAATTTGAATATAAAATCATAAACAATAATTTTATAATATTAAATATTGATTTTTTAAAACGTTGATTTTGCTCGATAACAAAATCGGAAAAAAAATAAGAATTGATTTTCTGTTTATTGAAATCTTTGATTTTGTATTTAAAATTAATCTGGATTTTAACATAATTTATTTTATTACTATTTATAATAGAAATCGTTTGGAAATAATAATTTTGTTACTGATTTGTTTTAAAATTTTAGTTTCTAACTAAATTTTGTTGATAAAATGACCAGAATTTTTTCTAATTTCATAACTTAAATGAAAATGGGTAATATCATCAATTCACCTAACTCACAAACTGGAGTATTGGTTCTACTCATACTTTGAATTAAAACTCAATGGTGTTTATGGTCATTACACACAATGAAAAACTTATAATATTTTATGGATAGAATTTCAAGACATGACAACAGAAGATGTTGTTCTATCTGGTCATGTTAAATTTGACCACATATTGGATGATCTTCCTATTATTAGAGATGATGATGGAAACGTTGTTACCTCATTTACTGCAGTTAAGGTTTGAGAGCATTTTGAATTTCTAATTCGGAACTACATCTTGAATGAATTATTGAATATACTATACAAAGTGTATGGTACACATAAAATGGATAAAAATTATGGATGGTATTAGATTGTAGATGCGAGATGGAAGATGTTGGTATTAAAGAAATTTTAGTGAGCTTCATTGATAATACCAAAATGTATTTTTACATGTATAGAGAAATTTATTATCTATAAAGAATAAGTTGAAAAAAAAAACAATTTAATAAAAGGATTAAGATATTAAAAAATGATAGTGATGGTGAATAAGTTAAATCGTTATGCACAACACAATGTTATTCATGAAGTGACATCATCGTATTATTCTAAATCAAATGGAGTAGTCAAACCAAAAAAATCAGACTCTAAAAAAAATGATAACACGATACTTGAAAGTTTTGGGTTATCACAAAACATGTGGGAAAAGAGAAGTTATCATGTCAACTAATTATCTTTTAAAAAAGTTTTTTAAAAGAAAAATAATAATACACTATATAAGTTATATAAAGTTCGAAAATCTTTCTATTAACACTTGAAAATATATAAGGGTGTCTTGCTAAGATAATGACCTCATTACCAAAGCAAATGAAAATAAGTTATAAATGATAGATTGTATTTTTTAGCTATCCTATTATCTTAGAAGGATACACCGACACTAGTTAGTATTTGATATTAAATATACCAAAGGTATAAGTGAATATGTTTCACATTAGTATAAGGAGTTATGCCATGAAAATTCTCAACAAAATGATTGCAATCAGATCCCAATAGAATTTAAGTTTGTAGCTCTAGAAAAGTTTGGAGAATAAGATGGATGGCTATAAAATTCCTTGAGGATATTCTTCAATGAATGAAATTTATGTCCACAATATGCATATACTTTGACTAGCAAAAAGTTTCATGTATAATGGTAAATTGAGACATGTGTTGTCGATAAAATACCGTTAGATAATTGGTCTCAAATGAAGTTATCACTATTGATTTTGCAAGATCAAAGGATAACAAAGTAGATCTATTAACCAAAGGGTTAATTCGAGTAAAGTTAAGAAAACATATAAAGGGATGTGAATCAAGATCATGAAATTTAAAGTATTTATGTGAAAGAAAACACTACCTAGTTGATTTGAGAACTCAAGATCTAAGTTCAAAAGGATAATCTAATTGTATAAATCGTGTACGGTCATTATGGGGGTCTCTCATCCTAAGTCTGTTTCTATGATTTAAATAGTGATCAAAGTAGTATATGTTAAGCAAAAATTTTAATGATCATTGTGTACTTCAATAAGTCGAGCAACATAAGTCACCTATGTGAGAGTGAAGTGGAGCCACTTCAAAGAGACTATTAAGCATAGTTTTTTTCAAACTCTTGCAAAACAAAGTGATGTTCACAGCTATATGTGTAACATCCTAAACCCGACTGGACCTAAAGTTCCACATTGGGCTACCAATGCAACCCTTGATCCTCAAAACATGTTCATTTTCTTTTGAAATGCACTGAATGATATCATAATAAAACAAACAATTGTTATAAAAACATTTTACAAAACCAAACCTCTATGACGCACAATTTAACTCAAAGTTTCATTTTAGGTTAAAAAAATTCCCTTTTGAGAGCGTTAATTGCGTTAACTAATAACCTTCGTCTATAGAGTGTGTGTTTTGTCCCTAAGTGAAATATTAGGGCCAAAATGCTCCAAAAGAAATAATAAGAACCAAAATGATTATTTTCGAAATTTTGAGGTCTATTTTTGATTTTATGCCTAAATTTTAAAATAATATTTAAATATTATTATCATTATTTTATTTATAATTTATTCTCATATTAATGATTTTTCTAACACACATATCATGTACGCATACATCAATGCATTTTCGTTAGAGAAGTAATAGAAAATAAATAATTAAGCCCATTGTTTATCATTGCTGAAAGACACAACGCAAGAATAACCTTGACCGAACCAAAACAAACAAACAAAAACAGCACTTACAACGCAAACCAGTCTGACCAGTTTGCCAAGATGGGTACTTGATCACTGCACTGCCAGAACTTCCGTTATAGATGGCTGCATTTCTCACTAATTACTGAACAAAGAAGACCTTAGCATATTGACACGTGTGCAAGTATAGTACAATAAATGTGACAACCTTACTACTTTTATTTATGGAAAAATAAAACCCTATTTTCACTCTCAATCCTTTAATTTTATTTATTTATTTATCGCTGAGCTCGAAATGTTAATGTTTCCAATTTAGAGGATCCTATGAGGTAGGAGCAACTTTCGCCACTAAGATCCTTGTTGCTGTATCAACTTAGGTGTACTGTTTGTGACCATAACAGAACAGAGTCAACTTTTGTGGAGGCACATTTTCTCTGGCATGGGGTAAATTGGCATACGGGTTCTTAAATAATGAACATAAGTGGGGTTTCCAAAACTTGTAGAGGATCAAGCTGAAGCTTTTCCCCCATGTGACTTCTGTACACTATACTCATGAAATTGCAACAATCCCTTTTCACCATGTGAGAGGCGCCTGTGTTGCTCTTTTGTACGCTGCCTCTGAACTCCGACCCATATCTATACATCTCTCTATACAGGGCCTAAGATCTATTTCATGTGTCTTGTCTTCGATTTGAATCTGATGCTAATTATTATGTGACAAGAAAACTGAAATAAAGTATGTTGAACCTATCTCTTTTCTTTTTTCCTTCTTTTTTAATGCAACCCACATGCATTTCAGATCTGAGGCAAACCCTTCATCTTTATAACTTTTAATAATTACGATCTCAGTCCACTAACTGCAATGGTAAAAAGAAAATCCCAGTCAAAATAGACAAATAGCACAGTTTCCAATCTGAAAAAAACTCCCATGTTCTTTCACCGACCCTCCTCTGCATACATTCCTAAATCCCAAGTTCTAAAGAATTAAGATAGAAAGGAAGTTTACTATTTTTAATCACTTAGTAAAAAGAAAAAAGTTAAATGTTTTTTTAACAAAAGAAAAGGGTTTTACTAGTAGATAGCTATAGGAGGAATATTGAAACTAGTCATGGGAAAATGTGCATCAATTTATATTATGTGTTATTCTGTGAAATGCCTCCCATATGCTGCTGTCAGAGAAGGCATTAGCCGTGTCGTATATTTTAAGCTAAAAAAGGGTTGATTGGGCTAAATGGGATTTGGGGAGTGCCGAATCAATCACGCAGAGATGGGGATTCTGATCCCTCTCTGGGGTTATGTAGTTGGACCACTTCCAACACACACCAAAGTTACGCATGAAGATAAGGTTTTGTTATCTGTTATATTCGATTTATACATGGTAATAATATTGTGTTTCTTTCGGATCTTCTTTGTAAATTATATGTATATTATGATTCCTTATCTATCATCTTCTATATTTCTCGTTTATAATTCTCTATTTAAACTAAAAGGATTGATGTATAAAAACTGTTATAATCCTATTTCCCCTGCCAATAACATTAAATATATTTTTGTCTTCGTATAAACGAAGAGCTGGTTAGATAAGAGCAGATTATGAGTTGGAAACCTGTCATTTAGCAGGGAAGGTTTAATCCATTGTCTAGTGACCACCACGAATAAAATAATGCAAAGTTCAAGTATATATGTTGGTGAACAAGAGTCATCGTCAACATTGGTCAAAATCTCACAATTACCTAAATCTGATAGCACATGGCTCATCATTATTATCTCATAAAGAAATTGGGAACTGAAACCGGAAGCAAGCTATTAATTAACAAAGCAACATCCACATGACTTGAACATCCACACCGCATTGGAATAGTAATGGAATCAAAAGCAAAAGAACTTCAAAGAGGGCAACCAATCTGGTAGTGAAGTTTTTAAGCTATAGTGGGGTTCATTCTCCTTAGACAGTAAACTAGGAATGTGGGTTATTATATTAATTAATTAAAACCACTGATATCATGTGCCTAAAAACACACAAAAGAGGTGATGAAACAGATGCTTAACGTTAACGGTCTTTTATGTTACAATTTTTTTCAGGTCTTGTCGAAACGGGGTTTAATGATTCTGTTCTCCACTTGCATGGCAAGTAGCGTAGCTTAGCCAGCTGTTTCCCAAAGTAAAGTTCCCCCACTTTCACATGCCTTTCTTTCCCTTTGTTTTACTCTCTCGGAGCGGAAAGCTGAATGAATTGGTTGCGTTCAAGTATACAACAGCATTAAGTTAATGTCGAAACCGTTTATGAATTATTATTTTATAAAGAGTTTAATTTTGAGAGTATGTGTTTAAATAGTTTGGAGTCTGAGTATACGTAAAAGATTAGTAATACATTTATTTAAATCACACCTTATCTTGATTTTTAAAAAGTTATAAATATGAATTTAAACTTAATTTATAATCAAACACAACCCTCCGCCATCAAGTTATCGGTTTAAATAAGAGTGTAAATGAAACGAGTTTGAACGAATAAGGTCGTTCGTGTTCAACTCGTGTTCGTTTAAATTTTTAATATTGTGTTTGTGCTCGTTTATTTATTTTTGAAAGTGTTCGTATTCGTTTATTTATTGTTCACGAACATGTTCATTTAATGTTTGAGAACATGTTCGTTTATATGTCCACGAACATATTTGTTTATATGTTCACGAATGTGTTCATTTAATGTTCGTTTAGTGTTGTTTTAGTGTTTGTTTATTGTTCGTTTATATATTCGATTTTTAATTTCATTTGCAAGCTAAAGAAAAATAATAAAATCACACCACTGGTACTTAAACTCCTTAAAATACATATTTTAAAATGCAACTTTTATCTTGTGCTCTATTTAATCCTTATATTCACCAATATTTAAAATATAAAAAAATAAAAGGAAAAGGAGAATCGGGTAAACGATTTTGTTCATGAACATAAATGAACGAGTTGATAAACAAACTCATAAACAAGCTTATAAATGAGCTCATAAACGAGCTTGTACGTGAACATAAACGAACCGAACACATCTCTGATTGTGTTTGTTCATTTATTAAATGAACATAAATTTTCTTGTTTATGTTCATTTAGTTAACTTAACAAATAAATATAAATAAACTGCTCACAAATAATTCACTGAATGCTCTATTTATTTACACTCCTAAGTCTAAATTGCTCACCCAAAGGATGCGTGTTCTATTGTTGGGTCAATAAGAGGGCAGCGAAAATGGGCATTTTCTAAGCCGAGGTAATGGAAGGCCCACTGTGCGTCAACCGGCTTCTGGAATTAGAATGAAGGGTGGAGAAATAGGACGGACATGAGACTCGAATTCAATCAGTTTTAATCCGTTTCAATTTTATTGAGTTTTTTTTAAATAGGTTTGAGTTGGATCAGATCGAATTTAAGTTTTGGGTGAACATATTTGACTTGACCCGAAGAATAATGTAGTTATATATATTAAAGGATAATTACACTAATATCTCATTATATATTATTATTATTTTAATTAGATTTATATTTATCAAATAAAATGATATATATATAAAATTCCGATGCTGAGTCAGCATTTCCTTCTTTGTGTGACAAAAGAGACTTACCCTTGTTTCCTGTGGAGAAAGTAGAGCTTCGTGCTTACAAGTCAACAATGGAGGCATGGTTTATTTTATGTCATATAACTTGGGAGCAGGAGTCCCTGTTAACAAATCTCCGGCCTTAACATTTCAGATGAGGAACACCTACTCCAGCTGGGACACCTTCTGTCTTGCAAGTGTATCTACCTATGGAACTGCTCAACCAGTGACAGTTTTGAGATATGAAAGCTGTTGCAGCTAAATGTCTTGCAGAGTGATTTTCATTAAATTGATCTCTTATTGTCCTGAAACAAGTTCATAGAATTTATAATCGGCTAAACTATGGAAATAACTTGGGGAAGGGACAAAATGAAGACAAGAACCATCCGTTTAGAAGCTCATATCTGCAGTTGATGTATCTGATATACAAATTTCATCCGGAAAAAGTAAATTATACAGAGCCACTCAAAATCTTGGGTATTTCACACTTTTGAAAGAGAATTGAAACTATCTATTAAGATAACAACTAAGCTGTAACATTTTAACATGTCTTGGCAACAAATGCCTCAAGTCATAGAATCTGGCATCTGCAACTTTGGAGTCTGGGGGCCTTCAAACCATCTATCCCATGATGGGTATATAGGACCATTTGTTATGTGATCAGAACAAACACAAACATTAGAGGGGAAAACAAGCATTTTCATGGTAGAATTCGGATATCAGTATTTTTTAGCATGTTTATAGACTCTTTATGACCCATATATTCATACATAAGATTAATAAGAGTTAGGGTCTTCATTAGGGTGTTTGGGGTAAGAAGTTGGCATTTTTTGTGCTCAAACCAGGGCATTTCTGGGCATGAGTATCGGTATTGGAAGAACAGTACTGATACTATTCTTTAGCTAGAGTAAAACAATAAAATTTTGTGAAGGTAGTATCGGTACTCCTTCATAGGGTATCGATACCATGGGTAGGGTATAGATACTCCTCATAAAAGTATCAATACCTAGGTATTTTTTAGAACATCGAAGCCAAATTTGGTATTGATACCCAAACAATATCGATATCAGTACTGATACCCCCAATAGGGGTATCGATACTTATATATTTTTCAAAACATCGAAGCCAAAATCGGTATCGATACTCAGACAAGTATCGATATCCCAGATCAGGAGTATTGATACCCCAACCAGGGTATCGATACCAACTCTTATTTCTCATCCTAAAATTTACCAGTAGTATCAATACCCATAGGTTAGTATTGATACTGAGGGACTTAGTATCAGAACCCACAGACAGTTTTTGGGAGAGAATCCTAAAAGTTTAAAGGATAGAATTGAGGGATCCCAGAATACGATGAAATAAAACTACAAGTGAGAATAGTGATTAAACTCAGAACAGTTAGAAACAATAACAACAAGGATGACATAAAACTAGTCTTGTTTGATAGTCGGGACACAGTCAGGACACCCAAGTATCGATACCCTAGATTAGAAGTATTGATACCCCAATTAGGGTATCGATACCAACTCTTATTTCTCAGCCTAAAATTTTCCAGTTGTATCGATACCCAGAGGTCAGTACCGATATTGAAGGCCTTAGTATCGGTACCCACATACAGTTTTTGGGAGAGAATTCCAAAAGTTTAAAGGAGAGAATTGAGGGATCCCATAATACCAGAATACCATGAAATAAAACTACAAGTGAGAATAGTGATTAAACTCATAACAGTTAGAAACAATAACAACTAGGACGACATAAAACTAGCCTTGTTTGATACTCGAGACACAGTCAGGACACCCGAGTTACTTTAGCAGAATACGACAGTCAATTAGATATCCAGTCAATGCCAAGGCACTTAACTGCCAGCTAGGCACAGATGCCCCAAGACTCGACGAAGTAAGTTGGTCTTCGATGTAGTTTCGGATCTCACCCCATAATACCCGAGGGTATTCAGGCAGGCTAGAGGAGTGCGTGAACTCCGAGATGCAAAACCCTTAGTTGCACCATGACGCCTGCCACAACATAGTAGATCAGCATTGTTCATAACTTTATACTTGTGCCACTAGCTAGTGCATTTAGTGAACACATTTAGTATAGTACAATTATTAGTGAGGCACTGAGCTCGTATACTCAGAGTTTAGAATGTGTTTCCGTACGTAGGTTCTTAGGAGGTAGTTCCAGAGGAATTATCGTCATCAGGCATTCTGATACAGTAGTTTTAGACCAGCTGAGATATTCATAGTACGCATTGAGTCATTCCTAGAGGGCATGTATTAGTTATGAACTTTTTTGTATTCAATCGTAACTCTTTTGATTTAAACTCGGTATTGTATTATTTTGATATTTTGGGGGCTTCCCCGTAATTGTAAACGATATTGATTGTGTTTTATTTTAATTTCCATGGATGGATATTTATCATATGTCTTATAGTCAGTTATTTTAAAAGAAAAAATTTAGGTTAGCCACTTAAATGGTCCCATGTAACATCATGATCCAGTGATCTTCGGGTCGGATGAAATTAGGGTGTTACAACTTTAGTGGCATATTGCGGTGTGCGACGTGCATTGTAGACTCATTCCTAGTTGGATATTGTTTTAATATTTTTTTGATCTAGATCTATCCACATATTTTAAATGAGTAAATTATTCAAGTGTACATTTTTTATGGAGACGTGAGTCAAGTCTCATTCAAAGTTTTTAACTATCGAGGATTCTTTAGATGTACATTCCTGATGTTAAAATAACTCAATACTCATCTAAATATCTAAATATTTTTATGACAATGAGCTTATTAGTTCAGCATTCATCATGTTTTTCATACGCAAGTTGCATATTTTAAGGATCACAATGAGACAATGATATCATCGAAAGAGTCTTAATAAAAATATTATTGTACAATAACGACGACTTCGTACCCATGTAAAAGTTATAATTTGTAATTTGGTAAGATTATAATATTTCATTTATGTATTGAATTTTCAAATAATGAGCTTCGCTATTATAAAAATGTTATGCTGTTTATATCTTATACAACTCTTTTAAATGTTAAGTAAATAATTTTGAAGAAAAATGTTGAACACTATGTGATACTAAAATTTTCCGAATTTGAGATTAATTGAATTAGGGTATTACAACAAATGTGTCGGTAGTCAATCATTACCAAGTAAGCTGCGGTGAAACTAGCTACACCAGATGACAAATGAACAACATATCCTCCAGAGTTCTTTTTGTTTTGCTTGGAAACCGATATTGTTTGAAAAAAGAATAGTTCATTCGACAAACTTTTTATTGTATATTCTAGTAAGACCCCATTTTCAATGAATCATTGTGAACTTGAGATGATATTGAGAAATGGGATGGGGAAATTGGAATCTTACATTGAAATGAGCAGTGTTGAGCTGCAGAAAAGTGATGTTGCCCATTTTCAGGAGAGAGCTAACAATGAAACTAGGCCTTGGATTGGATTACTCGATTTAATGGTAAGAGGCCAATGGCCCATGGTATTTGAGGCTTCGTCTTCGAAGGCCTAAACTATTTGGGGGGGGGGGGTTTGTTATAATTAAAGGTATACAAAACTTGATTTAATTTAAAAAATATTAATTTAAATCGACTTGTAATTTTACAAATTACGAGCATAAATCACATCTCTTACAAAATTAACAGACTTTTACTTGTATGTCATTCTCACTATTATATGAACTTTGGACAAATGGAACAAAAAGAATGGGAACACGTATTGGATTGGAAACGTGAGGAGCGTATGAGTCAACGAAGTCACGAACCATGATCGACAAATAAACAGGTATTCATCTTCTGCTGATTTTTAGTTCTTATTTCTAAACGTTTTAGCCATTAATTTCTAATCACGCACATAACCACATAATTCAAGCAAAGTAACAAACAAACAAAAATTAGAGAGAGAATGTCTTAGAATCCACTAGGGAACAGAGTCCAGTCCAAATCCTGTGGCTGTGGTGTCCGTTTCCCTTAACTCGAGTTTGAAGTCTCAACCAAAGTTGCTGAACACCAGACAATAAAAGAGTAAAAACAGCAATACCCCCAAAAAAGGTAACATCTTTGGTCCAAACTCATCCAAAAAATTGTATTTGCTCAAAGTTTTCAAGTAAAGATTTCATCTTTTTTTTATTTGTGGCTAGTTTTTGCTTGCTTAATCCATGGCTTCTTCCATGCTCAGCGGAGCTGAAAGCTTCACTCTCATCAGAGGGGTAACCCCAAAAAGGATTGATTTTTTAGGGTCAGGTTTTCACGGGGAACACTTGTCCAATCTGGGTTTTATCTCTAGTACTAGAATCTCCAGGCCATTAACAACGATGGCCCCTAAGTGCAGCTTATCAGCATCAAGGCCTGCTTCACAGCCAAGATTCATACAACACAAAAAGGAGGCTTTTTGGTTCTACAGGTTCCTGTCAATCATTTATGACCATGTGATAAACCCTGGTCATTGGACTGAAGACATGAGGGATGATGCACTGGAGCCGGTTGACCTCAACAACAGGAACATGATTGTTGTAGATGTTGGTGGTGGAACTGGTTTCACTACTTTGGGTATCGTTAAGCATGTGGATGCTAAGAATGTTACAATTCTCGACCAATCTCCGCACCAACTCGCCAAGGCTAAGCAGAAGGAGCCCCTCAAGGAGTGCAAGATAATTGAAGGTGATGCCGAAGATCTCCCCTTCCGTACTGATTATGCTGATAGATATGTCTCTGCTGGCAGGTAAGTTTTTTTCCAAACTATTTGTCTGCTTGAAATGCACTTCATATGTCTTCACAATAAGATGTAAATTTCTGATTTCTTGTGGTTGGATTACGCCCTTTGTTAATTGTCATGCATGATGGTAAAATTGCTGTCCGGTTTGCATGGATAATATGGAGGAGAGGATAACTTGGTTATGTTTTTTCAGCATAGAGTACTGGCCAGACCCACAGCGAGGCATCAAGGAAGCATACAGGGTGTTGAAACTAGGAGGAAAAGCTTCTCTAATTGGTCCTGTGTACCCTACATTTTGGTTGTCTCGCTTCTTTGCGGATGTTTGGATGCTTTTTCCCAAGGAGGAAGAGTACATTGAGTGGTTCGAAAAGGCTGGATTTAAGGATGTTCAACTCAAAAGGATTGGCCCTAAATGGTATCGAGGAGTTCGTAGACATGGTTTGATCATGGGATGCTCCGTAACCGGTGTTAAACCTGCATCCGGGGACTCTCCTTTGCAGGTAATCACTTTCTTACATGATCACTGTCTCACTGCATGCATCATATATCTCATACATCCAATGTTATGAGCAAAGGATTTGATATCTAGGCCAAGGGTATTGTACATAGTTCTCCTCAGATTTTGTTAGGCTACAATTACACCTCAGAACAGCCTCGATTTCACCGTCTCCCGGATTGTTGAAAGTCTGGTTATGCCTTTGGTGTTGCCAGCATTAATTCTCAACCATCACTCAAATTTTATCGTGTTACTGAACTCTTTCGTTTTTCATTCATCGTTCATTTCAGCTCGGGCCAAAGACGGAGGATGTATCGAAGCCAGTAAACCCATTTACATTTCTCTTACGCTTTTTACTGGGTACCATGGCAGCAACGTATTATGTATTGGTCCCTATCTATATGTGGTTAAAGGACCAAGTCGTACCGGAAGGTCAACCAATCTAAACAGCCAGCGACCAGGGCTACTGCCACCCTTCCTAGCTGCATATATTTCTTTAGGTACATCTTATGTAATGTAAGACACCTTGTAGCTATGTGAGCTTTTTGTATTTTCTTAACCAGTGTTATTTGATCCATCAATCGATAAATCGGAACCGGTCTATTATGGGAACTACCCTCCTAATCTAATTTGGTCTATTTATAATATCAAGATTCAAATCTTGACTTTACTTAAAGAATCTAATATCTCATCCAATTAAACAAAAGGATTTTGGATCCGTGTGAAACCCGAATCATATGTCAAGAAAAAACCTTAATGTTTACAAAATCTCTTTGACCAGAATTAGTTGAATTCCTTTGTCTCTCTTGCCTTTCAAATGTAATTTAGAATAAACAAATGAAAAGAGTCGGGTATTTATACGACACAAAATATTAATCTATCAGTATTAATAACCGAGCAACATAACACGATTATAATAGCAGAAATGCAAAGTCGGTCCACTCGTTAAGATGAAGTCAGGGTGTAGCTGACATTTTTAGAGGGAATGCCAAGTCCCGGACATGGAGCTTTTCATTGAGATTTTAAACCTTATTTTTTTCTGGTAGTTTATTCAAGGCTCCATTAATTTTTGTAGAAAAATTAATGCTTTGAAATGAATTCAAAACTCAAGCGCGTTTGACTATTTCCAATTCCTTTACCAACTCTCCATTTATATGTGATCTGACATATGAACTTGGCACCTTATTCCTTTCTTCTCTTCATATTTCAATCAGCCTTCATCAGTTTTTGCTACCAAATTCAGCTGAAGGAAACCAGCATGGCAGATACAATGACAGAAGATCAACTTTCCGAGTTTCGCGAAGCTTTTAGCTTGATCGATAAAGATTCAGATGGTATATACACCTTAATAATACTAAAGATTAAGTTTACCAGTTTCCCTTTTTTTCTTACAACATCTATGTTGCTGTATTGCAGGCTCCATAACCATGGAAGAATTGGCAATAGTGATCCAGGCATTAGATGTAAACGCTACAAAAGAAGAAGTTCAAGGCATGATAAGTGAGGTTGATGTTCAAGGAAATGGGACCATCGATTTCGATGATTTCTTAAACATTATGGCAAGAAAAATGAAGGTAATTAAACCGGTATATTTTCAAGTGTAGACCATTTTTTGACCTTATAAAGTGGAGAATGATGCATGTACAATAATCTCACAGGAAAATGTGATCGATGAACTACAAGAAGCTTTCAAAGTATTTGACAGAGATCAAGATGGATTCATTTCAGCAAACGAGGTAAAAAAAATAACAACATCCAACTAATTTATTTGATTCTTCATTTAAATTTGAGGAAATTAATGTTTGATCAAATCCCATCTGTGGGTTGCAGTTGATACAAGTGATGATGAATTTGGGAGAAAGGCTGACAGTGGAAGAAGCAGAACAGATGATCAGAGAGGCCGACTTAGATGGTGATGGACTAGTCAGCTATGAGGAGTTTGCAAGGATGATGATGGCCTTTTGAAAAACCTCTTAACTCAATTTGGAATTATTGTCGACTCTTTTTTTACTTTTTTTCTTTGTTGGGGAATGGAGATTCTTCTTCTTATTCTTCTTCCCCTAGATCGGCACCTTATGCCATATACTGTAAATAACTGTAAGCATTGATGAAGAATGAATATACAAGTTCCACATATTCACAAATAGTTCAAGCATGGGAATGTAATTTGATATTTCAAAACTATATATATATATATATATATATATATATATATATATATATATCGATAATAATATTTTTTATTTCTAATATTAGATTACTAATGAATTTAAGTAGGAGGCTCATAACTCGATTTTAACTGAATTAACTTATCGAATTAAAAAATTCAGTTAATCAATGGTTAATTTGAGGTTCGATCGGATTAACGATTAATAATTTTTTCAAACTTTGATTACTAGTTAATTTAGTTCAAAATCAATTAATTAACTGATTTAACTAAATTATTTAATATATTATAAATATTATTTATATATTACTCAATTTTATGAGTCTTTAACTTCAGTTATTAATCAAATTAACTGACTGAATTAACTAAATATATTAAATATGTATAATTTATATTATTTATAAATTTCGATTAACTAACCGAACTTTATTCAATTCGATTAGTTTAAAGAAAATGATTCAATTAACGATTGAAAAGAAATTTGGTCAATAAATTTTAGATAGTTCAATTCGACGAACTGGCTGATTGAACATCCAAACTATAACTTAGACTGAATCAAACGAAGAATATAAAATTTTAAACCGACTCAAATAGCCATACCATCTTGCTCTACTCTTAAAGCATGTAAAAATTCAAAGTACACGTATGCTAAACAGGAAAAATTATTATTATAATTTATATTTTATGAATTAAAATATCTCGGTACTATACTCAACTTGAAGTCAAGTCATTTCACACTATATATTTAGGTCACTTAAAGTTCAAGTGGTTGGAGTTGAATTTAAATTTAAATGAACAGGGTTAAATTTTCGAGTTTGGGTAAAAATGTATGGTTCTAATCTCACCCAAGGCTTGTCATTTTGAAAATTGGAGGGTTTTATTGGGGTTGGATAAGGCTAGAAGAGCAAAAGGAATTAGAGACGATGAATTACGTGTATTCAATCAGTACGTGGGATTTGCAAGCAGATGATAGCACACCGAGTAAATTGTAACCAAGCAAATTTGAATTCAACAGCTGAAGATTTTTGGGTGAACAGA
This sequence comes from Hibiscus syriacus, assembly GCF_006381635.1. Classification (NCBI taxonomy): domain Eukaryota; kingdom Viridiplantae; phylum Streptophyta; class Magnoliopsida; order Malvales; family Malvaceae; genus Hibiscus; species Hibiscus syriacus. The sequence goes on along the minus strand of NW_024062788.1, from coordinate 486,244 downwards.
AACTCACCTGGGCACACTTGAGATTAAGGGAATATTACCAACCAAATTCTCTAAAGAAATCAAACCCTGATCCACAATAATAATTGGCAGTGACCACCCGATTGTGCTAAATTTTAGCCGAAAGCAATTCACTAAAAGATCCTATAAACCATCCCTTGGTTCATAAAGGACAAGACCAATTCCAATGCAATTCTTTTTTTTTTTGTTTCGCTATACATCCTCATTACACACTGAACAGTTCCGTCTATTTACATGCAAAAAACAAGTAGAGTGATATTTTCAAAGTCAATATCCTCCTGCTGTCAAAAATACAACAAAAGAGTCGCCTGAAATCCCGCACCCTCGCAGTGGAGAGTTCAAGACATCAACTGCTTTGTAATTTTCAACATAAATATACAAGGTTGGAAGAAATTTTCCCCACCACGTCTCTATATAACTTATCCTAGCTTGTCCACCTGGCCAGCCCTGTTCTCGTCTTGCTTTTCCTTTTTAATGTTATAATGAACAAAGAATCAATTGCTCTCACAAAAGCTTTACACAGAACCGGATTAGGGTTTCTAACACAACCAGGAGATTATCCAATAGCTGAAGATCGCACAAATGCCGATTTAACATAATTATCCCTGGTTGAAAGAAGATTTCAAGCTCTCATCTGATAACATCCAAGACAACAAATGCCCACCAGAATCACCACTCAGCAACTGCTTCAAGTCACTGGTTAAGTGAAGAGCGGTAACTGGTTGCTTATGGAACTTCAGGACCTTTTTTAGCACCAATCTGTAATCTGGAGGCTTATCCAAATCTAATCCTCCCGTTCCACTGGTATTTGACTTGCCAGCAGTCTTGTCTTGGTCAGTGCAGTGAACCATATGCCAAACCTTAATAGCCCCACTCTGGTGACCCGTTACATGCCAGTTTGTGTCCTGCCAGTCGGAGAAAGTACAGCTCGTAACAGAAAGTATGGAATCAGACGGCAGTTGGGATGTACTAATTACTGCTAAACAGTCCCCATTGATGCTCCAAACAGCAAGCAGAATTCCAGCGGCTGTCACAATTTCCCCAGATAAATCATTCACATAGACTGCAGAAACTGGTGCTGGGAACTCAGGAAGCTGCCTAACAAATACTAACGAGCTGAGGTCCCATAGGATAATCGTGCAGTCATCTGATCCACTTACAATCAGCATATAAGGTTGACAGACACGAAGAGACGTGATTTTAGCTGCATGACCACAAAGCACCTTTTCCAACAGCAACCGTCTTAATGCATGGGGCCCATCCTCACTGATTCTCCAGACAGAAACTAGACCATCATCGGCGCCTGTGACCAAGATATGACCATCATGACTAACACCAGCACACTGAATTTGGTTTCCACCATGAAGATTCTCATGTGTTGAAAGGAGACGATCTTGGTCATAGCTCATAAATCTCAAACTGCGATCAGGAAAACCCCATGCAACATATTTGGTATGTGTTCTAGGTTTAAGTAAAGTGTTTTCCACGGTGACGAGAATTTTCTCATTGAAAGTGACAATTTGAGCAATGGAAGAAGAGCTTTTCCGTATTTCATGTGGAACAAGAAACGTTGAATGCTTCAGCAGATGAGGAGGAAGCTTTCCGTAAGGCCGCCTTTTCACATGGGGTTTGAGGAAAAGTTGCTTAGGAGTCTGTCCAAAATGATTGATCTGAGCTAGAATGGAGGCTTTCAATGAAGGATCTGTAACCGAGTCTATGTCTACACTTCCCTCGTATGTGTAATGGTAGAACACATTAACAGCTTTTTCTGCCGCCTGTCAGTTGTAACAACAATATACAGAATTAAATGAAAAAAAACAGAGATGATTAGGCATATGATCTTGGAACGACAACTTAGGATTTGAAAGGGACGGTAAATAAAGTCGAACTAGGAACTAAAAGAGAGAGAAAACAAATATAATATTGCCAAAATAAAGTACTTTTTTTAGTTCTTTCAAATTATAAAAAGTAGCCATCAGCCATGGCAGCTCACCCAGTACAACTTCAAAGCAATCCAGAATAAGAAAAAGAAAATTATATCAGCAGGATTTTTTTGACTAAAAACCTATCAACTTTCAACACTTTTTTCAAGATGTGCATGTGTTAAAATCAGTAGAAATTTTTAGAGATTGCATGAAATGGAGACTAAATATTCTTTCAAAACCAGTGCCGATACCCACCTTTCCTCTTTGTTTATATCCAAAAATGAGGTCTATCCAATGGTGCAGATTTTCTGAAACAAAATCAGATTCTAGCGCTTCTCTATGCTTCCGGATGAACTCCCTAGGACTTCCTTTAGCCCAAGAAGGTAAGAAAACATCACCAGCCTGGGAAATAAGAAGAAATGAAAAACATAAACGAGAAATTTGAGTCAACTTTATTTTGCACATTATCAAACAAACAAATAAAGATCACAAGCACGATAAGGATTAAAACTTTAACTAAGACCTTTTCCCCTGACTGTTTCTCCCCCAAGTCAAGGTTGAAACGATTTTCCAAAAACTCAGGCAAGTAAAAGAATTCTGGTATCAGTTCTTTCACATCTGATGTGTTACCCTTCCCAGCAGCACTCAGCCAAGTGTCTCTTATGCAATTGAAAAGACGATCAGCATGATCGAACTGACCACCCTGTAGCTTCTGATTTTCCACACTAAATGGAGGCAAGCGAAGAAGATAAAACAGAACAATGCCAGCAATGGAATAATGAGAACCATAATGAAACTTTGGGACTTCTGGGTCATCCCAGCTCTCATATCTGGAAAAAAGGACAGAAAACTGATTAGCAGTTATATAGGCAGACAAATTAATATTTAAAGATAACGTTAAACAATTAGTCTAAAAAAAGAATGTAGTTAAAGAACATGCCTGACATGATATGAACATTCAGAAAACAGTATCCATTTAAATAATAATTACTCCTCAAAATGGCACACACTACATGTCTGACAAAGAAAAGACAATTTTAAATAGTTTTTTTTTTATTTTAATTAAAAGGATTTTGAAAAATATTAGGAGTTACCTTTTCTTAAATTCCTCCTCCCCTTCAGGTGTCTGACAGCCCATTGGTTTGTCAAGTTTGCGGAAGGTTTTGGGATCTGACAAGTCCAGGCTCTCGCTCTCATAGTCAGCAAGAACCCATGGAAAGACTGGGTATTGGGTAAGATCACTGTATCCACGTCCTGCCAAGGTATTGAGATGCATGAGATACTGGAAATTGCTGATTTCTCCATTTTGCCCCTCTTTGAGAAAGATTTAGCCATTATTTTAAAGAGACGGCCACCCTCGTTGCTTTCCTGTTTTGTAGATCCTGAAATGGTTGTATCCAACCTGATACAAAGAAAAGAATTAAAAAATAAATAAATAACATTTTCCAAAATTCAGAATATAAGGAAGAAAAGCAAAGGATTCAGGGATGAATCTCAAGTACAGAAAAGAGAAGTACATGCAAAAAAGGGACCAAACGCATATGATAGAAGGAAAGACAAACAACTGTGCAATATACAGGGAAGACAGAGGGATCCATCTTATTGTGTAACATGATATTGCAGCTCGCTTTTGAGATAACATAATACCACACATATAGCCAACCATATAAACAAAATTAAAAGAAAAAAGAGAATAATGAAATTCCAGGTTACATACATGCTGTTCCTTGGTAGATTCATTGCAACCAGATTCTTGAATACTTCATCTCTCTCTCTTTTATGAAACAACAGGAGATCGTTACATCCATCCATGCTGAATAACTCAACAGCAACAGGGCGTAGCTGGTAATCACGCTTCAAAATCTCATGAAGACTATCAAGCTTCCACATACGCCAAGCATGAGGTAAATTGTCACTGTTAATCACTTTCTCCTTTCCCCATGCACCGCCATTATAGGCCCAGGCTCTTCCCCCTACTAATGTCTTTGGCGGCGAGGCACAGGATGAAGTTGATTTTGACTGGAAATCCATAAAACCTGTAACATCCTTCTTTACACCCAATGCCTGATCAATTACAGAGAGCTCGTCTTCACATTTCTTCTCGCATATGAAGGCAGAACTGTCGATGTAGAAGTTCTCTATTACATACAAACAAAGCTCCCCTATTAGGAATATACCATCATGTTTGTCAAGACCTACTACCCGCTCACAGTTATATCTGAATCGTATCTTTTCAAGAGGTTCCAGATAAGGTCTGATTAAATATTCACCATTATCATTTAGTTCCTTATCTGATTTATCCTCTGCAACTTTGACTTCGTCTTTTTTAACTAAAGATAACTGCCTATGAGATTCATATTCAGATTTTCCAGGTATACTGTCTGATACAGGGACAGAAACTGTGCTGGATTTCCTGCCAAACTCAAGGGCTGAGTGAAGACTAGCTTCATTCACACTGCTAGCTCTGTCATCATTCCAACCATCTCTAACAGACATTACATCCTTCACGTCATCCAACTCTTTATACAAAAATTCATCATATAGCTCAGTGTCAACACCATTCTGTTCAACACTCTCATTCAAAAGATTGAAAATTGCTTCAGAATCAGAAACATCCAGACCATCCTCATGTTTGACTTTGTAGAACTCCGACTCGCTTAATTCCAATTGCCAATCAATAACATTTTGGATACTATCAATCTTCAATTTACAGCGTTCAAGCTTTTTGCGCATCCTGTATGGACCCTCAATGGGGCAGAGTTGCCATTGAGGATCTTCTGGCACAGAGGGTTTACGAATTGGGAATATTCCTCGTTCATGTACAAGTTGTTGAAGATGGTTTTGCCATTTGCTCTCAGCATGGAGAATCCATCCATACTTATCCTGACGGATAACTCTCAACTCAGTAGACATTGTATCACGAAGCACTTCCAATGCATACCTCCGTTCATTCACTTTCTCCCAGTGTTTTAGGTCAACCTTTGAAATATCCCGTGATTTCCTTCCCATTTCCCTCTTACGACGACCCTCCATGCCTTTAATTCTTACACCAGGAAATTTTGCTGAGCCAGCAATCTACTGCACCCACATTATTGCCGCACATTGCTCCATTACTCTATTTACCATCTGCTCATTGTTCTGAAACCAATCAAAGAAGGCAGATAAACTTCCAGTCAACAAATTGTCAAAACCACTATGCAGTACATCCAGGGGCTGTCCTTGGTTAGGTTTAGAAACAAGCAGATCTTCTAGAGAAGCTCTTTGATGAACCAACAAGTACTTGATGACATTAATTGCCATGTTCTGAACATTTCGCCTCTGGTCACGAAGAAGAGAACTAAATTTACACAAAGACAACAATTTAAATCAGTATCAAAATTGCTTGGACAGAATACGATTCGTCGGTGAGCAACCAATAACTGCAAAACAGTGGAGATATCAGTTCCTGGATCTTCATGTGAAGATTTTATTGGCAGTTTTTTCTTATGTTCCATAAGCAGACCCAAGGAAGATAGGAGATCATCTTCTCCTATGGAGATCAGGAATGATGGGAGAAAACAATTCATTATCATCCTATTTGTATTCTTAAGAATTGAATGAACATAAGCATCAAGCTGCCTGCTTCCTCTTGCAATAGACAAAAGACCCTTGCCTGTAGGAACTGCTTCTTCAATCCGACCATCTTTGTTTGCTAATTGCAACATTGATAACAAGAACTCGAGAGTTTTCAGAACACAAGAAGGTTGGGGAAGAGCACCCATGTAAACACGATCAACAATCATCCAGCAAAAAGCATCCAAGTTTGAGGACCATTTGGTCTTATCAAGCTTTTTCTCATCTTCTTCATCATCACACAAGATACGCCTTTCAACAAAATTTATTAATCTAGTAAGAACTAGACCTTGGAAAACCAACATAGATTCAGCTTCAACATAGAGTGGAGCCATTTCCAATATGCTCTCCACAACTTGTGCTGCTTTTATTTGCTCTGTTAAAAAGTCAGCAAGCACTTCAGCTATAAAATCCAACATAGCAGTTGCACCAGCAGAACAAGGGCCACCACCGTAGCCAGAATCATCCGTTTCCAGAAGAATATTTGGTGTTACAGAAAAGGAAACTTTTGCAGCTGTTGGCCCTTGAGAATCAGACTTCAAGTCAGAGGATTGATCAAAACCACCAATATTAATAGAAGAGTCCATGGAAGGTGAGGCAATTGTGGGATTTTGGGATTTATTTTGGTTTAGACTTAACCAAGAAGTCAGTCCAGTAATGGGAGATGAAGAGGGCGATAGAGGGATTATGTAATTGGATTTCTCAGATAAAATAGGAGAATCTAGGATAGCAAGTGATTCAGAACTCTGGGAATCTGGTGGATGAACAACCTGATTGTCTTTGACACCATGAAAGCTGAACTCATTTGTGCTTGAGGTGGCAGAAACCTGATCAACACAAACACCTTCTACACTCTGAATAACTTGGACATCTTCCTGCAATGATTTGTTCAATTCTTCCTGAGATGTATTATGCTTCATCTCTTCTTTATCTTCAGCCATGAAATTTGAAGGGACAGGCATCTCTTCAGAACTTGAACTGACCTGTGCTTGAGGAAAACTTCCAGCACTAATTGATGTCTTGGCGGACTGTTCCTGCTCCACAGGCAAGCTAGAGAATGTATTTTGTGAACTAGCATCATCACACTCGTTTAAATTCTTCTGTTCCTCCTTTGCATAGAGCTCTCTTGCCATCTTCACAGTGTGAGCAGACCTGCAAGATAATACAAATAAAAAATAAGATTTCTTGTGAAACAGAATGGAGATTATGTTTACGTTGCATCACAATAACAGTGTTTTTAGGAACATTATATCTCAAAGACAATACATAATTAATGCAAAACAAAAATGTTCAAGTATAAATGGAGAATATATCTCAAAGACAAACCTAACACAAGAAAAATAGAGATCCACACAGTTTTCTAGAAACTCAGGTCGTTTGCAAACTGCAGAGAAGGGAGGGCACATCTTTGCCAAATCAACCATAAATCTCAGAACCGAAGTTGCAGCAGCAGGAGCAGACGCTTCCCCACCCATCAAGCGTGCAGCATATGTCTTGTGCATGAGAGCTTCACCTTGAAGCTCCCCAGCCATGTCTACATTTTCCTCCACCAGTTCTGCAACAAGTTGGAAAATATTTCCCGTTTGGCGAGCAAGTATCAATTGCATGCTTAGCCTATCAAAGGTAGATTTTGCCATAGCAATTATAGATTCCAATAGTTCTACAAATTTCAACTCCACGTAGCCTCCATCACTTGGCATTAGTGCATGGAAGTCCAGCATACGGACTTCTGGCAACCTTGGATAAACAGGCTTCCCAAATATTAGACAGAACAAGATATAGTATATATCAGGAGAATCATAGAAACTGGGAAGCACACGCATTAGACCTTGATAACCTCCACTTGTGCGAAATTTAAGAGCAAAAGTGGGAGAAGAAGCCAAGCACACACCAAGAAGAGTCATGATCCATCTCATACTGGTAGGATGAACAGCTTCATCAAGAAAATATGTTAATAATTTAGAGGAGACAATTTTATGCCACTGTTCAAGCATCTCTTCTGTTTTGATCGTCACTTGAAGATCGATAAGCATCTCCAAAAGCATATTTCTTACAATAACATGCTTTCCCATGGACTCGCGCATCATTTGATGCTGTGGTTTCAGCTCAGGTGGATCAAAAGTCATAATAGCAAACCTAGCCACATTTTCTAGTTCAGATGCCAGGAATCCATCTTCCAATATAACTCCAAGGAGTACAACTAATTTTTCCAAAACAGGAACTTCAACATCACCACGCTGCAATGTCACCAGTAAATGTTGAACTAGGTTCATTCGGCGAAGAACTGTAAGGTTGTGATTCCTGTACCAAGCATTGAAACAAGATGCTCTAGAAAATTTAACAGTGCAATTTGAATGGAAACCGGGGAAGTTACCCAGTGTCCAATCCAGCAAAACATGTTCTACCATATCCGCATTTGACAAAACAATGCAGTTTGAAGTTTCGACTCGCATATCAGCATTTTCTAGCTCTGAAATATGACTGAATGAATCCTTTGGGGCAGAAAAATCATCCAAGTCAACAAGAGATCCAACAGAAGATGTTTCATCACGGAACTTTCCGAAATTAAGTTCCTTGAAGCCAGTTTCATGAGTAGTTGTGGTAGGTGAGACAAAAGTTTGAATTTGTTCCAATTTATTTGATTCAGAAATTGATGCTTCACATGCAGCAATCTGAAAAAATATCTCAAGACACTGCATGTCGAATAATGACATCCTTTGACGCAAGAGTAAAGCTAGTAAATGGTATCCCCTGTATGTTTGCATGTCTCTTACATTTTGAGGATTGTGATGAAGTGAACAAGCAAGAAATGAGAGGGCCATACGGAGCATATCCCTAGTTTCCGCAGCCTCAACAAGGGCCAAAATGACAGACATTCCACCAATAGGCCGGATGGTATCACCAATCACACATTGCCTACAGATATAGATATCCCCATTAAGACGCCCATATCGTGGTATACCTGCATAGACAACAAATGGAAGAATAATTTAGCTAAGAAGAGTTTTCACAACAGTTACACAAAAAGGGGAGAACCAAAATGCTTTCACCTCCAATGGGAGAAGCAGCAGCTGACAAGGGATCAACCAGATTGAGCAAGAAAGACATCCCAGATGCTCGAACAGCCTCTGTACAAGTTCCATCAAATGCAAATATGAGTTTTTTTCCAGAGAGGTGAAACGAATGGTTCCCTAATCTATCCAAATCCCAAACAATTCCACTTCCATCTGACTTAGAGTTTTCCTGCTTGCTTGTGCTGTCAAGCTTATGCACCCCAGGAGGTACAGACAAGTCAGCATCTAATGAATCTAAGATAGCCATGCTACCACCACCACAAGCCTGGTTGGGAACAAAACAAAGAAGATTTGCATCTTGGAAAAGCCCTCTATATCCTCTACCAAGAATGTACATGACGTAAATACAACCTGGAGTGAGCACTTCCTCAAAAAGATAGCAGGACTGGAGTCTCCATGTGAAGTCACTAACCCTCGCACATGTAACTGGAGTCCCAATAGTTACCTGCAAAGGTTTTCCAATGGGAGAGGGTGAATATCCTAATTTTCCTGTGTGCCTTAGCTTCCCATCAAGATAAACGTAAGCAACACTAGCTTGGAATAATCCAGCAAGAGCATTTGGTTTACTATGAACAACAGCAAGGTGATGCCACCGGCCTTCTTCCAGTTCTAATCCAGAAAATGACAAGGAGCAAGAATTACTGGTAGCAACGGTAAGAACACCATCCTCTTGAAGATAGAGTTCTGCATAGAAAGTATTCTCATTATTTACTGCACCAACAGAAAACATCCGGAGAATATTCCGGTCATGATGCTGCCCATTTGAGCCACTTTTCCTCTTTGAAGGACCAGCTTTGGCAGGATCAGTTTCTTTTGCTCGTGTTTTCAAAAAAATTTGAAACTGAAACCAACAGACAAATGAATATCCAGCAGGAGGAGGCCAAGATCTTTCTCCCATAGACACCAGAACCGAAGCATGCCCAATCTTGCTCATATCCATCTCAACAAATGGAGCCAAAGAAACATTTTCCAAGGCTGTTTCTGCCATGAGAATTAACCTTTCCATCATATCAACAACTGTATAACCTAATTTCATCCGCTTCATTTGCAGAATATATCTTACAAGTGCTTGGAGTTCAGATGCAGACAACCTATCAGAAAAAATCAAAACCTCATTTCAGAAAACAATAAAAAACAAACAAAGTAATGATTCCTAGAAATGACCGCAAGGCCTACCTATATGCCCCTAGAACCTCTACAATCTTCAAAGCGTAAAAGAGTAGTGGTGATGAGCCTGAAAGGAAGGGTTGAATTGTCTCCAGAAGAAGTTCCACACAACCTATTGGAAAAGAAAAGGAGTAAAAAACTAATGTCTAATGCATAAAGAGCATAAAGGCATAAGAGATCCTATCTCACCGACAGATGTGAGATTTTCTTGATTGAAGGGGCCAGAACAAGCAAGTTTCCCAATAATGTCCAGCACTTCTATTTGCACCTTAGGAGTAAAAAGCAACAATGAACGGATAAGAACTCTAACAGCCCCAGCATTGTATATGCGTTCCTTGTCAGGATTAACCAAACCAGATGGAGTACTTAAAACAAAACTAGTGGACTTGTTTTCAGCCGTATCTGCTGATATGGCACCCTCTGGTGTCATGAAAGGTGGAAGGACAACTTCAAGGGCAAGTTCCAACAACAGATGTATCACTTGTTTCTCATAATCCGCACACAGCAAGCCAGACTCAGACAGAAGATCATAAAAAGTTTGTGATGATATAATAGCATGAAGTCTTGTCCTATTAATAGCATTACCACACACCCCAGCTGTCATAAGCCGCGATAAATATGAGAAGACTTTGAAGTAAACTAATAAAGAAGATTCTTTTGAGTGTCCATCACCCTGAAAATTATGGAGGGTGGTAAGCAGAAGAGAAAAACCAGTGGCTTCACCAAAGAATCTCTGTGAAGCATTATTTACTCCCATAATGCGCCACAAGGCTCCCATTGTATCACATTTTGCATCACTTTGAAGCTTGTATTGATGTCCAGAATCACTTGTAACCATTCCACTCTTTAAAACTTCGATAAGTGATCCTAATTCTTCAGGATGACCCTGAAAAAAAAACACTATGGTGTGACAAATTGGTAATGCATAACCATATTGCAGTTCACTCATTCATGAAACATGCACAGACAAGGGATTTTAACATTAAACAAACTGGAAATTAAGATCAAGGAAAAGGGGAAAATGTTGGAGGAAGAAAAACATGTTTGAATGTAAGATCTATGTCAAAAAAAGATTAACACACATCATAACAAACCTGCATAGCATCTTCTGTGATCAAACATGACAATATCCGTAGGACTCCAGGACGATGAACATTGAACGCCAAGAATGGGAGGACAGTGGCCAAACCATTGGCAGATCTGAATGCAGCTTGGCTGGCTTCAGCTTTCTTTACTAATGAAACCATACAATCCCAGCCAATAGCAACTGTACTGTCAACTTCAAAAATTGGAAACTTCCCTGAACCAGATTCCATGAGCTTGGGTGAAGTAATAATAACATCCTTACCGTCCAAGTGTTTCTGGAAGCTGCTGGAGCTGAATTTTCTCTCCAGCTGATTGGCACTACTACCATGTTCCTCTGAACCCAAAAGAAACTTATGTTGCTTCAGATCATCTAACAGGACTTCCAGCACACCTACTTCTCTTAGGACTTTCTTGTATTGTTGATCAAAGGATAGGAGCTTTACAAAAAAGGAAAGGATGGTAAGCTTTAACTCTGACGCAATTGGTTGCTGCAATAAACAACATAGAGAAAGCAGCTCTTGCTCAGGAACAAAATTCACCACTGTCACAGCATATTCAAGAATTTTCAGAATTATCTCTTGCAACGCTGGAGGAAATTCAGCCATATTTAAGATCAAGAGAGGAACAATCCTCAGTTGCTGACACAAGTTATAGTTTTCAAGATCACTTGAAAATATTTTAAACATTCTATTTAACACTTCTGCCTGCAAATCTCTGCTCTCAGCCTTGAGAAAAATGTCCTGCAACATCTGAACAGCTTCAAGGTCTTTAACTTTATTATTTTCCTGTTCCCAGTTTTTATCACCTAGCCTTTCAGTAGATGATGTTTGACTTATGTCATGGCCGCTGGCCTTGGTGCGAGAATGTTTAGAAGTTTTGCTTTCAGCAGGACCTGTTTGAGCTAGGTTAACAAGAATATCAAGTAGCCTAGTCAAAGTGGGTGAGAGATGTTCAGAGGAAGGGTCTTCTTTTCCTACGATATCCATTTTGGGTGCTTCATCAAAAGCATGACCTCTATCATTTTGAACCTGAGGCTTCAAATAAATAGATTGAACGCCTTGACTCTGTGGCATTGAAGACAAAACTAGAACAAACTGTACAAGGAAGTGATAACCATGGGCATTATGTATATCTTCCCTAAGCCTGACAGTGCTGGCCTCTACAAATCGAAGTTGCATGATGTCAGCAATAACAAAAACAAGGGAAAATCTCAAATAGAAATCATTAAAAAGAGAGCAGTTAAAAGATTACGACAAAAAGTCCATACAATAGACAGTTTTTAAAACAATTAAAACAAGAGAAATGGGGTTTGGTGAAAAATGGTGCTCTTGGATGTATCAGTGTATGTCAACTGCTTCTATTTCAGTTTTACTAAATGGAACTCCTACGGACAGAATTCACACTGAAAGAGGACTTGGACAGGGTTGCTCGCTACCCCCCTTGTTATTCAATTTGGGTGGTGAATTGCTTCATTTGTTGTTAACTAAAGCTGTGTATTTGGGATTGTTTTCGGGCTTTGATTTAGGAGTTCAAGAAAGTTCTTTCAAGCTATTGCATTTGCAGTTTGCATATGACCTTATTATTTTTTCCAAAGCATCAATTCGGGATTTGAAGAATATTAGAAGGGTGTTACTGATTTAAGAGTTATTGGTGGGGCTGAAGATTAATTTAGTTAAGAGCATAATTTTTGGAATAAATGTTGAGGAGGAGGTGTTAGCTGGTTGGTCTAATGAAATTGGTTGCTCAGTGGGTAATTTTCCAGCAGAGTATCTAGGATTGCCTTTGGGGTCTAAGAGAAACTCTGTTGCAATGTGGGAGCCAATTATACAGAGATTTCATAATAAGTTGACTGGTTGGAAGGTAAATTCTCTAGCGTTAGCAAGTAGGGTGGTGTTGGTTAAAGCAGTGTTGTGCTCCCTTCCCACTTATTTCCTTTCTATTTTTAGAATTCCAAAAACTGTGCTGCAGAAATTAAATTCGATCATGGCTGTTTTTTTATGGGGGGTTCGACAGATAGAAGAAACATACATTGGGTGAACTGGAAGTTGGTCAGTAAGCCGAGAAGGTTGGGGGTCTTGGGATCCTGAATTTAGCTATTCTGAACAGAGAACTGATGGGAAAGTGGGTTTGGAAGTTTGCCTCTGAAAAGAATTCTTGGTGGAAGAGGGTGGTTTGTTGTGAACAATTTGGATCTGAATTCCAAAATGTTGGGGAATTCTTTGACAGCTCGAGCCTCTTGGTTTTGGAGAGGAGTGATTAATAACTTCTTTTCTAGTGATGAGTTTGGAGATTGCTTTAGGAGAAATATGCGTTTGAAAGCTGGAAACGGTCATTCGGTGGAGTTTTGGCATGATGTTTGGTTGGGAGAAATCCCTCTTAAAGACTTGTTCCCTAGATTGTATGCACTTTCGAATAATAAAGTGGGTAAAGTGGTGGAGTTTAGGGTGAACAATGCAGTAGGATGGGTGTGGGATATTCAAATGAGAAGAAATCTAGCGGATTGGGAGATTGAACAATGGTTGCAGCTGATTTATATGTTGAACATCTCACTATCTCTTGATGAGGACGATTACTGGATGTGGTTAGGGAATGGAGAGGGTTGTTTTTCAACTAAGTCTTGTATCAACAATTTTTTTGATACGGCTGGTAATCAGGGGTTTCAGGATAAGTGGGTCAAACATATTTGGGTCGGGATAGCTCCTCCACGTGTTGAAACTTTCATATGGCAAGTTTCTCATCAGAGAGTGGCGGTTAAAGAGGAATTGTTGAAGCGAGGAGTGGCTGGGATTGAAGACTCTTTATGTTCGTTGTGTGGCAGGTTTGTGGAATCTGTTTCTCATATGTTTCTGTACTGTGAGGTAGTTTGGGGTTTGTGGGCTAGATTTGCGAATTTGTGGAATGTTTCTTTGGTGATTCCTAATAACATCTTAGACTTTATTATTATGTGGGATGAGATATTACAGAATTCCAGTATTTGGAAATTTATCCTAAGGGCGGTGTTGTGGACTATATGGAAATGTAGGAATGAAGTTATCTTCATGAAAGGAAAGTTGGATGTGGTGAGGATGTTCTTTATTGCTCGATTTCGAATAGTCTCTTGGTTTACTGCTAGTTTTGATGTTGTGCAGATTCCTTTCGACTCTCTACTGGGTGACTTAACTCTTGCTGATTCGGTTGGGAGACAGAAAAAAAGTGGATCCCAACCTTCATGTTGGGTTCCTCCACCAGACGGGTTCATAAAGATTAATGTTGATGGGGCGATGGTGAGTGGTTGGAATAAAGGTGGTATAGGTGGACTCATAAGGGTCATCAAAGGTGTGTTGATTAACTGGTTCTCTGATAAGGTTGGGGGGTCCTCCGATTTTGGCATAATTATTGGCGATCAAGAGGGGGTTGTACGTGTTGTCTGATTCAGGTGTTGGCCTTAATAAGAGGATTATTTTAGAATCGGATTCAAGTAATGCTTTGAAGTGGATCAAGAATCCGAAACTAAGCTCCCCTATGTTTCTATCCTTGGTGAAGGAGATCATTTCTATAATGGAAGGGAAGGATATTATGTTAAGGCAAATCTTGAGAGCTGCTAACTGGGAAGCGGACAGACTAGCTAAGGATGGTATTGGATGATCGTTAGGCTTTGTTTTTGGTGTGTTAGGGTGCTAGTCTCCCTGGCATTTCTGCAGGGATTTTGTTTTCAGTCTTATGTATTCAGTGTTAAGGTTTCAACAGTAAGAGGTGGTTAAGTCTTATGTAATTGGGTTAAGGCTTTTAAAGTATGATGTAAGGAATGACAGTGTATTATTCTCCTGATTAATAAAAGTAGTAGGCACTCTTTTCCCTCTTCCTTTGTCCTTCGTGTTACTATTGCAACATGGAGGGCAAGTCGAGGGTTTTTAACGAGGCCTAATATTCTATCAAAAAAAAGAGAAATTCACAAACCAATTACCTGGCCTATAGGACAATTCCACACATTCAAGTAGCAAGTCCACGATCCCAACAGTGTAGGCAGGGTCCCCACAATCTGGATTAAAATCCTTCACGACCATTAAAAGAACTTTAATCTACAAAAAAGGAGAATGAAGGAGCACATTTTTTTTATGAATGACAAGGCAACAAGGAAATAACAGACCAGATACATATAGAGAAATAAATAAAATATAAATAAGAAGATAGCTGAAAGAAGAAGAATATGTCAATTCAATATGAAATCAATAGTCAAAACAACAGACCAGATACATATAGGTAAAAGAGTTGTTCCCATAAATGCCATATTAAAAGAACCCACATAATGCAGAAAGCGAAGCAGATAGAAAGAGGACACTTGACAAACAGAATAGAGGCTGCTCAAAACAAATATATCAATCTCTCCAAAGTCACCAAGTACATATGATCTATTTCTCTGTCAAATGCATAAAATGGGAACAAAATGAGCTGTTTCGAGAGTCAGCAACTACATATTTGAATCAAGATGAGGCTATATTATATAAATAAAATAATAAAAAAACTGTACGAAAAAGAAAAAGATATATAAAGACTGCACTATAACTATGTAGAGAAGATCCAAAGACATTTGGCTGCATATGCCATTTCGTCTACAAAGATCCAAAGATATATAAAGACTGCACTATAACTATGTTTGAGAGACAATTCAAAGATCCAAGTGGGAAATGGTCAGTCGATTGCTTTCTGGACTGATGTTTGGATCACTAGTATGCCTTTAAATCATCAATTTCCAAGAATTTTTGCTTTGTCTACAAATAAATGGGGGAAGGTCTCTGAGTTTGGTGGGTATGTAGATAATTTTTGGGTTTGGAACATCCAGCTTAGAAGGAATTTGTGATTGGGAATTGGACCAGTGGATCGATCTAATGTTGTTGATTGACAAGACTAAGCTGTCATGTTCTGTTGATGATTTCCTGGGGTGGTCGAGTTAGGGGGATGGCATGTTCTCGGTCAAAGCTTGTAGATTGTCGTTATATGATAGTTCTGAAGAGAGTTTTGAGTGGAAGAAGTGGGTTTGGGATGGTTTGGCTCCGCCTAGAGTTCAAACCTTCTTATGGCAGATTTGCCATTAGAAAATAGCAGTTAGAGTGGAATTGAAGAAAAGAGGGATCCCTCTAACGGAAGTATTGTGTCCATTATGTAATTCCCAGGATGAAACTATAGCTCACCTGTTCTTAACGTGTTCTGTTGCTTCGGGATTGTGGTGTAAATTTCTAAGGTTATGGGATATTTCAACTGCTCTGCATCAAGATCCTTCCTCTATTCTCTGCTCATGGTCCAATCTTAGGCATAATTCTATCATTTGGAGGTTTATTCCGACTGTTATTTTCTGGTCAATCTGGAAGGCAAGAAATCTGGTTGTTTTTGAAAATGGAAAATGTGACAGTTCAGTTCTGTATTTTATCACTAGATTTAGATTGGCGAAATGGATAAAGGATAAAGGATGGGGATAGAAATACAAGATTCTTTCACCTGTCTGCGTTAAACAGGAGCAAAAGAAACGAAATTACAAGTTTGAAGATCAATGGCTCTGTTGTATCAGATCCGCATTTGATAAAGTCACATATTGCGAACTACTTTAAGAATGCCTACAGCTACAAGTCTACTATGGAAGTGGACGTTTTATCTCTGGATTTCGCTAAGCTTACAGAAAGCCAATCTACAAAACTTGAGGATCAGTTCTCTGAACAGGAAATTTGGCAAGCGATAGCCTATTCAGACAGCTCTAAAGCTCCAGGTCCGGATGGCTTCACCATGGGCTTCTTCAAGAAATGCTGGCCGACTTTGAAGGAGCATGTTTTGAGATTTTTTCAGGATTTTTATTTGGGCAGGGTTTGGGAACATGGGGTTAATCATGCGTTTATTACACTCATTCCAAAGAAACTTAATTCGGATAGTGTGGAGGACTTTAGACCAATTAGTCTTGTGGGTAGTCTTTACAAGATTCTCTCTAAAGTGTTATCTAAGAGACTGAGCTGGTGTGTAGGAGACATTATTAGTCAATCTCAGTTCGCCTTTATATCGGGGAGACAGCTGTTGGATTGTGCCTTCACTGCGAACGAGGGAATTGATTATTGGAGAAAACAAGGGTTGCGAGGGGTTGTACTAAAAGTTAACTTCCGTAGAGCCTACGATTCTGTGGAATGGTCTATTTTATTTAGAGCGATGACAGAGATGGGTTTTGGTAACAGATGGTCTTCGTGGATTTCTCAATGCCTTTCAACAGCGTCGATTTCAATTCTTGTGAATGGGTCTCCTTCGGATGAGTTTCCTATGGCCAAAGGTTTACAACAAGGTTGTAGTCTCTCTCCATTATTGTTTAACATTGTGGGCGAGTTGCTTCATTTGATGCTTTCTAAAGCAGTGGACAAGGGTCTGTTCCAGGGGTTCGTAATAGGGAAAACTGATAATACTACTAAGTTGTCTCATCTTCAGTTCGCCGACGATTTAATCATTTTTTGCCAAGCTTCGATTACTCATCTCAAGAACGTTAAAAGAGTGTTGAGGATATTTAGTATCATGGCAGGTCTGCATTTAAATTTGGTTAAGAGTAAGCTTTTTGGAATTAACATGGAGGAAGATGAATTAACAGACTGGGCATCACAAGTGGGTTGTTCAGTAGGTTCCTTTCCAACAGAATATTTGGGCCTTCCCCTAGGTGCCAAGAAGAATTCAGAGGCTCTATGGGATCCAATTTTTAGGAACTTTAGTGCCAAACTTGCTGGGTGGAAAGCTTCATGTCTGTCATTGGCCGGTAGGACAGTTTTATTGAAGTCGGTGTTATCCTCCTTACCAATTTTTTTCTTATCTTTGTTTAAAATGCCATGCAAAATTGGTAAGAAGTTAAACTCGTTAATGGTCAATTTCCTATGGGGTGATAAAGAGGAAAAGAGGAGAATCCATTGGGTGAACTGGAGTTCGGTCTGTAGACCATAAATTGTGGTGGATTAGGTGTTCTTGATTTGAACCTCACTAATCGGGCTCTACTAGGCAAGTGGGTGTGGAAATTTGCCAATGAAAAAAATTCCCTTTGGAAAGGCGTGTTGTGCAGCAAACATAAGGTCAGCAGCAGTTCAATGTCTATTAGGGAGGTATCTTATCCTCAATCATCTTGGATTTTGAGAGGAATAACTAATAACTATTTGAAGAATGATTCGGTAGGAGATTGTCTCAGGTCAAATTCGAAATTGAAAGTAGGAAATGGCAAGTCTATTTCTTTTTGGAATGACGTTTGGGCATATGAGTGTTCTCTGAAATTCCTTTTTCCAATAATTTTTGTGCTCTCTCCTAATAAAGAGGGGAAAGTTGAGGACTTTGGTAGCTTCGAATCGAGTGGTTGGGTGTGGAATGTCCAGACTAGGAGAAATTTGTGCGATTGGGAATTGGTCCAATGGTTGGAGTTGATGTCTAAGTTGAAGGATATTCAACTTTCAGAAATTGTGGATGATTTTTTATCGTGGACAGCTAGTGGAGATGGATTGTTCTCAATTAAATCTTGTAGAAGCACTCTTGGTAATATGTCTGGGGGTACTACTGTGTGGACAAAAGGGGTTTGGTTGGGCTTTGCACCAGCTCGGGTGGAAGCTTTCCTTTGGCATCTTGCTCACTAGAAAGTAGCAGTCAAAGTTGAGTTGGTTAAGAGAGGTCTACCCCTAGGGGATGATATTCTGTGTCCATTTTGTTAGAAACAGGAGGAATCTGTGCAGCATCTATTCATCACTTGTAATGTTGTTTGGGAATTATGGAATAAAGTAGCTAGTTTTTGGGAAATTGCTATGGTTCTACCACAAGATCCTCCTTCTCTTCTTCGTTCTTGGGGTGAGTTGAGGGAGAAATCTACGATTTGGAAGTTTATTCCGGGAGTCATTTTCTGGTCTATATGGAAACATAGGAACGCAATGGTGTTCGAAGGAATTCTTTTATACAAAGTGTCACTGTTCTTCATTGTTAGATTCAGGCTTGCTAAATGGTTCCATACCAAATTTCCGGGTATTAATATACAAGAGGATGTGCTGATTGGTAATCCATCTCTTGCAGATGGTGTTTCATCTTGTAATGTTAAAGATCGTATTGTCTTTCGGTGGTTACCCCCCAGTAGACTTTCTAAAGATGAATGTCGATGGAGCTGTTAGGCAGAACGATTCGGGTGGAGGTATAGGAGGCTTATTAAGAGATTGGAATGGTTGCACTCTTTTGATTTTCTCAAAGAGTATTGGTCAAGCAATCCCCCCACTTGCTGAATTAAAAGCTATAAAAAGAGGCATGGATATTTTTCTGTATTCTCGGTGGGCTTCAGTTGGTAGGTTGATCGTTGAAAGTGATTGCTCGTCTGCAGTGGAATGGATTCAGTCCCCGACTCTGGCACCTATTTTTTTCTCACCTATTGTTTATCAGATTTCGAGTCTTATATGTGGAAAGGTTCATTCAGTAAGGTTGATTCCAAGGGAGTGTAACGGAGAGGCAGATAGCTTAGCAAAGAAAGGGATAGGTTGATTGTAAGGGTCTATTTGTGGTTTTCTTGAACAAGTGTGTAGGTTTTATGTTGGGAGGAGGAGTGTTTAAGTCTTATGTCAAGCAATTTAGTGCTATTTTTAACTTTTATGTAATGTTCAATATTAATAAAAGTTCCAAGGCACTCTTTTCCTCCTTCCTATGATTAACGACCTTTCTTCAAGGTCTTTAATTTAAGAAGGGGGTTTTTAACGAGGCCTTTCATTCCTATAAAAAAAATTGGCGAAATGGTTCTTAGCTAAACATCCTTCGGTTCGGATTCAGACAGACCTTTTAGTAGGGGATCCTACGAGGGCAGATTCTTTTCTCATTACTTCTGGTCCTAAGAAGGTTATTGGTTGGTCTCCTCCTCCAGCGGATATGTTTAAACTCAATGTTGATGGAGCAATGACTGGCGATGGGATGCAAGGGGGTATTGGTGGTGTCTTGAGAGACTCTTTCAGCGGCTCTTTAGCTTCCTTCTCTTCTGCAGTAGGGCCTGGTTTGCCTATTTTGACTGAACTGAAAGCTATTAAGGATTGGGTTTTTTCTATTCTTCAAATTGGGCTAAGAAGGGAAGACTTATTATTGAGAGCGACTGCAAATGTGCTGTGGATTGGATTTTAAAGCTGCAACCTGCCCCTTCATTTTTCAGTGATATGGTGGAGGATATTGAAGCTCTTATTACTGCTAAGGGAGTCGATCTTAGATGGATTCCTAGGAGCTGTAATTTGGAGGCTGACAGGTTAGCTAAGCAGGGGATCGGTTAAGTGTAACAGGCTTCTTGTAATGTTGTGCTTTTTCGATGGGTTTTTGTGGTTGATCCTTTGTAATAGTATTGCTAGTTTGGGAATCAAGACTCACCCTCTGATCTAGGGTACTGCTGTGTCGGTTTTGAGTAGGTTTCTGTTATAGTTTTGGTTTGCTTTGGGTTTCGAGCGCTTTATGTTGTTTATGGTTTGATGGGGGTGTGGTCTTGGTTGTTTCTTATGTATTTTATGTTGTTGAATAAAATCCTAAGGCGCTCTTTTCCTCATTCCAATGATTAAGGAGCTTTCTCCAAGCTCCATTAATTACAAAGAGGGTTTTTAACGAGGCCTTCAATTCTTATAAAAAAAACATTTGGCTGCATGATCATCTAAATATAAAAGAATATTTTCTAATAGGTAATAAAGGATTACTCCTTCATGGTTTATGTTAAGCCAGTGTCTTCAGAAAGACCACATCAACAATAATTGGAGTAGATACCAATCAACATTGTTATTTTGCTCACCAGATCTCTCTCACCAATGAATTAAAGGAAACTAAAACGCTAAAGCAATGAAGTAGCCGGTCAATTGAGTTACACCATTATCATTGGGCTTGAGTTTCTACCCAGAGAAATCAAGGAAAATACCAAAAATAGAAAGAAAAAAAAGTGAGAGACTTAAGAACACGTCAAATTGTTTTATATAAACAATTCCACATGGAACAAGAGCCACCTCTCAGACTCCTAAAAGGGTCACCTGAACTTTTCCACAATTAGTTAACACACAATCCTACCCTCACTGAACACATGAACTCTGATACTTTGCAAATGTTTTGCCCAAAGTACTTTACAATTCAATGCATAATCCTTACTTTTCTGTTTACACAATTCTTCACTGTTCAAGCCGAAATCAACTATCAAAAAACCTTAAATGTAAACTCAAAATGTAATCCAATTATTAAAGATCCCCTAAAGCACGGGAAACTATATTTAAAAAAAGAAAATAAAAGAACTGAAATGGAATCTAGCAAGCAACATTTGTTCTTCAGATATGCTCTTAAAACTTTCCACAAAAGCACATAACAGCTGATGTTTGTGAATGTATTTAGCTGTGCTTCCATTATCATTGACCAAAAGAAGTCCAAGGATCTATAAGAACAGGAAAATTATACCGGTTAGCAATCACCACGTGAAGCTAAATGAACCTCCTATTTCTATGAGGTAGGTTTTTAATGAGGCCTCCTATTTCTATCAAAAAAAAAGCTAAATGAACCTCCTTCACATTAAAATTTGTATATTAAAGCAAAACAAAGTTACCTGCATAGCATGTCTATGAAGTTGCATGATATGCAGTGAAACAAGACCTTCCTTATACATAGAGAAGACAATTACAGATCCGTTGGCAACCATTTGAAACAACAACATTAAAGAATCATCCTCAATTAAACTATGTGCTGCTGAAGGATGGTTTGCCAATGCTTTCATAATATGCACCACACTTCCTTCTACCTGAATGAATAGAAAGTTTCAAGTCAAACCAAAAGACATTATCCATGCCTACTGTGTCAAGATATATGACTTGTTTACAAGAAAGTAGGATCAAACTGAAACAAAATAGAGATCCCAAATGGGAAGGAAAACATGTCTGATTAAATTGAATGTTTTATAGATTAGTGATAACTGAAAATAAAAAACAACGTTGTGAAAAAAGATTTCTTCTACCTAAGCAGAAATTAGCACCGTAAGAAAAAAAGTCACGTGTTAGTGAGAGAAGCTCCAGCTTCTCTCTAACCTAGGTGTTTTCAAATTTCAAACTCGAGCCCAGGCGTCTTTGAATATTTTTCTTCTCCTCCTCCGACATCCAACTGTTGTCCGCCGTCGTCGTCCGCAACCCGCCGCCGCCACACTCTAATCACCATTTGAAGCCGTTTTGTTCTAGGAAGATCGCCGGCTTACAGTGAGTTCATTTCTGGTCTTAGATTTGCGATAGAGTCATTCTATCAACGTAGATCTCAACGAAGTCCACTGCCGACTAAAGTTGCTTCCCGCCGTCCGAGTGTGACACCGCCTCTCCACTGGGCACAACGTCTTCTAACGACCAGAACTAGTGAACTGGTTCGGCAAGATATTACCCTGTCCTCCATCTTTCTGTTTTTGTCCTGATTTCACCATGGATTCACAACCCCTGTCTCAGACCAGGCGAACTCGAGAGCTCTCTGCATCAGTTGCGATAGGTGCAGCCTCTGTGAGTCACGCTAGTACTCCCTCTGGATTCACCGGTGCAGCCATTTCTTCATATTCTGATAAAGAAAAATGTGACAGGAAGATTGAAAAGGAGAGGACAAAGCTTCGGAAACGGAATAGGCGAGCTTTCACCAGACGCATGCTGGTCGGATTGAGGAAATACAGTAATTTCCCTCTTCCCGTGCGCTTTGATATGAATGATGTCCTGGCAGCCTTGGCCCGAGAGGCAGGTTGGACAGTTGAGTCGGACGGCACTACCTACAGGCACTCTCCTTCCCACCAAAATCAGCAAAATGTAAGAATCGTTTCTGCGAGGTCGGGTGAACAGCTTCTTTCAACCAGTTCTCTGGAAAAATGTTCTGGTAAAGGAACATTAGATTTGCAATCACCTGCTGTTAGGATTGATTATAGTGGTATGTCTCCTTCGCAAGGTGGGAATGATAGAATTGAGAGGCTTTCGTTAGTTGAAGCAACACCCGTTCTTTCTGATGTTGTTGTGGATCACATTGGAACCAGGGGGATAACCACGAAGGGGCAGTTCAAAGATAAATCTTCTGAAGTAACGAGAAGGAGAATAAATGGATTTCAAAATTGGAGGAAGGATGGTCATACAAATGGTAGTAATGGGTATAGAAGTGGATGCGCTACGCTATTCATTGAGAACCTGCCGAAGAAGTTACATTGGAAGAGACTTGGATTTATTTTTGGCACACACGGTCAAGTTATTAATGCCTTCATTCCTAAAAAGAGGAACTCGAATGGGGTTCGCTTTGGGTTTATTCGCTATGCTACAATTGAAGAAGCAAGGATAGCGATTTCAATGATGAATGGTAATCTTATTTATGACAGTAAAATTATAGTCTCTTTGGCTAAATATAAACCCCGATAGTCTCTTTTGCTATGTTATCTTTCATCTTCAGGTGTATTTCAGAAATAGGGTTATTGTCTTAGGGGCTTTTTGTTCGAAGCTGAAAGATTTTTAGGTGATATGGTTTTTGTAATGGCTTTTATTCCCGTATGAGGGTTCGATGTTACCATATGTACTTGGTATTATGTTTAATAAAATTTGAGGCACTCTTTTCTTCATTCCAATGTTCTTCAACATACTTCTAAGTATGTGAAAGAATACGAAGGGAGTTTTTAATGAGACCTCCAACTTCTATCAAAAAAAAAAGATTTCTTCTAAAAACTTAAATAAAATATAATAGAGATAAAAAGTATGTGCACATGCCCTAACATATGGATCATACATGTATGTTCAGATATGTATACAGCAATTAGAAGTTCAAGAAATCTCAAAAATAAAACAACCTCAAGTTGGCGGGCTTGCCCAACATCAGCAGCTGAATCCTTTTCAGGTAACATTGATTCCTCGTGATCATTAATTTTCAGCCTCTCATTGGCCTCATGAGGACTCAAAAGAGCACTCAAAACATGTATGAGACAGCAAATATCCCAGAATCAAGGAGAGATTGTTTATCAATAGGCTGCAAACAATAGAAAAATAATAATTAATGATGTTTGAATATCAGAAAGAACTATAATAGCATGATTTCACCTACAGAACATCAGTTAAGCTATTGTAGATTAATGAGATATACCCCCAACACAAGGATTTCAACAGCAGTCAACAAATTTGAACCAGGACTGAAGCAACCCTGCAGATAACCACATAAAAATATAACCCCGGAAGAAACCCACAAACAATAGCGGTAGTCAAGATATAGAGATGTAATGCACTTGGATCCCAGAGCCAAACCTCAGTGACTTCAGAGAAAAACTGTAGAACTTTCCGTACATCCAAAGATCTTGTTTTGCAGCTAATTTTTAACTTTTCAATATCTGTTACGAACGCTCTTCCCACAACAAAAGAGAATATATGTGTTTCTACTAACCTGTAATTAATTAAAGCTCTTAAAATTAGTCAACAGACTCACAATTCAAGAAAGGAAGAAAGCAACAATATGATAACTGGAGATGCACACTGCTGAGCTAGTAACCTTTTGGCAAACTGCAAGCACAGAAATAATCTAACTTTTCTTAAGGAGAAATATAGAAGGGAAAATGATACAAATGGCACAAGGGAGAATTAATGAGTTGTTTGAGTTGAAGGTCGGAGATCATTTATTCAAAATCTTGGTGCATGAAGTTGATCCTTCCTTCAAACCTAATTCTTGGGTTCCTGAAGATTGCGATATTTCTTTAGAACTTGATCCTCCAATTGGATTGTGATTGTTCGGCAGCTGTATTCAAAGGCGTTTTTAAGTTTGTGGTTGTAATTGTAGGGGGTTTTTTATTTTTTATCTTGAGGTTTATTCTACAAATAGGGTTATTGTTTTAGGGGCTTTTTGTTTGACAATGTAAGATTTCTAGGTGATATGGTTTGTATTGGTGTTTATTCCCATATGTGGGTTTGGTGATTCCTCATGTACTTGGTATTCTAATTAATAAAATATGAGGTACTCTTTTCTCCCTTCCAATGTTCTTCAACATAAGTATGTGGAAGAATATGAAGGGAGTTTTTAATGAGACCTCCAAATTCTATCAAAAAATAATAATTTCATAACAAGATTTGATGCAGAAACGAAATTTCAAATAGTACAGACTTAACTCTAATTACAATAATCCCCACCAGACTTAACTAACAAACGGTGTCTGCATAGTTTTAGTCAAAATTTGTTTGAAACTTTTTAGGATGGATCCTATTAGCTAAAATTTAAAGCTAACAACATAAATCTAAATAATGGCAGAAAAAAAAGAGAATATAAACTTTCTAATGGCAACCAGATCAAGTAGCAGCAAGAATGAATCATAAATTATGACCAAGAATCAGGAGAATGAATTTTGATGGACAAACTTCAAAGTAATGCTAAATCCACGCTAAAATATCTTCTTATTTTTTTTTTGATATGAATAGGAAGCCTCGTTAAAAACCTCCCTCATAGTTGACCCTTTCCTAATAGAAAGGATCAAGTAGTGGAGGGAGGAAAAGAGTGCCTCATTTTATTACCAAACCAGATTACATAAGACTTAACAATACAGCAGATGCTTTTACATTAGACTTAACAACTTCTGCTACTTCAAGAACCTACAGCCATAGGAAAATGAACTATAACTAAAACATACAATCAACCGATCCCCTGCTTTGCTAAACTATCTGCCTCCCCATTACAAGACCTTGGAATTAACCTAATTAAAACCACCTTTTCAGAAAGGATCAACAGAATTTCTCTAACAAGAGGCAACATGAAAACTGGTGCCAAAGACGGGGTGTGAATCCACTCCACTGCTGACTTACAATCACTCTCAACAACCAATCTACTAGCAGCAGACCATCTTGAAGCTAGAAAAATTTCGATGCCTCTTTTAATAGCCTTTAACTCTGCAACTGGTGGGGGACCTTGACCAATATTCTCTGAAAAAGTCAAAAGAGTGCAGCAATTCCAGTCCCTTAAAATGCCTCCAATACCTCCAATCGAGTCATTTAACCTAACAACTCCATCAACATTCATCTTTAAGAAATCAACAGGTGGAGGAAGCCAGCCAATAACAGAATAATCTTTAGGTTTAGGAACAGAAATACCATCAGCTAGTGATGGATCCCCAATTAGCAGATCTTCCTGAATAGGGAATTTAGGATACTTGGCTAGGAACCATTTAGATAACCTAAATCTCACAAGGAAAAGAGAGACAGCCTATCAAGGTTTAACCTTCAAACACAATCGCATTCCTTGCTTTCCAAATAGACCAAAAAACGACTCCCGGGATAAACTTCCAAATCAATGAATTCAACCTCAAACTCCCCCACGAATTAAGTAAGGAAGGAGGGTCCTGTGGTAGCACAATAGACAAGTCCCAGAAGCTTGCCAGTTTATTCCATAGTTCCCAAACTACAAAACACGAAATGAACAAGTGTTGCACAGATTCCTCATGTTCCTTGCAAAAAGGACAGAGTATATCTTCTTCTAAGGACATTCCTCTTTTAACTAACTCCATTTTAACTGCAACCTTCTGATGAGCTAACTGCCATAGGAAGGCTTCTACACGAGGCGGAGACAAACCCAACCACACCCCTTTTGACCACAACTCAATACCCCCAACTTCCTTACCAAGAGTTTTCCTGCACGATTTCACTGAGAATAACCCATCACCACTTGCTGACCAAGAGAGAAAATCTTCAACCGAATCAGTGAGTTTTATTTCCTTTAATTTCATCATCAGATCCAACCATTGTTCCAATTCCCAATCAAACAAATTCCTCCTAGTAATAATGTTCCACTGCCAACCATTCAACTCAAAGCTTCCAAAATCAGCAACCCTACCCCATTTGTTAGTTGAGAGTGCAAAAATTCTAGGGAAAAGAATTTTTAAAGGAACCCCATCCACCCATGGATCAGTCCAAAAAGATATGGACTTACCATTGCCTACTTGCAACTTCGAAAAAGATCTAAGACACTCACCCGCCGAATCATTCTTCAAAAAATTATTAGCAATACTTCTCAAATTCCAAGAAGATTTTGGAGAAATGACCTTACTAATAGACATAGTATTACTACTAATATTATGCTTACTACATAGCACTCTTTTCCAGATGGAATCCTTTTCATTTGCGAACTTCCACACCCATTTCCCCAATAATGCCCGATTAGAAAGATTCAAGTCAAGAACCCCAAGGCCACCACTGTTCATTGGTTTGCAAACTGTATCCCAACTAACCCAGTGGATCTTCCTTTTTTCCGCACTGTCACCCCATAAAAATCTGGCCATTAAGGAGTTTAATTTATTCCCAACTTTGCAAGGCATTTTAAAGAAAGATAGGAAAAATGTTGGCAGGGAAGTCAACACTGACTTTAATAGAACTGTCCTGCCAGCCAAGGACAGAGAAGAAGCTTTCCACCCAGCTAGTTTTGAATTGAAATTTTTAAGGACAGGATCCCATAAAGCTTCAGAATTCTTCTTAGCACCGATTGGAAGACCCAAATAATCCGCGGGAAAACGATCAACAGAACAGCCCACTTCCACTGCCCAGTCTGATAAAATATCCTCATCAACGTTGACACCATACAGTTTACTTTTCTTTAAGTTTAGATGCAACCCCGCCATTATACTGAAAATCCTCAACACCCTTTTGACATTTTTAATCTGAGTAAGTGAAGCTTGGCAAAAAATGATGAGATCGTCGGCAAATTGAAGATGAGATAACCGAAGTGAATCCGCAGAATTCCCAATCACAAAACCTTGGAAAAGTCCTTTGTCAACTGCTTTGTCTAGCATCAAATGCAACAACTCACCTACAATATTAAATAGGAGCGGAGAGAGACTACAACCTTGTCTTAGTCCTTTAGCCATAGTAAACTCTTCCGAAGGGGAACCGTTCACCAGAACCGAAACCGAAGCAGAAGAGATACACTGTGAGATCCACGAACACCATCTTATACCAAAGCCCATCTCCTTCATTGCTCTGTTCAAAATCGGCCATTCAACAGAATCATATGCTCTGCGAAAGTCAACTTTGAAAACAACCCCTTGTAGACCTTGTTTTCTCCAATAATCGATCCCTTCATTTGCAACAAATGCACAATCCAACAATTGTCTCCCTGGTATAAACGCAAACTGGAAAGGGCTAATAATGTCACCAACACAGCTGCTAAGTCTCTTGGATAGAACTTTTGATAGGATCTTATACAAGCTTCCTACAAGGCTAATTGATCGATAGTCTTCAACACTTTCCGGATTTAAAATTTTCGGAATTAGGGTAATAAAGGCGTGATTTACTCCATGCTCCCACATCCTTCCGAAATAAAAATCGTTAAAAAATTCCAGTACTTGCTCCTTTAAATCTGGCCAGCATTTCTTGAAGAAACCCATTGTAAAGCCATCCGGACCAGGAGATTTAGAACTGTCCGAGGATGCTATAGCTTGCCAAACTTCCTGTTCTGAAAACTTCTCTATTTTTGTAGATTGTTCCCTTGACAGTTTAGAAAAATCCAGAAATAAGTTCTCCACTTCCATTGTAGAAATGGAATTAAAAGCTGTCTTAAAAAAATCAGAAATGTGGGTCTTGATCAGAGACGGGTCTGAAACTACAGTCCCATTAATCTTCAGACTAGTAATTGCATTTCTCCTGTTTCTGTTTAGTGCACACAAGTGGAAAAATCTAGTATTTCTGTCCCCTCCTTTGATCCATCTCGTTCTTGCTCTTTGAAACCAAACGCTTTCTTCAATCCTGTACAACCTCCAGAGATTCGATCTAGACTGCTTCACCTGTTCCCACTCTTGCGGAGAAAGATTACTACCTTGTGCCTTCAATTCTAACTCATTAATTCGCCCTTCTAAAGTTTCGATAGAGTCTGAAATCCCATTAAATTTCCTGCTTGACCAGTTTCTGATTGACTTTTTAGTTCCCTGTAAAATACTGAGGATACCCCTTCTATTATTCCTTTCCATCAAGTCAACCATTGAAGATTTAACCAAATCCTCGAAGCCTTCTTCCTCTAGTAAATAATTGTAAAATCTGAATGGTTTAGGACCCCAGTCTACATACGAATCCTCCAATGACACCGGATTATGATATGATATGGACCTAGGCAGTAGCCTTTGAACTACGTTCGGACAGCAGGTCAAAAAATTACCAGAAATTAAGAACCTGTCAAGCCTAACCCAGGTTGATTCTTCCCTGTTGTTACACCAAGTAAAAGTTCCTCCCACCAACGGAAGATCAATTAGATTGGTTTGCTGCAGAAAATTCCTAAATATATCAACAGAATGCCAGTTTTGATACCTTCCCATCTTCTCAGCCGGATCAAGATACGTATTAAAGTCCCCCCCAATACAAAGTAGATTCGATTGGGCTGAAACAAACTCCAGTAATTCCCTGTAAAATTCATCCTTTTCAGATTCAGTGGAGGGACCATAAATATTCATAATCACACACTCCTCAACAACATTCTTAAACTTCCCAAATATTGCAATGATCCTGCTACTTAAGTAACTACTGGACACTTTAAATTCATTATCATTCCACATTACCAGCAAACCCCCTGCAGACCCAACAGCTGGTGAAAAGATACATCCCTCGAGAAGACAACCCCCTACCCTTCTCCTTAGTGCCATAGAACAGTTTTCTAGCTTTGTTTCTTGAATAAGTAGAATGCTCGGCTTATTCTTCCTGACTAATTTAGCTACAGCTCTTGTTTTTTCCTTCTTCCCCAACCCCCTTATGTTCCACGAAATAATATTAATGTTACTCATAAATATAACAAATATCCCAAGAAATTCAACTCAAAAAAGCACAATAGCACACCCCCTTATTTCAACAATTCCTACTAACCCCCAATCATTCCTCAAGATCAATAATTTTATCTAAAAACACCTTCTTGCCTTCTTTAAATGAGATCCCCAACAACTTACTAACCTCCCACGTAGCCACTGCTTCTTCCAAAAACATCGAAAAGGAGGGAGAAGAAACTGTGTGTAAACTAGCCACCTCCAAAGCTTCCCTAGTCAAAATCCTTCTCTGTCGCCTACTCTCTTTCCTTATAACTGCTCGAGACTGACAATCTGATCGAGGCACTACTCTGCTCCCTGAATGCTGGTCCAAGTCTCCTACTACACTTTTAAAAGGACCTCCTTCCTCATCGTCGCTAATTATTCCATCTTCCTCTAAAGTTGGGAGCGGTTGGGTGGTCAATAAAGAATTGGAAGCTTTTCTATTATGGTGCAGTACCTCAGCTGGTCGCAACAGCTCTTCTTCTATCTTTGGATCATACCAGAATTTTCTATCTTTTGATCTTCTATATACTCTATTACAAGTTCCTCTATTCCCTCTTCCCACCGGAACACTCGTCAAAGCCAAACTTCTGGACAAATAAACTAACGGACTCCAGCTCCTCTGACCATTAGGAAACGTCCCCTTTCGTACTTCCATTGGTTGAGTTCCAGCAGTTTTGATTGAAACATCATCCTTTTCCTCCTCCACTCCTTTTGCGTTCGTAACCTCATTGTCCAAGGCCACTACGTCCTTTATCGATTCTTCATTGGACTTGATCCATTCCCTGTTTAATTGGGGAATAAATCTGCCTTTGGACCCTTCGGCAATACATTTCAGATTATACGCAGGCCCTGGAGGACACATAATCTTCATGCTTGATTCAGAAATCAAACTGTTACAATCTTGGGCTTGAGAGTCTAGGCCCAATTCTTCCCTTAGACCAAGTCCAGCATGCTCCCCAGCAGGATATTTTCCTTTTTCCCGCAAATCTGACAACCCAACGTCTAAAATATTCATATTTGACTTTTTTGGTAAAAGCTGCTCCCCATCCCCCTTTTGCAACCTACTCCTCTGCTCCTGATCATGCCAGTTGTCTTTCTTCAGCATAGAGTCTTCAGAAGACTTAAAATTTTCAACTTGTTCCAAAGTCAGACGGCGGCCGCACTCTTCCTTGGGAATTGGATGAGCGGAACTCTTCCCAGAATCTTTTGAAGTCCAGCTCCAGTTCATGTTCATCACTGCAATCACGGGTGAAATAATATGTACAAAAAAAATCACATCCTCTGAACAAAAGAATTGAAAGCAGAGAAAAGAAGGCACTTTGCAAGTGTAGAAAATTGACGTAATTATTTAAATAAATAGAATCAAGCAGACTTCAAAAAAATCTGATCAGTCCATCATAATAAAACATAAAGGAAATTAGACTATGATTGGATACCGAACAACAATGGTAATATATGTTCCACCACATAGTTAGCATAAAACCTCATACTTGAACAGAAAAGAGGCATTAGCATTACATTATTATCGATTCCCTGCTTCAAAGAAAATAGGAAGCCGTAGCATAGAAAAGTATCTTGAACAGTACCACATAGTTTCATAGAAAAATAAGGAAATTCCGCAACATGCATGCTTTGGTACTTGTGATAGATTATATTAATGTGATATTTTATTACAATCCAAAGTTCAAGCCTAAAAAGATAAGTAAAGAAACATCTATCCATTGATAAACCAATTGTCCACACTATTCCAAACTGTAAACATAAGCCCACAGTAAAGTCTGATCTCAATTATCTCCCACTTAGATCACTAGACCATAGGTGTCAAGTCATCTCAAAATGCCAAGTTTAGAAACATTGAAAGATCACTTTTGAGAGTAAGTAAAATATTTCAACAGCAGATATAAAGAAAAGATGTAACAAAGCTTCAGAAGCTTGAAAAAATCCAAAAACAATATATTAATGGAGAAGTAGCATTTATC
This sequence comes from Hibiscus syriacus, assembly GCF_006381635.1. Lineage (NCBI taxonomy): Eukaryota > Viridiplantae > Streptophyta > Magnoliopsida > Malvales > Malvaceae > Hibiscus > Hibiscus syriacus. The sequence continues at coordinate 454,629 of NW_024062788.1, read as the reverse complement.
CTATTGTCAGGCAATTATATCTCTAATAATTGCTAATAAATCCTTATTGTTCTTCCCAATATACTAATAGGACTGTCCAACTTAATTTTGGTCCACGACTTTGTACTAGACTTATTGTCAAGAACTTTTAGAGGATCATTTCTAACTCGTATTCTGTCTATTTCTTCCCTTCCTGTTTGCTTCTATTTTTTCAATATCTTAACACCTTTTAGTAGAAACAGCAATCCAGAACAAACCGAACTTTGCTTGAAACAGCTGAAATTCAATTGTGCAATCTTCTACTAATAGAATACTAGTTTTACTAACAGATAAAATAATAGCCAAAAATCATAAATGCTTAGCCACGGGACCACACATTGGCACTCTTAAATTAAGTTCAACCGTGCAGACTAGAACATCGAACCGACAACAGTACCAAAACACTATTCGCATCTAAACTTAACTCTTTTAATCTTGTTTGTTATAGAAAATGCAGCAGTTCACTAAAAGAATATCTCATCGGAGCTTATCTTTTCAAAAAAATAAAAAATAAAAAAATCGACAAAGGCACTCAGTATGTAACTGAGGCTATACTTCTAATTCCCCAAAAATACATTGGATATCAACATTAAAAGCAGTCAACTTGAAGTAAAAAGGATGGAAGACGATTAAAAATAAAGCAGGCAACTAGCTCTGCCAGTTCATCTCTCAAATTTAATCATCGACTGATGAAAATGCAGACAGAGGAAAAAGTCAACAAATATTCAAAAGTTCAGAAAATAATTAATCGAACCTAGAAGGGGAAGAAACATAGTCGTGGAGAGTCGAGGAAGCATTAGTATCGCGATTGGAAGACGAATTAGGAGGAGGAGAAGTAACAGTTGTAGCGGTGGCAGTAGGAGGAGGAGGATATTGAGCTAAACCGACTTTTTCCTTGAAGTCCTTAAGCAATGATACCCATTTCATCTTTTTTTCCCTTTGGATCCTTGAAACATTCACAAGCGCCTCTCTTCTCTCATCCGATGCCGTCGCCGCCGCAAGCACCAGATCCTTACCTTCTAGAATCCCTTCGATAAGAATCTCATTCCACCTCCGTCTCCGATTACTCAGCCAAACAACCAAAGAATTGCAATAAAACTACATCCAAACCCCCAAAACAATCAAATAAAACCAAAGGAAAAAATGAAGAAATATAATAAATTAGAAACTTAAAAGAAATAGTGTGAATACAGCTGGAGAAAATGCGAGTAACAGATCTATCGGATTAGGAAGAGTCTTCAAAGCATAGCGGGATCTTGGATTATTCTGTCTACGTTTTTTCCTTTTTCTCGTCTTATTTTTTTTTTCTTTTTCTTTTCAAATTTCTATCGTTTGTTTTTCCAACCCTAAAATAGAGAGGATCTAATAATTATACAACGCGACTTCAGTTAAACAAAAATAAAAATCATCATCAACATTAGAAAATCATTTTCACTATATTTTTTCTCCCTCAGTCGCTGCTGTTTTTGGACGGCCACTCCCCGCCTTGTTTCTCGTTCTATATATCTCTCCTCCACTGTAGACTTCTCTTTCTTTATATTTAAAATTTAAAATTGCTATAAAAATATGGGTAAACTATAAAAAATTGTCCCTGAACTTTTAAGGATCTTACATTTTGGTCAGTCAACATTTAAAACATGTAATACAGTCATCAAACTTTTAGTTTATTTTTATTTTGGTCCCTACCGTTAACTTCCCGTTAGTTTTTTTTTGATTTGGCACTTAACCCCGTTAACTTTTCTAATGTGGTAGCTTCTTCTTCTTCCTCATCTTCTGCTTTTTCTTCTTCCTTATTTCTTTTTCTTTTTCTTCTTCAAAGCAATCATCCTCAGCTTTAAAACCCGATTCCAAAACCAACCCAACATGCAGGAGGGATGGGAGAGAGCAATTACCAAGCTATAAAGATGTCAAGGTTGGGTTTGAAGCCTAACGGGGGCGAGATCGTTGAAGGAGGTTGAAGTTAAAGTCATAAAGACTTTGCAGAAACGAGTAAGCGTATTTAATTTTACAACCAAAACTTGCAACTACAATTACAAGATATCATCACTTTACAACATAAAAACTTTCGATCATAAACCCTTACTCCAAAGATCTACTTCTTCCCATCTTTGACAGCATCGTCAACCATTACTACTTTGACCTTTTTGTAATTGAAATCTGCAAGATCGACATTGTACTCTTCAAGCAGCATGGGGTGCCTATCTCCAAAGAAATTCCATGGGTACATCACACAAAAAGCTGTCAAAGGCTCCGCAGGCGCCACCGAAGATGAACACACCGAGCACTTAGAAAAAGATCCACAAATGCAAATCAGACATTCACGTCCAATCTGAGGCCCCAAAACAAGGAAGATCAACGAGATATCAGATAAGCGTCATCCTGATTAGTTATGATGATGTCAAATCAACCCTTAAAAAAAGATAAATGAAAAACGTCCAAATAACCAAAAATACATGTCAAAAAGTATAAGAAAACATGTCATAAAGATAGATGAAAACATGTCATACCGATAGACTTATTAAAAAAAAAAAGGAAATAAAGATACGATATAAAGAAAAGAAAAAGACAATAAAGAATACCGATGATATATAACCACATTAAAGTTTATGTCGCCGTCAATCAACAAAAACAAAAAAAAATGAGTTAGACAATAAAAAAAACTAGCTTTTTTTTTTCCTGAAATAACATAAATAAAGGACAATATTATTTTGAGGATGAAAAGGAAACTGCAAGGTCTTGTTAAGACGGTTGGGGCTTTTAAAACTCGGCATCTGCATTGATGATCGTATCTGGCTTGTAATTTACTTTCCTCGTGACATATTTAGTCATATGAACGTTTAAAATAAAATAAAATATGTGGCTTTGCTTTAGGAAAGGACATTCCTTGCTCGCATATCAAAGCCGAAAGATCAAAATTAGGTGCAATGAAATTCGACAGAGGACCTAATTTACGGTTGCAGCGGGTATATAAGCAACAAGTGATTGTCCTTAATTATATAATTTTGTATTGATAATTTAATTTTAATTTTTAAGAATTTATGAATTTATATTTTTTTCCTTTAAGCTTTTAGAAGTTTATCCCTTGAATGAGAGAAGTTAATGTTTTCTTTACCACAAGTTGCTTTTTTTCTTATATTCTGAAAATTAAAAATAATAGAAATAATTTAAGGTCTTTTTTCTCAACGTATAATAATGATAGTAAAATGTCTTATACTATATACATAGAGAATATTAAAGCCTTAAACGTTAACAATATCATGCGTAAATGATTATGGGGAAAACAAATTATGAGTAATTAAAATGTGTTATCGAATACCATTAAGTCAAGAAAAGTGTGCATGTGACTAAATAAATCGATAATTGAATTTAGAGGCGGAATGGTTGGCTTTGGCTGGCCCTAACCTAATAAACAAGAGGGAATCGATTAGTTTTGTTCAGTCAAGGCATGCATGTCTTCCCAAATACACGCATATTTATTTCTTTTTGTTTTGCATCAATTAAGAATTCTAATCTCTTGTACCAAAATAATTGTAAAATGTAATCTCTCGCATGCCTAATCAAGAATTTAAATATATGCTAGCCTCTAGAATTTTTCCCATAACTGAATTGCTAATGGGGTTATTTTTTCTATAAAACTTATATGGATAATGATTTTTTTTAATTATGACTTTTAATTATTATTATTATTATTATATAATACCATCAATTTGCTAGTCTAATGTGATCATACATTAAATTCTTTTAAGTAAATCAGAAGATTCAAAAATAAATAATAAATGTATATAATATTTTTATCTGAATTAATCGATAAATAGATTAAATATTAATTATCATATAAAAATAATAATAACTATATAATGATGATGAGGAAATGATGTGCAACTTTTTTTAATAAATTATACATTTTGAAGGTAAATTATATAATTCGTCACTCAACTATCTTTTCATTCATATTTTTGTACTAAAGTTTTAAATTTTCAATTTGATTACTCGACTTTCAAATTGCTCATATTTTAATCACTTTAATTTATTTTATTAATAATTTTTATGACATGATTATTATTATTATTATTTTATTAATATATATTTAAAAACAAAAAAATTTGAAAGTTAGAGCGATGAAACTATGAGTAATTTGAAAGTTAAGTAATTAAATTAAAAAAAATTAAACTTTAATTACCAAAATATTAAGAGTGAGGAGATAGTTGAGTGATGAATGATACCCATAAAATAGGTATCACGTGCAAATTACCCATTAAGTTTTTAATGGTAAGGTATTAAAATGAAACAAAAACTAAATGTTATGTATGATTTTAAAAAATTGAAATTTATATACTAAAATGAAAAACTAATAGTTAAGGTACTAAGTACATAATTTACCAAAACTGTTATTGAAAAGAAAAAAAGAAAAAAAAGATAAGTGATGAGATCCACCTAGAAGGCAAAGCGCGTGAAAGTGGAGCCCACGCATATGATTTTACGAACGTGAGATGGCGCGGGAGTCGCGCCAAGATTAAACTGGCTCTTAACTTTTTCAATTTTCTCATTTGCTGTCCTTTTTTTGTTTTGAGGTTTTTAGGGTAAACTACATAAATGATCACTTTCATTTAAGTTTTATAATTTTTTTTTCCTCACTAAATTCGAAAAATATAAGATTTGGTCACTTTCGTTTCATTTTAATTAAGATTTGGTCACTTCATTTCGTTTTAATTAAGATGTGGTCACTAAATGTTAACGACTAATAAACCTTTAACAATTTGCTGACGTGACACAATAAATATATAAAATTAAAATTATATCATTTCCACGTAGATAATAATACATCGATTAAGTTTTGGTCACTTTCTTTTCATATTTGTACACTTTTGTTCACCAAATTAAAAAAAAACATAATTTTGGTCACTTACATTATTGTTTTATTAAATTTTGATCACTTATTTTGATGTCATTAGTTTGATGGCGTGGCCCGTTAGCAAAATGGTTTATTTTTTTATTTTAACCCCTACACTTTAGACAAAATATTGATTATGAGTCTTTTTGTAAATTTAAATTAGTTTAGGGACAATAGTTCAAATTTATTCATTTTTAATAGGTTTTCTTCCCAACCCCATTATTGTTCATCTTCCATCTGCTTCTTCTTTAGACATCTACGCTCAATTGCTCCATTGTTACGTTTGCCTTCTTTTAAGGACTCACGCTGCATTTCAAGAATAATGAAAATTTTCCAATTTTCGATAACAAATAATAACACCATAAGTTCAGGGGGAAAATTATATGGTAAGCATCTAAAGATAAAATGAAGATGAACAATCTCAATTACACAAACTAAAATTTAATTTTCAAAGATTGAGATTGCAAAATGTCAAATCCAACAAGGAACAATAAGACAAATCAATGGATCCAAATAACCTGATAACCAAGTATTACTTTTCATAGTGATTTTCCCTTGAGAAAATGCCTCCGGTGAAAAATAATCAATGGATCCAAACAACCCAATAACTAGATCTGTGAATTCATCCACTAAACTCAATCCAAAATCTATGGTCTTCAACATTGAATATTTATCTCTCTCTCTCAATGACAAGCAATTTTTTTATTCTATATCCCTATGAATCACCGTTAACCCCATGTGGCCCACGCGATTTGTAGCACCACTACCATCGTGTCGACCTTTGAGTACCTCATTTATGTGACAACCCAATCGAAGAACTCACAGCATGAGCAGGACTTTAGTACTAAGTTAACGTCGGTTTGATCTTCGTAAACGTCGTGGAGATCGATCACGTTCAAATGCGACAAAATTTTCTCAACAATCTTTCACATCATGGGGATTTCATTGTTCAACAACGCATTAGAGATGGATCATTGGTATTGTGTCGTAAATAATGTCACTATTGAAGAACCTTTAGTTTTTTGGACTCGAGGCGGTGGCGCCACCATGGTGGTGAATCTTTTTCAGAGTTTTAATGGTGAATTCTCTACATTTTTCACGATATTCATTACTTCTTTTTTATACATTTTCTTACAACTGAGAACTCACCTAATTTGACTTCAAATAATTACATCTAATACTTAGAAACAATAATGGTATTGCAAAGGAGCTAAGATGTTTGAAGAAGAAACGAGGAACAGATAAATAATATTGGGGGTTGGGGAGAAAAAATATTTAAAAATGGGTAAATTGAAATGTTGTCTCTAAACTAATTTGAATTTACAAAAAGATGCATAATCAATGTTTTATCTAAAGTTTAGGGGTTAAAATAAAAATTAAAGCATTTTACTAATGAGTCACGTTATCAAACTAAAGGCATTCAACGTCCAAGTGGCCAAAACTTAATAAAATGATAACGTAAGTGACCATAATTTAATAAAACGATAACGTAAGTGACTAAAACTTATGTTTTTTTTTCAAAAAAAAATGGAGAGCAAACGTGTACAAATATGAAAGGAAAGTGATCAAAACTTAATCAATGTATTATCTACGTGGAAATGATGTAATTTTAATTTTTATTTATTTATCATGCCACGTCAGTAAACCATTATATAATTTTAATTTTATATGTTTATCATGCCACGTCAGTAAACCATTAAAGGTTTAACGGCTATTAACCTTCAGTGAACACACCTTAATTAAAATGAAACGAAAGTGGCCAAATCTTATGTTTTTTTAAATTCAGTGGGACAAAATTTATAAAAACTCAAACGAAAGTGACCAATTTATGTAGTTTACATTTCTTTTATTTATTATTTTCCGATCTTCCCTTGATTAATAGCATTACGTTACTAGCTCCAATTGCAAATATGGTAGCTTGAAAGCTTCAATTTTTTTTTGGAATTATATGACGTTAATATTTGAATCGGCCTACCTTAACACTTATCTCTTTAATTTTATCAACAAATTGATGATATCTTTAATTAACATTTTCATAGTTGACAATGGCATAATTTCTATTTGCATGCATTTCTATTGTTACTTTGCCATCCGCCAATACTACGTTAGCCGATCTAGTGGTCCATTTGCTAGTATATAAAACCATAGATTAATAACTTTTAATTTTATGTATTTAAAAGAAATTAAAAGGAAATACAAAAATATCACATGTCATATTTCTATATGATAAAGATTTTTCAATTAGGGTGTGCACCCTATTTTGAAATATTTTCTTCATTTTCAGGCATAGAAGTTTTCAATCTAATTAAAATAATAATGTTTTTTAAAAAAATTAATCACTAGCATCCGATCTATTGATCGACTAATCCAGATCGAATTTTGCAGAGGTTCATTATGGGACAATCCTCCCAACCTAGTTTACTCCATATGTAAACGTTAAGATTTGAACATCTGACCTTATTTAAGGAATCTAATATATCTTATCCCATTAGATTAACTGATTATATATATATAAAAAATGTTCTTATATATATTCAATAGGTTAATTGATTAACATTTTTATTGAAATGTTCAATAAAAAGAATCAAAAGGTAAAAAAATGTTACATTTTCTAGTTATAAGTACAAAAAATTCTCACACCAACTTGCTCAGTAGACGAATATATACGGAAACAGCAATTCGTGGCGTTTTCTCTGCGTCATTTGTCGTAGCGGTTGAACACAAGGTTGAAACCGAAAATAATTTTTATGTATCATGCGTAGGGCTTAATTATCGCAGATTTAATCATTCATTTTTGTTTCACAAGTAGGGTTGTTTAGAAATACTCGCGGCAAAGAAAGCTTATTATGGTACGAAAATTGAGATCTTAGATTCAGTTCTAAGCAAATGGCGATCCAGCTGACAAACGTCCAAATGTGAACAGTGTGAAGTAACCAAAAAGAAGCAATCGAAAAGAGTGTATAAGTGTCAGCTGAATGTTGACGAGGTCTCCTTTTTTGCAAAAGAAAAGCCCAATAAAAGCGCAGCTGTTTCGGTCACTGAGTGAATGAGGCCCTTGACTCAGTCAGCGCTCAGTGCGCCAACAGCTAACCGCGAACTTAAGGGTTGAAAGACTTGTTTTGTTTCTTAGCAGAGTCTTATTACTGGTATTTTTTTCTTCGATTTTGCTAATTATGCAATGGCATTTGCTTCAATTTACTGTTTTGTTTTCATTATCGGATGCGTTGAGGATTGGAAACGGGAAACTTGTTTACAAATGGAATTTCTCTAATGGCGGCATTGAGTTTTTATAGGTTTTCTCTTCAGTCTTTTGCTTCTCCCTTTTTACAATTACTAAGTGAGTTTTTGTGACAGAACTCTGGAATTGTTTTCATTAGCTTCGTCTTCTTTTCTTATTTCTTCCGAATAAACAAAATGTGCATTCTTAACTTTAAAATTACGCTAGTTTGAACCGGATAAAACAGATGGATTAAACTGCTGAAGAGGGTTAAACTGAAAATGCTCTTTAAAATTAATAATTGTTTGAACTGAAAATTTTCACATGCTGTTATCTCAGCATTTTGATAAGGTTCCAATTATACAATGCTGGGAACGAAGAGAGGGTTAAACTGGAAACTCTAGGGGAAGGAAACAGGGTGATATATGTGTGTGTGTGTGTATATATATATATATATATATATATACATATACTTACATACGTAACATCTTTTCTGTTTTCACCAATTTTCCTGGTTCTTTTGGTGCTCTTTCAACCTTTCTAGAATGGCTGTTCTCTTTTTTTTTAATCTTGGAATCATAAATTTCATCAAATCAGTCATATCGGTAAATTGCATTCTAAGTCTTGTAAACTCATATTACCCGCCAATGCACTATTAGTGTAGATATATGATATCAATTTCATATTTTCCTTTTTGGATTATTTTGAAAGTTATTGTCAAGATGGATTTATTGACCACAGGAGAATTTATTTATTTATTTATTTTTGATGGGCAGATAAAGCAGCTTTAATCTTGGCGACTGCTTTATCTATGACACTGGAAATATTTATTGGTTTTGGATGCAAAATTCAGGTTTCTCGCATCCATGATCTTATATCCTCTAAGTTAGCTTCATATCTCTGTATGATTGACAAATGATCTTATTGCTTACGTTCAACTAACAGGATATTTGACCAGAAACAACCCTTTTATTTATTTTGAATGGGAAGAGATGGGTTTATCTAGCCAATACCTTTGGGAGCAGCTTTAATCTTGGCAACTGCTTTGTCTGCGTCACTTGAAATATTTATTGGTTTTGAATGCAAAATGCCATTTTCTCACATCCATGATCTTTTGTGGTATAAGTTAGCTTCACATCTCTGTATGATTGACAAATGATCTTATTCATTATGTTCAATTCACAGGATATTTGATCAGAAACAACCCTTCTTCTTATGTCTGATCATTGCAAGCCACAAAAATAATGATTATTGGTTTTGACCAGACTCAATTCATTTTTACTTAAGCATAACCATGGGCTGAAAAAGTGGAAGAAGATCGATAACATATGCGTGCAAGGCATAAGTTGATGTGACTATTTCAATTCCTTTCCGCTCAACCATCTACAGGATGACAAAAAGGAATCTTGGCCATGTGCTGGTGTTTCAAAGTTCATTGTCTTACTCGTAATTTCTAAGTTTGCTTGTAAAGAAAAACAACAAATTGGTAAATCCTAGCCGAGTTGGTTCATGGTCCTTTCTGTTTTCACTCTACTTGCACATGATTGTAAATAAGAAAACATGTTTGCGGTCTTCAACCTATCTTGTCTTCCTTCCCTTATCCTTGCATTTATTCTGAGTAATAACAAGTGAAGCATATACTGTGAGGACATCTAGAAGACAGTGATAAACTGGAGGATTTCGAAGGTGAGTTTAGGCTTTTCAAAAGACCTGGGGAACTTGGGGTCTTTTTTTTCACGCCAATATGTTCTTGTTGGAGTTTTGAGGTCACCACTACTAGAAGATTAATTCATTTTATTTATGTACCAGCTGAATGTGAAAAACCTAGACCTGCCTGCTGCATCACATGCTCGGGTATCAGTCTTACCGTTAAAAACCATGATAGATGCCGCATTAGGCTGTATTGGTTAATGCGTTAAACAACATTTTTCTTATATTTTACAGCTTATTCTGTATTTTTCTTGATTGAAACATACTGCATTCTCTACATGTTCAGTTGTTACTTTCCTTTTCATTTTCCAGAGTCCGTCAACAACTGGTTGAGTATTCTAGTTTTGAAACAAGGATAATACAAAGTATATCTCAGGTGTTATACTGCTATACGAAGACAGGAGAGGAATATACTAGAGCTGCGTGTAACAATGGTCAATTCCTGATAAGCATGCTTTCACCAAAGCAAGAAACGGTAAACGTGCTGAGAAATCTATCATGTATTTTATTTGGTCATGTTATCTTTAGATTTTCTTTCAATTGATACGAAATGAAAGCCACTGATATTGTTCTGCAGCCATTCTTTTTGAATTAAATGTCATCACTTATATATCAGATTGTGTAAACCATAGTTTGGATCAGGTTAGTCAGAAAAAAAAATAAAAGGAAAGAAACAACATCATAGCCTTCTTTTGCATGAATTAGATCCTTGTTCTTTCCAATTGCTGCTACAGCTAGCTTGTTTAGTACATGATCATGTTAATGGTTCTAACCAAAATTAACCAGCTTTGTCTGCCTCAACAAATTGTTTGTTCTATGCTGACTAACAAGCAAAACTTTAATGGCTGATATTTTCAGTTAGAAGATGATCCAGTAGCTAAAATTTAGTGGATACTTGAACCAGGTATCTTCCAGGATGCGTTTTTTTGCCATGGTGGTGAGTTGAAATCTCCTAAACATTATTAGACTTAATATGTGCCTGGGATTTTCATTAATGCTGTTTTAAATTTTGTTGAACTTGAAAACTGGTTTTTTTTCCTGAGCTATTCTTCCTAAGGTTTTATTTGTATTTTAAACTTGGAAGTTATGTTGAATCTTAGTGTTACCTTCTGAATTCATGTTTATCGAAGTGAGGCTTCTGTCCTGTTCTAGCACTTGTGGAAAGCTACATATGAGAAGGTTAGATTCTGCTTGATAAATGGGTTAGGGTTACCTATTGCTTTGTTTCATTCTTCTACCTTGTTGGTTCTCTTTGTTCTTCTTACTTGTCTATTAAGGAGTATTGATCCATTTGTGTTCTATCAATTTCCACAAAACTTCCTTGTAACCTTGGAGGCTCTAACACTGCACTTGCTTTGACCAGTGGGTGCAGAACTCCTTACATGAAAAATTGATGTGATGGATAACCAGAACAACAACTAAGATTGGTACATGTTAAGGGTTATTTTATTTTGGGGGTGGGGGTGGGGGTGGTCTGAATTGTTTTTTGCATCACTTTGTTATTCATATTCATGGTTTCAGGAACACCCCATTCCAGATCTTCTATGGTGTAATTTCTAACCAATTTGCTGCCGTGGATGCCATTATAAATGGGAAAGAATCATTTGCCTGCCTGGTCATGCTTTAAGTTTAACCTTGAATAATATGCCAAATTATGGTTTCTGTGATTTGAGATATCATCTTCAGTGATTTATTTCCTTTCTTTTTTAAAAATAATTTGAAAAACCATTTTTCTGAAATTAAGGTCTACCAAAAGTTTCATTTAATTCCAGTTTTTTCTGTGGGTGGGGCAAGTGGGGTGGATGGGTTGGGTGCGAGGGTGGCCTGAGCTGATCGGGGGAATAAATGCAATCATCCGGAACTGAATGTTGGTTAAGAGAGGGTTTCTCACAAAAAAAAAAAAATCAAGTCATTCCATCGGGTTTGCTAAGACGGCATTATCGGAGTTGCATAAAGGATTAAAAATTTATTTTCAAGGTTGAAACAACATAGAAGCTTGCTAGGTTCATTGTTTTCATTCTTCCAGCAGGTATAATTGCTTTTTCCTAGCTTCTTCATTTATGAGGGAAGTGTTGAAAACCCTGTACACTATATGATTCTGGTAGACAAGAAGGTGATCATCATCTGATTCTAACCGTACTGCTCTAGATAGATTATTTCAAATGATGTTACACTTGGACCATTGTGCCTAATCATGTTATGTTTATATCCATGCATAGTCACATAATTTTGACTCCATTAAGTACTATTTGAGCCATGTCTTTCCCTTCCTTCAGCCTTGCAGAACAAATTCATTTTATTTTGTACTTTAAAGCCCCACACTACCAAAAAAAAAAAAAAAAAAAAGAAGAAAAAAAGAGAGGAAAAACATAAAAAACAAAACAAAAGAACAATAAGACAAAAAGAGGAGCCCTTATCTCTCCTTATGGCTGCACTTCTTTACATTTTGTTCTTTATTCTTTTCCATCATTGTTTCCTCAGCAGGTATGTATGCTCATTTCTCTAGCATGTTCTACAATGGTTAAGCTTCCACAAGGGCACAGATCAACATCATGCAGGTTGACTGTAAAATTCTTCGAGGCTACTTCAATGATATTTTATTGCATAATTTTGAAGCTGTTTGAATCTTATCCTGAGAAATTGATGATCCAAAAAAAGTAAATTTTGCTGAAACTCGATGCATCTACCCACAATATAGATTAAATTTATTAATTTTGCATTCTTAGTGTAACACTTTTATATTGCAGGCATTCAGAAATTTTATTGGCTAAATACTTTGGAGGTTTTAAAACTGTGAGTTGGGCAAGACATCTCGTGACACATTCTTCTTTAGAGAATTGGTCCCATGGTGATATGGAGATTGTAGATTGATGCATACTTCATCACAGAACTTTTCTGTCCCAATCAGTACTTTCACATGCGAGTCATCAACAATTTTATAGAATATAAATAATTACAAGCCTTGAATACTGCAGCATATCTTAATTATGCTTAGATGTTGTATGATTTAGATTACAGAGCTCTTATGTTTCCCTATCTGAATGTTCATTAAGATTTTATAGCTTGCATAAACAACATTTTTGGGGGGAAATCTGTCCTGCATAAACTAGATGAAAATGATATGCACACTAAGGGGGTCTGTTAATTGACTTGAGATAAATATATGCTTAATTGATCCCTGAAATGAATTGAGGAAAAGAAAGTAAAAGGAGAGCATTCTTCCTATAAGTTAATCACCCCACACACAAGGAAACCGACCTGTCTTATTTTATGTTTGAAATGAGCACTGAGATTGCCATGATGCTGGGGACTTTCCTTTACGAGTTCATATTACTAATTTGTGTCTTTGGTTTAGATGCCTCTCATAACAGTCTTTTGCTAAGCTTCTATTAGCTAAACTCTAAAAGTTTCTACGGAAGAAAACAAAAAAAATCTTAATAAAAATAGGCTTTTACAGTTAATGCCTTAAGCAGTAGGGTAAAATGATGCTTTTTTTAATATAATATATATTTAGGATAAAGAAGCCATGCAAGTATCAGCTTCATTTGTTCATTTGTAGTGCAAATGTTAATATTGAGGGAAGAGGGGATTTTACAGCAGATGGTAAAAGAAAAGGAGAAGAAAAGAAAAGAAAAGAAAAGAAAAGCACAAAAAAGAGGGCTGGTAATTATTAGGACTGGAAGGGCAAAAGTAAGGTTTGTTAGAGATGAGATTCCCTTATGGAAGGTGACATATGCAAGTGGTATTGAGAGAGGAAAAGGGGAGAATAGAAGAGAAGCTTTTGGTTTGTCTGATTGTGTACCAGAGGGGGAGATTTTAAATTAAAAAAAGATGTAGTCTTTTTTAGTAGGCAAATGGGATGTATACAGTATATTGTACCTTAAGCCTGCAACTCTCACATATACTTTCTGAAAGCTTGGGGGATATACCCACAAGCACTGCACTTCTACTTTCATTAATCCCAAGGCTCCCTTCTCTTGGTCTTTCTTTCTCTTTTAGGTTGAATATCATGACATGGATTATCATAATCTTTTTTCTTTTAATAGCTGTTTAAAGAGTAATATGGTATTGTATTCCATTGATTCCCGAAAAATTGCCTCATAATCCATTTGTTACCTAGCAATAATTTAATTCAATTAGGCATTTGTAGTAGTTCAATTTGAGTTTCATTTGCCACTTGATCAGGCTTAACACTTGGTAAAAAAAGTTAGTCCAAATTAAAGTGACATAATACGGTTAAAGTTAATTGGGGTTCAGTTATAATATAAAAATATACGTAGATACCTAAATCACTAATTTCTAATTGATAATGGGCTGATTTGAGATTAAGATTAATGTGCAAATTTATTTGCTAGGGTTATTATCTTTAAATTATGATATACCATCTATTGACATATGAGTGATGAAAAATACAAATTTGAGATTTTAACATAATGATTCAAAGTTTTTAGTTTATCGATGGATTCAGATATATTTTCACATTTAATTGATCGTTCTTAGCGATTTGACATGATATATCTTACCTCATTAGGTTTTATATTAAACTATTATAATTCTATCATAAACTCAATTATTTGTTCTCAAGTTACGGTAGAACATATGAATATTCCAATTGAGCTTGTTGCACAAGTGTTGTGTACATTTGTTGAAGCGAAACAAATGGATTGGATTCGGTATGTCATTCAGTCAAAGCAAGTTATATGAAGCAGCCAAAAGCTGTAGAAATGGGGACGTGCACAGAAATTGATAAAGGGTCATCAAGGAAAAACAAAAAGAAGTGATCGACCGAATTGTTGATTCAAACTTTCAAAGTTATAGGCAGCATCTTTGTCATAACCGTTGACATTTGTTTCTTGTTTTGGATTAGTACCACACCTATATAAGAGCCGGACCACCAACACACCAAGAGCAGCAATCAACTTCGTAAACCTTTTTTTCACTCGTCACGCTTACAAAAGGTTTTCACGGCAGGCGCTCCTCTTTACAACAAAAAGGCTACATCACTTGCTTCGTTTACTACATTACATAATGGGGGGGGGGGGAAGAATTTCTTGGAAACTGGTTTCACGTCCATCTTTAAACGGTATTCGATGCGCGAGGGCCAGCTGAGGAGGTAAAGGGGGTAATGTGAATTTGTGAAGAAAACTACTACTACTAATATATATGTGTATGTTTGTACAAATAATGGTGGGGTATGATTTTACGGAATCGAATCTGATTGACAGGGATTAGTTAAATTTGAACTATTGTGCAATTCAAGTATTCTAATGTTTAACTTGGACGTAAACGATGTTCAAATTGGATTCCATCTTTTGACTTGGGTTAGTCAAGACATTCGGGTAATTATATATTATTTATACAGGCAAGCAGTTGGATTTTAGACTTTATTTTTCCCATCTTTGCCATTGTATCTACCTTTTGTAACACTCTAGAAGAAGAGAGACAAAACTTGCATTATTAATTCATTTAGTTATTCGTGCTCTACAACAATAATTGGGGTAAATTACATATTTAGTTATTTAATTATCATTTTGATTTTAGTTTTATTTTGGTCATTTATTGTTAAAATATTAATAAAATTATTGACATAGTATTTTTCAATAATGATTTGATATTATCTTATTATGACATATCAATATTATTGTTAATATTTTAACAACGAATAACCAAAATAAAATCAAAACATAATATTATAATTTAAAAAAATGATCAAAATACAATTAAAATAATGGTTGAAGTGACTAAATATAAAATTTAGTCTAATAATTAATAGATGGGGACATTTAGAATTGGTGCTATTTTATGCCCATGCCATGAATTTCAACAGTTTGGTGTTATTTAGTGAACATCCGTTTTGGGTATGAGAAATTATCCTTACGAGTATTGTATTGAACCGTTGGTATTAGTAAGAAAGACAAATATGGTCTCGCTCTAGACTCTACCTACTGCCCCTCTGTATGTGCTCCCACTGGCTTAATTATCTCAGCTCTATTCTGTTTGTACGTATTTATTTCTACCGATCGAGAATAGATAATTTTTGTTGTGTAATAAATGAAGGGTAGAGTGGTAATTGTAGTGCATGAATGACAAGTATGACAATTTGCATGAAACGTGTAGGGTAGGGTCGGAGAGAGAATAGTGGCATTATCATTCACATGCATGAAAGAGCAAGACTGCAGAATATTCTTTGCCTTTGCTCCTTTTTTAACTTCTGTTTCTATCCAAATTCCATTATTAAATATATAGAAAGTAGAGTCGATCTTATCTTCCATGTTCTTGCTTTCATACTTAGCAACAAACAAATTGAAATCTAACCGTAGGGCTCGCCATTAAATATTACACCAGATAATTAGGGCATTGTTTTCATTCTGAAAGGGATATCACAAAATTATTATTTTCCCCCTTTTTTTATTTCAACAATCACCCCAGGCTTCCGAGGCTGGGGCGTAGGGCTCGGTGAATCCAAAACCTTGGGGCTTCAACAGCGGGTGGCCTGTCTCAAAGTGCTGCAACTCCACTCCGACAGTGCACGTTAACACATCTCTCGCGTTTATGCTATAGTTAACATTCCCATTACCATTGCCACCACTATGATGTTGCTGGTGATGGTCTCTAGTCAAACCAAGAAAGTCCCTGGTGAAACAGTCGCTGGTCTTTTGCCACGTGGACAGGTCTGCCGTCGTGAAACCTGAGAAATCCGGGGATACATGACTCGCCATGCCGTAATGATAATTGTTGTTGTTATTTATCTGCGTGGCGGTGCATGCACCAACGGTGGTCGCCTTTTGAAGGAGTGCAGTGGCTGACATGGCAGCATTGAAGGGTGGATTGTTGCTAACGCGGCGGGTTTGGAAGGGAGAGGTGACCAGGACCTTTGGAGGAGGCGGTTCTTGGAAGTATGGCGCGAAATGTTGAGACTCAGGCTTGACTTGAAGTGGGCTATTAGGGTTAGGGTTAGAGGTTTGAGTAGGGTCCCATGGGTTAAGAGAAATAGGGTTTTGGAAAGGGAAACCCAAAGATGAATAGGGGGCTGGATTCGTGCCGGCCGCGGCGGCAAGTTGGTTGGCGGAGAGTCTTGCACTTTCTTCAGCCAATGCATCACAAAACGCTCTGTGAGTTAAGAAGCTATCCTTCCTGTAGGAGGTTTCACAAAGTCATCATAATTAATAATCGCATTAACAAGCAATGAATTTAAGGAAATGAATCAAACAGTTGTGAAAGTGATTGTGGGATTTTGACACAAGACAGAATGCATGTTCTTGTTTCTGCAACAAAAAAGCAAAATATCGAAAAGGTTCAATCCTACGATCGTGCATGCGCATTGGATAGACTTATGTCATAAAGTTTTACAGAAAAAAATAAAGGAGAAAACTACCTTTTAAGAGAGAAGAAATATGCATGGGCATTAAATTGATGTGTATATGCATGCAGAGGTGGGTTAAAATTTCAAGAATATGATAAAAATCATGATGGAAAGTGTTGGTATTTGAAGCTAGAGCTCTTCCATGCATTTGTAAACAAAGATGTGCAGTTGAAACGTAAATCTAATTGATGGAGCGCATGGGAAAAAAAAAGGCAAAATCAACAGCAGATATTGTTGCAGATTTATCAGTTCTACATCATGATGAGAAAATTCAGAGTTTCAGTATTTTCTGCAAGTAAATAATGGCATACTACATGAAAATTTTGTCACGGATTTCTGAAACTATGAAATCCCAAAAGCAACAATTAAGCTTCCTTTTGCTTTTTTCCTTTGGATATTCATCATTATTTTTGAGACTACAGTCCACCCTATTAAAAGGCATCAAAGGAGAAATTAAAACCACGTATATCGATAATGGAA
Organism: Hibiscus syriacus; assembly: GCF_006381635.1. Classification (NCBI taxonomy): domain Eukaryota; kingdom Viridiplantae; phylum Streptophyta; class Magnoliopsida; order Malvales; family Malvaceae; genus Hibiscus; species Hibiscus syriacus. The sequence continues at coordinate 436,950 of NW_024062788.1, read as the reverse complement.
AATAAGAGAAGAAAATCAAGGTTAATATATAATTTACTACAGCTGGTTAAGATTTCAGAGATTTTGCTTTCTGTTTCTCTAGCAAGGGTTACCCGGTAGGCAGTAACAGACACTTGTATATTAATGGTATCCACTTCGATGAAACGAAGCCTGGCACTGCATTTAATTAAGTTCCAGATATGTTCCATGCATAAGCTCACCAACTCTTGTGTAAGAGGAACAACTACTACAAGAAAACAAAAACCTCTGCCCCCATCCAAGCAAGGAAACAAAATCGGCCATAAACACACAAAAAAAGGGAACAAAGAGAGAAAGGAATACCTTGAGAAAAGGGTTCCACAATCACATCGATATTCTCTTGTTCCACAGGTCTTAGAATGAGCCTTCCAATCCGATTGAACAGCATAGATCTTTGAGCATTTCTCACACTTCCATTTCTTCTCACCGTGTTTTCTGCAAAAGTGTTTCTTGATGCCAGTAAGATCACCTAAAGCCCTCGATGGATGGTGGTGGACGCACGTTGGCTCAGGACAAACATAGGCTTTCTTTTTTACATCTTTGATGTTCCTTTGCTTCAGCTTCCATGGAAGGTTATGGCCTCTTCTGTGAAGCTGGAGGTTCTGATCTCTCTGGAAACCTTTGTTACAGATCTCACATATGAATCTGTTGGTAGCCAATAGCGTATTTGGAGATAAAGCAATCACTTCAGAATCTGGGTCTGTAAATTATTAGCTTCAAACAATTAAAAGACAAATTCTAAAAGAAATTTCGAAAGAGATCATAAAAGAACAAAAGTCTTACCAGGGTTCCCAGGTAGGCCTCTCTTCTTCTTAATTTTTTGAGGAGAAACGGTTGAAACAATAGGATTTAAGCCAGCTTGAGCTCTTGTGGACATAGTTGGAGGAGACATGAAGAAAACTCCAAGAAAGAAAAACACGAAGGCAATCCCAGAAGACTAGTGTGATGCTCCTCTCTTTGTTTTATCTGATATATGTTGTTTCAAAGAGTGACCACTTTACACCTTTAAAAGAAACAACCAAGACAGACCAGAGAACAGCAAAGGGTTGGTCATATAATATAGAATAGAATCCCCTAGCTCTGGACACAAACTAAACACGTACAGCTTTGTTAATGAACAGGTGGCAGTGACATGTACATACAGAAAGACATCATTCATTGGGGGGGGGGGCAAAAGCAAAATCTCGTGAAGGTGATGATGGGTTATTCTCCAAGTCGCTGTCTAGCCATGGATTGCTCTGAACAACCTGCCAACGCAATCCAGATTACATATATATATATATATATATATATATATATATATATATATATATATATATATATATATCTATTTCTTAGTAAACCAACCAGAGCTGAGAATTGCTCTCCCCATGCAATCAAAACATGAGGAAATACAAACAATAAAATGGGATTCTGTTCTCTCTAAACATCTACCACTCAATAGCCCTCTCCTTGCTATCCATTTATATGTATATAAAGATTCACAGATATATAGATTGAGAGAGAGAGTTTCAGTAGCAGGGTAGAGGGCAGAAGGTGATGATTAAAGTGGAAGACTAAGGAGAGATTAGAGAAGGGTTGGTAAAACTAGATAAAATCAATTTCCAGGGAAGAAAATGTAATCCAAAGAGAAATAAAAAAAGGTTTAGAATTCTACCAAAGGGAAGAGAGAAGAGGCAGCTCAAAACAAGGACTAGAAGAACCTCTCACCCCACTTGATTTCAGAGTCTTTTTGGCAATAAAATTATGTCCATTATTATTTTAATACTAATACTTTTGTCTTGTGAACTCAGACGTTGGCACTTTCTATCTTTTCCTTTACTCCTGTTATAAAACACCCAAACCCTAAAAGGAATGTGTCGTAACCATCTTTCGGTTGGGCCTCGGAATTGGGCTTCGACTTGAAAAATGTGGATTGGAGTCGCCACCGATCATTTATTTAAAAATAAATGTGTTGATCGGATACCCTATTTCTTACATGATCTGCGTCTTACCAGAAATATGTCGGGCTCGGGAGTCGGTTACGGTCAAGGAAGAATTAGCACATTTGAACCGCCCTTTCGGTACTACGTAATTTCCAGTTGTCTTAATTAAGAAAAATGACAAGTTAAATTAAAAGGTAAAGTTTCGACCCCAATTACTTACCCTTGATTAATTTGAAAATATCCTTAAAAAATCGAGAAATATGTTAGATAAACAAGGTAAAGAAAACAAATAAGATAAAAGGGAAAAATAAAATAAATAAAATAAATAAATAAGATAAAGGAAAAAAATAGTAAAGTAATAATTATATATAGTAATATTTGAAAAAGGAAAATATATATATATACATCAAAGTATTAATAAAATAAATAAGCTATATATATATACACCAAATATTTAAAAATAGAAAAGCTACCCTCTCACTTCACCGAAAGTGAGGGGCTTTAGTCAGAAATAAGACAAAAAAATGGGTCCTCTAGGTTAGTAATATATAATATAATGTTTAATAATAATAATGATAAAGACATAAGGTTTTTAAAAAAATAATATAATAATAATAAATAAATAAACGAAAATAATATATATATATATATATATATATATATATATATAAAGTTATAAGATATATTACGTAAATAAAAAAATAACCAAATAAAAATAATTAATAATATATATATATTAATAATAGGTATATAAATAAACTATTAAAAGTATATAAAAAAATATATAACTAGATAAAGATAATTACAATATATATAGTAATAATAGACTTATAAGTAGAATATTAAAGAAATATATATATATATATATAATAATAAAATATAGTAAAAGAATGAGAATAATATAAAAAATATATATATACATATAATAATAATAACATGAATAATAAAAATGAATGAATAAAATATCCATATAATAAATAAAGGGACTAATATAGATTTTTAAAAAGCTCTTCCCCTCCTTTAACCGAAAATCAAACCGGTTTTTCAAAATAAGCCTCGGGGTAGTTCTAGGTTCGAAACTTCGAAACCCTACCCATTTTGGTCATCGGCGCAACCCACGTTTTGGGTTATTCGAACCAAATCTCAAGAAAAATAACGTGCACATGCAAAAGAAAGAAAAAAAAGAAAATGCTACCTTTTATTTCCTTTTCGAATCCTTTACAATAGTTTTGCTTTTGTATATTCCCTTGCTTTCCTCTATGTTTTGTGTGTAAATCATGTCCTACAATGGTGAGTTACAATGGCTATTTATAGTGTGGATCCTATCTTTAGGAATTTAAATAATAGTAGAACTCTATCCTATTTTTAGGAGTTTGAATCCTAGCAAAATTTTATCCTATTTTTAGGAGTTTGAATCCTAAAATTCTATCATATTTTTAGGAGTTTGAATCCTAGTATGACGAAAAATGTGTGTTGACAACTGCCCCTCTTTGCCCATAGTCGTGTAACGGGGATAGGGCAAAGATTAAAAGACACACTTTTCGTTCAGTGGAGTTGAAAATTAACTCTGATGTTTCAATAACTCCCTGTCGAATTGAGTTACGGATGACTCCTCCATCGTGAAGTCGAGTTCATCTTGAAATGATATGAAATTAAAGCCGTAGTTCGGAATTTGAATCAGCACGTGGCTTCCCGTTACCCTTCAGCCTTCTTCTCGGTTTAAAGACCTTGGATCGGAATCGAACTCAAAAATCTTCATTGACAGATAGCTTTTTCTTGACTTAAGCTATGCTGCTTGAAAATGGTTGCTTGTCACTAAGGCACGGCTAACCCAGGTCCTCTTCTCGACTTGAAAACCTCGACTGCAACCGGAAAGTAGTGCGATTGATGTGTCATCGAGCTGAATGGAGTCGAACTCGATAATTTTGATGGCAGATAATCCTTCTTTGAGTTGGATATCCTTCATCGTGAAGTTGAAATCCAAGTAAGTAGCATTGTTCCAAGTCCAATATCCTCCGTCGTGAAGTTGAAATTGGCTCTGGAACTGGGAAATTATTTGTTGACAACCATCCGTCCCTTCGTTGTGAAGTTGAACTTGTGTTGTCTCGAGTCCAATATCCTTCGTTGTGAAGTTGAAATTGAATCTGAATGAAATTTTATTGACAAGCAGCGGTCCCTTCGTCGTGAAGTTGAACTTGCGTTGTCTGGAGTCCAATATCCTTCGTTGTGAAGTTGAAATTGGCTCTAAGATTGGGAAGTTGTTGTTGACAAGCAGCGGTCCCTTCGTCGTGAAGTTGAACTTGCATTGTCTGGAGTCCAATATCCTTCGTTGTGAAGTTGAAATTGGCTCTGAGATTGGGAAGTTGTTGTTGACAAGCAGCGGTCCCTTCGTCGTGAAGTTGAACTTGCGTTGTCTGAAGTCCAATATCCTTCGTTGTGAAGTTGAAATTGGCTCTGAAATTGAGAAGTTGTTGTTGACAAGCAGCGGTCCCTTCGTCGTGAAGTTGAACTTGCGTTGTCTGGAGTCCAATATCCTTCGTTGTGAAGTTGAAATTGGCTCTGAAATTGAGAAGTTGTTTGTTGACAACCAGTCGTCCCTTCGTTGTGAAGTTGAACTTGTGTTGTCTCGAGTGCCACGATATCCTCCGTCGTGGAGTTGAAATCGCGGATGGCCCCTTCGTTGTGAAGTTGAACCTTGACTTGAATATCCTTCGTCGTGAAGTTGAAATCCAAGTATTGTATGTTGCGGGTGGACACAATTCCCTTCACCGTGAAGTTGAAACAGTGGAGACCCCTTTATTGTGAAGTTTGGCTTCGAGCTAGATATCCTTCGTCGTGAAGTTGAAATCCACTCTCGAGCAAATTGTGTCGTTTTGAGTTCAATATCCTTCGCCGCGAAGTTGAAATTGACTCTAGCTAAAACCTGAAAAAGTTATGCATATATGTGATGCTATGGATGCAATGCTCTTAGGTGTGCCTAAAATGTATATGCAACATATGTTATCTTGGGGCTTTGGAGAGAAATCTCGATCTCCAGTTGCCTATCTGGAATCTTGATTCTTGAATCTTCAAATTTTGATCCCTGATCTTGAATTCTTCAAATGTTCAAATATGATATGCACATTCTATTTTTGATTTGAGAAATGCTTCTCGACCATCTCAAGTATGTGCCTGAGCTGAGTGTAACGGTTCAGATGATGCTTCAAAAGAAGTTATCTTGAAAGAGATAGAATTCGTTTCAAGGGAAACGATCTCAAAGATATCTGTTGTTTCATGAGAAACGGTCTCAAGGGAAACAAAATTATGTTTTAAGGGAAATAAATTTGAAGATTTTGTGTTTCAAGAGTAACTGTCTCAAGGGAGACAAAATTTGTTTTAGGGGAAATAAATTCAAAGATTTTGTTTCAAGGGAAACTGTCTCAAGATAGACGGAATTTGTTTCAAGAGAAACTGTCTCAAGAGAGACAAAACTTAGTTCCAAAAGAAACTGTCTCAAGGGGGACGAAATTTGTTTTAGAGAAAACATATTCAAATATTTTATTTCAAGGGAAACTGTCTCAAGAGAGACAAAATTTATTTCAAGGGAAACTGTCTCAAGAGAGACAAAATTTTGTTTCAAGGGAAACTATCTCAAGAGAGACAAAAATTTATTTCAAGGGAAATGTTTTCAATGTTTATATTTCAAGAGAAACTGTCTCAAGGGAGACAATTTGTTTCAAGGGAAACTGTTTCATGAGAGACAAAACTCTTCTAGTGAAAACGGTCTCAAGCGAGACAAATCTTGTTTTAAGAAAAACAATCATGAGTGAAATAAATCTTCTTTCGAGTAAAACAGTCCCAAGTGAGACAAAGTCTGTTTTAAAAAAGCAATCTCAAGTGAGATAATCATCTGCATTAAATGAGACTGTCTCAAGCGAGACAGAATTTATATTGGAAATGTCGAATCTGAAAATGAATGTCAATCTTTCTATCTGTCGAGTTGGTTGAAGTGTAGCTTCTTGCTGCTGAGCTAAGCAACCGATATCAATTTGTAAAGGTGCTTTTGAATCGAGTATCCTTCGTCTTGAAGTCGAAACTTGACTCTAAAAGCTGCAAAAATTGTGTATGTGGGAAAAAAATGACAAATATGATGTTCTAAAATGTATGCATAAGATGCATGTAACATGAATTGGTTATGTTTTATATCCTGAAAAAGGTCTGATAATTTGCATTAGGATGTTGAATCCCCAAAGATGCCCCAATATCCAAAAATACCCCAATATTTGATGTTGAATCTCCAAAGATGCCCCAAATGTTCCTCATTTCTTGCTTCAGCATTGATTCTGAGCATGAGTTTTGTGTCTAAGAGTCACATGTCATTTACCAAGATCCACTCTAGAGAGACTGTCTTGTTTGAAAAAAAAATGTTTTTTTTTCTCTTTTATTTTCAAAGTTCTGAAAATATCAATAAAGAGTTTCGAAAAATGTTTAATCCAAAGTTTTGAAAATATTGTCACTTTCATGGTTTTACAATTGAGATGAATCATAAAACTAGAGTTCATCGGATATCAAAGAATTAATTACAATGTTAATCCTTCAATAAATTATAGCTATTTGACATACGCCAAGATCAAAGCTATTTATGGGAAATGGTCAAGCAAAGAAAGGATAAAAAGTCTCAGGTTATTGTGTTTGGTCAAAGGTTTGGCATTTTTGTTCATTTGATGCTAAATGGTTTGACATTTGATGCTCAAAGGTTTGATGGGGTAGCTTGCATGCTCATCTACTAGAAGTGTTCTCCGACTCCTAGCTTTTATGGTCACACTTGGATTGTGTGATGCCTTATCGAGGAATTTGTGTGATAACCTCAGTTGCACAATTTTTATATTCGAGTCACCTTTTCAGGTTTTCAACTCGAACACTCCTTTGGTTTCAAGACGTTATTCAGGATTTACGTCTTGAACCCCCATTTGTTATTTTTCTCTATCATACATTAATTACATTGTTTTTTGCAAACAAAGATTAATCCTGATGGGCTGGATGAAATCTGAAGATAGTCTCTTCTGTTTAGAAATCCATGTATGATTAGAAAGGAATTTTAAGGCACATAATGTAGGCCAGGGTTCATGGTTATGAAAGAAAAGGATAAATAGGCCCAAACAAGTGTTTCAGGGTGTTGAACCAATGATCAATTCATTTTGATGCCTTCAATCTTGTCTTGCTCAAAATGTCTCTTTCTCTTGATGCTCTATGATCTTTGAGTGAAGTGATTCGGGAATGATTGTGCTTGATCAATCTCGTAGTTTGAAGCTTGATGTGCCATTTGTCTTTAGGGAATCTTTGCATGTGCTTTTTGTCCCTTTTTCTTTTTGTTATTTTTTTTGCTTCTTTTCTTTTTTCTTTTTGCCCTTTTTGTTCTGATTGAATCATCGCACTTGGCATTTGGTTCACCTTTCGGTATCTCATCTGAAACAATGTTTTCACTCATGTGAGCAGATTTTCTCCATCTTGCCCCCCAGTGTGGAGGGTGATCCTTGGTTAGGGTTGAATCAGAAGAAAAAAATACTATAGGCTCAAAAGGGGACGCAAGGGATATATATATTTTCTCCTGTTGTGAAGGGATAAAGAAAGAAAGCCGTTCATCATTTCATACATGTAAGTCTTCACAGAAGAGGTATCCCCGGGGGGATAGATTTTCAGGATTAATTCTATTCACATGAAAACAGTGCAATTAATGCATGATAGAATTATTTCGAATGAATTATTTTTTCTGCTCCTTGCTCCCAACATGTCTCAATGTTCAGGCTCCTGGCGAGATGCCCCAAACTGTATCTTGGAAGAATGCTCATGTTCAAATGAACAACTCAATGCCTTGGGTTTTATTGGTAAAAAAGGTTAATTTTGAGTCTAAAAAGACAGTTGTGTGATCTTATTGACTCAAAGAAAGGTGTGGGTGTATCAAAAAGATAAAGGTAATGTTCAAGAATTTCAAATGGAGATAATGTCAAAATTTGGTTTTTTTGATAATGACAATGAGTTATTTTGGGTAAAGAATCAAGGTGTTTTATTCTAGGGTTTGAGACAGGGTAAGAAAGGTCTAATCTTGTCATATGTCAAAAATCTATAATTCTTGAAGAATTAAAAGAATCCTCAATTCATTTAATATTCAAAGAACTAAAGATTAAAATTTGTTCAATTGCTCCACCTTAGAAAGTAACATGAATTCAATCGTTTAAAAGATGTGTTCAAACAAAATAATCCTCTAAGTGCAAATGGTATATGCCATGCCCCCTTCTTCGGCAAGCGCCTTACAGTTTTCAGAAGAATGTTTGGGAATCCTTATGTGGCAACAACTTCAACATCGTAGCCCTTAGGAGATGGGTACTCTTTTCTCAGATCATCCTGGCAGGCTTAGTCCTACAATCAGCTGATCCAGCTCCCCCTGTACTGATTTCTGTTTTTCTTTAATTGTTAAAATCTGGCTTCCATGTGGTGTAATGTGGTTAAGACCACTTCATCGAATCCTCCGTGATTTAATTTCATGTTTATGAAAATGCTTAAAAATGTAGATGAAGATGCAAAAATGCAAGAATGCAGGAATGCATGAAATGTTCGAGGCATTGATCCAAGAAATGTGACTGTTATTATGAATAATCCTTATTGGGGACAAAAATGTTTTATCTTTTAAGAGAAAAAAATATCCTGACAGCTTCTGACATGTTGACTAGTCTTCTGCTTTCGTCTTTCACCGGTTGAATAACCTGTCGAACCGCTCCGGCCTCTCTGGATGAACCGTGAAAATGTTGAGTTATTTTTTGTACTGGTCCAAGAAGTCTCGAATGATCGCATCTCGAGCATTTTCTTTTGTTGAGCCTGTTCCCAACGAATTCGTCATTGGAGCCCTTAATTGATAGGAACTATGTGAAGTTCATTAATCTGTTTCTTGAATTCGCCGGCAATGGTCTCCAATTTCAGCTATCATTTTACCATAGTTGTGTTCAAAGGGACTTCCGAGATACATAACCTTCATCTTGCCCCTGCAACCTCTGCCAGTCAGTTCTTCAAAGATAAGCTTTCATTGTGCTTGATGTAGACCCGGTTCATTTTGGGTCTTTTATAATGCAGCAGAGTGATATACTCTTCAATTGTGGGCACCACGTCTTCTGGATTGAATGTGACACATAGTCGCCTTGTAGACTATCCTCTGTATTTTCATCTCTTGTATTACAACACCTTTGTCCATGGATTCAGATTATTCGAGTTTTAACAAACACGTTTTAGTGGATCAATGACCTCTTTTGAATGATGCAAGTGATGAAAATAAAATAAAATAAAAGAAAGATGAAAAGAGTTAGTGAGGTGAAAAATAATAAAAAATGATCATAAAAATGAAAGTCCTACCCATCATGATATCTACCTCACATGCTTATTATTCCTACCCGAACATGATCTCTATACCGCAAGTTGATTTTGAACAAGTCCTAACCGCATAAATTTCTAGTTCGCATGCTTTGAACATAAAGTAAACTAGGAAATAATTCTGGCATCCTAGGGTTTGGAATGAGGTTTTGGGTGGGCTCTAACTCCTTGTAGTCTCCCGGTTTAGGTTCTAAAAAAGGTACCCGAGTTATCCTTGCCGGTGCCCCATTGGGCTTGCCAGTCCCTTAGTCCTAAACTCATCACAGGCTTGTGTGGACTAAGTTAAACTCGAGAGGACACATTCCCTTATGTCTATGCGGAGAATAAATTCACACGAAGACATAAGATATATGAATCCCGAAGGCTACTTGCTAGGCATATGCGGTGAATAAATTCACACGAATACGTCGCTTTCACCCCCACTTAAAACGGGTTCGGAGCTCGGGTTTAGAGCCTTAGATGAAAAAATACTTTAAGGGCTGAAATCATTGAGAAAACGGTTAGTACAACTATTTACTCGAAAAAATATAATCAAAAGTAAGCAATAAGGATCGAAATGTTACCTTAAAATTTAAACTTACCCTTTTCGTTAAAAAGACAACTGAAAATTACCTAAGCCTGACTCACTTGAGAGTCCCCAGCGGAGTCGCCAAGCTGTCGTAACCATCTTTCGGTTGGGCCCCGGAATTGGGCTTCGACTTGAAAAATGTGGATTGGAGTCGCCACCGATCATTTATTTAAAAATAAATGGGTTGATCGGATACCCTATTTCTTACCTGATCTGCGTCTTACCAGAAATATGTCGGGCTCGGGAGTCGGTTACGGTCAAAGAAGGATTAGCACCTTTGAACCGCCCTTTCGGTACTACGTAATTTCCAGTTGTCTTAATTAAGAAAAATGACAAGTTAAATTAAAAGGTAAAGTTTCGACCCCAATTACTTACCCTTGATTAATTTGAAAATATCCTTAAAAAATCGAGAAATATGTTAGATAAACAAGGTAAAGAAAACAAATAAGATAAAAGGGAAAAATAAAATAAATAAAATAAATAAATAAGATAAAGGAAAAAAAATAGTAAAGTAATAATTATATATAGTAATATTTGAAAAAGGAAAATATATATATATACATCAAAGTATTAATAAAATAAATAAGCTATATATATATACACCAAATATTTAAAAATAGAAAAGCTACCCTCTCACTTCACCGAAAGTGAGGGGCTTTAGTCAGAAATAAGACAAAAAATGGGTCCTCTAGGTTAGTAATATAATATAATGTTTAATAATAATAATGATAAAGACACAAGGTTTTTAAAAAAATATAATAATAATAAAAATAAACGAAAATATATATATATATATATATAAAGTTATAAGATATATTACGTAAATAAAAAAATAACCAAATAAAAATAATTAATAATATATATATATTAATAATAGGTATATAAATAAACTATTAAAAGTATATAAAAAAATATATGATTAGATAAAGATAATTACAATATATATAGTAATAATAGACTTATAAGTAGAATATTAAAGAAATATATATATATATATATATAATAATAATAAAATATAGTAAAAGAATGAGAATAATATAATATATATATATACATATAATAATAATAACATGAATAATAAAAATAAATGAATAAAATATCCATATAATAAATAAAGGGACTAATATAGATTTTTAAAAAGCTCTTCCCCTCCTTTAACCGAAAATCAAACCGGTTTTTCAAAATAAGCCTCGGGGTAGTTCTAGGTTCGAAACTTCGAAACCCTACCCATTTTAGTCATCGGCGCAACCCACGTTTTGGGTTATTCGAACCAAATCTCAAGAAAAATAACGTGCACATGCAAAAGAAAGAAAAAAAAGAAAATGCTACCTTTTATTTCCTTTTCGAATCCTTTACAATAGTTTTGCTTTTGTATATTCCCTTGCTTTCCTCTATGTTTTGTGTGTAAATCGTGTCCTACAATGGTGAGTTACAATGGCTATTTATAGTGTGTATCCTATCTTTAGGAATTTAAATAATAGTAGAACTCTATCCTATTTTTAGGAGTTTGAATCCTAGCAAAATTTTATCCTATTTTTAGGAGTTTGAATCCTAAAATTCTATCATATTTTTAGGAGTTTGAATCCTAATATGACGAAAAATGTGTGTTGACATAATGTTATATTAAAAGTAAGGCTTGTTTTGCTTACTGCTAGATGATCCATTAGAATAGTAATCAGAAACTTAAAAAAAAGCTTCGAGTGGGTGGTAAAGGGCTAAAGGCCAGCGGCTGATACCCGTAGTCTACGGTAGTCGGTGTACACATGTTCATTTTTACATCCAAATCTTCTTCAGTTACTTATTTATTTTATTGATTATATTTATTCTAAAATTTTATTTGTGTTTAATTATACAAAAATTTTATGATTTTTTTAATTACTTACATATTTTATTGATTGTGACCTTAAAAAAAATTATATTATTAATAAATGTGTGAGGGGGCGCTACTGATAAAGGCATGGCTACCGTGAGGTATATCCCTTTCCCTTGAGAGTTTCAACCTTTTTCAAGTACCCCACAGTTAACATGATTGACTCTTATCAGCGCCTAAACCAGACACTACATTATTTGATAATGTAAAAGCAAACTCATATTTTCCGATACATTATTTGATAAAGGTGGGATTTTTACGTGTACAACAAGTAATTATTTTTGGCTTATGTTACCAAACCTTTTAGAATATGTTCTTTTATATCATATAAATATTGAAGCTACACCTCTTCTTGCGTCATGTCCACATTGATACTCAAAAATTGTAAACTTTAATGAATATCTTTCACAATGTATGTGTTTGATATAAAGTGCTGAAGCAAACCCCACCAAGGGAAATTTGGAAGGCCTTTTTCCTCCTTTCTTTAAATAACTTTAGTTATTCCAATCCTAAATGTAAAGCAGGGGAAGATAGCATGAAATTGGCCATATATTCCATCACCTTTCATTTGTCCAAGTCAGGTGATCTTTTGGCTCGACTAGTTTGCTTCCCAACAATGAGGTAGAAACAGAGGAGCAAACCCATGCAAACAAGTCCCCCTCAGCTAGGAGGAAGCCTGATTTGGCAGACTCGTTCAAAGGTGTTGAACCGGTACAATACAAAGTTGAAATAGAGTGGTCTTTGATCTAATTTTTAAGTCTGCTAGCCTTTTTGCAACCCTATCTTATTTTTTTTCTTTTTAAATATTGACTCCAAACTAGTGCCTAAAAAATTATTGCTAACAAGCCAATTCAAACTTTGGGTTTCCTTTTTTTTGGGGAAAAATCCAACAATTAGGGTCTAGGGATGGCCTTATAGTCTTTTTTTCTTTTGGCATTTCAAAATTATTTTTTTATTCTAACTTACTATTATTTTTATTTAATAAATATGAGATGAATATAAGGAAATATTTTTTCAAAGATTTAATTATTTGATAATGAATGCTTATATCTTTACACATGAATATATGTCATGTTTGAATCCGAGACTTCAAGATAAAACAACAAATCTCTTAAATCTTGAGATTGTTTGGTTCATGCTGATTTACTATTATGAATATAAACAAAACACATACTGCTCTGTTTTGGATGTGTAGATAGTAGAAAGGCTGCCATAACCAGGGGGTCCATGCCCTTATTCACGGGTTCTTCTATTACTAGATTCTCTCGTGCGATTTTGCCTCACTTGCCCCGCAAGTGCACAAAAAGAGTTTTTATTTTTAAATTAAGTTGTGGGCCAAAATTTTGGGTTTGTCTCTCTGTTTATGTCCTCTTATGTTACCAAAATTTGATTATTTTATATCATTAAAGCACAGACAGTATATTCGAACTTATAAACTTTAAAAATATCAATAAAATTAAGAGTGGGAGGATAATTCGAACTATTTTTATTTTAGTATCTAAAGACCTCATGCATCGTGAGGGTTAAGGCACATAGTGGTGATGTTGGGATTTAGGGTTGTTTGATGAAAAGATGCTCCAAGTTTCATCAGCGACCCTACTAAGAGTAGGCTTTTGTAAAGCGGAGAGAGTGGGCCAGGACTAAGCTCAACTTGGACTGGAAGTGGTGACCTTCAATTTCAGAGCCCAAAACAGCAGCAAGGGGTACCAAAGGTGGGGCCGACGACATTTAAATTGAGTCAGGGTCTCACAAGAAAGCTATAGACGTTATTTAGGCATTTCTTTTGTTTCTCTCTCTCTCGTTTATATACATCACCCTTCACACACACACACACATATATATATATATATATATATATGATATCTTTTCAAAGTATAGACAAACATGAAATTTATTGAGGGTAAATTATAGGAATTATTTTTTTCTTTTATATTTGAGTCATAATAAAAATTTACTCATATTAGTCATGTACTATTTAAGTTATGATTAATTTTTAATGAAAAAAGTAGCCTCTTCTTAGATTTTCTTTTTAACTTTTTGTTTAGGAGGCGATGACACCGTTCTTTGTGATAGAGAAGCGGCAACAGATGAATGGGTATTGCTGTTGTTGAAAAGTCAAACCTAGAAAGCTCTAAACTCAATCAAAGAACGAGAGAGAATAAAGAGGTGTGGGCGGTAACAAAGATGGGTAATGTAGGGAATAAGGTTGCTGGAAAATAAAAAACAGAGACTAAGATAATAAAGATAAATAAAAAGAAGATGAACATAAAATAAAGAACTGATAAATATAGAATGACTTAGCTAAATTAGGGTTTATGGCCAAAATCGTGGAGATGGCGGCGTGGATGATATTGCTAATGATGGAAATTAACGGATAAGTGTCCTACGAACCCTCCTAGTCATAATTAACTAGGTAAACTCGATAATCGGCTCTAACCAGTCCTCTTAATCGCAATGAAGAGGCAAACCAGAATGTGAAGATCTCTCTCACAAAGAACTTAATGAAAAGAAACTTCGAAGGTACAAGTAATCAACACTTGCAAGGATAAATTCTCAATGTATTGTATTCAAGGAAAAGATGTGCCTACAATGGTGGGAGGAGCCTCCTTTATATAGGGTGAAAGAGTCTTTGTTGAAGCATGACTAATGCTTGAAAATAATAATACAATAACTCTAAAATACTATCATAATTCCTACTAACAATAAACTAAAGATAATTGTTTTAACTCTATCTAAATATCTAATAAAATAATAAATCTAATTCTAAAAGATAATGCATCATGCTATATTAAATTATATTACAAATAATCAATAAAAATATTTAAAATTTGTAATATTTATAAAATTTTATATAGGAATTTTTGTATGCGTTGTCTTTACTAAGATGAGCGTATCTTGAGTTTTCGATATTGGATTGATACGATTCAAGAACAGTTGGAAAGCTAAGAGACAACCGGTCGTAACTATAGAAGACATCCCGACCAAATAACATTATAATCCCATTAAAAAAGCAATCTAAAGTCTATTTCTTTTATGTTATTCTTTTCCAAGGCTTGGTCGTGTAGATTAATTGGAAGCGTTAATCTATATGAAACATAAAAGAGAGAAATGTTAGAACCTTTTAATGATTCACTCACATTATAATTACCCAATAGATATGCTTTGAATCTTTGAGACTTTGTTCTTCTAATAGGTTCGAGTAAAAACATTAGTCCAAATAAGCATGTGTTGTCATCATTATGTACTCTGGTGCATATATCATTCCCCTCCCCTCAAAATGATTTTTACATGAATATGAAAATCCAAGAGAAAGAGAATTAGATGTATGGAAAGAAAAAATTGTAAAACACTTACCTGGATCAATGTGATGTGTCTTTATGCATTTTAGTTGAGTTTTCTTCCTTGTTGGAACCGATTTTGTGTTGTCTTGAGATCCTCTTTTGTACACCAGTCTTATAACATGGTGTTTATGTTGAAATTCAACTTGGCGTCGGCCACTATTGTTTTTCTTTATGACTGATTCATATGCTTTCTCCATGGTTTCACTCGTGTGTGGAGAAAAAAGAGTGTTTAAAAACCATGTCTTTGATACCAACTGATAGGAAAACGGCAGTGAATGAATGAATTATTGCTCTCATTGAAGAATCAAACTTAGAAAGCTCTAGAATCCATGAATAAAGCAAAATAATTTGAATGGAAGAAGAAGATGGAGTTGAAGAAGATGGAAATAGATGGATAACTATCCTATCGAACCTTCCTAGTCGCAATGAAAAGACAAACTCGATAAATGGCTCTAACGAGCCCTCCTAATCGCAATGAAGAGGCCAGACCCAAGTGTGAAGATCTCTCTCACAAAGAACTTGAAAAAACTTAATGAAAAAAAGCTTATAAGGCTCAAGTAATCAATACTTACAAAGATAAACTCTCAATGTATTGTATTCAAGAAAAAGTTATCACTACAAAGTTGAATGAAGCCTCCTATATATAGGAGAGGAGTTCTAAGTCCTCGAATCTATCGATCAAACTTGAATAATGGTTTTGAGGGGTCAAATAAAGTTCGATGGTTCTGAATTTTGGACTAGAAACTGCTCTTAGGACAAAGCTACTAGTAAAAATCAGCTCCAAATTCCTTCGTTATGATATGTGGATTGTTTTTTTTTGATTTTTCTCTATTTTTTGGATAAAAATCAACAAACTAACAAGAAGGAATTAAAACAAAAGTAAAAAAATTGAAAAATAACCTGAAAACTATGAACTTGTGTGAACTAGCTCGATTGGGGTACCTTGGTGGTGTACACATGCAAGAACAAGAAAATCACTTGATTCTCCCTAAGAATTGTCCCAAATATGATACCAATTGATAGAGTTATGGTGGCGGATAAAATGAATGTTGCTATTGTTGAAGAATTAAACCTAGAAAACTCTAGACTAGATAAAATAACGAGAGGGAATGAAGAGATGTGAGCGACGATAAAGATGGATAATATAGAGATTAAATTGTTGGAAAATCAAGAATAAAGATTAAGATAATAAAGACTAATATAATAAAGATAGATAAAGACAAAGAAGATGAACATAAAATAAAAAAATTGATAAAAGTAGAATGACTTAGCCAAATTAGGCTTTATAGCCAAAATCGTGGAGATGGTGGTGTGATTGATATTGATAATGAAGATGGATATGATTAAAATCAACGGATAAGTGTCCTATGAACCCTCTTAGTCACAATTAACTAGGCAAACTCGATAATCAGCTCTAAGCAGCCCTCCTAATTGCAATGAAGAGGCAAACTAGAGTGTGAAGATCTCTCTTACAAAGAACTTAAAAAGAACTTAATGAAAAGAAGCTTCGAAGGAACAAGTAATCAATACTTACAAAGATAAACTCTCAATGTATTGTATTCAAGGAAAAAATGTGTTTACAATGATGGGGAGAGCCTCATTTATATAAGGTGAAGAAGTCACTGTTGTAGCATGAGTAATGCTTGAAAATAATAATAAAATAATATCATAATTCCTACTTATAATAAACTAAATATAATTGTTTTAACTTTATATAAATTCCTAATAAAATAATAAATCTAATCCTAAAAGACAATTCATCATCCTATATTAAATTATATTGAAATTTGTAAT
Source organism: Hibiscus syriacus (assembly GCF_006381635.1). NCBI lineage: Eukaryota > Viridiplantae > Streptophyta > Magnoliopsida > Malvales > Malvaceae > Hibiscus > Hibiscus syriacus. Next base: position 420,036 of record NW_024062788.1, on the reverse strand, counting down.
ATTAAAAAAATATTGTATTAATTTTATATAAGAGTTTTTGCATGCGTTACCTTCACTAAGATGAGTATATCTGTTGAGTTAATCGATCGATGGAATTGGCCAAGAGGGGGGTGAATTGGGAATTAAAATTTTGGTGGAAGCTTTTGTAGAAAATTGAAAAGATTTGCACAGCGATTTAGAGTGGTTCGACTTTCTCAACCAAAGTCTACGTCCACTACCTTAGCTATCCACACTAAGGATTTTCTAACAAATTCACTAATTTGTTCTTTCTTTTGAGGCCAAAGAGATAACCTTACAACTCCCTCAAGAATATACCCCAATTCTTAAGAACACTCTTTCTCAAAGAGAATATTACAAATTTGCAAACTTACAAGGAAATCCTCACAAGGTAGATTGTTTGAACAATTCTAGAACAAAGAAAAGAATACTCAAGAATGAATACAATTGAGTACAAGTAGTGTTCTTGAAAGCAAAATGAATATTGAATGAAAAATAGGCTTGAAGTGCTCAAACAATGAGTTTGATGCTTTCTCTTTGATTCTCTATTGATTCTAGTTGCTTGTTGTTTCTTCTTGTTTTCTCTTATTGATCAATGGCTTCTAAGCTTGTTTAAATACTCCTTTAAATGATTCTGAACGCTGGGGATGATTAGTGGAGTCAATAGAGCCGTTTAAGTGTGAAAACAATTGATAAATTCAGTTGGGAGCGTCAGTGCATCGATGCATACCCATGGTGCTTCGGTGCATTAAGTGTAAAATTCAAATATTTTGACCGTTGGACCCTTAGTGCATCGGTGCACTAAGAGTGCATCGATGCATGAAGTGCATTCGATGTTTCAAAATAGCATGAGTGCATCAATGCATGGTATGTGCATTAATGCATCAAATGCATTCGATGTTTTCATTAAAACCCAAGTGCATCGATGCATGGACTGCATTCGATGTTCAATTAATTCCATGGTGCATCGATGCATGGATTGGTGCATCGGTGCATCAATTTGAAAAATTGATTTAGGCTTGATTTTGGTTCAAAATACTTTGTGAAAATTGTTTCAAAAATAGTTTAAGTATAAAACACAATTTTACACATTTAGTAAGGTTTGAATTTGATCTTGAAAGACTTGGAGTAATAATTTGATATTCGATTAATTGAATAGAATATACTTATAAAAATCTTTGTAAAATCTTAAAATTCATTTATACTTAATTTGTTATATCGAAACATCAAAATGTTTTCAACAATCTCCCCCTTTTTGATATAACAAAACATTTGTGTAATTTTAAGATTTGTTTAAGAAAAATTATTTTTGAATTCAATTTTGAAAAATTACTCCCCCTTACTATAATATTTCTCCCCTTTAACACTTTTACACTTCTCCCTCTTTTTGTTAAATCAAAAAGACTTTAAAATGTTTTAAACAAGGTTTTGAAAAGTATGTCCAATTGATAATAAGTAAATAAGATTAATATTCATAATCAAATGTGAAATGCCATTATTGGTCATATATGTCGAATGATGCAAAAATAAGAAAATTCAACCAAACCAAATATATATATATATTAAGTTCAAAATCCAATCATCCAAACCATAATAAATTCAAACATTTAACAATCCAAAACAAACAATCCAGAAACATCAAAATCAATCCAAGTTTTAAAAATCAAGAAAACATAACAAGGAAACAAATTTACTCCATCGGAGGATCGGGAGGAGGAGGATAATGAGGTTGAACTTCAAGAGTGAGAGCGTCCATACGTTCACGCATCTCCCACTGAAACTCAGTAATCTGAGACTCTATGGAGGCAAACCTCATATCAAACGACTCTAAGAAAGATAAAAAATATGGTGGCATTTGATCTTCTTTCCGTGCTGGTTCCGGTGCAAGCTCATCGTCTGGTATGTGATCGTCGATATCTTGCATAAGTTATTGAAACTCGAGATCATCGTCAACAGCCAGAGCTGGAGGAGGAGCACGAGAGGAGCTAGGAGCAGATCGTGAAGAACTCGTTCCCAGAGTTTGCTTACCGGGTCGAAAGACCCAAAGACCAGTTTCCTCGCCTTGTTTCCAATCCTCTTTCTTCAACGAAGTGAGATTGATTTGATTTTGGAGAGGGATGGGATTGTCGAGAGAGAACTTTAGACCGAGTTTGATAAAAATGTTACTAAGAAGACATCCATAAATTAATGTTTCGACATGTTTTGAAGGAACAATATTTATGATATCTACTAGTTGACTAAATATAATGTGGGGCAGATTTATTTTGTTCTTATTCTTGATACAGTGCATCCACCATAAATCTCTAGTACGAAGAGTAGAATACCTACCTCCGGATGGTCTAAACCACCAAGAGATCATCAAATGAAGAAAACAATTATGATGAGATCGTAGAGTACTAACACTAGAGTTTGGAACATAGGGATATTCCACAGTTTCATTCTCATTATATAACCCATCATCATCTAGCCCAAAACGGAAAGCTATAGTCTCGGGGTCAATATTAATATATTGGCCTAAAAGATAGGATCTAATTGCTATAGTCCCACATTGAGTTTGGTTTTGAATGCATACCGCATTGGAGTAGAAAATACGGACTAACTGATGATAGACAATAGGTTTGAGGTGAAACATTTTATCAAACTTCCAAGTTTTAAGAATCAGAAGGTATTCGAAGTCAATATCTATCATGGCTTGATGAGAAAGAATACGCTCTTCCCGGATTCTATAGGATTAGAAAGAATTTATGTACCTAGAGTACAATTCTTCTCTATGACATTCAGGCATATTAAAACAGGATCCTATAAGACTATTAGGTGGAGGAGGAACGGGATTTGGAGGTCGGGTAGAACGACTAGAAGAAGTCCTAGGGCGTTTTGGATTTGACATGGTTTAAAGAATCAGAATAAGGAATGAAAGCTGCAATTTGAAACACATGTATGCACAATAATCAATCCCAAAACTCAATTGAGTCTGCAATAATTCAAGGTTCTCTAAACCGAATTTTAATGGGCATAGTTTTGAAAAACTATTTAGAAAATAATGTTTGAAAATTATAACATGTATAGTTTTTCATGAAAACAACATAATTAAATAAAAAACATCAAATTTAAAAAGTAAATTTAGCGTTTTTTTTATTTCGAAAATTCAAAAATTCTTTAAAAAATTGTGAGTTTTTGATGAAATTAGTTGTAAAATCTAGTTTGTAATCATCAAACAATCAATGCCCGATATAATGTTCATCCTAGAACTAATTAAAACTAGTCCTAAGATAAAAAAAAATGATAAACTAGAGGTTTTTAGAAAAATACCTTGAAAATTTTGGATTGATGAGAGTGAGATGTTTTGTTGCACGATTTAATGACAGTAGCAGGATATAGAGATGAAAAGCTCGAAGATTCCGACAAATTTTCGTTGATTTTGAGCAAAATGAGGATTTAGAGAAGAAGAGAGGTGTATAACTAGAGAGGGTTTAGTTTTAGGGTTTGAAACAAATAAGAAAATAAGCCTTTTAAACCCAAAATCCGACCGATGCATCGATACATGACCTTGTGCATCGATGCACATTCAAGGCGTGTATCAGTGCACCTTCATGGTGTATCGATGCACATTCAAGGATGCATCGATGCACTGTTAGGTGTATCGATACATTAAGCACAAAAATGTCAAAAAATCCGTTTTAAACACTCAAAATGCTAAATTAATTGGCTCTAGTGGTATTGGCAACTCATATAATGAAAATTAATCATGTTCAATCAATCAAATTTATCCTTAAACTACATTTGAACATAAAATTAATTTTCACCAAAGAACATAAACTCCCCCTAACTAATAGCAAAGAATACAATCAAAAATTATTATTATAAGTATTTTTCATTTATTCTTAAAAGTGCTAAAAATATTTTAAACACTAAGTAAAGATAGGTCAGTTAAACCTAGTTCTCTCCTAAGTGTCCAAAATCTTTCCTTGTCTAAAAGCTTTGTAAAAATATCCGCTAATTGATGCAAAGTATCAACAAATTATAGAACAACATCTTCCTTAGCGACATGGTCTCTAATGAAGTGATGTCAAATTTCAATGTGCTTAGTTCTAGAGTGTTGGATGGGATTTTTAGTGAGACAAATAACACTAGTATTGTCACACTTGATAGGAATGGTACCTACTTCAATTCCATAATCAAAAAGTTGTTGTTTCATCCATAAAACTTGTGCACAACAACTATCGGCTGAAATGTATTCCGCTTCAGTAGTAGATAATGCTACACAATTTTGTTTCTTTGAAAACCAAGAAATCAACATATTTCCAAGGAATTGGCAAGTACCGGAGGTGCTTTTCCTATCTAATTTGCAACCTCCATAATCCGCATCAGAGAAAGCATGCAAGCTAAAGGTAGAGTTTCTAGGATACCAAAGTCCTAAACTAGGAGTGTCCTTAAGGTATCTAAAGATTCTCTTAACTGCTAGTAAATGTGATTACTTAGGACATGATTGAAATCTAGCACATAAGCAAACACTAAACATAATATCTGGTCTACTTGCAGTTAGATAAAGCAAAGAGCCAATCATTGACCTATATAATTTAACATCCACACATTTACCTCCTTCATCTATGCCAAGCTTTGTGGATGAGCTCATTGGAGTACTGTTATATGGTTTCTTATTTTCCAGTCCAAACTTCTTGAGCTTATCTTTGACGTACTTAGCTTGATTGATGAAGATGCCATCTTTTCTTTGCTTGATTTGGAGTCCCAAGAAAAATGAGAGCTCCCCCATCATGCTCATCTCGAATTCACTTTGCATTAGCTTAGAAAATTCTTGGCAAAGAACATCATTAGTAGAACCAAATATTATATCATCAACATAAATTTTAATTATTAATAAATCTTTACCTTTATGCTTTAAAAACAATATAGTGTCAACCTTCCCTTTGGAAAAACCTTTTTCAATTAACAAGTTTGACAATCTTTCATACCAAGCTCTAGGAGCTTGTTTTAAACCATAAAGTGCTTTTGTCAACTTAAAAACACGATTTGGAAATTTTAAATATTCAAAACCAAGAGGTTGTTCCACATACACTTCTTCCTTTATAAAACCATTTAAAAATGCACTTTTAACATCCATTTGATATAATTTAAATTCATGAAAACATGTAAATGCTAATAACATTCTAATTGCTTCCATCCTAGCTAACGGATCGTATGTTTCATCATAGTCTATACCTTCTTCTTGAGTATACCCTTGAGCAACAAGTCTAACCTTGTTTCTCACTATATTACCACTCTCATCAAGCTTATTCCTAAATACCCATCTACTACCTATAATAGATTTATTACTAGGCTCTATGCATGAGATAAATACAACATAATTACAAATATTTCTAAGAGAAGATCGAGGTATTACCCCTTTGGATGGATCACCTATAATCTCACCATCCTTGACATAGTTGTACTCTCTTGGGTAAGATACTTCCCTTTCTTCAATGGTTAGATTCTCGAGAGGATATTAAGTTTCCTCATATTTCATTTCTTCCTTTGATGATGGTTCTCCAACGTCATGTTCAACGTCATTTATATTTATAATACCTACATCATCATTCAAACAATAATCCTTCCTCGGAAGGGGATTATAATCGAAAACAACATGCATAGACTCGTCTACAACTAAAGTTCTTTTATTAAATACTCGATAATCTTTAGAATTTAATGAATAACCCAGAAAAATTCCTTCATCACTTTTAGCATCAAATTTGCCAAGATTTTCTTTACCGTTGTTTAAAACAAAATATTTACATTCAAAAGGATGAATATAGCTAATGTTAGGCGTTTTATTTTTAAAAATTTCATATGGAGTTTTCTTTAAAATTGGCCTAATCATTACTCGATTTACAATATAACAAGCGGTATTTGTGGCTTCCGCCCAAAAATATTTTGGTAAATTGTTTTCACAAAGCATGGTTCTAGCCATTTCTTCTAAAGTTCGATTTTTCCTCTCAACAACTCCATTTTGTTGAGGGGTTCTAGGTGCTGAAAAATTATGGCTAATACCATTAGAATTACAAAACTTAGTAAATCCAAGATTTTCAAATTCAGTGCCATGATCACTTCTAACACTAGTGATAGAGTAACCTTTTTCGTTTTGGATTTTTTTTGAAAAAATGATAAAAAGTTCTAATGTTTCATCTTTAGTACTTAAAAATAGAACCCAAGTATATCTAGAATAGTCAATTACCAAGACAAATGCATATTGTTTTCCACCCAAGCTAGTAGTCCTAGTTGGCCCAAAAAGATCTAAATGGATCAATTGTAATACTCTACTAGTGGATAAGTCATTAATGGATTTAAAAGAAATTCACTTTTGTTTTCCTTTAGCACAATCATCACAGATTTTACCATTATCAAATTTAAGCTTAGACAACCCTCGAACTAAATTTCCTTGAATTAGCCGTTGCAAAACACTCATACTAGCATGTCATAGTCTCCTATGCCATAACCAACTATCATGCTCATCCTTAGCAACTAGGCATAAATTAGTCATATCAATAGAGTCTAAATGCACCATGTAAATGTTTCATATTCTATAACCAACAAGCATAATCCGATTAGATGCAATGTCAATAACTTTACAACCATTAGTTTCAAACATGACATTGAATCCCTTATCACATAATTGACTAATACTCAAGAGACTATACTTTAATCCATTCACATATAAAACATTTTAATTTGTATGGAAGAGGTATTACCTATGGTACTTATACCTTTGATGTGACCTTTTGAATTATCACCAAAAGTCACTTCTCCTCCATTTTTGGCGTTAAGTTCTATGAACCGGCTTTTATCCCCGGTCATGTGTCTTGAGCATCCACTATCAAGGTACCATGAGTTTGAATTTGTTTCCTGTGCCTTGTAGCAATGCTCATTTTCCTAAAAATATAGATTAATTTATAATTTTTGGTACCCAAATTCTTTTGGGTCCATATTCATTAGTTTCCAAAATCCTAGTCCCTTTAGGTATCCATTTGTGTAGGATATCCTTATCTTTAATAGTAACGAGTCCTTTAGGAACCCATATACTTCTAACGATTTTTCCATTAGAGGTTCTTCGGGGACTTCTATGATTGTAGTTTTTAAAACTTTTTCTAACAAAGTTGGATTTTGAATTTTCTCCAATTTCAAAACATTTTGTTCCAACTTTATCAAAAGAAGCTTTAAGATCATCAAATTTCTTTTGATGATCTTTGATGATCATCATTAACCTTTGAAAGTAAATTTTGCAAATCCAAAATTTTCTTTTCAAACTCTTCTAATTTGATTTGCAAATCTTTGATTTTACTTTCAAGATCGTTGTTGGTTTTGGATATGAGTTTATTTTCATTTTTTAATTTTGAAATATCATTTTTATATTTTAAAAACAATTTCTCATAATCCGAAGCCAACCCATTATATTCCTCTAATAACTCATCATAAGATAAATCATCTAAATCAAATGAGTTAGAGGTTACCTTAGAATCTTCCCCGAATGCCATCAAGCACAAGTTTGCTACTTTTTGTTCCTGTTTATCAGAACCTTCTTCATCGCTCCATATAGCCACATAAGCCTTGTGTTTATTCTTTGATTAACCCTTTCTCTTTAATTGTGGGAAATCATATTTGACATGCCCCGGCTTTTTGCATTCATAGCAAATGATTGGGTCCTTCTCTTTTGGTTCATTTTTGAGGCTTTCATTTCGTTTGAATTTTCTTCCTCGCTAAGGTCTCATCATTTTTCAGAACCGTTTGGCAAACAATACCATTTCCTCTTCATCGTCATCTTCATTCGAATCACTCTCATCTTTTGTGGATTTGAGAGCAACTCCAATGTTTTTCTTCTTCCCCTTCTCCTTTGGTGTCTCGTCAATCTTATCGAGATCCACCTCATCTTCAAGCATCATTTCATGAGTGAGGAGGGAACCAATTAGCTCTTCAAGAGTTAAAGACTTTAGGTTCTTAGCCTCGATAATTACAGTCTTATTAGATTGCCATAATTTTGGAAGTGAGTAAACTAACTTCCTCACAAGCTTTTCGTTTGGAATGATCTCTCCATATGATTTGAGACCATTGACAATTGTTGAGAATCTATCCGTCATAGCTTTGATATCTTCATTCAGTTTCATCTTGAAATTTTCATAGCTATGTGTTAGAAGACTAATTTTAAATTCTTTTACCTCATCGGTTCCTTAATGAGTGACTTGTAGTTTATCCCATATTTCTTTGGCGGTTGTACAAGATGAAACTCTCCCATATTCATCTGGTCCAAGAGCACAAAATATGATATGGATGGTTTTGGAGTTGAGCTGGAACATTCTCGTCTCTCATTCACTCCACAATCTTGGATGAGTGAGAGGTTTGATATATCCGTCTTCTACAATATTCCATGCTCCCATGTTACTTGCTTGAATGAAATACATCATCTTATTCTTCCAATAGACATAGTTAGCTCCATTGAAGAAATGAGGCTTGTTGACGAGCATCGAATCAAGACCGGAGTTGACGTTTGAAGTGGAGGCCATTGATGACTTGATTATCGATGTAACTCTTCCTAAATCGACTCAAGAAGTGATTAAACCTTCAAATGAGTGAGGCTATGATACCAATTGTTGAGTTAATAGATCGATGGACTTGACCAAGAGGGGGTGAATTGGCAATTAAAATTTTGGTGGTGTAGAAAATTGAAAAGATTTGCACATCGATTTAGAGTGGTTCGACTTTCTCAACCAAAGTCTACGTCGACTACCTTAACTATCCACACTAAGGATTTTCCAATAAATTCACTAATTTGTTCTTTCTTTTGAGGCCAAAGAGATAACCTTACAACTCCCTCAAGAATATACTCCAATTCACGAGAACACTCTTTCTCAAAGAGAAGATTACAAATTTGCAAACTTACAAGGAAATCCTCACAAGGTAGATTGTTTGCACAATTCTAGAACAAAGAAAAGAACACTCAAGAATGAATAAAATTGAGTACAAGTAGTGTTCTTGAAAGCAAAATGAATATTGAATGAAAAATAGGCTTGAAGTGCTCAAACAATGAGTTTTATGCTTTCTCTTTGATTCTCTATTGACTCTAGTTGCTTGTTGTTTCTTCTTGTTTTCTCTTATTGATCAATGGCTTCTAAGCTTGTTTAAATACTCCTTCAAATGATTCTGAACGTTGTTGATGATTAGTGGAGTCAATAGAGTCGTTTAAGTGTGAAAACAATTAATAAATTCAGTTGAGAGCGTCAGTGCATCGATGCATACCCATGGTGCATCGGTGCATCAAGTGTAAAATTCAAATATTTTGACCGTTGGACCCTTAGTGCATCGATGCATGAAGTGCATTCAATGTTTCAAAATAGCCTGAGTGCATCGATGCATGGTATGTGCATCGATGCATAAAATGCATTCGATGTTTTCATTAAAACCCGAGTGCATCGATGCATGGAGAGTGCATCGATGCATGAACTGCATTCGATGTTCAATTAATTCCATGGTGCATCGATGCATGGATTGGTGCATCGGTGCATCACATTGAAAAATTGATTTTAGGCTTAGTTTTGGTTCAAAATACTTTGTGAAAATTGTTTCAAAAATAGTTTAAGTATAAAACACAATTTTACACATTTAGTAAGGTTTGAATTTGATCTTGAAAGACTTGGAGTAATAATTTGATATTCTATTAATTGAATCGAATATACTTATAAAAATCTTTATAAAATATTAAAATTCATTTATACTTAATTTTTTATATCGAAATATCAAAATGTTTTCAACAGTATCTTGAGTTCCCGATTTCGGATTTATGCGATTCAAGAACGGTTGGAAAACTAAGAGATTTTTGGTTGTAACTCCAAAATACATGTTGACCAAATAACATTATGACCCCATTAAAAAAGTAGTCGCAAGTCTGATGCTCTTCTGTTTTTCTTTTCCAAGGCTTAGTCGTATGGATTAATTAGAAGCGTTAGTGGATCTTCCTTTGATGTGAGCCTTGTGATTCATGTATCACTTGATGTTGATTGTGGCCGCTTATTTTTCCTTGTTCTTTACTTTTACCTCACATTTCTACTTTATTATTTCTAATAATTTTGTCTTTATTTCACGATTTTCTTTGTCTTCATGATACATTTTCTCTGTCTTTTGGCACATTTTTCAGTTTTATTTTTCATCATTTATTATTTTGTCGCTTAATTTTCACATTGTTATATTTGACGCCGATGCAACTGATCAAGATGACGCTAATTTGTTATCTTGTTGATTTTCTCTGTTTTGGACCCTTTAATTACATTTGGATACGTAACATGTGTTCGTAGATGATTTTCTCATGAAGCTTGGTTCTGATTTGCGTTTGTCGTTGGTTTTTCAATAGTTTAACCCCTTGTTGTGGTTCATTTGCTGTATCAGTTAAATCTATTCGTATCTATCTACATGTTGTTTGATGTTTTTTGAATTGATTTTTATGCTTTTCATTGTATGGTCCTTATATGATCTTAAGTGACTATTTTTTATCTTAAGAATATCCTAATTATATATTTAGTTTACGATTCTAATTGTAAGCTCTCATTGTAATTTTGGATATTTTTTACTTAATAAAACTAGCTATCCTTTTTCTTTCAAAAAATAAATTTTAAAAGTTAATAAATAAAATAGCAACCTCCTCATCCATGTTGTGAAGATCAATCTTAATGGTGCTTTTGAGCCTGCTGGGCAAATATCAGTTGTGGGGGTTATTGCTCGATAGGTACTTGGTGGCATGGTTACATCGTCATCAGGTTGTGCCGAAGCTGGGCTTTCGGAGATTCATTCTCTGAACGCAACTCTTTCTTTGACGTGTGAGTATCGGTGTACACATGTAATCTTTGAATCAGAATCAACGCTTGTAGTCAACAAGATGTTTCAACATGAGGACTTGTTCACATTGGGTTATCATATTCGAAAAGCTTGTAGGATTTTGAATGTGAATTTGAATTACAAAGTGTGTTTTGTTCATAGAATTTGTAATACTCTGGCACATACTATGGTTAAATACGCTCTCCGTTCTGGAAATGCCTTGTACTTTGACTCAGTTTGTCTCGAGATTATTATGTATGATGTATCTAATGATTCTTCTTCTAGTAATATAAAGTCCTAGGACACTCTTTTTAACGAGACCTTTTCTTTGAAAAGTACACAAAAACATAATTTTAGCTAAAACTGAAGTAGGAAAAAATAAAAGTTTATCCTCTAACACAACTTTAAAAGTTTTTGGTGCATAGTGTCACGGATTTCGCGTAGTTAGTTTGGTTGTTAATCCGCGCGGCACCTGAAAGGAACACTTTTCCAGTCAAGTCAACCTTAGTCTTGTTTATCTGCTCAAACACAAGCACATATTGTATTAGATTATTGCTACACCCGAGATCCTCAAGCCAAAGGTCGAGCCTGTGGGGCATAGCGGATGCCCACATCCGACCTCGGATTTCTCCGAGGGAAAAATAAGTTTATTAATGTAATAACATCGGGTTACAGAAGACTCACCCACACCATCGATTAGGTGTAGGGGTGACTCTCGATGATTTTCACAGAGGCATACCTTTACCTGTGGAGCACCCAAGCTCTGTCGGTTGTCCACCCTCTACATATATGCGAAAACAAAATAACAAAAATACCACAAATAGACATTAAAACACTCAAATTGGGGACATCACCTTCACCCGAACTCTCTACCTAAAACATTGAAATGACTGAAAAGATGACAAGTTATTCTACCCACCAATAAGCCTTATACAATGCTGGACTTGGTATTCCTACCCAGTGGTGGCCCTATGAAGAAGATGGCCACGACACATAGCTCCTATTTTTTCATGTAAAACATAACGCCTTTTAATATTATCTTCATTAATAATATGGAAAAGTATCATATCTGCTTATAATTTTTGGAAGGTGATATTCTGAAAAATATCATCTTTTTTATATATTATTTTACATATTTAATTTTAAAAATTATATTTAATTGTTTATTTTAAATAATATTAATTAGTTATTTAAAATAAATTTTAATAAATAATTAATATTATTAAAATAAATTAATAATATGATTTAAAAAAACAAATATTTTAAAAAGATTTTTTTATAATATTATAAATATACTTTTTAGAATATTTAATATAATTTTTATAAAAAATTAAAAAAATTATTTAATTATTTTTATTTCCAAATCAAGTGAAAATTTATCTTTTAATTTAATAATGATATAAGTAAGTATTAAGTTTAGTATAATAATATTTAATTCATAGTATAACCAAGTGACTAAGCTTTCTATCTTTAATTTAAAGTGCCTCATATTTGGATTTTATAATCATAGAAAAATATTGATTTTGTGGTGATACCGTTATATAAGTTAAATAAAAAATATGATGAAATTAACTTAAGTGACTAACTTTATTTAGTGGTTGAGTGCCTTGTATTTCATGTGAGAGGCTCATGTTTGATTCATGCTAGGAGCAAGAATATTTTTTTTATTTTTCCATCATATGTTGTGATGACACATGTCATCACCTAATTGGTTAAATACGATTAATTTAAAGATAAAGGTGATCTGGAAATTAAAAACATTTGACACGTCATGCCACATCAACATTGTGGGGTTTCTTAAACTAAACTTAAGCTAAAACGATAAAAAAATGATAGTTTAACTACTAAATGTCTAGTTTATTATTTTAATATTTACTTAATAAGAACAATTTAAATAGTGGTGTGTTTCAGTGTGTCGTATTAATGGTGTGTTTCGGTGTGCGACGTTAACCATAAAATTTTTCATTAATGATAAGTCGAGTTAGTGGCTTAGATATTAATTTTTTTTTCAATAAAATTTAAAAATAAAAATTAATATTATAAATGTAATAAATTAAATTAATAGAATTATTTTATAATAAATTTTTATCCTATTTAATTCAAATTAATTTGTCAATAAATTAATCAATTAATCTAATACAAATAAAAGATTAAATAAGGATACATTGTATACGTACATAAAGGGGGTGTTTGGATGGGGGAATGTGGATTCTCATGGGAATAGAATCCACATTCCCCCGTTTGGTTAGCCCGGAAATCCTATTCTCGGTAATGTAAGATTACCAATAGTGGATTTTTTGGGGTATATTACCGGGAATGTCATTACTTCCCTTTCCTTAGGTATTGTTGGATTACCGGCGTTTTGGACTAAAATGCCCTTAAATTTTTATTTTTTTCAAAAATATATTTCTTCTGTTATTGAATAATAAAAATTCTATGAAGGTTAAATTATAAATTTATCCTTAAATTATTTTAGATTTACAAAAAAAATCTATAATTAAAATTTTATATGAAGTTCAAGGGTTAAAATAAAATTTTACTCTTTTATTAATTTTTTTTTTATTTTTAATTTTTTTAAAAATATATAAATATTATGAATTTAAATTTTTTTAAAGAAAAATATATAAATATTTTTCAACTTGTAATATTATACAAATATATAATAAGGACAATTTGGTCAAATATACATTCTAATAATCTTTTATTCCTTTAACCAAACAATGTAATTTTACATTCCTGCTAAGCCAACCAAATACAAAATACAACATTCCTAGTAATCCTATTCCCTGGTAATCTTACATTCTTATTGATAATCTTATATTCCGTGAATCAAACGCACTCAAAAAGTCTAGGATTTTTTTATTTTGGTGGAGTTAAATGATTAAACATGGACATTATCTTCCGCGTCTTGGCTGCAAATCGCACATTTGTTATCAACAAAGATCCCACGTCACAAGAGATTATACCGAGTTGGCTAGAGATTAAAACACAACCCCCCCTGCAGATTCCGAAGACGGAAAGAAAGCCACCTTACCAGCCTTAGGGCCCCAGACCTTTCGAAGTAGCCCAAGACCCAAGCTTTACTTTTAAGGGGCGTTTGGATGGAGAATGTAAGATTTTTATAAGAATAGAATCTATATTTTTCGTTTGGTTAGTCCGGGATTCACATTCTTCCATTTGGTTAGTCCGAGATTCTCATTTCCGGTAATGTAAGATTACCAATAGTGGATTTTTTGGAGTATATTACCGGGAATGTCATTACCTCCATTTCCTTAGGAATTGTTGGATTACTGACGTTTTAGACTAAAATGCCCTTAAATTTCCCCCCCAAAAATATTCTTCTTCTGTCACTGAATAATAAAAATTCTACGAAGGTTAAATTACAAATTTATCCTTAAACTATTTTGGATTTACAAAAATATCTATAATTAAAATTTTATATGAAGTTCAGATGTTAAAATAAAATTTTACCCTTTTATTAAACCTTTTTATATTTTCAATTTTGTAAAAAAAAATTATATAAATTTTACGAATTTAAATTTTTTAAAGAAAATATATAAATATTTTCTAACTTGTTAAAAAAACAAATATATAATAAGGACAATTTGATCAAATATATATTCCAATAATCTTTTATTCCTTTAACCAAACACAGTAATCTTGCATTCCTGCTAAACCAACCAAACACAAAATACAACATTCCCAGTAATCCTATTCTCTGGTAATCTTATATTCCTACTGGTAATCTTGCATTCCGTGAACCAAACGCACCCTTAGTCCTAAGAGTTGAGTTTTTGGTCAATGTGATATATTTTATAAATATATATCATCTACTTCAACTTTGATTTGGAAATATATATTGTCCATCTGTCGCAATTTTGCCTAAATAAAATATTTTTCCTATCTGAATTTGATCCGACTCAAATTTTTAGAGTATAAATTTTATCTTATTCGACTCAACTTAACATACAATAATGACTTAATTAAAAGCTTATAAAGAAATGGGGTACTATAACAATTATCTATAAATTTATATAAAGAAAATTACACTGTTGTCCCTCAAGATTTTTACCCTCCACCTAAATCCAACCAAAATCTGTTTGTATTTGTGCAAGATACCTCCTCATTTTTTGATGAGCCTTCTTGTTCATAGGATAAAAAGAATACTACTAACCATTGCATTTGATATTTCTGGTGTTTTAAGAAAGTCCGAATTGTGTAGTTGCTAACTGTCATAACCATTTTTAGATAAAACGATTAAATATTATTTTTAAAATGATTATGACTTTCATTTTGAAAAATTGAGTATTTTGGATTAATTCGGATTAAATTGAATAGAGTCGCCATCGACCTTTGGGTTAGGTAGGTCGAAACCTAAAAACGTCTTTCAAAATAATTTTAAGAAAAATCATTTTTAAGACTAAATTCGGTCCGCATTACCAAAGATTCATTTAAATGGATTCGGGAGTCGGTTACGTGTGGGGAAGGGTAAGCACCCCCACAGCGCCCAAAAATGGTACTGTGTCGCTTACACATTGTCGTAAATGATGGAAATGATAAATCGAATATAAAATTAACCTATGATCCATTTATTGAGATTTATTTAATTTGCCTCGAATTATTTAAAGAAAATCCTTTAACTCAATCAGAAATCTTGAAATTTGCAATCCTCCGTCGAGAAAGCTATTTCAACTATTTCTCATTCGTAAAAGAATATTCTACCATTGATTATGTTAAAAATACAAATAGAATATAACTAAAGACAATGTTTACATACGAATAAATTGATTAACTAAAAACGTGAATTGAATACAAATTAAAATTTTTGGAATTTACATTCACATAAAATAAAGTAAATTGTCATTTAAAATAACACACATTGCATCGTTTGAACAAATTAATTAGCAAAATATACTCAACTTATTTCAAGTTTCTATGTCGTTAAAATGCCGTACCGGATTACACCACTTCGACCAAGTGGTACTTTCCACGCTCATTCTACGCATACATGTTCTTAAAAGTATTTGGACAATATTTAAATAAAGAAAAATGGAAATAAATAGAAATAGAAATATGTGAAATAAATATTTACAACAAATAAAATTAAACATATTTAATTACATATGGTACAAATAGATACATAACATGAAAAATGTACATACATAGGGGATTAAAATAAAAGAAAATTAATATTACAAACTAAACTATAATGACAAAAAAAGTACTTTGAATTACAAAAAAACCAAAATAACAACATATAAACTCAAAGGACCAAAATAGTACAAACATGAATTTCAAAGGACTAAAATGAAATAAATAGAAATATGAAGGGATTAATCGGTAAATAAAAAAAACAGAGCCAAAATCAAAATATTAAACATTTACAAGCACTAGAAATGAAAATAAACCATAAACAACATCTAGGACTAAACTGCAATAACCAAAAACATGAAGGCCGAATCATAATTAAACCAAAAGTAAGATAATGACTAAAATAATAGATTTATAACTATCATAGCCAAATTTGAATATCAGAGAAAGTACACAACACCTAAGATCAGTGACTAAAATATAATATTTATAAATGTCAGAGATAAATTCGAAACTCAGCCAAAATACATAACATATAAACTCAGGGGCTAAAATGAAACTATTACAAACATTGGGACCAAAGTCAAATATCCACAAAAATGACATAACATGCATTAATAGGACTAAAATATAAACAAGGAAACATAGATGCTCAAAACAAAAGAAAATAAAATAGACATTAAACCAAACATCAAACGATGACTAAAATAGAATATATACGAATATGATGACCAAACTCAAATAACAGTAAATATAAAATGCATGGGATCAGTGATTAAATTAAAATATTTGAAAATATGAAATCCAGAATCAAATATAGACAAATATGATATAAAACATGAACATGGACTAATATATAACATTTGCAAATTTCAGGACCAAATCCGAATAACAAAGGAAAATGCACAATAAACTGAAACAGTGACTAAAACGAAATAAATATAAATATCACAACCAAATTATAATGTCAGCAAACATAATATACAAATTGATGACTGAAATGCAATCATTAAAAATTAAAAGGCTCGAAATAAAACAATAATAATTTCATTAAATGACTTAAATAAAGCATTACAAAGGAGAAGGGACCTAAACTGTAGTTACCCCATGCTTGCAAAACACGGGTGCCCAGACCCTTGAAACGGCGCCGTTTCGGTTTGGAAATATAAGCCCAAAACCGGCTTATTTCCCTCCCCATTCTCATTTATCTCATCTCCACAAAATAGGGAGAGGGAGAGATGCAGAGAACTCTCTCGCCCTTCCCTCCTCAGGGGAGGAGCAACCGCCCTACACCGGTGGCGGCCACGGCGGCTCACGGCGGAGCCCATGGTGGCCGGATATAAAAAAAGTCCCAAAAGACTCCCTCACTCAACCCCAATCTGAAAAACAACCCCACCTAGCCTAAAACCAAACCTAAACCTTTAGATTTAGGATAGATTACCTTCGAATCAACGAGACTCTGACGACCTCTCGGATTCCACGGTGACCTTGGGGCTCCCCGGCTTCGAACCTAGGTAAATCTCTCCACACCCTTACTTTTCGGTTTTGGTTTTTTTTTCTTTTTTCTTTTCTGGAAACCGAATCCCTCCTCCTTTTTTTTTGACTCTGATAGCTTGCTTGATTTATGGTTGATTTTTGCTTCGTTTGGTGAGATCATGACGTCTAGGAATAGGGGAAATCATGGGTTGTTGATTTAGGGTGATAGAATCCCGGATTTTCGGGATTATAGGGATTTTTTATTTAGGGTTTGGGTATATATTTTACTGATTTGGGTTGATTTGGGACTGATGGGGTTGCTGTGGTTTACTGTAGACGCAGGCAGCCGGCGTCAGAGGCTGTCGGCGAGGGTACGTTCGGCTTGAGCGACGGCGGCGAAGGGACGCTCGGCTGAGAAGCTGGAACGTCAAGCGGCGGCGGCTGATGATGATATTTTAGGGTTTCAAACCCTAAGCTCTGCGTGATCTGGACCGTTGGATGGGTCCAGATCCAATGGCCAGAAATGAGGCGGCTGGGGAGATAGGGTGAAACCCTAGCAATGTTGGGCCCTGTTTTGGGCCGGTTGTAATGGGCTTTGGCCTGCCAAAATATGTAAAAATATATTAAATAATAATAATAATAATAATAATATAGTTAATAATAATAATAATAATAAAATAACGAAAAAAACCCTGACAAAAACGGGTGTCTACAGCTGCCCCTCTTTGCACATTCTTGTGTTAACAAGAATAGGGCAAAGATGATAAGACAACACGTTTTTGTCTGGTTCTCTTCCATTTATACATAGAAATTGGATAATATTGGTTGTTGGGGACGACACTGCTCGTACGTGATGAAGAGTTTGGTTATCTATGGTTGACACGGCTCCTACGTGATGAAGAGATCTGGTCGGGGAATGACACGGCTCATACGTGATGAAGAGTTCTGGCCATCTAAAGGTGATAACACGGTTCCTACGTGATGAGGACGGCTGGTTATCTAGGGTGACACGGCTCATACGTGATGAAGAGATCTGGTCGGGGAATGACACGGCTCATACGTGATGAAGAGTTCTGGCCATCTAAAGGTGATAACACGGTTCCTATGTGATGAGGACGGCTGGTTATCTATGGTTGACACGGCTCATACGTGATGAAGAGATCTGGTCTGGGGATGACACGGTTCCTACATGATGAGGACGACTGGCCATTTTTAGGAGTTATGGTTTCTAGAGAAACCAGATTAAAGATTTGTTTCAAATAAACTCAAAGATGATATTTTTTTTAAAAGCAACTGTCTCAAAAGAGACAAAATTCGTTTTAAGGGAAACGACTCAAAGACGACGTTTAAAGGGAAACTGTCTCAAATGAGACAAAATTTGTTTAAAGGGAATTGATCTCAAAGATGTTTGTTTTGTTTCAAGGGAAACAAATTCAAAGATGGTAAATTTTGTTTTCCAAATAAACAAACTCGAAGATTTTTCTCACAGAAACCGTCTCGAGAGACACAAAATTTTGTTTCCAAAGAAAGAGATTCAATGATTTTTTTTCTTTTTTCAAAAGAAATTGTTTTAAGGGATAAAACATTGTTTCCAGAGAAACAAACTCAAAGATGATCTTGTTTTAAGAGAAAATGTTTCAAGAGAAAATGTTTCAAGTGAAACGACTCAAAAATGGTTTTATTTCAATTGAAACAAACTCAAAGATTTTGTATTTCTAGAGAAACTGCCTCAAGGGAGTCAAAATTTGTTTTAATAAAAACAATCTCAAAGGTGGGTATTTTCAAAAGAAGTTGTCTCGAGAGACAAAATTTTGTTTCAAAGGAAACCAACTCAAAGATTTTTTCAAAAGAAATTGTCTTTAGGAGATAAATTTTTTCAAAAGAAATAGACTCAAAGATATTTGTTTCAAAAGAAACAACTCAAAGATTTTTATTCAAAAGGAACAGACTCAAAGATTTATCTCAAGAGAAACTGTCTCCAGAGAGACAAAATTCGTTTTAAGAGAAAAAGATTCAAAGATTGTCGATATTGTTTATATGGAAATAATCTCAAAGGTGTTTTCAAAAGTGTTTATTTTGTTTCAAATGAAACAATTTCAGGATTTGTTAAAGGGGAAACTGTCTCGTGCGAGACAAATCAGCTTTGAAAATCTCAAGTGATATTAATTTTGCTTTAAGTACAACAACCTTGAAATTTGTATTATGAGAGAAAATGATGTCTCAAGTGAGACAAAATTTGCTTTAAGATATAGTCTCAAATGAGACAAAATTTGTTTTTAGTGAAATTGTCTCAAGCGAGACAAAGTTTGTTTTTGAGGAAACGATCTCAAGTAAGATCAACTTTGTTTAATGTGAAACAAATTCGAAATTTGGATCTCAAAGGGAAAAGGTCTCAAGCGAGACGAAATTTGTTTTGAAAGAAACAAGAATCTAAGGTGAGATTAATTTTGTTTTTAGTGAACCAAATTCAAAATTTGTATCTCAAAGGAAAAATGTCTCAAGCGAAACACAATTTGTTTTAAAATTCTCAAAATTTGTGGAAAAATGTCTCAAGCGAGACGAAATTTGTTTTGAAATAGATACGATCTCAAATGAGATCAACTTTGTTTAATGTGAAACAAATTCAAAATTTGGATCCCAAAGAAAAAATGTCTCAAGAGACTGAATTTTACTTCAATAAAAAAACCTCAAAGATGATAGATAGTCTTCTTGTTCCTGTAGGTTGAGGAAACGTCTTCAGAGGATCTGATTGTTGACTTCAGGAAGCCAAATATGTGGATTGCATTGTACTTTCAAGTTGAAAACATCTGGTTATTTTCGAGCTCTTATTTCCTGAAAAGATCAGAATGATGCATTTTTTGACTAACTATCTTGGATGTTATGATAGATGTCAATATGAAATTTATTTGATTTTTTTGTCCAATTTGTCCCCACGTGAGGAGAAAAATGTCTTTAATATATATGTTAAATGTTTGATGTATTATGTATGTATGTGTATATATGTATGTTTTCTCGATCTGGAAGGAGAATGGTTGCGAGAGCAGTCTTCACTCTATTATTGATTCAGTTTGTCCGTATTTCCACCAATGTGTACCCTTACAAACCTTGACCTGAGACAATTTGTTTTCTTTGCCTCATCAAATTTTGCCCCAAAATAGCTTCTCTTGCCCAACTTCGACTCTGAGCTTCGGAGATATATTTGTTGAATTCCAAGATATTTCCACCGGAGAGATTATCTTGTTTGAAAATGTTTTTCTTCTTCTTGAATTTTCAAAATTTTGAAAAAATATTGCCTCCTTCTAAGTTTCACAATTGAAGCCAATCATAAAACATGAATTCATTGGATATCAAAAGAATCAAATGCTCTTTTAATCATTGATAATTACAAATCTTTGACAAATATCAAGATCGACAGGTGGGTTTAGAGGTTAGCTACCTAAATTCTAAAGTGTGTTTCATCCATTGGTCCTCGTGAAGGTAATGACATACCCCTTTTTCTTGATTTGGCATTTTAATCGAAGGCGAACAAAATGACACCACTAGCATAGTCACTTGCTAAACTCTTTAGAACACTTTTGTTTCAGTTCTCTGAAATCTTCCATTTGTTCAAGCTTCGTAGACTTACCTAGTCAAGGTAGTGCAGAAATATCGGTCTAAAAACGAGAATTCTGAGTGCTCGTGTGAAGTCGACTATAACAGGCGTTCCTCAACTCCCTTAGTCCATATTCACCGAAACTCCTTATTTAGTAAATTTGATTTAATTTGCCATTGTTTGGCTAGCTGAATTCAGCTTTATTGTACATATATTTTGTAATTGCCTTTATCAGGCTAGCTGAAGGATTCATGTCGTCACAAAGTCTTCAACTTGACAACCACAGTGGAGCATACACCGGATTGCCAAATACCCGATCAATGTCATGGTTCGAATGTACTCTATTCATAAAGCCAGGGCTTTCGAGTTTCCTCTATTACCAATTGCTTTAGCGGAATAGCTCAGCTTTATTGTATACATATATATGTGTTTTTGTTTGTTTGTTTACGGATTCCATTTCTTAAGCTCGCTGAGGACAACCTGTTATAGTCTCGGTGCTTGTTGAAGGTCAGAAAATCTCATCGTTAGAGTTCAATTCCCAAGCAACTGACCTAAACTAGATTCATCTACTTGACCATTCCATCTGAGAAGGTTATGATCATCATTGAACGTCATAAACAGAAATAATAACCAATTAGTTTTGCAATCTCATGTGCTAGTTGCCCCATTTTATCCGCTCCTAACACATACCTGAATGCCAAACCCCTTGATTGACTCTTTATGTGAACAGAAAACTAGCTCGGTCCCTGCAAGAAAATGGTATGTATTCTGGTGTACCTCTGGATTAGGATCAAGGGGGTCACTGTTTTGCAGGGTTCAATCTTGTCATTTGTCAAAGATTTACAACCTCAATTATTAAAAAGCTTTTAATTAAAATGATATTCAAAGAATTCAAGATTAAAATTTGCTCATTGTCATCATTTTTTTTTAAAAGGAAGTATTTTATTTACAATGTTCGGACGTCAAGTGACTTACAAAAATTTAAACATAAAAAGAACAAAAGAAAAACAAATTCAAACAAGATGTCATGCATGAGAATGCAACAAAATCTCCTGATGGATGCCCCGACCGACTTCCGATCAGAATGCCCCATTACACATTGAACGTTAATGTCCCTGAATCGATCAGATCTTGGACCTTGCACTTTAATGCCCTACAATTCTCAGTGGTATGCCCTGAGATCCCAATGTGATAGCTGCATATGGCATTAATATCATGGCCTTCAGGATATGGGTCAGTTCTTGGTTTGGATTGAACTGGAATCACCAGGTTGTTCTCAATTAGAGCTGGGAGCAATTCCTCATATGTCATCGGAATTGGATTGATGCATGTCTTTTTACGAAAAACATTATGAGACACGGTCCCCAGATTAGTTAAATCCACTAGACTGACCTCAGCTCTTTCCTCAATGTCAGTATGGCTAGTACCACATATCTGGCCATTATTAATAGCTCTTTCAATCATTTCTCCACACATGACAATGTCAGAGAAACTCTTAGTGGCAACCCCTATCATGTAGTCGATATAAGGAGACTGTAATGTATCTATGAATATAGTGATGAACTCTCTTTCAGTCATTGGTGGATGCACTTGAGATGCAATATCCCTCCATCGTTGTGCGTACTGTCGAAAACTCTCATAATTCTTCATCCCCATATTCTGAAGCATTGTTCGATCGGGGGCCATATCAATCATGTGCTTGTATTGGCCCAGAAAAGCACTAGCCAAATCCCTCCAGGAGCGGACTTGAGAACGACTCAGTTGGAGGTACCACCTTGAAGCAGGTCCAATCAAACTGTCTTGAAAGCAGTGGATCAACATCTGATCATTGTTAGTGTATCCAGTCATTCTTCGAATAAACATCGTGAGGTGGGCATTGGGGCAACTGGTTCCCCTGTACTTTTCAAACTCGGGCATCTTGAATTTGGGCGGGAGCACCAGGTCAGGAACTAGTACTAGTTCTGTTGCATCCATCCCGTTGTGAGAGTTTTGTCCTCTCATTCCATGGAATGTCTCTCTGCACCACTGTTTCAAATTATCTGGGATCTCGTTCTTGGCTCTTCTCGTCGCTAGGTGACTAGAAATCCTGTTGGGCGAGATAATTGGTTGCGAACTAGCCTGTGCTTTCACACATTTAACTGTTTCACGGGTTAAAGAAATCTTTTCTTTGCCTTTTTCTTGGTTGAGCTCAGCCATCTTTGCTACCATTTGGTCAACTAAGTCTTTTTGGTTTTGTAAGATACAATCCACGGTGGTCTTTTGCATCTGCTCCATTTTAACCTCCCACTCAACTTGCATCTTTTGCAAACTCTCGTTCAGCTCTTTCTTTAATTCCTCAAATTTTGCATCCATTCTCAGTACTGTGTGAATGCAATTGCACAGTTAGAAGTGCTTCCTCAAAGTTTCCAGCAAGTATAATTAATGCATGTAAACATGCTTAAATGAATGTTATGCAAAATGCAACGATGCAAATGCAAATGCAGAAATGTGGATCCCAACAATGAATATTTTAGAACAATTTTCACCAGAAATAAAAGTTTTCACATTACAAGACAGTCCACTTTACAGACTTGACTTCTCTTAGATGTTGAATCTGAAATGGGTCGCTGCTTCATCTGGGATCTTCATCCTTGAAAATGATGCCCCTCAAGCGTTTTGTAAACAGACTCTTTTAACGCCCCGGCGATGCTGAAGTCAGTGCATCACTCTTCGATGAATAACGTCGGAACGATCGTAAATAATAATCTACTGCTGGATCAATCCCCAGACTTCAGCCTTAAAGGTTGCACGATCTTCGAGCTCACTGCTTTGTCTCGGATCTTTGTATTTGGAACTGATGCCCCTAAAGCATTCTGTAACCTAACTCTGTTAATGCCCCAGTGGTGCGGAAGTTAGTGTATCGCTCCTTGATGTGTAGCGATGACATGATTGTAAATAAGAATCTACTGTTGGATTACTTCTAGGATCAATGGATCACCATTCCAGTCTCGAATTATGGACGATCTTCGAGCAAATCTCATTTTTGTGTTCTGAGCTTCTTTTTAGCCTTCGGTGCATGTCTGTGTACGTGACTGCTTGATTGAAAACTTTTATCTCTTCTTGTGAAGATTTTCTCATGGATATCCCCTTGCGGATCAACACTTCCCGCATTATGTCATGAAGATGCAATGTAATGCAAAGAAAGATGAAAAATGACACAAACAAATGAGAAAAAAATGAGTTAGTAACACAAACAAAATAGAGAAATGAGTTAGTGCAAGCAAGATAATCAATATAGTTAAAATATGTTATCTACAGATAAATATAACACCTACCCGTCATGATATCTACCCGAACATGCTTTCAATAGATAACAATCCTACCCGGACATGCTTTCTACCCACAATTATCTATTTTCAAGAAATTAGTCCTAACCGCATGATATCTAGTTTGCATGCTTTTATTCGAAAAGAAAATAAATTCTACGAACTTAGCAAAATATAAGGATTTAGAAACGCTCCTCCTTGGTGTACACTTAGTTTGGGTACCTACTGACGGACATAGGTTCGATATAGCTATACCTAGGGTGATAGTTCGACGGTTCACTATATGCTTGGTTTCGGCTCTAACGGAAAAAAGAGACTCGAATTGTCCTTGATGTCGGTGCCCCCTTGGGCTGCCAGACCCTCAATCCTTTCCCATTACAGGTTTCAAACGGACCGAGTTCAATTCGAGGGGATTCACTGCCTTATACCCATACGAGGAATAAATTCCTACGATGGTATAAGGTATGTATCCCATGGGTTATTTGCTAAAACTCATACGAAGAATAAATTCTTACGAGAGTAAAGCAATCACCCTAACTAATTTGGATCGAAGCTCATGTCTAGAGCTCATGTTATGCCAATGAAAGTGATGTGTGTGAGGAGGAACATACTTACCTTTGACTCGAAATGAAAAGAAAAAAACTCGACCAAAACTTGGACAGAGCTGAAAGCAAAAAGATAAAATGTTAGTATGATAATTAAAAATGAAGCAATTAAAACTTCATTAAACGGATCATACATTAACTAAAAACTAGAAATCATAATTTCCACCAAGATGACAATATGTAAACGACATACAGCCTGACTCTCTAAAAAAGTCCCCAGCAGAGTCGCCAAGCTGTCATAACCATTTTTAGATAAAACGATTAAATATTATTTTTAAAATGATTATGACTTTCATTTTGAAAAATTGAGTATTTTGGATTAATTCGGATTAAATTGAATAGAGTCGCCATCGACCTTTGGGTTAGGTAGGTCGAAACCTAAAAACGTCTTTCAAAATAATTTTAAGAAAAATCATTTTTAAGACTAAATTCGGTCCGCATTACCAAAGATTCATTTAAATGGATTCGGGAGTCGGTTACGTGTGGGGAAGGGTAAGCACCCCCACAGCGCCCAAAAATGGTACTGTGTCGCTTACACATTGTCGTAAATGATGGAAATGATAAATTGAATATAAAATTAACCTATGATCCATTTATTGAGATTTATTTAATTTGCCTCGAATTATTTAAAGAAAATCCTTTAACTCAATCAGAAATCTTGAAATTTGCAATCCTCCGTCGAGAAAGCTATTTCAACTATTTCTCATTCGTAAAAGAATATTCTACCATTGATTATGTTAAAAATACAAATAGAATATAACTAAAGACAATGTTTACATACGAATAAATTGATTAACTAAAAACGTGAATTGAATACAAATTAAAATTTTTGGAATTTACATTCACATAAAATAAAGTAAATTGTCATTTAAAATAACACACATTGCATCGTTTGAACAAATTAATTAGCAAAATATACTCAACTTATTTCAAGTTTCTATGTCGTTAAAATGCCGTACCGGATTACACCACTTCGACCAAGTGGTACTTTCCACGCTCATTCTACGCATACATGTTCTTAAAAGTATTTGGACAATATTTAAATAAAGAAAAATGGAAATAAATAGAAATAGAAATATGTGAAATAAATATTTACAACAAATAAAATTAAACATATTTAATTACATATGGTACAAATAGATACATAACATGAAAAATGTACATACATAGGGGATTAAAATAAAAGAAAATTAATATTACAAACTAAACTATAATGACAAAAAAAGTACTTTGAATTACAAAAAAACCAAAATAACAACATATAAACTCAAAGGACCAAAATAGTACAAACATGAATTTCAAAGGACTAAAATGAAATAAATAGAAATATGAAGGGATTAATCGGTAAATAAAAAAACAGAGCCAAAATCAAAATATTAAACATTTACAAGCACTAGAAATGAAAATAAACCATAAACAACATCTAGGACTAAACTGCAATAACCAAAAACATGAAGGCCGAATCATAATTAAACCAAAAGTAAGATAATGACTAAAATAATAGATTTATAACTATCATAGCCAAATTTGAATATCAGAGAAAGTACACAACACCTAAGATCAGTGACTAAAATATAATATTTATAAATGTCAGAGATAAATTCGAAACTCAGCCAAAATACATAACATATAAACTCAGGGGCTAAAATGAAACTATTACAAACATTGGGACCAAAGTCAAATATCCACAAAAATGACATAACATGCATTAATAGGACTAAAATATAAACAAGGAAACATAGATGCTCAAAACAAAAGAAAATAAAATAGACATTAAACCAAACATCAAACGATGACTAAAATAGAATATATACGAATATGATGACCAAACTCAAATAACAGTAAATATAATAAAATGCATGGGATCAGTGATTAAATTAAAATATTTGAAAATATGAAATCCAGAATCAAATATAGACAAATATGATATAAAACATGAACATGGACTAATATATAACATTTGCAAATTTCAGGACCAAATCCGAATAACAAAGGAAAATGCACAATAAACTGAAACAGTGACTAAAACGAAATAAATATAAATATCACAACCAAATTATAATGTCAGCAAACATAATATACAAATTGATGACTGAAATGCAATCATTAAAAATTAAAAGGCTCGAAATAAAACAATAATAATTTCATTAAATGACTTAAATAAAGCATTACAAAGGAGAAGGGACCTAAACTGTAGTTACCCCATGCTTGCAAAACACGGGTGCCCAGACCCTTGAAACGGCGCCGTTTCGGTTTGGAAATATAAGCCCAAAACCGGCTTATTTCCCTCCCCATTCTCATTTATCTCATCTCCACAAAATAGGGAGAGGGAGAGATGCAGAGAACTCTCTTGCCCTTCCCTCCTCAGGGGAGGAGCAACCGCCCTACACCGGTGGCGGCCACGGCGGCTCACGGCGGAGCCCATGGTGGCCGGATATAAAAAAAAGTCCCAAAAGACTCCCTCACTCAACCCCAATCTGAAAAACAACCCCACCTAGCCTAAAACCAAACCTAAACCTTTAGATTTAGGATAGATTACCTTCGAATCAACGAGACTCTGACGACCTCTCGGATTCCACGGTGACCTTGGGGCTCCCCGGCTTCGAACCTAGGTAAATCTCTCCACACCCTTACTTTTCGGTTTTGGTTTTTTTTTCTTTTTTCTTTTCTGGAAACCGAATCCCTCCTCCTTTTTTTTTGACTCTGATAGCTTGCTTGATTTATGGTTGATTTTTGCTTCGTTTGGTGAGATCATGACGTCTAGGAATAGGGGAAATCATGGGTTGTTGATTTAGGGTGATAGAATCCCGGATTTTCGGGATTATAGGGATTTTTTTATTTAGGGTTTGGGTATATATTTTACTGATTTGGGTTGATTTGGGACTGATGGGGTTGCTGTGGTTTACTGTAGACGCAGGCAGCCGGCGTCAGAGGCTGTCGGCGAGGGTACGTTCGGCTTGAGCGGCGGCGGCGAAGGGACGCTCGGCTGAGAAGCTGGAACGTCAAGCGGCGGCGGCTGATGATGATATTTTAGGGTTTCAAACCCTAAGCTCTGCGTGATCTGGACCGTTGGATGGGTCCAGATCCAATGGCCAGAAATGAGGCGACTGGGGAGATAGGGTGAAACCCTAGCAATGTTGGGCCCTGTTTTGGGCCGGTTGTAATGGGCTTTGGCCTGCCAAAATATGTAAAAATATATTAAATAATAATAATAATAATAATAATAATATAGTTAATAATAATAATAATAATAAAATAACGAAAAAAACCCGGACAAAAACGGGTGTCTACACTAACAAAATCAAATTTAGATTTTCTGAGTTTCAATCTGACCCAGCAAATGTATTACAACAAGATATTTAATTGAAGAGAAAATCTCGCTTTGCATGTCAGAGGTACAGGGTTCGATCCCCTGCATCTCCATTCACGTGTCTTTTTTTTTCGCATCCCATAGACAACGAAGGTCAAGTTTATAGTTATTTTTCCAAACAGAGGTATAGGCAACAGTCAAGAGCATGGCACCCTGGACTGAAAGAGAGGGTGAGAGGGATTGTTTCCTTGAAAATTTGAAGTTTTCTTATTTTAGAATTTTTTTTGTATATTTTATTAATAATATTTTTTTATTTTTAAATTTTTTTATAAATTCGTCCCCTAAAATAAAATCTTATGTCAATACTGTCATAACCATTTTTTAGTAAAATAATTAAATATTATTTAAAAAAACGATTATGACTTTTATTTGAAAATTGGTGATTTGAAATTAATTTGAATTAAATTGAATAGAGTCGCCATCGACCTTTGGGTTAGGTAGGTCGAATACCTAAAAACGTCTTTTAAAAACAATTTTAAGAAAAATAGTTTTATAAGACAAAAATTTGAACTACGTTACCAAAGATTCATTTAAAATAGGTTCGGGAGTCGGTTACGTGTGGGGAAGGATAAACACCCCTACAACGCCCAAAATTGGTACTGTGTCGCTTACACATCGTTGTAAATGGTGGAATTTATGAGTCGAATATAAAGTTAAAATGTGATCTATTTATCGAACGTTGATTAATTTGCTTCGAATCAAATAATTAGAGAAAATTCTTTAACTCGAAAAGAAATCTCGAAATTAGCAATCCTCCATCGGGAAAGCTAACTCGACTATTTCTCATCCATAAAGAATATTTCCCTCCTGGTAAAATGTGAATCGAATATAAATAAAATTGACGTTTGCATACAACAAAATAAATTGATTAACCAAAATGTGAATTGAATACAAATGCAAATTTTGAAATTGACATTTACATAAAATAAAATAAATTACTATTTAAAATAACACACATTGCATCATTTGCACAAATTAATTAGTGATATATACTCGACTTGTTGCAAGTTCCTATGTCGTTAAAATGCCGTATCGGATCGCACCACTTCGACCAAGTGATACTTTCCACGCTCATTCTACGCATACGTGTTCTTAAAAGTATTTGGACAATATTCAAATAAAGAAAAATGGAAAATAAATAGAAATAGAAATATGTGAAATAAATATTTACAACAAATAAAATTAAGCATATTTAATTACATATAGTACAAATAAATACATAACATGAAAAATGTACATACATAGGGGATTAAAAGAATGTTACAACCCAAAATATAAATGGTCAAAAAGTAAGTATTTAATAATTACAATGACTAACATGGTAATAATAAATTAAAGGGCTAAAACAGAAAAATAGAAAATTAAAAGACTAAAATGGCAAAAACAGAAACGTAGGGACTAAAATAGTAATTAAACCAAATGCAAACTAGTGACTAAAATAAACAGATTTACAAATCTTAGAGTCAAATTTGAACATCAGCCAAAATATACAACATACAAAAATCAGTGACTAAAATGAAACTAATACAAACATTGTGGCCAAAGTAAAATATGAGTATAATAATATAACATGGGTTAAAATGTAAACATGCAAACATGGCAAACCATAACGCAAATAAAATAAAATAACTAAGCTTTATAGACAAGTGACTAAACTGTGTAAATTGAAACTACAGTATCAGAAACATAAAATAGAGAAACTAGATTAATCAATGGCTACAATAAAACAGAACAAAATCAGTGGTCCATTTTAGAATAAACAGAAACTTAAAGATTCAAACAATAATTATACCAAATACCAAACAGTGACTAAAATATAAGAAACATAAATATCATGGCCAAATTCTAACATTCACAAGAAATAAACAACACATAACCCATGACTAAATTGAAATAATTATAAATACTATGGCCAACGTTCAACATTAATAATAATAATAAAACAAACAAGTACCAGACCAAAATACCAATATTGAAACATTAAGGCTCGAAATAAAATAAATATAATTTTATTTAATGACTAAACCGTGAGGTTACAAAGCAGAAAGGACTAAAAGCGTAGTTACCCCATGCGTGAAATTACAGAACTCGTCCCCTCAAACGACGCCGTTTTGTTTTGGAAATATAAGCCCAAAACCGGCTTATCTTAGCTTCCCCTCTCTCATTTGGTTTTAATTCATAAAACACAGAGAGAGAGAGAGTTTCAGAACTCTCTCAACTCCCACATAAGAGAAAAGGAATAACGCCGTCGCCGGTGGCGCTCACGGCGGCGACGACGGCGGCGCACGGCGGCCGGAGATGCCCAACAACCCTCAAAAGAAACATCTCAACCCCTACTACTCAAAACCCCACTCCACTTTGCCTAAACACTACCCCAGTCCCCTAAATCTACCGATTTACCTCTCGAAACAACAAGACACGGTGGCCTTTGAACTCCTTGCATGCCTTCGCCGCACCTCCCTCCTCGGTAAGCTTTTCTCTTCTCCCTTTTTCTCTCTGTTTTCTTTATATTTTCTTTTTTTTTTCTCAAAACTCCCCCCATCTCATTTTTTCTTTTCTTTGAACCCCCCCTATCCCTCTCACCAAATCCTCTCCCTTTTCATAATGGTTGCCTCTTGGACTTTTAAGGGTTCTTTCGGTGATAATGATATCTAAGGCTTAGGGAAATTATGGGTTGTTGATTTAGGGTGATTGAATCCCGGATTTTCGGGATTTTCGGGATTTTTTATTTAGATTTATTTTTGTTTTTTTATTGGGGTTTTTCTCTGATTTGCTGATTGATTTGGTATGTTGTCACTGTTGACTGCTTGAGGAATGGGCTCTGATCGGCTCGGGAAGCTTTCGACGATGGCTCGTCGACTGGGAAACTGGACCTCACTGGCGGCAGTGGCTTGATGGCTGTTGGCTTGAACGGCTATTGGAATGTTGAAGAGGCACGACGGCTGGATTGGCTTAGGGTTGTGAAACCCTATTTACCATCGATCTGGACCGTTGAATGGGTCCAGATCGAATGGTCTATGTTGGTGCGGCGCTGGGATGTTGATACCCTAAGGTTAGGGTTTGCAATCGGGCTGCTGAGTGATGGGTATGGGTTGGCTGATAGTGGGCTTGCATTATATTGGGCTTTGGCCTGCAAAAATTGTAATATGTAATTAATAAACATATTAATAAAAATAATAATAATAATAATAAAATAACGATAAAAAACCCGGACAAAAACGGGTGTCTACAGCTGCCCCTCTTTGCACATTCTTGTGTTAACAAGAATAGGGCAAAGATGATAAGACAACACGTTTTTGTCTGGTTCTCTTCCATTTATACATAGAAATTGGATAATATTGGTTGTTGGGGACGACACTGCTCATACGTGATGAAGAGTTTGGGTCGTCTAAAGGTGACACGGCTCCTACGTGATGAGGAGATCTGGTCTGGGGATGACACGACTCATACGTGATGAAGAGTTCTGGCCATCTAAAGGTGATAACATGGTTCCTACGTGACGAGGACGGCTGGTTATCTATGGTTGACACGGCTCCTACGTGATGAAGAGATCTGGTCTGGGGATGACACGGCTCATACGTGATGAAGAGTTCTGGCCATCTAAAGGTGATAACATGGTTCCTACGTGACGAGGATGGCTGGTTATCTCTAGGATAATGGTTTCAAAGGAGACCAACTCAAAGATGTGTTTCAATAGAAACAAACTCAAAGATTGGATTTTGATAAAAATTGTCTCAAGGGAGACGAAATTCGTTTCAAGAGAAACGATCTCAAAGATATTTGCTTTATTTCAAGTGAAATAAACTCAAAGATAAGTTTTTCCAAAGCAACTGTCTCGAAAGAGACAAAATTCGTTTCAAAGGAAACAACCCAAAGACGGTGTTTAAAGGGAATTGTCTCAACCGAGACAAAATTTGTTTTTAAGGGAAACGTTCTCAAAGATCGGTGTTTCATGAGGAATTGGCTCAAATGAGACAAAATTCATTTCAAGAGAAACGATCTCAAAGATGTTTATTTTGTTTCAAGGGAAACAGATTCAAAGATGGTAAATTTTGTTTCCAAAGAAATAAACTCAAAGATTTTTCTCAAAGACTGTCTCGAGAGACACAAAATTTTGTTTCCAAAGAAAAAGATTCAATGATTTTTTTTTTTTTTTGAAAAGACATTGTCATAAGAGACAAAACTTTGTTTTTCAGAAAATTGTATCTTAGTGAGACAAAATTTTGTTTCCAAAGAAACAGACTCAGATTTTTCTTCAAAAGAAACTGTTTTAAGGGATAAAACCTTGTTTCCAGAGAAACAAACTCAAAGATGATCTTGTTTTAAGAGAAAATGTTTCAAGAGACAAAATTCGTTTGAAGGGAAACGACTCAAAGATGTCATTGAAAGGAAACTGTCTCATGCGAGACAAAATTTGTTTTAATAGAAACGATATCAAATGTGGGTATTTTCAAAAGAAGTTGTCTAAACGATCTCAAAGGTGGGTATTTTCAAAAGAAGTTGTCTCGAGAGACAAAATTTTGTTTCAAAGGAAACAAACTCAGAGATTTTTTCAAAAGAAATTGTCTTTAAGAGAGACAAAATTTTGTTTCCAAAGAAACAAACTCAAAGATTTTTGTTTCAAAAGAATTATCTTAAGAGAGACAAAATTTTGTTTCCAAAGAAACAAACTCAAAGATTTGTTTCAAAAGAAATTATCTTAAAAGAGACAAAATTTTGTTTCCAAAGAAACAAACTCAAAGATTTTTGTTTCAAAAGAAATTATCTTAAAAGAGACAAAATTTTGTTTCCAAAGAAACAAACTCAAAGATTTTTGTTTCAAAAGAAATTATCTTAAAAGAGACAAAATTTTGTTTCCAAAGAAACAAACTCAAAGATTTTTGTTTCAAAAGAAATTATCTTAAAAGAGACAAAATTTTGTTTCCAAAGAAACAAACTCAAAGATTTTTGTTTCAAAAGAAATTATCTTAAGAGAGACAAAATTTTGTTTCCAAAGAAACAAACTCAAAGATTTTTGTTTCAAAAGAAACAATCTCAAAGATTTTTTCACAAAATTGTCTCAAGAGACAAAACTTTGTTTCAAAGTAAATAGACTCAAAGATTTTTTCAAACGAAACAACTCACAGATTTTTATTCCAAAGGAACAAACTCCAAGATTTTTATTCAAAAGGAACAAACTCAAAGATTTTTTCAAGAGGAACAAACTCAAAGATTTTTTTAAGAGGAACAAACTCAAAGATTTTTTCCTCAAAAGAAATTGTCTTTAAGAGATAAAAAAAATCGTTTTTAAAAATTCAAATATTGTTGATTTTGTTTATATGGAAATAATCTCAAAGGTGTTTTCAAAAGTGTTTATTTTGTTTCAAATGAAACAATTTCAGGACTTGTTTAAAGGGGAAACTGTCTCGTGCGAGACAAATCAACTTTGAGAATCTCAAGTGATATTAATTTTGCTTTAAGTACAACAACCTTGAAATTTGTATTATGAGAGAAAATGATGTCTCAAGCGAGACAAAATTTGCTTTAAGATACAGTCTCAAATGAGACAAAATTTGTTTTTAGAGAAATTGTCTCAAGCGAGACAAAGTTTGAGAAAACGATCTCAAGTGAGACAAAAATTTTGTTTTGAAATATATACGATCTCAAATGAGATCAACTTTGTTTAATGTGAAACAAATTCAAAATTTGGTTCTCAAAGGAAAAAAATGTCTCAAATGAGACGAAATTTGTTTTGACATAAATTGCCTCAAGCGAGACAAAATTTGTTTTTAGAAAAATCTCAAAGTTTGTGGAAAATGTCTCAAGCGAGACATAATTTGTTTTAAAGAGAAAGTTGTCTCAAGCGAGACAAAATTTGTTTTTAAGAAAACTGTCTCTAGTGAGACGACACTTTGTTTTTTTTAATAAGATAATCTCAAGAGCTCATAGTCTGTCTATTGATTCCTGTATGTTGAGGAAACGTCTTCAGAAGATCTGATTGTTGACTTCAGGAAACCAAATATGTGGATTGCATTGTTCTTTCAAGTTGAAAACATCTGGTTATTTCAGAGCTCTTATTTCCTGAAAAGATCAGAATGATGCATTTTTTACTAACTATCTTGGATGTTATGATAGATGTCAATATGAAATTTATTTGATTTTTTGTTGAATTTGTCCTCCAGCGAGGAGAAAAATGTCTTTAATACACATGATGATAAATGTTTGATGCAAATTTATGTATCATGTATGTATGTGTATGTATGTATATATGTATGTATGTGTTGATGTATGTTTTCTCAATCTGGAAGGAGAATTGTTGCGAGAGCAGTCTTCACTCTATCATTGATTCAATTTGTCTGTATTTCCACCAATGTGTACTCTTACAAACCTTGACCTGAGACCATTTATTTATTCCATCAAATTTTGCCCTAAAATTTAGCTTCTCTTGCCCCAGCTTCGATCTTGAGCATCAGATAGATATATTTTTTTTTGAATTCCAAGATACGCCTCCAGAGAGATTATCTTGTTTAAAAATATTTTTCTTCTTCTTTTATTTTCAAAAGTCTGAAAATATCAATAGTTTTGAAAAATGTTTAATCAAAAGTTTTGAAAATATTGCTCCTTTCAAGGTTTCTCAATTGACAAATCATAGAAAAAGAGTTCATTGGATATCAAAGAATTAATTACACTTTTAATCCTTCAATAAATTATAGCTATTTGACAAGTGTCAAGATCAATGTTATCTTTGAGAAATGGTTAAGTAAGGAAGGATAAAAAAGGTCTCAAGTGGTTATTTTTGGTCAAAGGTATGATATTCTCATTTATTTGATGTTCACTGATCTGATGGAGTAGCTTTTGTACTCATATATTGGAAGTGTTCTCCGACTCACAGCTCTCATGTTCTCATTTATGTTATGCGATACCTCATCAAGGGATTTGTGTGACCGTCTCTTATGCATTAGTCTTCATATTCGAGCCGCCTTTTCAGGTTTTCAACTCGAATCCTCCTTTGGTTTCAAGACGTTAATAAGAATTTACGTCTTGAACCCCCCTTTGCTATTTTTTATCTATCATGCATTAAAGATTTTAGAAAACCTTTTGTAAATAAAAGATTAATCCTGATGAGCGGGATGAAATCTGAAGATAGTCTCTTCTATTTAGAAATCCATGTATGATTAGAAGGGACTTTTTAGGCACGTACTGTGGGCCATGGTTCATGGTTATGAAAGAAAGGGATAAATAGGCCCAAACAAGTGTTGAAAGGTGATTGAATCAAGGATCAATTAACTCTGATGCCTTCAATCTTGTCTTGCTCAATTTGAATATGCTCGTATTAGTCCTTTGTCTTCTCTTGATATTCTATGATCTTCTGGTGAACTAATTCTGGATCAATCTCATAGTTTGAAACTTGATGTGCCATTTGAGTCGAGAGACTCTTTGTATGTGCTCTTTGTCCACTTTCTCTTCTTTTTTCACTTTGTTTATTTCTCTTTGTTTTTCTTTTCTCTTCGCTTTAATATGATCTTTGCACTGTGTATTTGGTTCATCTTTTGGTATCTTATCTGGATCAATGGTCTTCACTCATACGAGCAGATTTCCTCTAACTTGCCCCCCAATATGGAGGGTGATCCTTGATTAGGGTTGAATCAGAAGAAAATATCATTCAGGCTCAAATGGGGACACAAGGGATATATTTTCTCCTTTTGTGAAGGGATAAAGAAAGAAAGCCGTTCATCATCTCATACACAGAAGTCCTTGCAGAAGAGGTATCCCCAGGGGGATAGATTTTCAGGATTAATTTTTATTTAAATGAAAACAGTAATTAATGCATGATAGAATTATTTTGAATGAATTATATTTTTTCTCTTCGCTTCTTGCTCTCAACATGTCTCAATTGTTCATGCTCGTCTTCAGAAAATTGATGCGAGATGCCCCACACTGTGTCTTCTTTGTAGGAAGGTTTATGTTCAAGTGAACATCTTGTACTCAATGTCTGTAGGTTTTATTGGTAGAAAATGTTGGTTTTTCGTGTATGGGTATGACTTTTGTGTCTCAAAAAAAATAAATACAGTGTTTCAAAGTGGAAAGAATGTTTCAAGGTCTCAAAGAGATAGAATGTGATAGAATGTCAAAAATTGATTATTTGGTAGTGACCAGGAATTATTTCGGGTAAAAATCGAGAGATTTTATTTTAGGGTTTTAGACAGGATAAAATAGGTCTAATATTGCCATATGTCAAAAATATATAATTCTTGAAGAATTAAAAGAATATGTAATTCATTCGATATTCAAAGAACTAAAGATTAAAATTTGTTCAATTATTTAACCTTAGAAGGTAGCATCATTTCAGTCATCAAAGATTAAAAATATTTAAGCAAATATTGAAGAAAGAACAAAAACGAGTTCAAACAAAACAATCTCTAAAGATGCAAGTGGTTGATGCAATGACTTCTCTGGCTTAGTATTAGGATACCCCTGAATAAAACATATTATGGATTTTGTGCTTTAGTGTCTTGCAGTTGTCCGTGGTATGCCCCGAGCTCCCAATATGATAGCTGCATATGGCGTTAATATCATGGCCTTCAGGATATGGGGTCTCTCTTGGTTTGGATTGAACTCGAGTCACAAGGTTCCTCTCAACTAGCATTGGGAGCAATTCCTCATATGTCATTGGGATTGGATTGATGCGAAGGAAGGTCTTGTGAGGTTTGGTCCCCAGATTAGCTGGATAAGATCCTTCAATGTTAATCTCATCTCTTTCCTCTTTGTCGGAAAGACTAGTGCCTCATATCTGGCCATTCTTGACTGCTCTTTCGATCATTTCTCCACACATGACAATGTCAAAGAAACTCTTAGTGGCAACCCCTATCATGTAGTCAATATATGGAGACTTCAATGTATCGATGAATAGAGTGATGAACTCTTTTTTAGTCATTGGTGGATGCACTTGAGATGCAATATCCCTCCATCGTTGTGCGTACTGTCGAAAGCTCTCATAATTCTTCATCCCCATATTCTGAAGCATTGTTCGATCGGGGCCATATCAATCATGTGCTTGTATTGGCCCAAAGAAGCACTAGCCAAATCCCTCCAGGAGCGGACTTGAGAACGACTCAGTTGGTGGTACCACCTTGAAGCGGGTCCAATCAAACTGTCTTGAAAGCAGTGGATCAACATCTGATCATTGTTAGTGTATCCAGTCATCTTTCGAATAAACATCGTGAGGTGGGCATTGGGGCAACTAGTTCCCCTGTACTTTTCAAACTCGGGCATCCTGAATTTGGGCGGGAGCACCAAGTCGGGAACTAGTACTAGTTCTGTTGCATCCATCCCGTTGTGAGAGGTTTGTCCTCTCATTCCCTGAAATGTCTCTCTGCACCACTGTTTCAAATTCTCTGGGATCTCGTTCTTGGCTCTTCTCGTCGCTTGGTGACTAGGAATCCTTTTCTTGGTTGAGCTCAGCCATCTTTGCTACCATTTGGTCAACTAGGTCTTTTTGGTTTTGCAAGATACGATCCACGGCGGTCTTTTGCATCCTCCTACTCAACTTGCATCTTTTGCAAACTCTCGTTCAGCTCTTTCCTTAATTCCTCATATTTTTGCATCCATTCTCAGTACTGTGTGAATGCAATTGCACAGTTAGAAGTGCTTCCTCAAAGTTTCCAGCAGGGTATGATTAATGCATGTAAACATGCTTAAATGAATGTTATGCAAAATGCAACGATGCAAATGCAAATGCAGAAATGTTGATCCCAACAATGAATATTTTAGAACAATTTTCACCAGAAATAAAGTTTTCACATTACAAGACAGTCCACTTTACAGACTTGACTTCTCTTAGATGTTGAATCTGAAATGGGTCGATGCTTCATCTTGGATCTTCATCCTTGAAAATGATGCCCCTCAAGCGTTTTGTAAACAGACTCTTTTAATGCCCCGGCGATGCTGAAGTCAATGCATCACTCTTCGATGAATAACGTCGGAACGATCGTAAATAATAATCTACTGCTGGATTAATCCCCAGATCTTCGAGATCACTGCTTTGTCTCGGATCTTTGTATTTGGAACTAATGCCCCTAAAACATTCTGTACCCTAACTCTGTTAATGCCCCAGTGGTGCGGAAGTCAGTGTGCCGCTCCTTGATAAATAGCGATGAAATGATCGTAGATAAAAATCGCCTGCTGGATCACTCATCGGATCAGTGGCTCATCATTTTATTCTCGAACGTTGCACGATCATCTTGAGCAAGTCTCCTTCTCGTACTCTGTGCATTTCTTTTTAGCCTTCGGTGCATGTCTGTGTACGCGACTGCTTGGTTGAAAACTTTTATCTCTTCTTGTGAAAATTTTCTCTCGAATATTCCCTTGCTGATCAACATTTTCGCATTAGGTTATGATGATGCAATGTAAAGAAGAATGAAAAAAACAAAAACAACAGAAAATAAATAAGTTAGTGCACACAAAGAAAATAGTTAGTACAGGTAAGACAATCGATGTAGATAAAAGTGTTATTAAAAGATGAATATAACACCTACCCATCATGATATCTACCCGAGCATGCTTTAAATAGATAATAGTCCTGCCCGTACATGTTATCTACCCAAAATGAATAATTTCAAAAAATTGGTCCTAACCGCATGGTATCTAGTTCGCATGCTTTTATTCAAAAAGAAAACAAATTCTACGAAATTAAAGCAAAAGATAAGGGTTTAGAAACACTCCTCCTTTGTGTACACCTAGTTTGGGTACCTACTGACGGACAGAGGTTCGATATAACTATACCTAGGGTGATCGTTCGACGGTTCACTATATGCTTGGTTTCGGTTCTAACGAAAAAAGGGACTCGAATTGTCCTTGATGTCGGTGCCCCCTTGGGCTGCCAGACCCTCAATCCTTACCCATTACAGGTTTCAAACGGACCGAGTTCAATTCGAGGGGATTCACTGCCTTATACCCATACGAGGAATAAATTCCTACGAAGGTATAAGGTATGTATCCCATGGGTTATTTGCTAAAACTCATACGAAGAATAAATTCTTACGAGAGTAAAGCATTCACCCCAACTAATTTGGATCGAAGCTCGTGTCTAGAGCTTATGTTATGCTAATGCAAGTGATGTGTGTGAGGAGGAACATACCTACCTTCGACCCAAAAGGAAAACAAAACAAGGAAAAATGATAAAATCCTGACAAAGCTGAAAGCCAAAAATAAAATGTTAGTACGACAAAAAAAACGAAGCAATTAAAAATTTCAATAAACGGATCATAAATTAACTAAAAACTAGAAATCATAATTTCCACCAAGATGACAATATGTAAACGACATACAGCCTGACTCTCTAAAAAAAGTCCCCAGCAGAGTCGCCAAGCTGTCATAACCATTTTTTAGTAAAATAATTAAATATTATTTAAAAAAACGATTATGACTTTTATTTGAAAATTGGTGATTTGAAATTAATTTGAATTAAATTGAATAGAGTCGCCATCGACCTTTGGGTTAGGTAGGTCGAATACCTAAAAACGTCTTTTAAAAACAATTTTAAGAAAAATAGTTTTATAAGACAAAAATTTGAACTACGTTACCAAAGATTCATTTAAAATAGGTTCGGGAGTCGGTTACGTGTGGGGAAGGATAAACACCCCTACAACGCCCAAAATTGGTACTGTGTCGCTTACACATCGTTGTAAATGGTGGAATTTATGAGTCGAATATAAAGTTAAAATGTGATCTATTTATCGAACGTTGATTAATTTGCTTCGAATCAAATAATTAGAGAAAATTCTTTAACTCGAAAAGAAATCTCGAAATTAGCAATCCTCCATCGGGAAAGCTAACTCGACTATTTCTCATCCATAAAGAATATTTCCCTCCTGGTAAAATGTGAATCGAATATAAATAAAATTGACGTTTGCATACAACAAAATAAATTGATTAACCAAAATATGAATTGAATACAAATGCAAATTTTGAAATTGACATTTACATAAAATAAAATAAATTACTATTTAAAATAACACACATTGCATCATTTGCACAAATTAATTAGTGATATATACTCGACTTGTTGCAAGTTCCTATGTCGTTAAAATGCCGTATCGGATCGCACCACTTCGACCAAGTGATACTTTCCACGCTCATTCTACGCATACGTGTTCTTAAAAGTATTTGGACAATATTCAAATAAAGAAAAATGGAAAATAAATAGAAATAGAAATATGTGAAATAAATATTTACAACAAATAAAATTAAGCATATTTAATTACATATAGTACAAATAAATACATAACATGAAAAATGTACATACATAGGGGATTAAAAGAATGTTACAACCCAAAATATAAATGGTCAAAAAGTAAGTATTTAATAATTACAATGACTAACATGGTAATAATAAATTAAAGGGCTAAAACAGAAAAATAGAAAATTAAAAGACTAAAATGGCAAAAACAGAAACGTAGGGACTAAAATAGTAATTAAACCAAATGCAAACTAGTGACTAAAATAAACAGATTTACAAATCTTAGAGTCAAATTTGAACATCAGCCAAATATACAACATACAAAAATCAGTGACTAAAATGAAACTAATACAAACATTGTGGCCAAAGTAAAATATGAGTATAATAATATAACATGGGTTAAAATGTAAACATGCAAACATGGCAAACCATAACGCAAATAAAATAAAATAACTAAGCTTTATAGACAAGTGACTAAACTGTGTAAATTGAAACTACAGTATCAGAAACATAAAATAGAGAAACTAGATTAATCAATGGCTACAATAAAACAGAACAAAATCAGTGGTCCATTTTAGAATAAACAGAAACTTAAAGATTCAAACAATAATTATACCAAATACCAAACAGTGACTAAAATATAAGAAACATAAATATCATGGCCAAATTCTAACATTCACAAGAAATAAACAACACATAACCCATGACTAAATTGAAATAATTATAAATACTATGGCCAACGTTCAACATTAATAATAATAATAAAACAAACAAGTACCAGACCAAAATACCAATATTGAAACATTAAGGCTCGAAATAAAATAAATATAATTTTATTTAATGACTAAACCGTGAGGTTACAAAGCAGAAAGGACTAAAAGCGTAGTTACCCCATGCGTGAAATTACAGAACTCGTCCCCTCAAAACGACGCCGTTTTGTTTTGGAAATATAAGCCCAAAACCGGCTTATCTTAGCTTCCCCTCTCTCATTTGGTTTTAATTCATAAAACAGAGAGAGAGAGAGTTTCAGAACTCTCTCAACTCCCACATAAGAGAAAAGGAATAACGCCGTCGCCGGTGGCGCTCACGGCGGCGACGACGGCGGCGCACGGCGGCCGGAGATGCCCAACAACCCTCAAAAGAAACATCTCAACCCCTACTACTCAAAACCCCACTCCACTTTGCCTAAACACTACCCCAGTCCCCTAAATCTACCGATTTACCTCTCGAAACAACAAGACACGGTGGCCTTTGAACTCCTTGCATGCCTTCGCCGCACCTCCCTCCTCGGTAAGCTTTTCTCTTCTCCCTTTTTCTCTCTGTTTTCTTTATATTTTCTTTTTTTTTTTCTCAAAACTCCCCCCATCTCATTTTTTCTTTTCTTTGAACCCCCCCTATCCCTCTCACCGAATCCTCTCCCTTTTCATAATGGTTGCCTCTTGGACTTTTAAGGGTTCTTTCGGTGATAATGATATCTAAGGCTTAGGGAAATTATGGGTTGTTGATTTAGGGTGATTGAATCCCGGATTTTCGGGATTTTCGGGATTTTTTATTTAGATTTATTTTTGTTTTTTTATTGGGGTTTTTCTCTGATTTGCTGATTGATTTGGTATGTTGTCACTGTTGACTGCTTGAGGAATGGGCTCTGATCGGCTCGGGAAGCTTTCGACGATGGCTCATCGACTGGGAAACTGGACCTCACTGGCGGCAGTGGCTTGATGGCTGTTGGCTTGAACGGCTACTGGAATGTTGAAGAGGCACGACGGCTGGATTGGCTTAGGGTTGTGAAACCCTATTTACCATCGATCTGGACCGTTGAATGGGTCCAGATCGAATGGTCTATGTTGGTGCGGCGCTGGGATGTTGATACCCTAAGGTTAGGGTTTGCAATCGGGCTGCTGAGTGATGGGTATGGGTTGGCTGATAGTGGGCTTGCATTATATTGGGCTTTGGCCTGCAAAAATTGTAATATGTAATTAATAAACATATTAATAAAAATAATAATAATAATAATAAAATAACGATAAAAAACCCAGACAAAAACGGGTGTCTACAAATACATTTTCCATATGTCGAATGCAGACATACAACTTACTAAATCAGGTAACACATCAGAACTTACAGAAAAGTCAAGAAGCTAGAGCACTGTCTTGCTGTTAATATGCTAGAAATTCCTGATTTACACAACTTTATTACATTCTTCATGAGAAACATATTGAGAAGGAATAACTATCGTACCACCTATATGATGAGTCGATGCAAGACTCTCAATAGAAAATAAGACCTAATGTAATGGTTTTATTAGTAAAGGTCTTGAAAAAAGGTAACAGCATCTGATCCTTGTATGCCATCTGAAGTTGCAGCCAACACAAAGAAGAGGGAGAAGCCATGATCAGGTCATTAATTATGCAAGAAAGGAACAACAAGAAGCATAAAATGTATAATATCATAATACTTTTTCATTAAGATACAAACACACTTACCTACGAGCAATGCTTCTGACAGTTCATATAGCAGATGTTTAACAGAATTACTAATCTTTAACTTATAACAGAAGCACAGCATTAGTATGTTTTTCCTTTTTGAAAACGGGGTGAGGTAAACAAGGTAAAAATGGTTCGTTTTGTCATCATCACTATAGACACTAAAATTTTGGCTTTTTTATTATTATTATAATAATTATTATGATTATTATAATAATTATTAATATTATATTATTATTATTATTATTAATAAATATTATTATAACATATTACAAGCCCAAAATCGGAGCCCAATTACAAACAGTGAACCAAAAACCCAATCTAGTCCAAACCCAATCCTGGAGCCCATTTTTAGCCCAATAATCGAACCCTAAACCCAACTAGGGTTTCATCTTAGATCGCAGCCGCTAGCCAATTTCAGCCGTTGGATCTGAGAGATCCAACGGTCCACAGGATACCAGCATGAAGCCCTAGGGTTTCATAACCCTAGGTTATCATCCAGCCGCTGCTGCTTCCAGAAGACCACGCGGTGCCACCTCTGCTTCCAGCCGACGCTGCTGCCACGACACCACCTTCAACCGAAGCGTCCAGAAGGCCAGCTGCCCCTCCACACGTCGAGTTCTACGGTGAGTCACCACCATAGCTATGGTGACTCACCTAAGCCATCTCCTTGGGACCAATCTGAAGAGGACACCGGCGAGGCTTATAAAAGCCAACCACCTGCAAAATAAAAAAACAGCAACAGAGAGAAAGGAGAACGACAGCCACAACTACGACGACAACAAACAAACCAAAAACAGAGAAAAATAGAAAACCCACAGCAACCAAACAACAAACGAAAAGAAAAATGAAAGAAGAAACTCACTGGAGAAACCACGAACATCCACGAGCCACACAAAGATTCGAAATACCCGAAGGTATTTTTGTAGATCTAAGCAATTTTAAGGATATTTAAGAAAAAAAGATACCAGAATCAATCTTAGGGCATTCCGATCTTCATTTTAAGGTAAGTTGATATTTTTCGGCCACCGGCGGTGGTGGCCGACGGCAGTGTCGACGGCGGTGTATGGCTGCCGACCGACGACCGATTTCCCTCCGGCGATGGATTTCTATGTGAAAGAGACTATCTTCAGATTTCATTCCGCCTCTCAGGATTGATTTTTATTTGTAAAAATTGTTTTTTTATCTTTAATGCATAATATGAAAAATGATAAAAGGGGGTTCAAGATGTAAATTTTTAAATAATAACTTAAAACCAAAGGAGGATTCGAGTTGAAAACCTGAAAAGGCGGCTCGAATATTGAATGGTGCAATAACGACATAAGAGACGATCTTAAGCTCTTGATGAAGCACCGCACATCCCAAAGACGTTCCTGAGATTCTGGAACCAAGAAGTATCTCTATGAGATGATCATAACAACCATTCCTTCAAGATAGTGGA
Organism: Hibiscus syriacus; assembly: GCF_006381635.1. NCBI lineage: Eukaryota > Viridiplantae > Streptophyta > Magnoliopsida > Malvales > Malvaceae > Hibiscus > Hibiscus syriacus. The sequence continues at coordinate 375,611 of NW_024062788.1, read as the reverse complement.
AACTCAAAAGGGACATATATGCAAGACTAACCTGAAATACCTTACCTTACCAGAATCAATATACACCTTAAATCAGTCAATAATTTTGACACTTGCCATAGGACTATGATTTTTTTAAATTGTAGTTGATTTATTTGATATTCATTAAACTCATGTTTTATGATTTGATTCCATTTTGAGCCTAAATTAAGAGGCAATATTTTACAAAATTCTTTCATTCTTTGACAAAGAAAGGAGAAAAACATTTTCAAACAGGACAGTCTCAAATGAGAAAGGTTCTTGAAGCAAATTGTTGCCTGTTATACCTTTATTATAGAAAAAGAATAAACGAGGCCAGAATGATGAAGCAATCTTGAAAGCCAGTGGTCCAAGAAGCCAGAAAGTCTGGAGAATTGAACTTGTAACACTCTCTTGTGACATTATCAGCAACTCATCAAGAATGATTACCTTGTTCTACAGGGACATGCTGAAAGCCCATATCAACTAAACATTTCCATGGGTTGGGAAGAGTAGGATATGGCGGTGTGTATCTTAGAACAGCAGAAGAGGCAAATTGTTGTAGCATCTATTACAAGACACCAACAAAAAAAATCCTCGAGTCTATCACGATGATGTCTATTTCTTCCAGTAAGGTTGTTACACTGGATGCCTCCAACAACCAGGTCGAATCCTCCAAATCTACTCATCAATTGCTCTAACAGATCACCATTCAATTCTTGCGCATCTATTTTCAAAGGTATGCCAAGACAGGTAGAAGGCAACCTCTGCATCACTGATCCCAGAGAAAAGAGACAGGACATTGATACCACCAGGGAACATGTCTTTAGCAGATACTCCTCCTCATGTATGGTATTTAGGGAAACCTAGAAGCATTTCCACCTCATCAAGTTCAAGTGGAGCAACTTTATTCCTTCTAATCCATACCAGATTCCATTTTCGGCACTCATCAAGAACGTACTTCTAGACACTCGAAGGAGGCTCATCGTCATAAGCTTCAAGAGCCTTACGGATCCTTTATGTTAATTTGGTATTTCCCGTACATGTTTATAAACAGTTCAACTTTGTTCTTGGATTCCAAGAAGCCCACCATTTTTTTGTCAATGGAAAAGCATCATGTATGGTGGGTGGAAGAAGCAGAATAAGAGGAAATCTGTTCTCAATTGGCAGATTATGAATATAGCCCCTTTTCTGTACAGTAGCACAAAAATACTTCGAATCTACAAATTCTGGTTCTACATCCAAGCACCAATTGGAGCAAGCGCCACGTTCTCGTAGTAGAAATAAGGAGACCCAATATCATCTTTTGGAAGTGTTCTTTGAGTTATCTGATCTAGTTCGGTATGAATGTAACACCCTTAACTCATATCCGACCCGAATACAAGTCCGAGGTGTCACATTGACTTTTCAAATCTTTGACTCTTACAGAAAATCCCGGGAATTTTTAAAAATTTCATTAAAACGAAATACATTAATTTACATAAGACCATAAAATACAAAATCGATCAGAGTATTCGTAATTAACACTTATTACATACCAACACTCTATACATAATCAAGTACATACTTTGTCAATTTACTTCTGATCTGATCTCTTAGTAGTATTGCTGCCTGTGCTACTTCTATTTCCACTCTTCCTAATTCTTGGTACCTACGTGTAAATCACTTACACGCTAAGTCATAGACTTAGTGAGGCAATAAATGAATATGCAACAATAAACTTATGAATGTTCATACTTACCATTGGATCATGACATTTCAATGTGCATTTATTTATCACATGATAACATATATAATCATATAATGCACATACGAAACTTACCTTCTTGTATCACTTTCACTGTAAATCGGTATTTCAATTGCATTGCCCATGTATATTATTGAGAATAGAGGTATGTGAGTACATTGAGGTTGTGCACTAATGCTGTCACCACAGCTCGTATCAATTCCCTAATGGGGCACCGAACCTTAGTTCAGTATTCATCCCGTAGGACTATTATCTATGTCCCGTAGGACCATTACATCCCGAAGGACTACATCCCGAAGGACTACATCCCGAAGGACTACATCCCGAAGGACTATTATACCCTCGACTCTTGGCATGCCAACTACACCTATAGTTCTCATATCGTATACTATGGGCATTATTCTTATTTTCATATGTTCATATACTTCTGTCAGCTCATGTCTTCATATCATGCTCATGTCATATCACATATCATATCACATATCATATCACATGAACATATATATGTCTTATGCATGTATAACAACAATTATCATGTATGCATGTTCACAACTATTATATTATAAAAATCAACATAGGGATTAGACTTATCACAAGTCTTATTCCATTATAATATACATCTAGTATGCACTCACCTTAGCTTTGCTTTGTTTCGATTCTAATCCTTTGATCGTTCCGGAATAAGCTTACTTTTAGTATCTACATAATCACACATGGGTGTATATCAGTATTATAACTAATATACTCTAATGGTTCACTCTTTAGACTAAGAGAAAAGTCAATTTCATCTTTTAATGAAGGAATTCATCGATGCACTACTGATGTATCGGTGCATCAAAGGTATTCGATGTAGTATTATTGTTGGGATGCATCGATGCACTCCTTATGCATCGATGCACCGATTGCATTCGATGTTTCACTATTAATGGGATGCATCGATGCACTACTTATGCATCGATGCACGAATTGCATTCGATGTCTTTATTTTAAAATAGTGCATCGATGCACTACCAATGCATCGATGCACATTCATATAATTTCTGGGTTTTAACCTTGATGCATCGATGCACCATGAATGTGCATCGGTGCACTCTGCCCAGAATCCTCTTTTTGAACCCGAAAGTTCATTCATTTGGATTAAATCCTTCATGTTTAATCCCCTTTTTCATTCTTAACTCTAGTACACATCCTTAAACCAATTTATACTCATTTATTTCATCTTAAACCTTCAAATCCTATCATTCATATGTAATTCAAGAATTACATTAATAAATCAACATGTTTGAATTCCGTTTTTAACACTTCGTATATCTTAACTAGATTGATGACAAGTCAAATATAACTTTCAATTCTAGTTATGAACTCTATTCTAAGATTTCATTTAAGAACTTCAAATCTTAAATCTCTCTTAACTCAATCATCCTTTGATGTTAAGATAACTTAAGCTTTCCTTAAGCCTAGTTATCATCTAATAATCAAAACCCAATATTAAATTTAACAAGAAACTCAATAATCAAAAATCTTACCTTTGCTTTGGTTCACGCGTACAAGGAAGAAAGAAGAAGAAGATAAGTCTGGAAGCCTTTGGTTCTCTCCTTTTCAACCCACTTGTATTCATATATATCCTTATCCCTTGTTTAATTAATTGATCCTTGCAATGACTCTTTTGCCCTTCCATTCCTACTTCCTTTCAATTCAATCCTACACAATCATTTACATATATATCTTTATACTATTCATTCATTCTATTTTAATCACCAAAATTTGAAACTTTTCAATTTAGTCACTAACCCGGTATTGAGGATGTTACAATTCTCTCCCCCTTAAGAAAATTCGTCCTCGAATTTTCATTATGTAAAGAGGTAGGGATACTTAATCCTCATGTCCTCTTCACGTTCCCATGTTGCTTCCTCTATTTTGTGATTTCTCAACAAGACTTTAACCAATGGAATAGTCTTGTTCCTTAATTGCTTGACTTCATGAGCTAATATTTGAACATGTTCTTCCTCATAAGTTAAATCTGGTCGAATCTCAATTTCTTCAGTAGTCACAACGTGAGATGGATCAGATCTATATTTCCTAAGCATTGAGACATGAAAAACATTGTGTATCTTTTCCATTTCAGGTGGCAAAACTAGCTGATATGCTACTGATCCTACCCTCCTAGTAATCTCATAAGGTCCAATGAACCGATGACTCAACTTTCCTTTACGTCCAAACCTCAATATTTTCTTCCACGGAGACACTTTCAAGAACACTTTATCTCCGACTTGAAATTCAATTTCTTTCCTTTTTAAATCGGCATACGATTTCTGTCTATCAGCTGCAGCTTTTAGATTATTCTGAATTACTTGAACTTTCTCTTCCGTATTCTGAATCAACTCAGGACCAATAACTTCTCGATCCTTAAGTTCATACCAGTTCAAGGGCGTACGACATTTTCTTCCGTAAAGAGCTTCATAGGGAGCCATTTTGATGCTTGACTGATAACTATTGTTGTATGCAAATTCAGCAAGTGGTAAATATTTTTCCCATGATCCTTTGAATTCAATGACACTCGCTCTAAGCATATCCTCCAGAATTTGGATAGTTCGCTCTGATTGACCATCAGTTTGAGGATGAAACGCTGTACTGAAGTTTAACCGAGTTCCCAATGCTCCATGTAATGACTTCCAAAACCGTGATGTGAATCTAGGATCCCGATCAGAAACTATGGAAATAGGTATACCATGCAAACGTATAATCTCTCTTATATACAATTCAACATACCTATCCATGGAGAAATCAGTTCGTACTGGAATAAAATGGGCTGACTTAGTCAATCTATCCACGATTACCCAGATTGAATCCTTTTTGTTTGGAGTTAAAGGCAAACCCGTCACAAAATCCATCGTTATGTTTTCCCATTTCCATTGAGGAATTGAAATTGGTTGTAACAATCCTGATGGAACTTGATGCTCAGCTTTGACTTGTTGACAAGTCAAACACTTTGATACAAATTCCGTAATGTCTTTCTTCATTCTCGGCCACCAATATCGACTCTTGAGATCCATATACATTTTGTTCCCTCCTGGATGCATTGTCAATGGGCTACAATGAGCTTCCGTCAACAAATCATTCTTTAATTCATCATCATCTGGAATTACTAATCTTTCTCGATAATACAAGTTCTCGTCAGACTTAATCTCATAATCCGTACCCTCTCCATTCTTTATCTGTTGTATCCTCTTTAAACACTTTTCATCTTTAACTTGCAATTCTTTAATTCGATTTAGCCATACTGGCTTGACAGTCAGTTCTGCACAAATTGCACCATCTCCTCTTAACGATAATCTAGCATCAAGAGCTCGCAAAGCTGCAAACGTCTTTCGACTCAAGGCATCAGCTACCACATTTGTCTTTCCAGGATGGAAATCAATCACCACATCATAATCTTTGAGAAATTCCACCCACCTTCTTTGTCTTAGATTCAACTCTTTCTGAGTCATCAAGTACTTTAAACTCTTGTGATCCGTATACAAGTAGCACTTTTCACCATACAAGTAGTGACGGCATATTTTTAGAGCGAACACTACTGCAGCCATCTCCAAATCGTGTGTCGGATAATTCTTCTCATGAGGTTTTAATTGCCTCGAAGCGTAGGCCACCACCTTGCCTTCTTGCATTAACACGCATCCCAAGCCATTATGAGACGCATCACTATACACTACAAAATCCTTTCCAGACTCAGGTTGAACTAACACTGGAGCTTCTGTAAGAATCTTCTTTAACTTTTCAAAACTCTCTTGACATTCTTGAGTCCAAACAAATTTTATTTCCTTTTTCAACAGTTTAGTCAGGGGTAATGCTATAATCGAAAAGTTTTTAACAAACCTTCGATAATAACCAGCTAACCCCAGAAAACTTCTAACTTCCGATATATTCTTTGGAACTTCCCACTCCAGAATAACTTTAATCTTTTGGGGATCCACTCGAACTCCTTCTGCCGAAATTACATGTCCAAGGAATGCCACTTCATTCAACCAGAATTCACATTTAGAAAATTTAGCATAAAGCTTTTTATCTCGTAATATCTGTAAGACAATCCTCAAATGCGAACTATGCTCTTCCTCTGACTTTGAATATATTAAAATATCATCAATGAACACCACAGCAAACTGATCCAAATACGGTTGGAAAATTCTGTTCATTAAATCCATAAAAGCAGCTGGTGCATTCGTAACTCCAAACGGCATCACGATAAATTCATAGTGACCATATCTTGTTCTAAACGCCGTTTTTGAAATGTCTTTTTCTTGAATCTTTAATTGATGATAACCCGAACGTAAATCAATTTTTGAGAACACTGAAGCCTCCTTTAATTGATCAAATAAATCGTCGATTTGGGGAAGTGGATACTTGTTCTTGATGGTTACTTTATTGAGTTGCCTGTAATCGATACAAAGACGCATGGATCCATCTTTCTTCTTAACAAATAAAACTGGAGCTCCCCAAGGTGATACACTTGATCTAATAAACCCTTTTTCCAATAGCTCCTTTAATTGAATCTTTAATTCTTGCAATTCTTTTAGAGCCATTCTGTATGGTGCCATTGCAATGGACGCTGTTCCTGGTATTATCTCAATCTGAAATTCTACCTCTCGGTCAGGAGGTAAACCTGGCAACTCTGCAGGAAATACATCGAGAAACTCTCTGACTATAGGAATCCCTTCAATCCATTTCTCCTTGGTTCTAACATCCAGTACATTAGCAATAAACCCTTGACATCCCTGTAGCAGTAACTTCTTTGCAGTCATCACTGAAATCACATTTGCTAACGGATTTCATCTTTCACTAAATACAATAATTTCTACTCCTTCGGAACTTCTCAACGTCACTCTTTTCAATCTACAATCGACATCAGCGTAATAACGATATAACCAATCCATACCCAATATCACTTCGAATTCATCAAAAGGTAATTCCATCAGATTAGCAGGGAATTCAATTCCCTGAATCCGTATGGGACACCCTTGGCTCACCATATTTACTCGGGCACTGTGCCCTAATGGATTCGTCACTATCACCTCCTTGCTAGTAATTTCTAACGGAATGTTCAATTATTTCACTAACTTACTAGTAATGTATGAATATGTAGACCCGAGATCAATCAATACAATAACACCTTTGTCAAACAATAGAAAGGTACCTGTTATAATATCTGGGTCATCACAATCATCATTGGTCTTGAGGTTGTACACCCGAGTAGTGGAGTGTATCTCTTGTTGAGCAGAGGACTCTGACTGACTTCTTCCTCTGCCTCTACCTCTTCCCCTCTGGGTTACAGAAACAGACCTCTCAGGCTGTACAGGTTCACTAGTTGACATTGGACAATCTCGAACGAAGTGTCCGGCGTCTCCACATCTAAAACAGACTCCAGAAATCATCCGGCATACCCCTAAATGATTCTTTCCACAATACGGACATTGTCTGGCTTGACTCTGATTAGTTCTCCCAGCCCCCGATCCTGCTGATTGAGTTTGTTTGCCTCTTATCGGATTTGATCCTCTAACTGAGGATACCACTGACTCCGATTTAGCTTGAGGTTGAGAACCAGCATCTCTACCTCTTTTTGATGGTGCGGAACTCGAAGAAGCACCTATTCTCTTGACTGTTTGAGTCCTTGAATTTTCAAATCTCTCATTCTGAGCTCTTTCCAAAGCTTTGGCATGATTGACTACCTCTTGAAATGAGGATAGATTCAATACAGTCAACATCTCCTTCAACCGAGGACGTAATCCCTCTACGAACCACTCACAAGCATCCTTCTCAGTAGGAACAAGCTCGGCAGCAAAACGACTCAACTTATTGAATTCACACTCGTACTCATATATAGTGTGATTCCATTGTTTCAGATTCATGAACTCTTGCTTCATTTGACGAACAAATTGATCTCCGATGTACTTATGTTTGAATTCTTCTAAAAACAATGACCAAGTTACTTGGGCGTTAGTCATCCTCAATGTAACATTAGTCCACCAGATCCTTGCTTGTCCTCTCAACAAGGAAATTACTCCATCTAGCTTATCAGCATCGGAACAATGAAGTCCCGTAAGCATGACCTTCACGTCATTAAGCCAAAGGTCCGCAGTAACAGGACCTTCATTAGCTTCCCCTTTAAACTCTGGAGCTCCCAATCCCTTCAACTCTTTCGCAACATTTATTTTTGGAGTTGAAATAACAGGAGATTGGAAACGCGTCAATACCGCGTCTAACGTTCTAAATAATATATCTTGATCATTGACAGGCATTCCAGAGGATATCTGTTCTTCACTCTGCCTGGCTGGGGCAGGTGAATTACTGCTTTCAGCGGGTCTATCGTCTCCCGCTTCATTTCTAGATCTACCATGTCCGGACATCTATAAAAATACAACCATATAGTTCTATTAGCAAAACAGCATACTTACTATTCCATCAGATCAGAAGTTTCCACTATTTGTTGGCATGTATACCTTATAAGACACTCTAGACTTCAGTTTATGCCGAGAATCGACTAAACCGTAACTCTGATACCATTAAATGTAACACCCTTAACTCATATCCGACCCGAATACAAGTCCGAGGTGTCACATTGACTTTTCAAATCTTTGACTCTTACAGAAAATCCCGGGAATTTTTAAAACTTTCATTAAAACGAAATACATTAATTTACATAAGACCATAAAATACAAAATCGATCAGAGTATTCGTAATTAACACTTATTACATACCAACACTCTATACATAATCAAGTACATACTTTGTCAATTTACTTCTGATATGATCTCTTAGTAGTATTGCTGCCTGTGCTACTTCTATTTCCACTCTTCCTGATTCTTGGTACCTTCGTGTAAATCACTTACACGCTAAGTCATAGACTTAGTGAGGCAATAAATGAATATGCAACGATAAACTTATGAATGTTCATACTTACCATTGGATCATGACATTTCAATGTGCATTTATTTATCACATGATAACATATATAATCATATAATGCACATACGAAACTTACCTTCTTGTATCACTTTCACTGTAAATCGGTATTTCAATTGCATTGCCCATGTATATTATTGAGAATAGAGGTATTTGAGTACATTGAGGTTGTGCACTAATGCTGTCACCACAGCTCGTATCAATTCCCTCATGGGGCACTGAACCTTAGTTCAGTATTCATCCCGTAGGACTATTATCTATGTCCCGTAGGACTATTACATCCCGAAGGACTACATCCCGAAGGACTACATCCCGAAGGATTACATCCCGAAGGACTACATCCCCGAAGGACTATTATACCCTCGACTCTTGGCATGCCAACTACACCTATAGTTCTCATATCGTATACTATGGGCATTATTCTTATTTTTCATATGTTCATATACTTCTGTCATTTCTCTTGTGATCATGTAGCTCATGTCACTTCATATCATGTTCTCATATTACATGTCATATCACATATCATATCACATATCATATCACATGAACATATATATGTCTTATGCATGTATAACAACAATTATCATGTATGCATGTTCACAACTATTATATTATAAAAATCAACATAGGGATTAGACTTATCACAAGTCTTATTCCATTATAATATACATCTAGTATGCACTCACCTTAGCTTTGCTTTGTTTCGATTCTAATCCTTTGATCGTTCCGGAATAAGCTTACTTTTAGTATCTACATAATCACACATGGGTGTATATCAGTATTATAACTAATATACTCTAATGGTTCACTCTTTAGACTAAGAGAAAAGTCAATTTCATCTTTTAATGAAGGAATTCATCGATGCACTACTGATGTATCGGTGCATCAAAGGTATTCGATGTAGTATTATTGTTGGGATGCATCGATGCACTCCTTATGCATCGATGCACCGATTGCATTCGATGTTTCACTATTAATGGGATGCATCGATGCACTACTTATGCATCGATGCACGAATTGCATTCGATGTCTTTATTTTAAAATAGTGCATCGATGCACTACCAATGCATCGATGCACATTCATATAATTTCTGGGTTTTAACCTTGATGCATCGATGCACCATGAATGTGCATCGGTGCACTCTGCCCAGAATCCTCTTTTTGAACCCGAAAGTTCATTCATTTGGATTAAATCCTTCATGTTTAATCCTCTTTTTCATTCTTAACTCTAGTACACATCCTTAAACCAATTTATACTCATTTATTTCATCTTAAACCTTCAAATCATATCATTCATATGTAATTCAAGAATTACATTAATAAATCAACATGTTTGAATTCCGTTTTTAACACTTCGTATATCTTAACTAGATTGATGACAAGTCAAATATAACTTTCAATTCTAGTTATGAACTATATTCCAAGATTTCATTTAAGAACTTCAAATCTTAAATCTCTCCTAACTCAATCATCCTTTGATGTTAAGATAACTTAAGCTTTCCTTAAGCTTAGTTATCATCTAATAATCAAAACCCAATATTAAATTTAACAAGAAACTCAATAATCAGAAATCTTACATTTGCTTTGGTTCACGCGTACAAGGAAGAAAGAAGAAGAAGATAAGTCTGGAAGCCTTTGGTTCTCTCCTTTTCAACCCACTTGTATTCATATATATCCTTATCCCTTGTTTAATTAATTGATCCTTGCAATGACTCTTTTGCCCTTCCATTCCTACTTCCTTTCAATTCAATCCTACACAATCATTTACATATATATCTTTATACTATTCATTCATTCTATTTTAATCACCAAAATTTGAAAATTTTTAATTTAGTCACTAACCCGGTATTGAGGATGTTACAATGAACCCCAAAACCAATCATTGGATTTAAAAGATGAACTGCATGATCGTCTTCATTAAGAAGCTTCTTTCCAAGATTCCTCTACTTCTTTCTTTTCCAAAAAAAATCATAACCCGAGTTTCGCCTTTTCTTGTAATTGGGGTCATTGCATAATGGCTTCCTATCTTCTACCAGAAGAAGTGTGTCAGCAGCCTTAGCCATTTGAGCAACACATATAAAATATGTCAACTCTGCGATTGATGAATCCAGCCACATCTCTCCATGGCTATTGAAGCCTCAGCCTCTGAGTACCCTATTTTTGTCAAGTATTACAGTTTATTCTCTTCATCAGAATCAGAATTCAGGATTTCCTCGATATAAAAAAAACTATCAATATCTTTGAAATCATCCTGAAAGATCGCTTCATAATCAGATGAGTAGTTATCAGAATCAACTTGTTGCATGGAAAAGTATATTCTAGAAATAGCCTTAACTGAAAACAAGGTTCACTATGTCAGTCTAGAATGGATTACCAAGTGATTTATACCACTCTGTCCGACTAGATCCCTCTAGATCCAGAAAATGGTCACCTCATTCAGAAGAGGAACATATCTCAGACATTTCCGTCAGACTGATTGATTACTTCTTAAGTTTGTGACAACATGAAGAGAATTCTTCAAATTACTTGATAACCCTGTTTATTAGTGATACTAGAATGAGAGCATTCAAGGTTAAGAGATTTGGGCACAAATAAAGCCACAAGTACCCTCAAGGGGCATTAACAAAATTGGACCTCGTGAGGATCATGAGATTGAAATCAAATAAACATTGAAAGTAAGCCTTACAGTTTAGAAGATTAAGGGCATATTTGAAAGCCCAATTCAGACAGATCCATGCGGGACATCTTGAAAGCCCATTTAAACCAGAAATAGAATGGTGGGGGCATTTTGAAGGCTCATAGTAATATGAATATTTGGGCATTCTTGGAGGCTCATCTCAATAAGAATTAATGTTGAACACACTTTTAACATCTGTATCAGCAAATGTTGGAGCATTTTTGAAAGCACACATCAACAAGAAACAAATGTTGGAGCATGCTGAAAGCCCATTCCAATCAGAAATTGAAATATTGATGCATTTTGAATGTTTGTATCAGCAAATACTGGGACATACAAAAAGCTCATTTCAATAAGAATCAGGAATATTGACGCATTTTGAACGCTTGTATCAATAAATCTTGGGGAATGTTGTAGATCCATATCATCTTATGGAAAGATCATTGAATTAAGCAAATATTTTCGATAAGACAGGAAAGTATGAAGAATGAAAATGGAGAAACATTGACAGTAGAGCTGATTATACATAATTGTTTCATTCATCAACCATTTGTATTAGGGTCCTACTGTTGAACAAATATTTACCCAGAAAATATGGTTTCAAATACACAATCATCTTAATCATGTGTCACATGACAGTGTTCTTTGTTAAGATATATCACGGTTGATCCAGGGTTCAATTTCTAAAGATCTCAGCTTTTAATTCGGTCTCTTGTGTGTTAGTGATGATTGGACATATTTCTTTAAGATTCCTGGCAGTTAGTTTCCACCATACTGTTGATGACATTAAATAAAGAGGCTCAACTTATGTTATTCTTATTCCCGTTGTTACTGGGGTTATCATTGCCAGTCATGATGAACTGAGTTTTCATCTATTTGGTTTATCATGTGCGTTTCATATATAGCAGCAAGAATTCCATGGACCTCTTTCTGTACATGGCTCATATAGTTTATGTGTGTCTATGTCATACAACACTCATTATGAAAGAAAATATGATCAATATCACCCTTTCCCGAGATGATATCAAGATCAGTTGGTATCTCTTATTCAATTCAACATTAACATATTTTGTGAATTTGACCAACTTTTTGGTCATGCCAACGTATCACTTGTATTCCCAGCGAGTTTTGTTTTCAAGTGGTCATGTGACATCATACAAAAGTTTTAAACACTATGAAAGAACTTCCCTGACCAGAAATCTGAGCAGAAACCACATGAGATGATGCATGTGTTGTCAAATGTTTTACGAACTATTTATTCTGATGTTGAACCAATGTTGTGATCATATGGTTTCCATTTTTTTTCAAGATAAAGCCTGTATTCTTCGACCCCAAGGTTAGAAGTGAGATATGATGAATATTTCTTTCCATGAGAAAGGGAGCTGAAATTTTATCAGCAAGAAACTAGTGGAGCCAACCAAGGTTGAACGATAGGTTGTTGTTTAGCATCTCGACATAATATGGTCTGAATGGCTTCGTTCGAGATATGATTAGATATGGAGACATGAAATGAATTAGGATAAATCCTCCTTATGATGTGTTTCAAAAGTCAAATCAGAGCAGACGCTGATCTCCTAATTAATCCCTACTGAGTCAGGCATATCTACATCTATACTCTTCAAAGATGATAGATTCTCTCTTCAAAGATGATATATTCTCTTTTCAAAGAAGAAAGATTTATTGGATCTCTACACAAGTCCAAGCAAGGAAAGTCGGTGTTATCCATGATAAGATGGGGCAACAAGGTCATAATTCTGATCACAACAAGAATTTTATGTATGAAACATTTCTTCTGAGACTTTAACGCAAATGAAACAAAGAGGACATAAAGATTGCCCTTCCAAATCAGAAATGTCAGCTTTAAATGACATTTTGACTAAATGAAGGAAGACCAAGTTTGCCACTTTGAAGTAAAAAATACATTCAACATTCAAGCATCATATTTAGGCATTTGCAAAAATAGGGGCATTTTCATTCATTTTATCAATTTGAATATTTGACAGGAATTTCAAAAATTTTAGCAAAGATTCGAATTCATCATTCGATGGATCAGCATTACCAGGTAGAGGTCATAATGAGAAGAACTCATATGAAGAAAGAAGAAGAAGTTCATAATGGGAAGAACTTGTTCAACCTTTTGCTCAAATTCATCACTTGATGGATCAACATTGCCAGGTAGAGTTCATAATGAGAATAACTCATATGAAGAAGGAAGAATAAATTCATAATGAGAAGAATTTGTTTAACCTTTTGCTTGAATTCATCACTCGATGGATCAACTTTTCCAGAAGAAGTTCATAATGAGAAGAACTCATCTGAAGAAGGAAGAAGAAGTTCATAATGAGAAGAACTTGTTCAACTTTTTGCTCGATTCTATCACAGAAGGAGATAGATCAACATCAATATTTCTAGATAAAGTTCATAATGAGAAGAACTCATCTAAAGAAGGAAGAAGAAGTTCATAATGAGAAGAACTTGTTCAACTTTTTGCTCGATTCTATCACAGAAGGAGATAAATCATCATCAATATTTCCAGATAAAGTTCATAATGAGAAGAACTCATCTGAAGAAGGAAGAAGAAGTTCATAATGAGAAGAACTTGTTCAACTTTTTGCTCGATTCTATCACAGAATGAGATATATCAGCATCAACATTTCCAGAAGTGTTCATAATGAGAACAACTCATCTGAAGAAGGAGAAGAAGTTCATAATGAGAAGGACTTGTTCAACCTTGCCTTAATTCATCACATATTGAAGCCAAATTAACAACCCCTATTTTAAAGATCAGCATTTCCAGAAGGAGTTCATAATAAGAAGAACTCATCTGAAGAAGGAGAAGAAATTCATAATGAGAAGAATTTGTTCAACTTTTTGCTAAATTACATCACAGAATGAGATAAATTGTCATTCCCAGTGGAAAAGTTCATAATGAGAAGAACTAATCCCAGATAAGAACTTGTTCAACATTTCCATCTTAATCAAGAGAAGTCAATTGAACAAAACTTATTTTCTTTTCGTCTTTTTCCTATTCTTGTTAACACAAGAATATACAAAGAGGGGCAGCTGTAGAAACTAAATTTTTGGCCTTTTTTATTTTTATTTTTATTTTTTTTATTATTATGATTATTATAATAATTATTAATATTATATTTTTTTATTATTAATAAATATTATTATAACATATTACAGGCCCATAATCGGAGCCCAATTACAAACAGTGACCCAAAACCCAATCTAGTCCAGATCCAATCTCGGATCCCATTTCTAGCCCAACAACCGAACCTTAAACCCAACTAGGGTTTCATCTCAGATCCCAACCGCCAATCAATTTTAGCCGTTGGATCTGAGAGATCCAACGGTCCACAGGATACCAGCATGAAGCCCTAGGGTTTTATAACCCTAGGTTATCATCCAGCTGCCGCCGCTTCCAGAAGACGCCACTGCTTCCAGAAGACCACGTGGCGCCACCTCTGCTTCCAGTCGACACTGCTGCCACGACGCCACCTTCAACCGAAGCGTCCAGAAGGCCAGTTGCCCCTCCACACGTCGAGTTCTACGGTGAGTCACCACCATATCTATGGTGATTCACCTAAGCCATCTCCTTGGGACCAGTCCGAAGAGGACACCGACGAGGCTTATAAAAGCCAACCACCTGCAAAATAAAAAAATAGTAACAGAGAGAAAGGAGAACGACAACCACGACGACCGAAAACATACAAAAAACATAGAACAATAGAGAACCCACAACAATCAAACAACAAACGAAAAGAAAAAAGGAAAGAAGAAACTCACTAGAGAAACCACGAACATTCACGAGCCACACAAAGATTCGAAATACCTGAAGGTATTTTTGTAGATCTAAGCAATTTTAAGGATATTTAAGAAAAAAAGATACATGAATCAACCTTAGGGCGTTCCGATCTTTATTTTAAGGTAAGTTGATATTTTTTGGCCACCGGTGGTGGTGGCCGACGGTAGTGTCGACAGCGACGTATGGCTGCCGACCGGCGACCAATTTCCCTCTGGCGAGGGAAATCTAGAGAGAAGGCAGAGAACTCTGATTCTCTCGTTTAGAGAGAGAAGAAATGAAAAAAAATGAGAGAAATAAGGGGATATAGGGCCGACTTTGAAGTTTAAATACCCCTCCCTGAACGACGTCATTCTGCGGAGGGGTGTTTGTGTAATTTACGTGCAGGGGTAAACCCTTTCTGTTATACCTGCAATTTTGTAACATTACGAGTTGGCCACTAAAATCACTTTATAATCATTTCAATTCGGTCTTATAATTTTATTTAATTATAATTTAGTCATCATCAGTGTTTATATATATTTATGGTAAATACTTTATTTAATCCCTGGTAATTTTAATAAATTTTATTTTAACCCCAAAATAATTAATTAAGGCTAAATTCAAATTAGGTCCTTGAATTTTAATATTTTACATTTAAATTATATTGTTTTAATTATGTTTATTTTAGTCACTAAATTAATAGTAAGGAAAAATAACATGTTTTTCCCCTATAATTTTAAATGATTAATTACTAATTAGGGTATTTAAGTTTTATATGTTATAATTTAATCACTACTTTCATTTATTTTTACAAGTTTTATTACTTTTTAATTTTATTTATTTTAGTCATTGTTTATTTATATTTTAATTTTATATGTTTATATATTTAATTATTATTGTTATTATTATGTAGTCATATAAATATAAATCTAATAAATAATATTTATTTATTTTATTTGTTTTCTATTAAAATCCTATTTATAAATTTAATTTTATAAATTACTTTTAAATTATTTTAATCATGTTTTAGTATTTATTTTTCAATATTATGAAAGGGCAGTCTTAAAGTAAATAGATGTTCATTTTCTAATATTTTTAAATAAATAAATATTTTACTTTTATAAATTATATATATTTTAATTGTTTTTAGATAAATGTTTTATTAATATTTATTTATTTTTTAATATTAAGAAAAGAGCTGTCTTAAAGCACCTAGAAGTCCTTTTCTGATATTTCTAAATAAATAAATATCTTATATATATATATATATATATATATATATATATATATTAATAGATTTTCTTAAAATTATATTAATAAATTTGAAATAACAGGATTATGAAATAAATATATTTTTGAATTTTTAAATTTACAATAATAGAGACAATTTATAATTAATGAGTACCAATTTTGGGCGTTGTGAGGTGTTGATCCTTCCCCAAACGTAATCTACCACGAATCCCTTTTGATTATTAAAAAAACGAATTTTTGGTTAAAACGCAGACCAGTTTACCTTTTAACTGATGTTTTCTTAAAAACTCTTTTAAAAGATAATTTTTTGGTATTCGACCTACCTGACCCAAAAGGCCGATGGCGACTCTCAAAACATTTTTTATCCACATTATTTTTCCCACCAAATAAAAATTTTGTACCCGAGCGAAAACCGGTTACGACAATCACCTACACCCTGGGCCTAGCTAGCAGCAACAACATCAGAATTAGAATGGACTCCTGTACACCTAATCGACCATGAACCCTGTTTGGAGATTTTCATTCACAACCATTGACCTTGTAATCATCTCTACAGTATGGATCCAGAAATATTCTTTTAGGAGACATATGTATTAATACCAAAAATACAAGCACAAATAAAATTTTAAATTAAACAATATCAATAAAATAAAATAAAATTGACAAAAAATTGAAATTTCAGGATGTGACGAATCCAAATGAAATAAGATATACATCCACCATTGCCAACAAAACCCACTATTTCGGGACCAATCCACGTGTATGGTCTACGCAGCGATACTGACAGGACTGAACCATCAAAGTCTTACTCAACTATGCGATTTCAATCTTTTTGTGGCATGCGTCTCTTTGATCAATTATTGAATGTCTTCACATTTTATGATATGATATCAGCACTCGAGAATCCTTGTAGCGGCCAGAAGAGAGTTGAACCACAAATGGTGGTGGGTACTAAATCAGCCTCTCCCAGAAGGCCAAGTTCCCCACCACGACGCTGCTGGCTGCTACAGAAACGCATAGCATTAATAATAGGATGCCCTAAATATAATGCCAAATACCTTTTGCTTGAAGGCATTATATGTTGCGTGCTTGCGTCATTTTTTTGTAGTCAACTTCAAAAAGATGTTATGCAATTAGTTTATAAAT
The DNA here is from genome assembly GCF_006381635.1 of Hibiscus syriacus. Classification (NCBI taxonomy): domain Eukaryota; kingdom Viridiplantae; phylum Streptophyta; class Magnoliopsida; order Malvales; family Malvaceae; genus Hibiscus; species Hibiscus syriacus. The sequence goes on along the minus strand of NW_024062788.1, from coordinate 358,049 downwards.
AATAAATTTCTGGGTAAGGTAAAAGACTTGCACTTTTTGCCTGTGTTTTCCTTAATATGGTATCTAAATTTGTTTTGGCTGGAAATATTCGGCTTTTTCAATCAAATAATCCATGCGGGATTAAGAATTAGGCTCAACTGTATGGACTATTGAACTTACTTAAATCCACTATAATAATTTTTAATCCCATATGGAGCTTACTTAAATCCACTTGAAGTTGATTTCTTAGGCCTAACTGCACTTAAAAAGGATGGATATTCCAATACTTGGCCGAACAAATAAATATATAAATACAAGTTGGTAAGAAAATGACGAACTTTATCTCAATCCAAAGATACAAACATATTGTCCAATCTACTTTGTGGATAGAATAGATGCTAGCAAAATCAAAATTGCATTTTGCCTGCAACCTGCATATCTAGTTTCTGTATTCTTCTCGTATCCTTCAGCTGCCCATTATTTGGCATTTAGATATATACATACATTGGTTTCAGCCTTATGTCATGACTGTCCTGCATTACAACAGATTTTAAACCTTATACTTTATAAATACCCCTAACAACAACACTTTATCTCATGTGTTAGATATGATATCTTTCTATATTTCGTAATTAGGATATATAATAATAGTAGTTAACTGTTTATAAAAACCAAATCTTTAATCACATTGAAAGATAAAATGAACAACTATTCTATCTATCTTTAATTATATACGTCGACTTTAATGGATTGTTTATTGGGAACTATCTATATAGATGTTCATTCTTCGGTTTGAATTGAATTAATTGATTGAAATGAAATTTAGTTCGGTTAATTGATTGGGTAATTAAATATTAAGTTGATTAACAATTGACCTTGTAAACTTGGTTGATTATTAACTCCATCAGAAATATTTTGTTACTTAAGTATGTGTTGACTGCTCATGTTCATTGGTTTTGAAAATAAAGAAACTACAGATTCGTTACGAGGCAACAGAAAGATGGCCATCAAGGAAGCTGTGCGAATTCGATTGCATGATTCTAAATTGAATAGGAAGGATACTGCAGGTGTAGCTGATTCAATGTGATAACTTGCTGATGCCAGATTAGTTTTGGATCAACAGAATTAAAGCATATCCGATAAATGTAGGACTAAATTGATAAATTTGGAATTCAAATTTTTCTTACACGTGGGAATAAATTCAATCGAGTAATCATGAAATTGGATATGAAAGGAATATTAGGTGATGTGGAACTCTTATTAAACCGTCATCGCTGACACTTGAGCTGTCGAAACACGAAGTTCATGTGGTCGGAGAGGTAGGCATTAGCTGCTGTCACCGCGCACTGCTGCTCTATATTCATCTTAATGGCCCAGCAAAATAATGTTCACCCACTAGATTTTATGTTCCTAATGCAAAGCACAAATGTGTCGTTATTCTTCAACTCAATTTTGTTTCTAATTTTCACCTCATTTTCTCTTTCATTATTAATAAAAAGAGTCAAGACGGCTATACATATAAAATAAATTTTTTTTACAAGCTTTGCAGTCGTATTGCCACGTAAGCAAAGCAGTGCGTACGTTTAAGGGTATGTCTGACATAATTAAAATGATACTGATCTGAGAATTAATACACAAATATGTTAATTTGAGAATTGAGTGATGCCTAGGTAAATAGTAGGCTCATGTTAAAAGGAGGTTTAGTTGGTCCCATCACATTCGTCAAGGCGTTGACACGTGGGATGAGACCTTGGGTTATAGCCTTCGATTTCCTTCAAAAGAAAAGAATAGCAAAGGAACCGCACGTGTGCAGCAGCCTTGCTCAAAACAGAAAAATACATAATTTGTCTCAAATTCAACATTTGACCCAACTTATCCTTAGCACCAGTCATCTTTGACCTATCTTTGTACCACAAGATTTTTTTATACTTTCATTTGTAATGATACAAATTAATGAATTTTATTCCAACAAAATAAATTAATAATCTTTTTATACGTGTAAATGTTTATATAGTTACACACTATTGACTAGTCTAAGTTAATTTTATTAGTTAGATATTTATTAATGCCTTAAAAATATTAAAGTTCAAATTTACCAATAATGTTATTCGGTGAATAATTTATCAGTAAAAGTATCGTCTCATTGAACCAAGAAATAGAGACGATATACAAATTCAAGGACATAATGGAAAATTAAACAACTTTAGGAGGGCTGCAAATGTGCAAACCTGCCTTGATTTTTTCTTGATTAATGCATTTTTAAAACAAATTTTGATCGTGTTTATTATGGGCTATGTAAAACAACAAGAAACAAAGAACAATTCCGACAAAAAAAATAAAATGTCAAAGTCAAAAGCTGCGAACATCACTAATGTTAGAAATGACAGGTCAAACCACTCAAAATTGTGTTGGCTTTCTCCTCTTTGATTAAGGTTTAGACAAAACAAAAGACTCCAGCCGACGTTGTTGCTTGTGATTCGGGACATCAACTTTAGGTGCTAATGCATATACATAATAATTAGGATCAAAGTGGTCAATCCTATCCCCTTAGGCCTTATTGATTCGCACGCCAGACCACAGGCGTCTGGAAGTATTCAATTTTTAGTTAAATACACGCCCAATAACTATCTAAGTTAGTACCTACTGTCAACAAAAATACATATTTACTAACTCAATTTTCTACGAGTTTTTCTTTCGTAAAACAGAAGATTAACACTGCTATTTGTTTACGTGTCAATGAAAAATACGTATTTACCAACTCAATTTTCTACAAGTTTTTTCTTTCGTAAAACAGAATATTAAAACTGCTATTTGTTTACGTGTCAATGAAAAAGTCGTATTCTCTAACTATCCAATAACACTTCTACGCGTAGCATGATAAGCCACGTGGCCCATTACAATATAGAATTTTGAAAATGAAATTAACGTGAACTTTCAGGATTCTGCTCCCGATTCTATCTAAAACTGCACGAGGTGGGCAGCCGGAATTTATTATATTAAAACATAAATTGGAATGGATCGTGGCGGACCTTTTCTTTTTTTAAAAAATAATAATAATGTAATTTAATTAATTTTCATGTATTTTATTTTTATTAATTTTTTTATAATTTATAATTTTATATTTTTATTTTTTAATGATAAAAAAATATTATTCTTATCAAAATTTTCATATTTAAACAAATGTATTTATAAAATATATTTACGTTATTAATAATTAAAAAAAATATTTTAAACAGATACTTATTATAATTTATTAATGGGAGATACGAGAACTGGGCCCCTTACACCACTCAACCGAGTGAATGAACATGCATCCTTCCCCTTCTATAAAGCCACCCCAAGGTCACCCCATTTCCCTCCCATATGCCTCCTTGCACCATATCCTCTTTCTCTATCTTCCTTTGAATCTCCTCCACATAAACTAAGCACACCATCACTTCGATGGGCAACTCTGATTATGTCTACACCGATCGTCAACCTCCTCATCGAGTGGCGGTTCCTCCGCCGCAACCGTTTTTCAAGACATTCAAGAATTCTCTCAAGGAGACGTTCTTCCCAGATGACCCGCTCAGGCAATTCAAGAACAAATCACCTTCACGGAAGCTCTTACTCGGCCTGCAATATTTCTTCCCGATTCTCGAATGGGGTCCTCGTTACAGCTTCGGCTTCTTGAAATCTGACCTCATCTCGGGGATCACCATCGCCAGTCTTGCTATCCCTCAGGGCATTAGCTATGCCAAGCTTGCTAACTTGCCACCCATTCTCGGCCTTTGTAAGTTCCAAAAAATGTTATTAGATTATAACGTTGTTGTTTAAAATGTACTGATCAACTTTTTGTGTTGTTGGGAAATAAAGATTCAAGCTTTATTCCACCACTGATTTATGCGATGATGGGAAGTTCAAGAGATTTGGCAGTAGGGACAGTTGCAGTTGCATCACTGCTCGTGGCTTCTATGTTGGGGGATGAAGTGAATGCTGCTGAGAATCCCACGCTTTATCTTCACCTTGCTTTCACCGCAACTTTTTTCGCCGGTCTTCTTCAAGCTTCGTTAGGCCTCTTAAGGTACATAATTTGATCACCCGTATATATACACGATTCTCTTCTTCTTTCACTCTCCAGGTTCTGCAAAGTCTAAGTATAGGGTAAATTCTGAATGGCTGTGTTTAAAAAAAAACCTTCATGAAACTAACATTAGTATACCAGTAAGAGTTTAGAAAGAAATAAAATTTCACCATATATAACAGCGAGAATCTACACAGAATACGATCGAACCATTGCTTTCCCAATGGCCATTGTCATTTATTGTTGTCGGATAGAAGACCCTACGTGATAATTTTAATTTAACAATATAAATAAGCAAAAAGAAAAAAGAGGAAAGAAAAAAAACCCTTTTTCATATAATGTCTATATGAAGTAATTTTTGACACAGTAAAATAAGTAAAACGAGCAGATATTCTTGAAGCAAAAAAATGAAAATTGAGTTGAATTATTGGTGCAGGTTAGGGTTCATAGTGGATTTTCTTTCGCATGCGACAATAGTAGGGTTCATGGCAGGAGCAGCGACCGTAGTGATATTGCAACAGCTAAAGGGAGTCTTTGGACTGGAGCACTTCACTCAATCTACCGATATTATCTCCGTCTTGCGTTCCGTCTTCTCCCAAATTCACGAGGTCAATCCTACTTTTGAAACTGAATATAAAAAAATGCATCTCTTTCTGTAATTCATTTATGTATATATATAGGAATATTTTTTTTTAAAATACTTTCTTCACTCACAATAAATCAAATATGTTTTATTTGACAGTGGAGATGGGAGAGTGCTGTGCTGGGCATTGGATTCCTCTTCTTCCTCCTCAGCACCAGATACGTCGTAAGTGAATCTTTTTATTATTATTAGAAGGATATGGGGGAGTCCAACTTTGAACTAAACAGAAACCAAAAACAAATGAAGTATAAAAGAAAAGTCGTATCATTTAACAAATAATTAAAGCAGCTGGTAGTTCAATAGAAGAAGTTAATTAGAAATATGGGTCTGATGGCGTCAAGGTTTGCTTTTACTCTGGAGATTAAGAAACGTATATTCTTTTTATATTTTTATGAGAAATACTATACTATAATATAATATATAACATGGTTTGGACTGTTGAATGGCAAACAGAGCAAACGGCGACCCAAGCTATTTTGGATATCAGCAATGGCACCTTTGACATCAGTCATTCTCGGTAGTCTTCTCGTTTATCTCACACATGCCGAGAAACACGGCGTTCAAGTGGTAAACTAAAACCCCCCTCTCTCTTTCTCTCCTTTATTTTTTACTATATAACAACAAAACGTGTCCCAATATTTATTTAAATAATTATTTAAACTTTTATTTTTATTAAAATTATTCATTTTAAATGAAAATTATTAATTGACTAATAATTTATATATATATATATATATATATATATATTACTGACGTGATATTTTTACCTGTACTAAATTGATGATATAATATATGTCATGTCATTTAAAATAATAATATGATATATGTCAGGTTATATGTGATATATGTCACATTACTAATTTAATATACATAAAACTATAAAATCAATAATATGAATTGACCATTAATTAATAGTTTTCATCTAACATAGATGATTTTAATAAAACAATTAAACATTCAAAACTAAAATGTTTAGAAAAAATAAGGACTAAAATAATCATTTAAATAAACATCAAAAATTAATTTGATCGTTATATATATTTGTTTTTAAGATAACCTCTTCTCTTATATTTTAAAATTATAAAAACGACGTAGCTTTAGCGTACGTAAAGGTTTTCCAATAATAAAAAGATTTACCACAATGAAGTGGAACAAAAGAGTCCAACAGAAACATATTGAAGAACAAGAAAAGTGGTATTATAAATGCCTTTAAAATAAGTTGTGTTGGGCCAATCCTAATAGTTGCTTAGGCTGAGCTCCCAGTCCCTCCAACCTCACTGATTGGACTATTATTTTTCACATTTATTGTTTTAAAAGAAACTACAAAGTGTAATTAACTATAAAATCAATATATTTCTTGTCATACTACTTCGTGAAAGCATCAAGAGCTTGACTTTCTTGCAACCTTGTTGATGTAACAATGGCAGATAGGAAACTTGAAGAAAGGGCTGAATCCACCGTCGTTTGGGGATTTGGTTTTTACCTCTTCGTATCTGTCAACAGCTGTGAAGACCGGCATCGTCGCCGGCATCATCGCTCTCGCCGTAAGCTACCTCTCTCGATTCTAACTTCGAATTCCATCGATTTTCATTAGTTTAAGGACAAGACATAGACTGATTGTGTTTGTTGCTTGCTGCGAAATACCAGGAAGGAATAGCAGTGGGAAGAAGTTTCGCAATGTACAAACACTACCACATCGATGGGAACAAAGAAATGGTAGCTATTGGGACCATGAACATCGTTGGTTCTTGCTTTTCCTGCTATCTCACAACAGGTGAATCTTGCTATCCTAACTGAAAGGGTTTCTTTTATGTATGTATAATTTGCTAATCGTGGTATTGGCATTGATACATTTTCAGGGCCATTTTCTCGGTCGGCTGTCAACTTCAATGCAGGGTGTAAAACGGCAATGTCGAACGTTGTCATGGCCATTGCAGTTATGTTCACATTGCTCTTCCTAACACCACTGTTCCATTACACTCCCCTGGTAGTGTTGTCCGCTATTATCATGGCTGCAATGCTTGGTCTCATCGATTACGAGGCTGCAATTCATCTTTGGAAGGTCGATAAATTCGATTTCGTGGTGTGTATAGGCGCATTCCTTGGTGTCGTTTTTGCAAGCGTGGAGATTGGCTTAGTCATAGCGGTACGATAATACATATATCAGCAAAAACACAACAGAACATGAACTTAGTTCCTTCATCTAATAATTGATTCTGCAATAAAATGCAGGTTGCAATATCTGTGCTGAGATTGCTTCTGTTTATCGCAAGACCGAGGACCTTTCTTCTCGGAAACATTCCGAATTCCACCATTTACAGAAATGTTGAGCAATATCCTACTACAAACAGTGTTCCTGGGATTCTTATACTCGAGATTGATGCTCCAATTTACTTTGCTAACGCAAGCTACTTAAGAGAAAGGTATTTGAGAATTTGATTGCTTAAATATTATCAAACATCATAATTTGATCAAAATGGATTATTGATCTTATCAGGATCTCAAGGTGGATTGATGAAGAGGAAGACAGGCTGAAATCTTCAGGGGAAACAAACTTACAATATGTCATACTTTACATGAGTGGTGAGTGATTTATCAATCCGGCTCGAACTGCATGCAGCCATATTATCTGCAACATTAATGAACAGAAAAGCTATAAAGATTCTCACAGGGGTTACATTTTATGGTTTCACAGCTGTTGGTAACATTGATACCAGTGGAATAAGCATGCTTGAAGAGGTGAAGAAAACTACAGACAGAAGGGGGATCAAGCTTGTAATGGCTAACCCTGGAGCGGAGGTGATGAAGAAACTGAACAAATCAAAGTTCATAGAAACGATAGGTGAAGAATGGGTATATTTAACAGTAGGAGAAGCTGTTGAAGCCTGCCATTACAAGCTTCATACATGCAAACCAGACTCCACCAATGAGGAATTGCAGACGTGGAACAATGTGTAAAGCTTAATAGATTTTTTGATGTACCAGGAAGAACATGATTTTTCTTTCTTTTTCTTATAATTTAAAGGCCTTGTGCATCCGGGAATCAGGATGCATGGTTTAATTAAGCTTTAGATGCATCAATTGGAAGTTGGAGGTCTACTTTCCCTCTTCCAAAAATAAGCAAGTTGTAGAGTGATACATATCATGGCAATGAAAGTTCAAAACAAAAAGAGTTAATGAATGCTGTTGACAACCGCATGGAGAAATTTTAGTATTTAGTTTTTCTGAATAAGTTCTCAACTCAACCCCGTTGTAAACTCAGAAAAAACTTGAATTTAAACTTGAACAAGTCAAGTTATCAGTCGAGCTGAATTCGAATTGGAATAGACGGAGTAGAAATGACAAATTTTCACTAACTTAACGAGTTCCGATTAGGACAAATTTTCTTCTTCAGAAAAGTCGAGTTTAGAAGGAATTTAGTGTAAACAAAATTCAAGTTCAAGTCGAATCTAGAATAAAAACTCTTGGATCCACCTTAATTTGAGATATTTACTAAAATGTGGGATTTGGGTAGGATTGGGGAGGAAAATGGGCTAACACCACTCCAGAATGAAATACGTAAACAGCTCTAAAATCAATGCACAAAACAAAAGATTAACATATACCTTGAAGAAAATAATTTCCATTGAAATCAATATTTACGCCAAATCGACAAACATATAGAGAAGGGATCTTTTAGGGTATATCATGAGCCTGTAATATACAGTAGGAAATCTCTTAAAGTAAAAGAACAAAGCCTGTATAAGAAACTAAATACATGCAAAACACAAAAAAGTAAGGCATATTTATGGACAATGCAACTAAAGTCGCATTTCTGGTAAACTACTGAAAATGTATTGCGCCGATGAGGAATAGGTAATTGCCTCAATTTTCATTAGTTAGGGGTCGCACGCATGAGCAGAAGTGCGGTTTCTTCTTCTTCAGGTTGGTTTTCACCCCACCATAAAGATAGTTCCGCAAAAAACTCTTCTTTTATACTCGGAGATTTTGGTTTACAAACGCTTATAGAAGAAACTTAATCGTGCGAATTTAACAAACCCACAGAAAAACATGCAAGGAAACATTTAAGTTCAAGTGATGAAAACTAAGGAAGTTAACCAGAAAAAAATATGTAGCACATTTTGAGTATATGTATGCTTAAATGTTTAACGTAATTGTATACATCTAGAACTGCTAAACTTAAAGAGTTTGCCGCGATCAGAGAAGATGATCATAAAGCACAAAAAGCTCATAAGCTTTATGGAGCAACCAATTTCTCCTCTTAGAGAAGGATACTTGTCTGTCTATCCTCCACTCTTTTTCCCATATTTATTTTTTGTTCTATGTTTCTGGGTTTTCAATTTTCTTCTCTTAGAACAATGGAGTTGGTGTTTTGGTCTTTTACAATAAAATGGAAACCCCTATAGTATTTCTTCCTTGAATTCTCTGTCCCTTTTTGTTTCATAACATTTTTTTTTCTAGTTTTCTCGATTTCTTTTCTGCGCCTGACGTCGTCGGCAATGCCATTTCCATTACTTTTAAGGTACTCTATGTTGTATTCACGTATTTCTTTTGATTCCTCTCCAGTTTCACATATGGAGTCTGTTTTGTTTTGCATCTCTCTCTCTCTTAACCACACTTAAAAGCAGATACCAAACTCGTGGTATAAATATACCTGCTTAGTATCCAAATCAATGTCTTTGATAGGTTTCTTACTTCTTGTTGAACTAATTCGGCAAAGCGAATACAACTCAACCGACATCTTTGCCGGGAAGAATCATGAACCACTCATGAAAACAACACCATGTCCGCTAGATTTCATGAACTTTTTGAACAAAAGAACCGAGGTTGTAATGATAAGTCCAATAGCGGCCCATGTAACAAGAGATCATCAGTAGATCTTTGAACCCTCATCTCCAGCTATCTTCGCGGCTACTAATGATTGGGTTCCCTGGCAGGAATCTCTCACACTCTGTCCTCATCCTCATTTCAGCGTTGTCTAGCATTGGTTGGAGTCAGATACTCTTCCTCAACGACATTGTCATGTTCTGTTGGATCCAGTGGTTTATTCTCAGCAACCATTAACGGAATCCCATTGATTAGCTTGAGGTTCTCCATCATTGATGGTAGGGTGTTCTTCCAAGGCCTGTGAAAGGCTGAGACAGCTGAGTTGAGGATAAAGAGTTGCCTTGCTTAAGATATATTCATGAATTACTGTCACCAAAGACTTTTCTAACAGAGAACCAAAAAGGAAGAGAAGAAGAATAAGACCACACGTGGGTCTTTATTTATTTTTTTAATTTTAAATTGTTAACTTAGAATTTTGTTAATGAGTTAACGAAAATTAATGGTTAATTGATTTAAATCGAATAAACTGATAATATAAAAGATAAAACGTATTTAATTAAAAATAAGTAATCAAAGTTGATTATAGGGGCTTAGGAGGAACCTACTCAGCCAAAAGTTTGTTTTTTAAACTTTAATTTATATATATAATTTAAATATTTATGGAATAATTATGAAATTTCCCTCCAAATTTTAAAAAAAATTATAGTTTGCCTCCTCAAATTAAAATCCTAACTACGTCCCGTTCCAGATTAGTTAGACTTAAAATAAAAGGACTATTGGCATAGTTTAACCAACAAAAATTAAGATAAAAAGGTTGGTCGGTATTGTAAAACCAGTGTGAAATCGTACATTCCAGAATATTAAGCTCTTTACGCCCTTTTTTTTCAAATTGTTAGGGATCTTTTTGTTACGATTTTGAACCCTGATCTGCATGGTGAGCATCATTCTATCCATATCCGTGTCTTCTTTTCTGTAACTACTATCTTTCGTCGGTTGGTCTCTCGTCATATATGCCCGGAGACTGACAATATTTGATTTTTTTTTTCCATTTTCAAGCTTAAACTTTTGAGCATTACGTAACGCATTTGATGGTTCTGTTTGCTGCAATTTTCCCAATTTAATTTTGAGCCCTCTTTTACTTGATAGGATTCAAGATCGGAGCGGACCTCCGCAGTGGTGGTCACAGATGATGCAAGTTATGCCCATAATACGCTGGATGCAATTTGGAGTTATGAGAACGAAGACCCCAAACGCTTCGACCCTCTAATCATCGTTCAATCTTCTTCTTTAGGTACTTCTATTTTACCCCTTTTAATTTTCTAGTTTATTTTTTTTAAATGATGTCTCTTTTAAACTAAAATACACTTCAATTATATATGCACTCACGTCTTTTAGTTAGAGAACCTCGAGGGTACGGTATCAAAGATGATTAGATGAATATACTCTTAATAGAATATGCTTTAATTGGTTATCGTTTTCCCTATATTAAAAAGGAAGAAAGTTAGGATTTGATATTTGATGCATGGAAAACATCTTAATTTAACTTCAAGCAAAATTAATTAGTAAAAAGCAACAATTGTATTTCATTCCTCTTTACTGTAGTTTCAACATTCTCATGCCATGCTATTTTTCTTCAATTATATAACCTTTTGGTGTTCTATTTGGTGGCTTTATTTCTGATAACTTAATTACTTATGTTTTTGTCTCTGGGTTATATCAGCTCGTCTACCCTTAGAATTATCCTATGCAGACCTGGTCATTTTTATCTCTAGATCAATTGAAGTTCCTGTTGATGAGTTGTATTCCGAAGTCTTTAGAGTTTTGACACCTGGTGGAAAGCTGGTAGTTTGTCGGGGTTTTCAGTCCGAGACAAAAGGAGTAGAGATGGTAACAGTTTTCTGGTTTTGTGACTTTGATGGAGTTGTAGTCAACGCAACTTACTAGTATTTCTTGCAGGTATTGTCTGCTGTTGAGCGCAAATTATTATTGACCGGATTTTTGGATGTGGAACATTTTCAACTTGCTCAGGCTGTTGGGGTGAGTGCATATTTGTTTCACCCTTTAAGGTTTAATCCTTCTGTTTGGTACATGTAGCATGTATTTCCGTGGTTTTTGAACTAGGTTTCTGATATATATATATCCTCCTGCTCTGATGTTAGTTTATTTATAGATTTTTCAATTCTAATTTAGTCATTGTGTTTATTTTGCTTTCCCAATTGTATTTGTAATGGAGGAATGCTGCTTCAGCTCTTGTATTGCTCTTTTATTATTGAAATGAGGCTTGCTATTTAACTGAGTCATTCATTTCAAATTCAGCGTTATGTTGCCTATTGGGTGTTTTAGATTAAGGCTAACTATTGAGAACATTGCCTCATTTAGATCAAGGCTAAGAAGCCATCTTGGAAGATTGGATCTTCTTTTGCTATTAAAAAGACCGTGAAAAATCCGTTGAAAATTCAGATGGATGATGACTCAGATCTAATTGATGAAGATTCCCTCTTAACTGAAGAGGACTTGAAGAAACCCCAATTACCTACTGGTAAGATGGCAAGACTCAACAAGACCAATAATTTTTGGTTTTTTAATTCTTTAGGTGGAAAATTAGGACTATCATATTACATTACTTAAAAGTACTATTTCTTTAGTTGGTGACTGTGAAGTGGGAAGCACAAGGAAAGCTTGCAAGAATTGTACTTGTGGAAGGGCAGAACAAGAGGAGAAAGTGCAGAAGCTAGATCTGACGGCAGATCAGTTAAACAATCCTCAATCAGCTTGTGGAAATGTACATCTTCTTCTATAGTCCTCTCTCATATTTGGTTTCATTGATTTAAATTGAATTTACTGTCGTGATAAATTTATGATGATTACTTTGCAGTCATCGACCGAGACTGTATAATTGATGCTTTTGCAGTTTTGCTTATTTGGTTTTAAAATTTTGCTTTCGATCAATTTTAATGGGAAAAAATAAAAAGCAAAGCGTCGAAAACAAATCACAGTTCATACTTTTGTTTTTCGTTATGCTCTGAAACTTTGGAGTGTAGACTAATACTTCCTTTTCTCCTTATGCTTTGAAATAACAGTGTGGACTAGGTGATGCATTCCGCTGCAGTACATGCCCATATAAGGGTCTTCCACCATTCAAGCTGGGTGAGAAGGTAGGGTTTCTCGTAGACTCTTACTCACACTTGTATGCACACTATAACAATTTTCCTTTAATGAAATGTTGGCACACCAAATGGTTACATTTTAGAACAAGTATGACTTGGAATGATTTCTCCATCCAGGTATCTCTGTCGGGGAACTTTCTTGCAGCTGACATTTGAACTCGAACTAATGGTTTTGGCCCGAATCTTAGCTTCTGGTACTTGATTACATTAGATACTGGTTTTGTTTGGTGGTTTAGCGTAAAAGGTAAAAATTCGACTTCTATTTTATAGAAACATTTGATACTTGAAGATCTTGTTTTAGTGTGGAAGTGGATATTTGATTTTATGGATGCATTCTAAATACTAAACGCAAATCATCATCAGACTGTTCCATAATAGGTCACACTTCTTGCTCACCTGGTGTTATAAATTTTATTTTACTTATTTTAGATGAATATTATAATATTTGTACATATAGTTTCACTTACTCATTTAATGATATTTGTAGATATATATATATATATATATATATATATATATATGTATATGGGAGACTAAAAATAATCGAATTTGAAAGAAGGGTCAAATTGTCTTGGATGAATTATGATTTTGGCCAAGGTTTTGAAATTTCTGAGATCAAGTTTGAATCTCATTACAAATTAGTTCAAATTTCATCATAACAGTTTCATTCGGCGAACAGATGCGTATTCGATCACAATGAAAATGTTAAACCTTGGGCTTTGATATACAGTCCAAAATTTTCACTTGTTAGATCAAGACCTTGGCAACAAAACTGTTGATGGTATCCAATTATATGCTTGATGCCAACCACATGATCGAAAGACGTTTAAAGATCAGGCATGCCCTTCCCGGTCTTAGGATCGTATGTCCTCTCCAACACAAGATCCATTGTAGTATCCTTGGGACCAGCTGCAAAACATGATCACCAAAATGAGCATGCAAAACGTGGGTGATGCCAAAATGTTTCATATAACAAATTTATGACTCTTCATTCTCGAAAGATAACCCTATCGGTACATAAAATCCATAAGACGAATTTGAACTGAAAGCTACATTGTCCCATGCTTACGAACGAAAGTACTTTGTTAATTATCGCAAAAAAGAGCACATGCACATTGTACAGATAGCAAAAACCAGACTTTACGTCACAAAGGAACTCACACGCAATAATAGTTACGGCAGGGTAATAATTTTTTTTTATAAAAAATGACACTAAATTTCTTCATTCCAATCCATACATGCACATACTACCTTTGGCAATCTAGAATGTCATTTGCACCTGGTAATTTCCATACCATAACAAAGTAAACATCTGACAAGTAGTAGCCAACAGAAGAAAAACAGAGAATACTATTTTCAACACTATCCATCTTCTATTTAGATACGTTAGTATGTTCTCACATACATTAGCAAGAAACTATACACCTAAAAGGGAGTAAACTCAAATCCCAGAAAACTACCTCCAAGTGATTCAAAAAACTCCCCTAAACCTATTCAAAAAAAAAAAAAATACTCCCCGTAAACCATCATATTCTGGGAAAACTTTACAACACCGTTTATACAAAATGGCAATAAGTAAACGGTTATAACAGTAACGAGTATTATGAATGGCAAGTCTGGCTCTCCTGAGTAAATAATCTAATTGCAAAAGATACAAGATAACCAAGTATGCATGTATAGAAATGTTCTAAAAGCTCACTGCCTACACTCTAAGGTTTTCAAGTCTCTATTCATTGCAATTCACAATTTATTGAGTCTCTAACTTCTATCTACGTTCTGTCCTTTCAAGAATTACATTTTACTTGAGTTTTTATCACTTTTCAAAGTCTAAACTTGCAAAGGTAGCTATCTAAGTTAACCCTATAGTGTGCCGGTAGGCCAACGTGCATCCATGATCTTACCCGTGCCATGTTCGCTTGTTGCGTTTTGAAGGGAAATATCATCGTGGCTGGAGGTTTCACCAGCTGCAGAAAACCTATATCTCAAGCAGAAATGTATGATCCTGAGAAGGATGTCTGGATTCCAATACCCGATCTCCACCACACACAATTTTCAGCATGTTCAGGATTAGTTATTGGAGGAAAGGTGCATATCTTTCACAAGGGGTTATCTAAAGTGCAAGTCCTGGACAACGTGGGGTCTGGGTGGACCAGAGTCCAATGGCAGTTGTACAGAGAGCCCTATACGTGATGAGCCATGGACTTATTTTCAAGCAGCTTAAGTGAGAAAGGTTGTGAGTTTTTCTTCGAGTTTCGTAGGAGAATCAGATTTGTGATGACATGGCTAAAAGGTGAAATTTACATTATCGGAGGGGTAATCGGCCCTGGTCGGTTTAATTGGGAAATCCGACTGATGTCTGATGTTGATATATTGACAGTTGGGGGTGATACACCTACATGGCGTCAGGCAGCTCCGATGACAAAGTGCCGAGGAACAATTTTTGGTTGTACTTGTACAAAACTAAGAATTTAGATCTTAACTCTTTTATCTATTTATTTTTTAATAGATTTGTTGGTTTCATTTTGGGAAGTCTACCGATGTTGAGGCATGGAATTCCTTGTATCTGAGATGAGAGATATGATGTGAATCGGGAAATATGGGAAGTGATGGGATAAAGCAACATTTATATTTTCGTTAAAGAAAAAAAAGTGAGGTTTAAAGGTCAAGATTAGTGAAAAATAGAATATGAGTTAATTTAATAAGAATTCTAAATGTTGAAGGTTAGATTTACTATAATGCTAAATAAGAAATAGCTCAACGCTCCGAGTTTTTTTTTTTTTTGAATTTATTTGAAATTTTTTAATGTAAAACTTATTTATTAATAAGAATGTTAATTAAAATATCATTTTTAATTTAGTCATATAGATTGCATTTGATTTGTAATAGTCAAGTTGTCATTATATATATATATATATATATATTAGTGTGAATGATAATTTATTATTCACT
The DNA here is from genome assembly GCF_006381635.1 of Hibiscus syriacus. Classification (NCBI taxonomy): domain Eukaryota; kingdom Viridiplantae; phylum Streptophyta; class Magnoliopsida; order Malvales; family Malvaceae; genus Hibiscus; species Hibiscus syriacus. The sequence continues at coordinate 342,421 of NW_024062788.1, read as the reverse complement.
ATCGATAATGTTGTTTATTTATATTTTTATTTTTTTAGTTTTGTGTTTGATTCTTTTTACTGTTCTATGTACACTCATATTTTTATTATTTAGTAACTAGTTTATATTTCTGTCGTGGATTTAGAAGAAATAATTAGCTGATATGATTAATCTACTTTATTTAAAAAATATTTTAAATGTTGTGATTTTATTATAATTTTATTTATTTCATAAACACAATTACTTAATTTAGAATTCAAATATAGAGAATATAAAAATGGGTGTCAAAATCAAATAAACAATTTCATTCTTTTGGCAATAACCTAATATTATGGATTTTAATTTCTTCTCTTACTTTCCTTCATTTGTCAAAAAGATTATAGTTGCGAGGAATAACTATGGTCCATAATTTATCCTGCCAAGATCTGTAAACAGTCGGAAATATTCTTGGATGTGGCGTGACATTATTAACCCGGCAGTTTTGTATGAGGATGGGTTATTATCTGAGGTACGATGCATTATGGGAAATGGGTCAAGAATTGATTTTTGGACAGATTATTGGACTGAAGTTCGTTCTTTAAAATAATCATTTCCTCGAATTTATGGAATTGCGATTAAAAAATCTGGTACTGTTGATGAGTTTGGGAATTGGGTTCGTGGTGCCTAGGAGTGGAAAATTCAGCTGAGAAGAGGATTATTCGTCTGGGAATTGGCTGTATGGAGTGAGTTCAGTTTAGTTCTGGAAAGTGCTACTTCTTCAGGACCATAATCGGACAGCTTAAAGGGGACAGGTTCGGCTTCGGCTGACGGTAAATATAATACGAAGGATTATTGCACTAAATTGGATTCAGTTGGTAAATAGGCTAATCCAACTTGGAATCTGGTTTGGTCTAAGTATGTTTCGTTTAAAATTTCCGCCTTTGTGTGGAAAGCGAGGTATTTTTTGTAATGGTCATCATCTCTGCATTTTCTGCAATTGCGTTATAGAAGATCAAAACCATGTGTTGCTCCATTGTGGTGTTTCTTGGCAAGTCTGGCAACGATGGTATAAGGTGTGGGAAGTCAATATTGTTTTTGCCATGAACGTTAATGAGCTATTACAAATCTGGTTCTCACATAAAATTAGAATTAAAGTTCGGGTTTTATGGCATATTGGTTTCTTTGGCTTGATTTGGAATATTTGGCTGAGTAGAAACAAATCTCGGTTCGAGGGCAAAGTATTCACAGTAGAGCAGATTTTTGATAACGTTCAGTTGCAGATAGGAGTTTGGATGCATTCCTTGTGGCCATTAAAGGTTCCGTGTGTGTTGGATTTTGTTCGTAGTCCAAGGTCTTTTATATTTGAATTCTGCCATGGTTGAATTCTTCTCTTTGTATTAGATTATCAGGATTATAGGTGACAAGATGTTTTTGCTGTTTGCTATGTTTTGTGCGTCACTGCTGTTGTATTGCTTATTAGAAATCTGTTCTTTGGTTTAGCTAGCAATGGTAGAGAATTGTAAATTAGGTTGGTTTTTCAGATCGATAAGAATGAATTTTGTTGGTCTGAATGGGTTATATTTCGATTGATGTACTCGTAGTTTGTGGTTTGTGTAATTAACCACCTCATGACACACTCTTTTTTCTCCAAATAAGTTTAGGGAGGTTTTTTAATGAGGTCCTTGGGGTGGTGTACTTTGTATACTTATTAATACAAAGTGCCCCTCTTACAAAAAAAAAAAACCTTTCAACTCTTGGCATTTCATTCTCGGATAAGAATGCATGTCAAATATGAATGAAAGAAAATTAAGTAGAAAACATGTATAATTGGTTTCAATATTAAAGATCGAGCATGCATTTAAAATCTTTTAAATTAATTATTCGTTCATTTTGAGAATTCTTATAAAATTAAATGAATATATTAAACATGGTATATTAAATGATTGGATGAACACGCACAAAAAGAAAAGAAAAAAATCTCCCCATTGCTGAACCTGGAATGATTTGGTCTAAAACTGGGATTTAGCCTGATTCACATTTAAGAAGAATAAATGTAGATTTTTGAATTGTTTCTCCAAAGGATCACTTCTTCCTTTAATAAGTTCTGAGGGGAATGGATCATCTGACTGTGAAAAAGATGGCTCTATTGTTACCCTCCTTCTTCTTGCGTATCGCCAGGTGGCACCGGCGACAGCTGGAATCATGCCGTCTACGTCTGAACTGAAAGGGACGAGCCACTGCCTGACGAGTTGATAAGGTTAGTGATATATGTTCGAAGAAAATTAGGTTTTCCTGATGACGCCAAGCTTACTATGAGAGAGATTTCGTATATGAAAATGTCCAACCCTATAATATATATATTTTCAGTATGGAGAAATTTTTGAAAAAGTACTGTTGCATTAGTATCTTGAAAACACGTAACTTGGACCGTAGGTGAGATGATCGTATGAATTGCGGCTTCAGCTGGCTAATTAATCTTAATTACCATCTTGGGTTAATAGAGTTGATTTTAATGTCGTAGGATATATTTAAGGTGATATTTTTTTGTTTTAAACTATCGAATTAATTTAGATACATAATTTGTATTTGTAGTAATGTTTTCAAGATGGTTTGCTCTTATGGATGTATTCATATATATTCGTATTTATCTTGATATATTAAATTTTAGTGTCAATTGTTACAAAAAAAATATCTTAATTTTATGCTTAGTTATCATCGATTATCCTTTTAACCACCACTTATACTTGACGGGGGCTATATTTACGTAAAATCTTTCCTACAATAGTGCATGAAGTCTACATTAATGCTAGATACCTAACGCACTATAATAACCCATGTCTTGTCCCATAACAGCTGTGTTATTTAACATTTATTTAATATAAATTAAACAGTAATGACACTTTCTTTCCTTTCGGTCTTACCAAAAGTAGTCCTAATCATATAATTACACTTCATCAAGGTAATAATTAAACATGATACTGACTTTCTTTTATCATTTTTAAAAATTATCTTATACAAGCATAAATTAAACGATTTTATTGTTTAATGAAAAAAATATTATTTTTAAAAAATTTAGATTCTAATGTCTATGGTTATAAAATATTTTAATATTTATTATTAAATAATTAAAGATCTTTAAAATAAATACTATCATTTATAATTATCTTAAATTTATAAAATAATCATCTTATAGTATATATTTTCAAGCTTTTCATAGACTATTTCTTTGGGAGTGCGTTCACTGTCTAAATATTAATTATTTAATTAATATGTTTATTCAAAATTTTGATATATAATAGCTAATAATGCCAAAGAAATTTTAATGCAGCTGAAAACTATATTATTATTTATTTTTAATATTTAATTTTTTATCAGATTGATGTTATAGAAAAATAAATTAGATATTTATATAAATAGTATTTCATATTGTACCATTCATGCACATATACAATTCTAAATAAAATAAACAATTTTGTACGTAATTGATTGCTTTGATCTATCCTTGATGATATGTTATGGTGAAAGGGATAGTTTGGACCCATGCATACATAACCATCTGCTCATCATTCCTTCCCTATTAATAACAACCCACAAATAATTGGCCCACGGTTTGAATCGGCTTTATTAAAAGAAAAACTCTCATTTATTATTTTATTGAAAAAATAACCCCAACCAATATTAATTGAAAAATATTCTTCAAATTATACACAAAAATACCTTACATTATACAAAACGCGTTTAAATACTTCACGGTCTACGAAAAGCAAATTTTATATATTTATTGTATTATTTATCCAAAAATAAATGAAATCATCTGAAAAGTTGATGAACTTCGTGTTTTGTAAAAATAAATTTATTTATTTATATAAGATAAAACTAAATGTTAAAATAAGGATTTGATTTTTTTATTGAAAGCTTAAGGACCAAATTATAAAGTGAGTAAAAGTAAATGTTGCATGAATAGTAACCTGAATGGCATTGGTAACGTGTTTTGATGGAAATTTGAAGTACATGTGTCATGTATGGATAAATAATGTTTAATATTTTAAAATTGATAAATTCCTTAATAATAGAAAGGTTAGTAAACATTGAGAAAACACCAAAAATCCCATTAATTTCTTCCAAACCAATTAGGAAAGAGAAATTATTCTTCTGTTCATCGTTTTCCACATTTTTTTCTCTAAATTTGTCTAACCGAGAGAAATTATTTCTTCTTTTAAATTATGATACATGGTAGTAATAATAATAAAAATATTAAAAATAATGATTATTATTATGATAATAATAATAATAATAATAATAACAACATAGCAAAAAAATTCTACTATTAATACTTCTAATAATAAATACAAAACAATAATAGATGTAACATGTTGAATGATATATAGTTATATATCATTTTATTTAATTTTAAAATATATTTATATATTTTCTATTAGTAAAACGTTTATATATTTTTTTCACATATACTCTACATATATTTATATATCCTTTTTTTGTTTTTGATATCATTATTCATCTTTTATAGTTGTTTATTTAAATAATAAAATTATACAAATCCATTCAAAAAATGAAATTATAATAACATAATATATTTAACAAAACATAATATTTTAATAAAAAAATTTAAAAAATAAATCTTAAAACGAAAAATTAGAAATAAGAAGTTACTATCAAAGGGGCAGCACTTCCACTAATGGACCGGACCAATCAGACAAAAGAAAAGCATTAATAATTGGTGGGCCCAACTTATTTTGTTTTGATGTTTTTGTTTATCTAAATTTTTACCCACCTTTAATATATAATAAAAAAAAAAGATGTTATCGATTTTTTTTATTATTTAAATAATAAAATCGATAAAAAATTATTTAAAATATTATTATTTTTATTTAAAAATCAATATTTTTAATATTTTCGGTAAAATGGTCAATAATAATAAAATCGATAGAAAAATAACAAAATCAATAAAACGTATAATAATAAAAAATCGATATAAATAACAATATTTTTAATAATTTTTTATTGATTTTATTATTTAAATAATAACAAAATTAATAACATTTTTTTAAGTGTATATTAAATTGTCTTACGTAATCATTTCTCCCAAAACTGAGGCCTATCTTCTCTGTGATTTGTTTCCTTCTATTTTATGGTTATCATTACAATTGACATTTGTCATTTCAAGTGTACCCTCTACCCCATAGGTTACGTCCATTCAATTTAAACGCCATATTATATACTAGTAATTCATTTTATACGTAAAAATAATTATAAGAAAATATTTTTAATACATCTTTAATGTATTATTAATGTTACTCAAACTTGAATTATTTTTTTAGGAAAATATAACTTCTTTCATCACTGAATTTACTCGATAGAATGATTAGTGTTTGAAACTTATAATAATATATACAATCTTATTATAAGTTTTAACATGTAACATCGCCATAACAGATAGTCAACCCATGACTCCCGATTCATTAAACTAATTTCATTGCAAACAACCCTAAGAAAACCCTAGGAACAGTTCAAGGCTTCCCAAATACTCTACCAATAATAATAACGAGCAAAATGACCAACAAATGATTACACATGTTAAAATTCCTTTTTTCTTGATGGCGCTCTTTACTCAAATTAGAAAATGATGAACTGTTTATTTTAAATTAATGGCCACCATGTACATCAGACGAACTACCAGTTCATCTTTCGCGTATCAAACTTGTTTCATTTTCGTCCATGGAAATGAGTAAATGACTTGTTTCATTTTTGAATTTGATGAACGGCGTGTGTAAATACTAAGACGCTAATAGGTCAAACTATTTTGTGGTCACTTGTGATATAATGATCATTCCCTTAAGGTCCCGTTTGGTTCAGGTCATATTTTATTCCTGGGAGTAATATTTTTTTCCTGGTATCTATACCCATGTTTGGATGAGTCGCATTTCCAAGTGCTGGTAAAGAATGAATACCAACAGTGGTATTTTTCCCCTCTTTTCCCGGGAATATCATTCCCTCACCTCTCTTAGGTATTTGCTTATTCCCTGTCTCCGTTGTCTAAACTACCCTTCTCCTCGCTTGCTTCTGGCTGAAAGAAAATCTGCTTCTTCTTCGTGTTCAACGTTAAGATTTTATTTTGTGCACTGTCGTTTGGTGTTTTTTTTGTTTACTAAGACCAAGTTTCTTCATTCATCAGGAACAAGGTCAGTGCTTTCAATTACCCATTTTATGATTTTGATTGATGTAGTTATTTTGGCTAATAAGAAAGAAAAAATCAATTTTTATGGCCCGAAAGGTTCGGGCTTTTCTGCTTTTCCTTCAACATCTCAATTTTCCATTCAGAAATGCAAGAAACAAGTTTCGACGAAAATCGTCTCGGTCATGGGCTCATGGCACCCCGGCAATCTGAGCGTGAACCAGCTACGACTGGCTCTGTTAGTTCATTTTTTATAAAATTTCACTTTTTATCTTCATTGATTGGTTAATGTGTTTGAGTTGATTTATGAAAAAAATTGGGTTCTTTTTTCCTCCGGTGAAGACTAGAATGACAGTGACAGAGAAGATTCTTGCAAGAGCCTCTGAGAAACCACAGTTGAACCCACAGTTGAACCCAGGTGATAATGTTTGGGTTAATGTTGATATTTTGATGACATGTGATGTTGGTGGTCCTGGTTCCATTGGTATATTCAAGAAAGAATTTGGTGAAAATGAAAAGGTGTTCTGTTCATCTGCTATCTTACTTGTTTTCTTTATTTTCTCTTAACTTAGTTTTGTGCATGATTGAGCTCTTGTTGATGGTTGTTCGAATATAATTAGCATTTTGGAATCGGAAATTGTGGTTTCATTAAGTAACAATAGCTACGTCACTGCTGTTAGTTCTTTGTGTGTCCTTTGCTGTGGTTGAGTTCATTATTATACCTTTACATATTCACCAGTGATGAACGTGTGAACCGTAATGTGGATATTTTGAGGGATTTCTGCACGGAGCAAAATATCAAGTATTTTTATGATGTAAAAGATCTTGGTAATTTTAAGGTATGCCACTCGTTATGTTTTCATTCGTTTCCAGTCTGATATTCTGAAGAACTAGGGGTATATTCTGTGTTCATTGACATAAAGCTGAATCCTAATTCACAACATTGCAGGCAAACCTTGATTATAAAGGAGTATGCCATGTTGCACTTGCCCAAGAGGGTCACTGCAGGCCTCCCCACCATAACTACTGAAATGCAAAACTTCAATTCATGTGTCAGACTTTGGAGCTGGTATTATCTTTTATCTCTGCCTTCAGGTTTTACTAGGGAGGGATTCTCACACCTGCACTGCCGGAGTATTCGGTCATTTTGCTACAGGAATTGGACATACAGATGTAGGCTTTGTATTAGGCACCGGGAAGCTTATGCTAAAGGCGTGTTAATTATTCTTTGATGTTTTACTTGATTAAAAAATGTGTGTGCGTTTGTTTTTGGTGCATTTTGATTTTTCATTTGGTTTCGTACTAGTATTTGTCTACTTTAGGTTCGTAGCGTAATAGCTTTATGCCCACCATAGAATTATAGATGTTCTTTTTCGAATGAGATTTTAAGGTGGTCCAACTCTGTTATCCAAATTCATTGAAGGATTTTCGACGAAATTTTAGCTATTTGATGAACAGTTTTGTCCTTCATATCCGTTGCTCTAGGCATATAGTTTAATCTGGTAGACCATCTTGGCATTTTCTTTTGCAAACGAATATTCATGACTTGTATGAGTTGAAGGCTGACACTTATAAAATTACGATTAATTTGGTGGTATATTCTGTTGCATATTCGATTGCGGGTTCCACCAACTTTGAGATTTGTAATGGATGGTGAAATGCCTCCTTATCATCTTGCAAAGGATTTGATTTTGCAGGTAAGATCGTATACTTGTAGGCAATTATTCCATTTTGATAAGCTTGAAATCTTAATTATGTTCCCATGGACATTCTTTAGTTATCCATTTCTATGAAATGTCCGAATTCCAAGTAGCATGGGTTCCGGCGAGGACGAATAGTAGTTTAAATATATGCAAGGTTTTTATCCTCCTTTGCATTCACAGCTCTTGATGGTTGTTATACATATATAAGCTGGTCGGCAATGAGGTCCTGCTCTTAATGCCAAACGTTCTGTTGTGGAAATATTCAGACATTTGAGATGGGTTCTCTTCAGAATTCATGCAAATCCTAACATTGCAATAGCCATCAATGTTCCAACCCTGAAGCAGATGTCATTAACACTTTTTTCGAAAAGCAATCTCATGACCGATAGTTTAGAATAATTCAAACATGGCCAAATTAGCAACCACTTAAAATTGTTTTAGAATTCTCTTTTGATACATGTAAGATATTTAACTTGTTCTTTGTGTATGATCTGAAAGAAATTAACGGTCTAGTATGTTCAAAGCTTGGCCTCTGTCAGTTTTTGTATGTTCAGAGAGAAATTACAGGTTGAGAAACATGAATTATTGAGTTGTTTGCTTTTCATAATCAGGAGTTAAGTACAAATCAGATTAGAATTGAGTATTAATAATTTTATTAAAATATTAACAAAGATAATGATGAATGACGGTAAAATATAAAATTATAGACAATATGATTTTTATTAGTGTTATATTTTCTTATTTGAATTATGTTTTTGTAATATGAATCGATAAATAATAATGATAAAGTATGCAGAATTAAGTATAAATATAAAAGATAAATAAATAAATTATTGTATATAGAAGATATAATAAATATTATATCTTAGATAACAAAAATAATTTACATCTTTTTATTATTATGAATATCTATGATAAATTATTGTATATAGAAGAATGTAAACTTTGTCAATTAAAAAATACAAGAAACCTCCCAGTGAATGCGTCACATATGAACTGAATTCCACAATGTAAACATTTAGTTAAATGTTAATGTAACATTTTAATATATTTTTACATAAATTATGTAAAATTTAATATTAATTAAAATTAAAATAATATATTATATATTTAAATACTCAAGTAATATATTATCAACAAATATAATTTTTATATAAATAATTTTTATTTAAATATTTAGAATTTCACTTGTTAAAAAATATACAATAAGGATAATTTGGTAAAATATACATTCCAGTAATCTTTTATTCCTTCAACCAAACACTGTAATCTTACATTCTTGCCAAACCAACCAAACACAGTAATATAACATTCCCAGTAATCCTATTCTCTAGTAATCTTTTATTTCCACTAGTAATCTTACATTCCGTGAACCAAACGCACCCTAAGAGTGCGTGCGTGTTTATTTCTGAGTTCGAAACACCGACTGACAACACAGCAGGAAAGTCTGGACAAAATACCATTAAAATCTGCACCTCGAAATTCATTCCACGATACGACAAAACCTCATTTTACTAATAATAACTCTATTTAATAAACTATAATGAATTCCACAGTGTAATCAAAAAGTTGTCTACAAGGATTGATCTTTGAAAAAGTCTTACACATGAACGAACGAACATACTTGTAATTAACTTTTATTTTAAAAATATTATTATGGGTTGATGATTTTTTTATTTAATCTGATATAATTATAAAATAATATAATTTTTTTACTTTTAACATTAAAGATTTACACCTCTGAGATAAACCGTTATACCACGCCTCGTTCGTTCCACGCTAGTCATAATCCGATTGCGGAGGATCAGTCAAGTAAAATTTTTGTTACGTTGAGGGCCGTCAAAATTCCAGGCAAGGTTCCAATGATGGTCTTCCCATCCCATTGATTCTGGTGTAGGATAAAATAAGCCGATTGAGTTGGGAGGATTGTTCTTAACTCTTAATATTTGATCCTGATTAGTCGATTAATATATCAAATATCGATGATTATAATAAAAATAAAATCTTATATTTTTAAAATCATAACCTTGAATAACAAATTCAATAAATCGATTCTAAGAAGAAAGGTAATTTAAGAGTTGATGATTTCTACGCAGCTTATTTTTAGTCTAATTATATAATTCATTATACTGTTAAAAAGCTTACAAATGAACATAAAAAAGAAGGAAAAATGGTGGACGCTAGTGTCCTGCTTTTACTGAAACGAACAAACCCACTAACATACGCCTCTCTCTTTAAAATCCCGCACCCAACGACCAAACTCTTCCTGATTAAGCTTCAACTTGTTCCCTTTTCTCTTGGCTCTTACCGTTTCTCTCTTTTCTGCAAATTCGTGGGGTTTTTTGCAGGAGCTGAAAGGAACTGAATAAAGAAAGAGATTGGCAGTGGAACAGTTAAAGAGTCCACTAACGGAAAGTAAAAGTCCCAGAGAAAGAAAGAAGAATGCGCAAAGTTATGCCATTTTTACCTGAAACAACCATATAGTTCCTTTGCAGTAAAAAGAAATGGCATAGAAATTGTTCGTGCCTGCTCTTGATCATGTGCTATGCATGCCAGTTATTATGATGGGTCTCCAGTCTTGTCCTTGTTGAGCCAGTCGATCCAACAATCTGAGGGGAAAAAAAGACAAAAGAAAATAGGGAAACCCAGTTTTTTTTCTGTTTCTTTTTCAATGTTCAGTCATGGAGGCTACAGAGATTTAGAAAGCATTTCAATTTCCCAGATTATGCGTTTCTGCATCTTGAAATAATTTTTAACATAAAAACTTTCATTTTTTTCTTCAGTTCATGTTTGTTTTTCATGTTAGGAATTTAGGGGGTCTGATTCTGATTATATAAGCTTAGTTATGCTGAGGAATAGGTCGAGAGCAGTGACCAGCAAGCAAGCTTTAATGGCTGATCACAGCTCTCAAGCATCCCCTGTCCAGAATTGCACTAACCCAATTCCATCTTTCTTCGATTCTTCCAGATTCAAAGCTTTCACCTCAAAATCCCTCCCTGAAACCGAAGCTATCAAGAGCCCTACTTCAATCCTCGACAACAAACCCTTCTTTCCCTTCTGTAATCCCTTTGCCTTAACCCGTCCAAAATCGCCGAAAGTTTTCTCACTTGGAAATCCTGAACCAAAAGGTATCGGTCTTGCTATACTCGACACATTCATCAACGATAACCGAAGTGAAGACAACAGTTCCTGCGAGCCAAACAAAAGAAAGGTCTTGTTTGGGACAGAACCCAGAGTCCAGATTCCTCCACTCGCACCTACTGATTTTGGAATCAAGACCAGGAATTCATATTTATCTCCAACATTCGGGTCCCCTGGTTCTGGTATCCAAACGAAGGATCTTCCCGTTACTGAAATGGAGCTGTCCGAGGATTATACATGTGTGATATTTCACGGTCCTAATCCCAGAACCACACACATATTCGATAACTGCGTTGTGGAAAGCTACTATACTGTACCTGATAATGAACCCAAGCCTGCAACCGGGAGTTTCCTTACCTTTTGTCACACATGCAAGAAGAGTCTTGAACAGAAAGTTGACATTTACATTTACAGGTGAAAACCCATTAACACACGATTACACTAGGTTTTAATGCATATTCTGATCAGTTTTTAATGTTTTTTTGTGTTTGCAATGCAGAGGTGAGAAAGCTTTTTGCAGTCCAGAGTGCCGATATCAAGAAATGCTCCTGGATGGAGGCGAGAATTAAGAATTTTCATCACTTGTTCTTATTTTGTTCATCTTTTTCCCTCTCCCCTGCAGATATGAGATAAGAGAGGATGAGATTAATTTTTGTTTGAGTAAATTATTTAAAGATTGGCTTCATTCAATACGTAACTGATGCATGATTGAGAACTAAACTAGCCTTTATCTTTCTTTATTCCTCTAATTACTTCACTCATACAGCTGTCTTCCTTATCACTTTCTCAGGCGATTATACCGTATACCCAACTATGGTTAATCTTGGTTCAGAATATATAAACAACCCTTAATCATATCTTAATTACGGGTTTAATTTTGATGAAATAGATCTAAACTCGTCTCTTTCTAGATCAATGCGTAGAGGAGTGAAACAATTAAATAATAAGTAGTTGAGAAGTTTGATACTTTGATAAGTTCAAATTTGTGAACGTGAATTGATTATCATGGCCAGGTCACCCCCCCCCCCCAAAAAAAAAGGATATATTTAAATGATGAAGAGGCATGACAATTATGGACTGTGGTCCAAAACTCATTCAACCTTTTGTCCAATTGATGATCGGATAAAGGATGTAATTCATAATGTATAAAATTATTTGAACTGAGATGAAAAATACTTTTCAATAATAAAAATTAAAATTTGTCAACGGGGAATTGTAACGCCTTAATCTACTACGATCCGAAGATCGAAGGATTAATATGCTACACGAGACCATTGAAGTGGTTAACTTGAAAATTTTCTTTTTAAAACAATTATTAAAACCAATTTTTAAACATCCATCATAAACATAAAATAAAACAATAGTGTTTAAGTTTACAAATCGGGAGTCTCAAAATACATCCAATCTGATTTAAAAGAATATTTCAAAATACAGTTACGACTCGAATACAAAGGGTCCATACACAGTGCATGCCCTTTACAATATACTCAAGACATACTCAAAAAATGTTGATGGTCTAAAAAGCGAATTGCGCGATAACCTCCACGAAAAGCTCCTCCTAAGAACTAGGGCATAAAAACAAATTTTAAACACAAAGCTCACAAACTCAGTGTCACACTAATAACCAAACTATACTACATGCATTTATCTACATACACATGCTAATAAATGTAAATCTTAGCATACTAAGATGCTAAGTTGAGCATACATACCAAGGTAGGCATCATGGTGCGGTCGCAGGGTTTCACTACATCTCAGAGACACATACCCCTCTAGCCTACATAGGGTGAGATCCAGAATTTCAACATCGAAAATATTCACTCGGCCAACCAACTCCTTGCGAGTACTTGGGGCATCTACGTCCGGTCAACATTTAAGTGCCTTGCACAGTAAATGGGACATATACGTACATTCTAACATACAAACGATCATCTTATAACTAGAGTGCCTCGGGTGTCTTGATTATTTTCCGAGCATCATACAAGGCTAGTTTTATGAGTTCCAAATTGAATTACATTTCTAGATGTAATTATAGTCATAATAATGTTATCTCTTGGAGTCTTATTTATGGAGCTTGAATGGCCTTGAATTCCCGAACTATCATACTTTAGATGAGAATGATTTCTTACCCTACTCAAGACTAGGGTATCGGTATTGGCCTTATAGTATATGTACTGATCTCTAAGGTATCGATACCAATTTATGGGTATCGATACCAAAAATAACTTTGATGTTTGAATAAAATAACTAAGTATTGATACCCTTATTTAGGGTATTGGTATCCTCACCATAGTATCGATACTCCATTGAATATCGGTACCAAAATAGACTATTGAAATCCTAAATCTAAAAACAATATCAATATTACCATGTGAGTATCAAAACCTGACCTGCAGTATTGATACTTTGTGGATGAGTATCGATACTTATCCTTCCAAAACTCCCTTATATCAAGCTAGCCGATGAACAATATTGATATTGTTTTTTAGTACCGATACTCGAACCCAAAAATGCCCTGTTTTGGGCACAATAATGCAATCTAACTTTACCTATGTGCCCCCTTAAGGCTATTAGTTGATGTTTGAATCTTATGTAAGTATATAGAAGTTCTAAGGAGTCATTTTTCATGCTTAAAAACACTTCCAACTAGAATCTACCATGAACATGATCAATATTTCATAAACTCATGCTAGCTAATCTTAATGACCCACAAATGGTATAGGGAGGTTATAAATGTGTTGCCTTGGAGTTGAGCTTTGAATAACGTCTCCAAATCGACCAAGGACTAGCTTATCTTTTCCTTTGGTTTTGAAACCTTTTCCAACTTCTCTTACTAATATAAAATGGAAAATGAGTTACTAACTTATTTATGAGACTAAAATGCACACTTTCTTAAACTCAAATCCACTAAAACAAGTTACAAATCACTAGTTTCCTAAACCCACATCTATGACCATTGTTATCAAGATTTGAGATTGAGGGCTTAAATGAAAGCTTGAGGTGAGGAGATCATAATTCTTACCTTGAAAATTTTGTAATAAGGTTGAAAGGCTATCAAGTTTCCACCTTTGTATTTGTTTGGAGAAAGAAAATTATGAAAATGGGGAGGAAGGAGGCAGAGTGTTGAAAATTGGGGGAAAAAGGGAGTGGATAAGCATAATACATCATCCCATTTAAAATCAAATTATCTTTTAAATCATAAGAGGGTGTAATTGCCCTTTTAATCCTTTCAACTATCCCAATTAATAAAATATCTTTTTATTTTTTGCTACTAATTAGATCTAACCTAAGTTTCAAACCCATCTTAAATTGGTCCAAACTTTCTATATGTCTAATGAATTTGCCTAAATAAATATCGGATTAGGCTAAACTTATTAACTTGAGATTTAGAGCGTTACATGAGTATAGTGTAGAAGCCTCGCCCAGAAAACTAGCCATACAACACAACTTCAAATCTTCAATAACGGAGCGAACCAAAATGTACCTCTTTGGAATCCGATGGAAACCAATATGTACCACCCAATGTAATTGATAATATATACGATTAATATATTACTTATATATCTTAGGTAGTGAATTATAATACTTTTATTTTGTTTAATAAATAAAATAAGATTATAACTAATTTAAAATTTACAGTTTAGATTTTTTGATTAATTACAGTTTAGAGTTTAATTCAACTCAAAAGGGTTAAAATATAATTCAACTCAAAGGGTTAAAATATTATTTAACTTTTAAAATAATACTAATAATAAAGGTAAATCAACTTTTCTCCTTAGGTTTGGTGAAAATTTCACTTACCCCTATTTAACCCATGAGATTTTTAATGAATAATTTATCCTTGACCAATTTTTATTATTATTTTATTTACTTTTATTATCTTTAATACTTTTATTCAACAATATTTATAAAAAAAGCATAGTTAATTATAAAATAATTCTAATTATTAATAAAAATATTATAATTATATGTTAAACATATATCCAACCACTAAATTAAGATCATTGCTCGATCTAAAGTAGATGACATAAAGTATTAATATATTTTTAGTATACATATTTTTAGCTTATTACAATGTATTAATATTGTATCTTCAATTTTTTTGTATTATTTGCTTTTCAATTCAAATGCTTATAACTTAATGAAGTTTAAATTGTGGATCACTCTAGTGATTCCAAACTTAAATTTTAGGGTTAATTACATGATGATCACTTATATTTGTGTTTTATCTACTTTTGGCTATTGATTTAAAAAAAAATATAAGATATGGTCACTTTCGTTTTTATTTAATTAAGATGTGACCACCTCGAGTTAACTGACATT
Organism: Hibiscus syriacus; assembly: GCF_006381635.1. NCBI lineage: Eukaryota > Viridiplantae > Streptophyta > Magnoliopsida > Malvales > Malvaceae > Hibiscus > Hibiscus syriacus. Next base: position 327,103 of record NW_024062788.1, on the reverse strand, counting down.
AACAACAGTTAAATATTTTGATATAATCACACATTTGGTCATTGTTATTTATATATTCTCTTAATTTAGTCATACTTTTAATAAATTAAAATAAATTTAATCCTCCGATCGAATGATGACACGTGTCACCATTCGGTTTGAGGAAACTTTATTTTAATTTAATATATTTATTTCCACCAATCAAAGAGTGACATGTGTCACCCTTTGGTTGAAAGAAAACAAAGGAAAGTCGGGGCAAAAAAGATTTAAACTTTGGTTACTTAAGAAACTAAACATGTGTCCAGCCATTAAGCCAAGACCATTGCTTAGTCTAAAGTAGACAACATGATGTATATATTTTGTATCTTAGTGTATAAATACTTAAATTCATAATATTTTATATATATTAACTTTTTTATATTAGCTTATTAAATATATTTTATTATTAATTTAATTTAAAAATATTTTTTTATTTTCATTTAAAAATATATATTTTATGTTAAAATTTATTTAAAAGTATGATTAAATTGAAAGAATATGTAAATAAAAGGGATCAAATGAGCGATTCACATATTATGTTAATTGTTAACAATAGTTAACTCTTGATGATCACATCTTAATTAAATAAAAATGAAGGTGAACATATCTTAATTAAATAAAAATGAAAGTGACTATATCTTATGTTTTTTAAAATCAGTGACCAAAACTAGACAAAGTACAAACATAAGTGATCATCCTTGCAGTAACCCTAAATTTTTATTATATTGCTTGCAATAATAATGCAAATTAAAATTCGTAAAGTAATATGAAGTGTCTACTTTATATGATATTTATTGGTATGATTATATAAATCAATCTATGTTTATAAATTTGTCTCGTAATTAGTAGGAATGACAACGGGTCGGGTTCAGGGCGGGTTTTGCTCGCCCCGTCCCCGAACTCAAAATGAATCCCCGTCTCCGACCCCGACCCGATCCCCAACGGATTTTTTATCGGGCGCCCCATCGGGGATTTTTTTTGCCCCGTCCCCGAACCCGACCCGAAATATTATACCCGAACCCAAAAATATTTTATATATAATTAATATAAAAAATATAAAATATTATATATATATATAATTAATATAAAAAATATAAAAAATTATATATATATATATATAATCGAGACGGGTCGGGGCGGGAATACCTTGCCCCGAACCCGAACCCGACCCAAACAAATCCCCGAAAAATATCCCTGAACCCAAACGTGACCCGATATCATTCAACTCGGGTTCGGGTTATATTGTCATCCCCAGTAATTAGAATATTATTATAACTGAAGACAATAAAATTTGGGAGGATCTAAAGAATATTTAAATCAAAGTAATACATTCCAAGCCTAGGCGTATTGGGCCAATATTGATCCAAATACTGACCCCACAAAGCGTCCCAATTTGCTGTCCACTAGCCTTTGAGAGAAATTGATTTGTTTTTTGTCGACTCCCTAGAACTTTGCAGTTGTTCGGCTCGGATCCAGACAAGTGTAGAACAAATGACCGACCAGGTTCAACTTCAACTTAAAACCCAATACTTATCCATTGCCATATGTCGCTGTTGCTCGTATTTGGAGGCTAAATATAATGCTCGAAACTCCACCACCTATGCTCCAAATGTCCCTTTACCCAGCTGAAACGTGCAAACTTGGTTACATCTAGAATACGCATTTATATGCCCTCTAATGCTTCTCCTGAACCCTCCAAGCCTTTGAAAAATGAGTAAGCGACAACCGAGAAGACCCCAGGCTTCTAACCAGGAAGGCATCAACTTCGGCGATGTCTTCGATGCCATCGGTGCTGCGCCTTCAACCCTTTCCCCATCTCCATCTCCAACTCCAACTGTGCGACCGGCACCTACAACGGGTGCGGTTGATTCGAGTGGCATCTCCGTTGGAGAAGCTTTGGAAGCAGCCGCTATCTCTGTCGGCGACAAACCGGTTGACCGCGGCGATGTAGCAGCAATACGAGCAGCTGAGTTGAGAGCCGCGGGTAGTCACGCAGCCGGCCTTGGGGCCAAAGCTCAAGCCGCTGTCAATTTTAATGACCGTGTGGCTTATGATTACAATAAGATCACTATATCTGATGTTTTGTCGGTAATAAATCATTTAATCGATTAGATTGAAGACAAATTAACTAGTTATTTCCCAGTTAATACGTCATTTTTGTGTTGGGACAGGATGCTACTGCAAAGCTGCCTCGAGATAAAGCAGTGACAAGGGAAGATGCTGATGGCGTGAGAGGTGCGGAGGTGATTAACAAACCCGAGTCAATGCCCACGCCTGGAGGAGTGGCGGATATCTTGGCCACAGCTGCTAGGGTCAACCGGGATGATAAGCTATGAAGGGTTTTTTTTTAGCAAAATGTTTTGGTTTTATATATTATGTATGATGGATGATCCGTGGTGTAGATACATATTAACCATTTTACAAATAAAAAAATTGTCAATTAATAAATTTGCTGCAGCAATTTTGTAAATAGACGAAGTTGTAACGAAAGGAAACCTCAATTAGATTGGGAGTAGTAACATAAATCGCAATTCCATGTATTGTTCAATAATATACCCGAAATCTCTCAGCCGAGGTACTGAAAATCCGTCGCCAAATTGTTCAAGGCAATACTATAAAAATAAAACTTAATATAAAAATAAGTATGAAAGTTACATTATTTTTATCAGGTGTTTAAATTATTTTTTAATTAATTTAGATATATAATATTATAAATGTTACTATTTTCCCATCTAATCTAAAAATAAACAAACATATACACAATCGTCCATTTTTGAAGTAGGATGCTAGGTACTTCAAGTTCATCTTACTATGCAAAGATCCTTCCTTTGCATTTTTATCCTTTCAGCTTCCCCTTAGGCATTTTAATTTAATATTTAGTATTGATAAAGGATCGTTCACACTCCAAAGATATAGAAGAATGGGTTACCTTGATTATTTCCTCGTCTAGAATGAACAATAAGTGTTATTCCGTTTTAAAAGTTTGGGTTATTTCTAAAGTTAGAATGATAATAATGATAAAAAAAAATAAACAAAATAGATCGAATAGGATAAGAATAAGAAGATAGAATTATAAAAGTTGGCTGCGAAAGATGATGATGTAACACTTATTTTCTATATACGACCTCGTACACAAATCATATATGTCACATCAAATAATCAAAACATTTATTAACTTAAAATAAGTAAAATCTTATTTATTTCAACAATTCTATATTTGTAACCATTTATATTATAAAATAAATAATTAGAGGAATTCAAAATATAATATTTCAATTTCTAATTCAAGTCCGATCTCATGTAGTAACAAGCAGTTATGCTTTGTTCATATAATAAATAAAATTGTCTGGTTTAAAAGTCTAATTTAATTAATAATTAAAATATAATTTAATATAGTAATATTTATTTAAACTATAAATTTATTTAATACTAACTATAATAAATATTTGTAGATATTTCATTCTCGTATACATGCCAACTAGAAACTTTAGAACATCCTATGTTGTTCATTACTGTTACCTAAAATATTCCTTGATGATTGATGCCAAACTCAGCTCCTTACACTTTTTTCTTCATTTTACTTACGCGTGAAAATCATCACACGCTAAGTATACACTTAGTGAGGCAATCAATAGAAATATATTCAAGGCAATGCAACACATAAATGTAAACAATAATATTCAATGCATTATGATCATTTTTACCTGTATTTTTCAATCATGCTACTAATATGAACATGATTTGAATCACATATAAATTTCTTACTTGTCATGTGTTCCATAAGCTCATAAGCTTAGTCACCTGTTTATTATTTATTAACCAATAAACCGTAGCCCAAACGTAAACCTGCGAAGACCCTGGATATTCGAGTCAAAGATGCACCAAAGTGCTTCATATACATTGAGTGTCCTTACACACTACAGTGTTGTACTAAGTTTCCTTACACACTACAGTGTTGTACTAAGTGTACTTACACACTATAATATTGTACTAAGTGTCCTTACGCACCATAGTACCATATGCACTAAGTGTCCTTACACACTATAGTGTTAATCCGATTATACAACTGCTAGACTCTATGACATGCCAATTATATCATGTCTTTCAATGACTTACTTGGACATACAGTCTATTTTATTTGATCCATCCATGGTAAAGTATATTATCATAATTTAACATTGGGCAATTCTTACCCGAAATATGATTCATGATAAATATCATATATGTTCATGATACACATCATATATGTTCATGATACACATCATATGTAACGATTAGTGATCAATTCATTTTATGTTCAACCTTTTACATATTTAGAATATGTCAAATATATGATGAATGACATAAATATCTTCCTAACATAAATAAGGTAGACTCATCGCAAGTTCTACCCAATGATATATAGAACATCCATGCATAATGTTATGCATGCATTGAACTCATTTTGACATTATATACAAGTCAAAATATAAGTATCACTAAGCTTTAACTTGATCCTTTGTTTTTAGTTTGGTTAAATCCCAAAATTTGTCATAATTTCATATCATGGCAGTTTGCACTACCTTTAAAGAAATATTATTATGTATTAATATACATACTAAAAAAATATTCCGTTTATACTACTAGAAATTATACTCGAATAATAATCTAACCATATAAGGCACTCATTTTATTTCAATGTTTGCAATTTATAATGAATTTTCAAAGTTGACTAACAGAATATGTTTTCAGTAGAATCTGCTGCCTCGTTTTTTGACCTATCCTCGGTTAAAAATACATATATTTCTGTATATACCTAGAAATTAGTTACCGTTTGTTCTAAACAAAACTATACTGATATAAGAATCTAAATGTATAAAAATCATCCTCTAATCATTTTTTTAAATTTATGGTGATTTTCTAAACTTACTGTCCACAACTAAATTTCTAAGCATACTTCACCAATTTGCATTTTCATCTTGTCACTAATTCTATTAGCTCACAAAATGCACATATATGCATGCATCACAAATCACATAAAATTTTAGGAGACACTCCTTACCATAGTAACTTCGTTACTGGCTCATTGCAAGCCAATGTTTATTCGATAACATAAGTACAAATTAAATTTGTACTCACCTGGTGTCCTTAGCTTGCAAACTTCTCTTAGGATTTCACATTACATCCTTAAGTTTTTCCTTAGATTTAATATTTTTTTATCTTGATTTCAAGCACACAATCTAAATGAGCATTATTACAAACATATTCAAATTCAAACCATATGTTAAAATCTTTTTTTTTGGATAAGTTAAAATTTATTATCCAAAGAAGTAATGTTCTGCTACAACAAACATCCCAATTAGGAGTATAAACAACTTACTTACAACAAAAAATAGTTAATCTATACCCCAATAGTTACATAGGTTAATATTAACATTATCTATTCTATTTAAATTTCTTCCTCTGAGTTGAATTCGAAAAAGCTCCTTGATGGACTTCAAAATCTGATCAACAGTTCTAGACCCTCCTTGAAAAATTCTTCAATTTCTTTCCTCTCAAATCGAGTAGATGAAAGCACTCCAAGCTATCTTCAAGATGGTTGAAAGAAGAGATTTGCCCTTCCAATCTTCACAAGCCCATTCGTCATTGCTTCCTAAGACATGTGGGGTTTGCGCAAGTGAGAAATATTCAAGATAGATTTCCACAGAGAATTTGAGAAGTTACAATCAGCAAATAGACGATTCCTTGTTCTGAGAGCCTCGTTGCATAAGACACATAATCGCTCAGAGACTATTCTCATCCGAGAAAACTTCTCCCGAGTTGGGATTCTGTCCAGAATAGCCATCCAAGATATCATACTAAACTTAGGAATATATAGAGGGAATCAGATCACCTTGTGCCAAGGAACCTTGTTTCTTTGGACTCTAATTTCTTCCCATATATCTTTAGTCTTCGTAGTTCCTACGTTAAGTATGGGGAGGGCTTCAGTCCTTAGCTTCATTAGTTTTCTGATGCACCAGCTGTAAGCAAGACATTCATTCATGTCTATGAAGTCATTGCTCTTAATCACATAACTGTTAATCCAAGCAACCCATAGAGATCCATCTCCGACAAGTATATTACGATTAAGTTGAATCATACATGCTTTGTTCCAAGATTTAATGTCCTTTAAACCAAGACCTCTTTCTAATTTGGGACAACAAATTCTTTCCCAGCTGATTCTTGCATCAGATGCTGCTTTATCTGATCCTTTCCATAAAAAATGAGAGAAGAGTTGGTCTATTCGGTTGATAACAATCCAAGGAAGAATAAATTGTATGCACCAGTAATTAGCAACACTGAATAAGATAGTTTTGACAAGTTCAAATCTCCCAGCATAGCTTAAAAGTTTACCAGACCAATCATGAAGCCTTAATTTGATTTTATCAATAAGAGGCAGACAATCCTGTTCAGTAAGCTTTCTAGTGACTAAAGGTACCCCTAGGTACCTTACAGGTAAGAAACCATGCTTGAAACCAGTAGTAAATTTGATAGTCTCAAGATTTCTAGGAGAAATTCCAGCAGCAAACAATTCAGTCTTTCTAACATTAAGTTTAAGACCAGACAAGTCATAGAAGTGGTTAAGGACACTTATGACTCCAACAATCAATTCAAGATTTCCTTTGCAAAAAATTAAAAGATCATCTGCAAATGATAGGTGTGTGAGACCAATCTTTTTACATTTCCTAAAAATAATTTCCTAAAAATTCTTTCGATGTTTATTCGATACTAATTCCATGTAACAACATAATTGTTAACCATAACACTTTAAAATTGACCATTCAAGTCCCTTTTTATCCAAATTTCACATAAAATTTTCACTTAAGCTCCCAACTTTTCCATATTTGTGATTTAAGCCTCAACTTTTACCAACTTCCCAAAATGACCCAATTTCACATTCTAACATCAATTTCAACACTCAAACAATAATTTACAACATATTACCTCAACTATTTAACCATTAAACAACAACCCTAAACTTTTCCATAATTACAAATTAGGTCCCCAACTTTCATAAAATTAAAAAATAGTCCCTAAATTTTTCTAAGGCTTGTAGAATACTTCCTATACCATTTCCAGTCCCTATAAAAAATTTTCCATAATTTTTTCTCATCCTCTATAGTCATGTTGAATGCTTTGTATGTTCAAGATTAGGGTTTTCATAGTTTTACTCGATTTTGATCCGATTCGAGTATGAATTCAACCTCTATTCAACCTTATAACTCTAAAATTAAAGCCCTAACTTAACTTCATAAAATCATTATCTTTCCCTAAATATAGGGTTAGGCCGAAATCAAAATAAGCATGTATAGACATGTATATGTGATTTTAATCGACAACCAAGCTTGTAAACGATTCTACAACCTCAATAACATCAAAATCCATCATCAATTCAATAAAATCTAATATGAAAATAAACCCTAAAATTTAGGATCTTTAAACTCAAGCAATATTAGCATGTAATAATGGTACCAAATGATAGCGTTTTTCGAATAGAATAATTTTCTATTTCACGGCTTAATCCAAAAACCAAAGGAAATTGCTCAAAAATGAAAAATAAAATTTCTCTTACCTTGGTCATGGGGAGCACGAAATGGAGCTGAAAAATGAACAAACTTTATGATTTTTTCCCTCTCCTTTTATGTTAATTTACCTTTTATTTAAGCTTTAATGAATAAAATATTCATTTAATGAGAAATGTCCATTTTACCCTTAATGAAACTTGATATTTACCTTAATACCAAGCCACATAACCCTTCTCATCTTTCCAAATTCAAATAAAAAAAATTATTTTGCCCTTTACAACTTTGCCCATGTCATTTCCAAAAATTTCAATCTTGCCATTTTTCATCAAACAGTCCAAATTGAACATGAAAATAAATTCTCAAATCCAATGCTCTATATTATTTTACATCATTTTAAAATGTAGAAATAATATTTCTAAGATTAATTTATCATCCTTCAAATTTTCTCAAAATTTTTATTCGATCCGATTTATCGAATTTTCACTGGACTTTAACACTTTCTATTTTTAACACAATATCTAAATCAATAATCTGGTTTCAATAAAACCCCAATCTCAAGATTAAACTATCCATTTATGGAATAAAAATATTTTTGGGAAAATTACCACTTAGGTCCCTAAACTTTTTTCCAATTTTTTACTTTGGCAACCAAACTTTCAAATTTATATTTTGGTCACTAACCGAAATTTTGGGGTATTACAGATGGTATGTTTGTATATCTTGGAGATGGTTTTTCTTGTTAAAGATGGTGTACTCCAATGGTGATGATAATGAGCTGGAATTTGATGTTGTACCTCAAAGATGCTAAAGAATAAACAAAGTTATATTAAAGTTTAGCCCCAAACTTTATAAACTTCTTTGAAAGGTGGTGAAAACAGACTTAGAATAACTATCTATAAAGATATAATAACCATAAGTATCAAGATAAAAACGATAGATTTGATGTCACAAGTATAAAATACTTGATAATTCTGTGTATTTCTAAAAAGAACTTGTAAGAGAGAAGAAACCTCATAAAGTAATTTGATTAGAGAATAAATTGTACTTACAAAGCCAAATGCCTTGGCCATTTATAGTTTTTAAAGGATTTTGGATGAATAAGCATGTAAACCTTTGAAAATACATGTTTTAATGAAAATACATGCTCTTGGAAGGAGTTAGTTCAACCCTAAGGATGAATACACACATCCTTAGATGAAAGATAAGGTGTTGGTTCATTTTTTAAGCTCTTTAAATGCCTAGGCCTAATGGGTGTGATCCCTTATATGCCTCGTATCTCTTCATGATTTAGGTATCTTTTGAGCAAAAACTTTTAACCAAAGTTACACCTCTTGAAGTGGAGACTCTTCATGAACAATCTCCTCGATGAAATGTCATAATTCTTGAAGGTAATTCTTCATGAAAATGTATGTTGTAGGATGATTGAGCAAAAAGTGAACTGGCCATAGGTTTATTGTTGCATGATTAAGTGTTTGGCAGCCCCTTATGAAAAGGCATGTCCCGAAAAGACACTTATTTGCGAAAAGGCATGAACAGTGAAAATGTGAATTTGTGTAGAAAACATTTTCTTTTATGGAGGATTGCATCCGTTCAGCTCCCCAACTAATTTAAGTAGTCTAGCTAGCTCTAATCTTCAGCTTAATGCAGTTATGAGCTCAACTGCAACTGACAACTTTTTCTAGCTTTGACTGTAAGATTCCACATAGTTGTCTTGAGTTTCAATTGATAGCTTAAATCCAACTTCCCTCCTCATGGCTGAATGTACCTAATCACAAAGCAAAAAAGGTAAGATAAGTAAATGATATAATACACTTACAATATATATGTAAGAGTATGGATGAAATGCAATCATATAATATAAAAATTATATGTATAACCCAATGTAATAGATGTATACTAAACATATAATAAAATTATCAAATGCTTAGTATAATCATGTGGACTATCAGTTATATACATGATTATTATATAATATGGCGTTCATAAATTATGAATGGGAAAATGTAATAATAATATCCTAAGAAAAGATATACAGTCATGTCATATATATAAATGATACATCTGGCATGATATTCTAAGTATATAATAAGATATGAATACAAATGCATGAATAAATAAAATGCATAAATGATATAGAATAAATTATAGAATGAAGAAACTCCCCTAGACCCATTTATAGAAAACACCTAAGGTATGAGAAGTGTATGTGAAATGATGGGGCTAGTTAGGATCACATCATCCCTCTTTTTTATGGGTGATTTATCCGTAAATCGAAGTAGTTTCTCGTTGAATACCTTCTTAATATAGGGGTGATTGAATCCCTATGTCCTCCTTTAAAGGATACTTCACTTGGAATGTTATTCATCTCTCCTTCAATCTCGTGACTCTTTGAATCATCATGCCTCTTTGTAAATGCACGTTTCTTTTAGATGTATTCTTTATGTATTTTAGGAACATTACATTCTTTGGTGATGGAACATGTTTTTTGGACATCCCCTTGCTTGAAACAACACGATTGTGTGAAAAGGTACTTGTTCGTTCCAACCTCTCTTTTAGAATCATCATGTTTCTTTATGAAAGGACTTATCATTTGAGGTTTTCTTGGTGTCGGTTGTAAAAGACATAATCTTCCTTTAATGCTCTAACGTTGTGTTTTTCATTCCAATATTCGGATTAATTTCTCTTAGTTTACAAACATCCTCATAATGTTTCTCATTTGAATCAGAAATGCTTGTCCTTTAAAACTTGTTAATCTTGGATTTGATGCACAAACTAGTCTCAAAATGAAAAAGGAACTTGTAATCATAGTTTTATAGGATAACACCATATATATGAATCAAATGATAGCAAAAATAATAAAGGTTAGTAAATGATAAATTGTTAACGAAGTGAATGGAAATAGGAAATGAGGGTGGATGTTTGATTGTATTAGTTGTTAACGAAATCGAATGATAGCAGAACTGGAAATAATTTGTTACTCACCCTAGGAAAATTTTGACTTCCTTGGTTAGAGATTTATATGCTCATTTAGCCATCTCCATGTAGTCAAGAGTGTTTATAAGGGGATAAAAAATCAAGTTTACAGTCACCACAATTAACAAATTTTACTGCTTGAAGGATGTCGTTGATCTACACACTTCTTTCGCAGATAAAGCAACACCTCGTACATACAAGGAGATTCTGGAAGATTTGTGTTTTGTTGGATTGAAGTGGGACATCTCCCCGGTCACGAATAAGATGATGGTTGAGCGGGCAAAATTGAAGCCCGACACTAAGTTGTGGAACCACTTTTGAAATCACGTATAATGCCAACCTCTCACCACACCACTATTTCTCTGCAGAGAATACTACTGTTGCAAGAACATTGATGTTGGCAACATGATACTGTTTAGAAACAAAATTGAGCCCTTTGGTTTTTCTTAATCTCATTATTGCTTATTACAGGTCCAAAAATGTGTATGAATACCACATTGACGAGATTCTACCTGGGAAGAAAAGATTGACCCCTAAGAAGGTCCCAATCCTGAAGGGATTCAATCCAGATGCTCCGGTACAATCATTGCAAGGAGGATCCAAAACTTTTATTACAGCACAATTAACCTCAGTGGTGGCCTCAACACAAACCACGAGAGAGAATCTGGAGGAACTCAAGCAGAGTTTACGAACCTTTTTCATTTATGTCAAGGAGATAGATACAATGTTGAACAACTATTTTCAAGAAATGTTACCTCAAGTAATTGTTGACTTATCTCCATTCCCAAACTTGTTGCTTGCACCAGTGAAAGCACCTCCGCTACCAAGTGAAGTTCTACCCCTCTAAAAGACAATACAACACATTGTTACTGTTGAAGCATTTGTACATCAACATTCTCCGTAGTAAGACAAAGGCAAAGCCCCATGCACACTCCAATATCACAAGCAACTGAAGAAGAACTTGTCACGGTGAACAAAGAAGATGATAAAACTATTAACAACAACCCTAATTATACACCTATCGTACCACCCGAGACTATTCCGAGGACTAAGCATCATCTGAAATGAACCGCATGAAGAATATGGAACTCTCTCACTAAAGGGAATGACGAGACCACCGAGGACAACCCATCACCACTATCATCTGATACTGAACAGTCCATTGCAGTCCTTTACAAGAAGCGTATGAAGCATACGGTTAAAAAGATAGTATTTCCATCGAAATGAGGTACCACCCCTTACGTCTGCATTGCATATAGTTTAGTTTCCATGCATTGAGAACATTGCATCTCTCGAATTTGGGGGAGGTGGTGTTATAGTTAAGCATTTGTATTAGTGTTTTGTTCAACAAATTTTTGCTACAACATTTGCTTGGTTTTAGAACAGTTTGTGGAATAAATTGATGATGTTTGATGATGAGAATATGTTTAGGACACGGTTAATTACGCCTGAATTAATTACACAATTGTGTACCTTCTATGTTTAGGAATGTTAGGAAAGTTTTAAGAAAGAACTCTTGCATGCTTTAGTATGATTGGTACTAGTGAAATTAATGGAAATAATTAATGGAAATAATTATAACTTGAAATATTTGAATTAAACTCCCTTGTGCTGATAAATGTGAATAAATGTTTCGGCATAAAAGCATAGGGACACTCCTCTTTGCTAAAAATAACATATGAGTGAATGAAAGTAGTCACGAGATGACTCTACCTACTAGCTCGGGGATAGAATGTTTGCTCCGGTTCATCTAGAGTAAGGGATGGTAGTTGTAGGATGACTCCCCTCGTTCCAGTTAAAAAATAAAAAATTGGAGTAAATTTGTGCTTAAAGATTGAAAAAAAATACTAAGGCAAAATAGGGAGCTTGCCTAGAATTTTTCTAACTTTACTAAGCATAGATGGGATACAATTACACACACACATACAAAAGACATTGTCTTAGAGGAAAGTCTTTGATCTCTCAATCTATCTAGCATATTGAAGCCGATGTTCTGAGGGATGAAATTTAAAACCTACCAACTGTCTTAGAATGAACTTTGTTGTAGCATAACTTCTATTGGCCAACACTCATTGCTTGAGGACAAGTAATAACTTGAGTTTGGGGGTTCGTTAACCCTATAAAAATAGAATATTTCATGTTTTTTTACTAAAATTATCGAATGTTATTAAGCCCATTTAGTTACATTTAGTTGCATATAGCTTAGCCATTTACGTATCATGGATTTTATTGTCTTATTTGATGTATTGGTGGAATTGGTTCTACTTGAGAAGGGTTTGTTTCGATGTGGTGATATGCAGGTAACTTAAGGTGAATTGCCTGGAGTGGACGCTTATGTTGTAGCAAAGGGAACAATATTTCTAGGTGCATTAGAAGACAAACGAAGAAGATAATTATTGGCAGCATCCCACATGTGACACCTTGCCATTTGTGCCCCACACGTGAAAGGTATATTCCCTTAAGAATTAGGGCACAAACCCTAGGAACTCTCACTATATAAGGAAAAAAGGACACCACATTTATGAAATGATAGAAAGTGACAGATAAGAAAGAGAAAGATAGAAGTGGCCATTCTTTCTTCTTCTCTTCTTCATCGTGGTAGCCTCAACTACTGAAACTTCAAGGGGATAAAGCTTACTGGCCTTTGAGAGAAATAGCAACGCTTGAGGTGGTTCACGACAGTCCATAGTAGCTTTTGGCTTGAGAGTCTTATTCGCCTTTGTTGCTTGTTTTTTCTTCCATCTTTGTTTTGAAATAGGTTGTATTAAACGAATGATATTGGATGTTTTTCACCCAGCCATGAACTAACTTAATTTGGCTTGGGTTTATTTTGGATGAATATGTTTTTGTCTTAATGAATGTTATAGCATTTCCAAATATATACATGCTTTGTTCATTATTTTCTCGTTTAGATTTGTAAGAGCTTTCGATAGTTATCATTTACCTTTATTTGATGGCTGATTTTGAGAGAGTTGAGCTTAGATGTACGTGAACAATAGAGTGGAGCTGGGTAGCAAAATTCTAACTCGCCTTAAAGATAAGAAAAGGGTTTCAACGACTAACAAGAGTAGGGCTTATTCGATAGTAGTTGTTAGGATTCAAGCTGAGAAGTATTGCCTTAGAATTTTCACTGTCAGGTTTCTCACTAGAGATAGTTTAGAAATAACTTAGGAAACTCTATCGAGCATTGTATTAATTGGAAATCATTAACAGTCGTAAGACATAGAATTCTAAGATAAACCTAGCCAATTAACCTCATTGAGTGTTCCACACGTTTGAAGTTATATCGTTGTCTTATCTCATGCACCATTTCTCATCATAAAATTTTGCTAGAGTATTTCTTACTTTACTTTTTGCTACATCATTTCACCTATCTTACCTTTACCAAAACATTTTCTACAATTGTTCATACCATTTTATGTTCATTAGTTTATGTTTTAGGTGCTTAAACTTTACTTGAATTTTCCCTTCAATCCCTATGGATACGATACTCATCACTTTATTACTTGTTCGTCGTGTATACTTGCTATAATATATTCAAACTACCTTAGTTGCCCTAGTGGGGCATTTTCAGTGTGCGAGGCACTTCAGGGACTAACTAAGGCATGAGGTCTTAACACTCACGAGGAATGGGTTAAAAATGTTAGTGTTATGTGGCCTTTGGGCCCTTTGATATGCATGTATAGTTGCATCAGTCAAGTATAGAAGATATCTATAAAGCTTGGCTTAATGGCTATGTGAGACCGAGCCAATGCTTCAGTTGAGCGAGAATTGTACTGATGCTATGTGACACCCGGTTCCACCTCCATGATTTACCTAATGGCTATGTGAGGACCAAGAGATCATTCAGCAGCTTAGTGGGAATTTCACTGATACTATGTGACATCGGGTTCTCTTAATTAACTATTATTTGATGCTATGTGAGACTAGATACTAGTCAGTGTGGCGAGACAGTTAGCAGAAGATTAAGGGAAGCGTAAGACTCATACTTTAGTGCTAGAATAGTTAAACCCTAAGTATATAGTACTTGAGTAAGATCATGTATGTATCTACTACTTAGTACGATGTTTTTAGCATGCTTATGTTTTTTATATTCATAATGCTTCTCTAGATTAGCGCTTTATACTATTGGGTTTTGTAAGCTCAGTGTTCGAATGTTTTCCGTTCGCAGGTCAGTAGCTAGAGCCGATCGTGGAGGATCATCACAACAGGACTTCCAACATCTTCTTCAGAGTATTGTACTATACCTTTAGTGGGCATATGTTTTCATAGAACCTTACTCATATATTCAAATTTGTAACTCTGAGTTTATACTATTTTGATTTAAACAATGTGTAATAGAGCTTCGATTTATAAAACATTTTTTATAACATATATTTATGTTTATTTTTTATATCATAGTCTGTTTAAAATGGAAATGAACGGGTTTTGAAAAACCAGGGGTTACCTCGATGACCCAATGTAACATTTTAGGCCCATTCGGGTTTATGGTGTTACATGTATTATACGAGATACACACCTAAATACGAGAGTGATGATGTATTGTGTTATATATGTATTTAATCTCATGTATTCTAGTATCTCAACTACCAGAGTACAATTCTGAATTCTATTAAGGGACATGTACATTCCATGTGTACTTGTGTTATATATATGTATTTAGTCTGATATCCAATCTTATTTTGGAACTGATACATATTTTTATGGATCGTTAAAGAGTCGGAGCTCAATATTTTGTATACTAACTCTCTTAGTTGTCGTATGTTGTGTCTCTAAATATGAAAGGTGTTTTTTAAGTTTTCAATTAAAGAAATTTTTATATTATGGATTTTGGGTAGCTCTTGGGCCCAAATGTGACACTTTAAACCTAGCGTTGACAAATTGGGTTTATGGTGTTACATGAGGAACTGGAAAAAATCATGTAAAATGAATAAACTAACTTGAAAAAGAGGAATTTATTTGTTAGAAAGGGGAATTGAACCGATATAAAATCTCCCATGGTTAAGAAGCATATTGTTCTAACTTGGTCAAAAATAGACATAAAATGAAAGAGAAATTGAAGAAATAATGAAGTTAAGAGCTAAATTAAAAATTAATCAAATTATTTAATGGTAAAGAATGCAAATAGTCTCACGACTATAGGTACTACTTTATTAAGTTCCTCGACTATTAAAAGTTGTAAAATAGTCATTCGATTATAGAATGTTGCTTTTTTGAGTCTCTTAACTATTAAAAGTTACAACATGGTCACCTGATTATTCATTATGTTCCAAACTCATCTTTTTTCGTTAAAAAATTGACAGTTGTTTAAGTTGGACATTAACAAGATAACTGAGATATCATAGTCATTTGAGATTTTCAGATCAAATTTTAGCATATCACAATTAACAAGTTAACATTTAACTCAGAATATCATCTATTTTTTAACGAAAAAATGAGTTTGAATTTTAAGATAGATACATGTTCATCTTGAACAAAGGATGGATCCGCCACTATTTATACAACCCGTATCAAGAATCGTAAGTGATTATTGGGAATAGAAAGGGAAAATCAGGGGGTTAATAGTTGTGTGTGAAGCTGGATCTTTTATAGTTGGGGGTTCAAACTCCAATAAGTAAAAATACTCGTATTTCGTATGAGGTTAGTCTCAAGAATTCAGAGTGTTTTTTATTATGTGAACCTTCTAATCACTTCTGGTGAAGTTTGGAAGACAGTTTTTCTATGAAAAAAATTTGATAATTGGAAGTTTAATAAATTATTCAATAGATTATATTATATTTTAAAGAAAAATCATAAAATTATTATTAAAAATAAAAAATTCTATACATTCATCGGTTAACAATTATTAGATTATTGTTTTAGAAAAAATAACACTACATTATTGGGTAAAGTACATAAATGGTTCCTCAATTATAGGATGATACTTGGTTTAGTTCGTCAACTATTAAAAGTTATAAAATGATCTCTCGAATATAGGACACTATTTTGCTGGGTCCTCTAACTATTAAAAGTTACAAAATGGCCACCCGACCATTCATGAGTTCCAAACTCATCATTTTTTGTTAAAAAATTGGCGGCATTCTGAGTTGGAAGTTAACCTATTGAATGAAACATGATAAAATCTTATTAAAAATCATTTGAGCTGCATTTTATAGATTGGATATTCGTTACATTATGTTGCCCAGTTAGTACTTGAAACATTATGTTGTCCAGTTAGTACTTGAAGCATTACGTTATCGAGCTAGTATTTGAAAGCAACGACGATGACAATAGACATCATTAAAATATAATTTTATAATATATCAATCAAAATTTTAACGTCCAACTCAATGGTCGGTATTTTTTTTAACAAAAATGGGCGAGTTTGAAACATATGAATAGTCAGATTACCATTTTGTAACATTTCATAATCATGGGACTCAACAAAATAGCGTCTTATAATTGAAAGACCATTTTATAAGTTTTAATAGTTAAGGGACTCATCAAAGTAGTACCCCATAGTTGAAGGAACATTTGTGTAGTTTACCCTAATTTTTAATCAACATTAATATTTTTTCTATCTAAATCGAGACAGATAAGCAAACACGTGTTGTGGGGTTTATTTCAAGTGTAACAAATAGCCAATGGGAGCATGACACATTTTCCTTAATATTTTAGGGGCAAAAGTTTCTTTTTCCCGTTGATTCGTTGGCTACCCTAAAAAGGGAAAAGAAAGAAAGAAAGAGCGGGAATCATTCCGTAATATATTATTAAAAAAAGATATTATCGGTTTTATTATTATTTAAATAATAAAATCCGTAAAAATTTATCGAAAATATTATTATTTCTATTGATTTTGTTATTGTTGAACACTTTACCGGAAATATTAAAAAACATTGATGTTTTAGGTAGAAATAATAATGTTTTAGATAATTTTTTACCGGTTTTGTTATTTAAATAATAACAAAACCGATAACGCCTTCTTTTAACCGTATATTAAGGGTGCCGCACTATAAAACTTCCCGAGAAAGGGGATTTTGAAAGCAATTTCAATGGTTAGGGCTCTGAGTGTGTAGAATATGTACATGTTCTTTGTCGGGATAAGTTTAAATTTATTTCATGATCAAATTATTTATTTAAATCTAGATTTTCATTGGGTAAATGAAAATATGGTATGATATATGTTAATTATTTAAATTCAATTCGAATAAAAAATATGTAATAATATAAAATGAAACTTTGATTCGATATTTTACCATAAAACACAAAGAAATCAAGCTAAGAATATACAACTATGAAACCTATCATTTCCTTTTCTACTTCTGTTGGATTTCAGGTGGAAACCTTTGGGACAAGATCTTAGTACAAATGAAACATCAGTTGCAAAATGAATAGATCCGACCACAACATCAAAGGTTCAGATTTTGTTTTCCTAAATGCTTGCATGTATATGGATTTTTGTTGAATGGACAGTGTACTGCGTATATAAATGGCTCTTTTTTTGTGTAAAAGATTTTTGATTGTCCGATTAGTTTTTGGAAGGACAAGCAGTTTCCATGCCATCAGGCCGCAAACAAAGCAAATTCGGTGGGATAAACATCTCATCCATTCGTACAAGCCTGCTTTGCCTTTGCCCCTCTTGTTGTGAACTTAGCATGCCATTCTTTTAGTTTTTACGAGTCGGTGCCCGGGCAGAGACAGACAAGCAGACAGACAGGCCTCTAATTTTGACTTGCTTTTGTTAATCATTCATTTTTAATTTTCAGGTACAAAAGTTAAACAGATTGTTATTAAACAAAACGTTGTAAAAGCTCAAATTAAGATGGACAAAATAAACTATAATATAATTAAATTTTTTAATAAAAATTAATGTTTCAACAAACAAAAAATAAGGTATAAGAAAAGTTGTATAATCTCAATATGAAAATTCAACAGAAAAATAAAACTAACACATTCTTTTTAAATACATGTTTCATCTTTTTAAGAAAATAATTATTATTAGTGATTTATTTGTCTCTATTTAAAATTGGATGTAATATTGATGTAGGCGTGGAGAATTAAAAAAACCAATTTAATAGATTGTTTCGTGGAATATTTTAAACGCATCAACAAATTGTCACAAAAAGAAATATATCAATATAAGATCGTCGGATTTTTCTAATTAGAAAATCTGTCGAGATAAATACAACACACAATACCAAACTACAATAACAATAGATAAAATTATATTATAAACACATATAAATAATCATATTATAAAGATAGAAGAAAATATAATTAGATTTTATTATAGAAAATCAGATATATTATATGACTAATATCACATTGCATGATATTAGTGCTTCTACAACAAAAGTAAATACGAAGTTACAAAAATATATTAGTACGAATTAATGATAGATTTTAAAATATAAATTTAATTATAAACAATTTTTGGAGTAGGTGGTTAAAAGTTTTTAGTTAATATATTTCATCTTTCATAGATTATGATTCAATATCGATAAGAAGTGAATTTTCCTTCCCTTCTCCTCTAGATAAGAATTATTCCAAAAAAATTAAATTTAATTCGAATAAAGTGATTTCAGTGACTAAGAGGAATATTATTCTACTTAGAGATCCTGAGTTTGAGGAATTACATCTGCATGATATATTTTATTGTCAATGACTAAAAAAATTATAAATATATATTATCTTATACAACTAAAATATATCATTATATATGATTTTGAAATAAAAGATAATTGAATGATTAAAATAAAAAATAGTTTTAATTCTAATTACTAAGAGTATAGTTTGCAACGTAATCTTTCATTTTTTTCATTTATAATTTTAGATGTCTATCATTATATTTTTAATTTTTTTAATTTTTAATAATAAAAATATTATTAAAAATAACCTAAATATTCTCGTTCTCTCTCGCCCCCTTCCCATTCTTCTTCACGACTCTTCTTCTCCCACCACCATCACTTTTCATCTTGATAATAAAAGAATTTAGAAAAAAAAAATAATTTTATATGCGTGACATATGTCAGATAACGATCACATTTAACGGTCATTATTGTCCAGACAATTAAAATTGTAACGTTAGAAATTTTAAACACCTATTTTTAACAAAAAAAAAATAATTCTTTAAACACCAAATCATATTTTAAGATATAATTTAGATACTTACTTTTATATTGTAGAAGTTTCAGTGCGTTTAGCATTTTGCCCTCGATTCTCTACTATAAATAAACCACCACCCCTTTCATTTTTCTCTCATGCTGATGCTTTGTTCTTTCTCTTCTCCAAAACTACTCATCTTCATTTACTTCCATATATCAAACAAAATATTTCTCTTTCGTTTATATCCTCACTTTCCCATGTGATTTCAGAAAGCTCCAAAAATCCCCTTCATTTAAGCTCCCCTGCTTCTCCTCTTCTTGCAAGTTTTGATTTTGGATACGAAAATGTGCTCAAGTGTCTGTCAAGGGTGCCAGGAGGAGGTGATTGAATCACGTTTCTTTAGGCTGAAACTGGCTCCACCCCAAACAAGTTTCACTGAGCCAAATAATGAAGAAACAAACACTGCCATCATGGGTGGCTCGAGTTTCCTCCACTCCCTGTCTGACGCAACAGCTCCGGCCGTGAACCAAAATGTCTACGTGCATCCTCTTCTTAAGCGTTCGGGTTCTAGGCTAAGTGATGAAAGCCTCGAAATGTGCACCGAACAATTAGGTAGCGAAACTGGAAGCGAAGGTTCCTTGCTTTCCTTGGAAACTCAATCCGTGGCTTGCGATATTATTCCGTCGAAACCGAGGGAAAGTTCGTCCACCAGAAATATGAGGCGTGGCTACAGCTTTCCGCCTCTTTTGACGTCCATTAGCGGTTCGAATGGTGTTCAGATCAAGCCTCATCGGGAAAACGGCCGCTTAATTATTCAAGCCATTAGTTTCCCTACCTGTCATAGTTACTTCCATGCAGAACGTAGCGAGGGGAGGCTTAGGCTTTCCCTTTTCAAGGACACTACCACAATTCTCCGCATGGAAGACAACAACGAAGAACAAGAAGATGATGTCGAAGTTGAAGAAGAGTTTTATGGGGAAACTGAGAATAAAGAAGAAAACAACGGGAATGTTGGGGGTGAAATCGAGGCAGGGAAGATGCCAAGGCCAAGCAGCTGCAAAGAAAGTAATCGAGGCCACAAAGGAGGCTTGCTTAATTGGAAACCATTCTTGGTGACTACTTAAAAAATATGGCCAAAATTGGGATAATTTTCACCACTCTGAACTGAGAATTAGATTTCTAATTTTTAGTTAGAGTATTACAAGTTTAAGATTACGTACCATGGATTTCCTAAAATAAGCTATTGTTGGTAGTTATTTTCGTTGTAGGACCATCCGTGTATGTTTCTTTTTCTATCTTGTTTAATCTTACCTATACAAATTCTTACAATTACTTGCAAAGCAAAGATTTACGCAAACACAGGACACCAATCAAGGATTTCCCTTGTTTTTTTCTCAACCACCGAGTGTAGTGAATCGTCTGGTCCTCAATCCAAGCACGATCGATTACTAGGGTTGCCGTTAATTTCTGTGCTCATTTTCCAACATACACAGATAGTCCTATGGTTCACTTAAATTATGAAATTATTGAATGAAAATATCAAATAAACTCAGATTCATAAGAATGCTTGGTAATTATAGAAATTACTGGGCCACCAAAGACAACATGCAACTGATCACCTCATCAGACAAATCATCCATGTGCTTTGGGTACCTGCTGCTTCCTCTATTAAACTCGGGTTCCAATCAGTTTAAACTTCTTTCTAACGGCTTTGACGATAAAAATGATATTAAGCTGAAAATAAATTGGTCTTGTCGACCATTGAGAATTTATCCATTTTAATTTGGATTGAGAATTGTAGTCGGTGAGAAAACAGTCGTTAGCTGGTATTCTATGTAAGATAGAATTGTTCATGAGAAAGAAAAAGATGAAGATTGAATGCATATATTCGAGGATTCAACCTCTTTTTTGTTCTCTATTAGGGGTATTTATTGTGGTCTTCATCTGATAACGTCAGATATAAGATTATTATGACTATTCGTAGGTCAACTATCTAGATAACTTTGATAATTAGATCTTTTATTTTACCCTAGTAGATCAGGTTCTGTTAGGGATTTAGTCTAGAGGTCTTATCTATGCCTTATATTTTGTCAGAAAGTTAATGGTGTTATCATCCTCGGAGATAGTCACATATGTATGTATTGTTTATGGTAGGCACGTGTCCACCCTAAAATTCAATTTTTTTTAGGTTAGGTGTCCATTTTATTGAGGTGTTCACCCTAAATTTTTTTTGTGCTCGCATCTTAAAATTTTTATTATTAATATATGTATCTACCCTAAAAAATATTATTAGATCATAATTGTCCGGAAATCAATGATTCCTTAATAACTTCGACGGGCGGATGAGTCTATCTAGGAATTTCAATTGGAGGAGAGTTGTCATCTCCAAAGATATAACAATAATTGCTCATGAGTTGTTTCTTCTTTAATATAACGTGAAAGACAATAAATAACCCAACAATTCTCAAGTTACACTCTAAGAAAAATGTATGATCCGAACCCATCGTTACGAAGGACAATCGGAAGAATGTTTGAGTGTAATGAAAGCGGAAGATCATTAAAAGCATTGATTATAGATGTTTAAAACAAAATTTGTACCGCGGCAATAAAAGAAAGGGCAATTTCCATGCCAGGGCATTATTTACAAAAGGTAACTTTTGGGATACGGGCAATCAGCAAAAGGCTTTTAGAGGCTAGGAAATTGATTGGTTGGTTTTGGGTCCTGGGAAAGATGGGGTAACATTCCTGAAAAGAGAAGGGCATCGTCCCATGCAATTGGGGTTAGGTACCCCTTTTTTTTTCCTTAAAGTTTTTAGGGTTATTTTCGGGTAAGAGTGGGGATGCTGAATTTGTCAAATGTTAGCAGTCCAAAAATGCATCATTGTGTCGTGACATCCATCATGTGCTTTGAGAACCTTAGAGAGCCTTTCCTTTAATCACACAAATTATTCTCTCACCATATCACACCCGCAGGCAAGTGAAATCTTGTGGCTATCACCATGTCTCCTCGTATTTATTTTTTACTGTCAATTAAAATCATATATGTTGGGCTAAAAAAGATGCTTAATTGAATGGTAGGAAAGATTTTCCTCTAGTTAGCTAGGCAGGAGTTGGAAAATTTTGACGATCGATCACCTTCCTTTTCAAATTTCAACGACACAACATCAAGGGGTGCAGGTTGCGGGGATTACTCAACGTGCAAAAAGGAACATAATATATGGGTTCAAGTTTCAAATTTTAATTCTCTCGATGAAAGAGTAATATATGATTGAATTAAAAATATATAAGTGAATGTAATTTAGTGGTCGAAGGAGTCAGAAACTTTACCTGCTTGAATATATTACAAGGTGCACGGAGACGTGAGCATCACAAATTTGGTGGTCCTATTTCTTTAGTTTCTTTTTATTTTTTCCCCGAGTGATCAGTTACTTTGGTTGGTTTATTCAACCTAACCCAACAGAAGCAGTTACTTTGGTTGGTTTTAGTTATGGGTTCAGATTTTCATTCAAATTCCCAACTGTTCATTAGTGTTCCATTTTAAATAAAACTATGAACTTGTTTCCTGTTGATTCCGCGTGGAAAACCGGCTGTTGTCTTTCTTACATTGAAACTGATGTAGATAAAGACACAAGTTGTATATTATTTGGAATTCTATTGGTTTTGATTTGTTTAAGTGATCCACTACTGATTTCGGGTGAGAGGAGGAGGAGAAGGGGGGGGGGGGACTCCCATTTCTTCCTCCCAAAAACTTTGGAAGATGAAGCTCCAACACTAGGTAAGAATGAAACTCAATTTCCTAATCAATATCAATACACGAATGAAAATA
The DNA here is from genome assembly GCF_006381635.1 of Hibiscus syriacus. Lineage (NCBI taxonomy): Eukaryota > Viridiplantae > Streptophyta > Magnoliopsida > Malvales > Malvaceae > Hibiscus > Hibiscus syriacus. The sequence continues at coordinate 303,658 of NW_024062788.1, read as the reverse complement.
TAACATCAATATTCTTGGAAGAAAACGAAAAAGAAGAGATAATATAAAAAGATAGATGTTAAAATATTCTATGGGTTCTTTTATATTTTATATCGTATATAGATAGAATTCAAAAGATTTTAATATTTAAAAAGAAGGTTGTTATTCTTACAAAATTCAAATTCTAATAACTTTAGATATTATCTTACATTGTCTCATTTATATTTTTTATTTGATGTTGTCATAACAATTTTTTAAAAATAAGTTTGAAAATAATTATGACATTATTTAAAAAAATTGGATTTTGGTTTAATTTGAAATTTGGAGTCGACATCGATCATTGGGGTACGTAAGTATAATACCTATAAAAATGTCTTGGGGAATGCCTACCCAAGAAAGTTACTCAGGGCCACAGGGCCTACCCAAGAAGGATCTTGAATTCACTATAAGAGGTAAACTTAGGGTTAGATTGACATTGGAGTACTAGACACATTTAACTTGTAAAAACGTGTGACATGACCTTACAAAAATTTGCAAAACGTTTTTGAAATAGTTTAAAATTTTTATGTGGGACCCAACCTTTGCGTTTCGACTAACTCTAACGGATTACATTAAAAATTCTTAAAATATTTTTTAAAAACGATATTTGATAATTTAAAATCATATTACAAATAAAAATTATAAAAGTATAATAAATAACGATAAAAACCCAACTCGTAAATTTAAAAATAAAAGTGACTAAGTAAAACAAAATATATCATAAATCTGAAGTACGGTAAATCGAATATCAGTAGCAAAAGGTAGTAAACATCATCATAAAATAAGTACTTCAAAATAAAGGCACATGTCACCATAATTGAAAGCAATTCAAAAGATAAAATATTACAACAAAATGTTCTTCGAGAATGCGTCGATCCTCCGAGTGCTTGATTTGGGTACCTATCTAAAAGTATCTGAAAGGGAGTAAAACAATTTGAAAATTGAGCCAGGGGCTCAGTGTGTCCCAATAGTGCAATAAAACATAGTATGTAAAACAATCAAATAATAGTCCAGTAAAATATCAGGGAAATCCTAATAAATCATAAGTTTTTAAAACTCTTAGTTTACCCTCCTCCCGTACACCATATGCAATTCCCCAAAACTGCATCCATGGGGCTTACCTTATACCCATTGGATATAAGAAGCCAACTTAAGGGATCATCTTGGGACCTGAGAACCTACCCAAGAAAGTTCTCGTGGCCGTAGAGCCTACCCAAGGGTCACCTTAGGTCCGTAAGGATTTACCAGCTTGATCAGAGTTGAACCTCCATTCTCCAGCCTACCCAAAGAAAATGTTTCAATAAAACAGTTCACATAATGAGCAGTAATTTCCATGATCTGTATTCGGTAAAATTATATTTTCTAGTGAAACAAATATTCAAATTCCATGCATCATTTAGTCATAGTCCATAAACCATCAACCAGTAAATCATAATTTTCAGTGAAACATATTTCAAATCAGATAAAACAATCGGGTAGCACATATGGAACACACCTCGTAAAATCGGGTCAAACAACAAATCTACTGAGCACCGACCTCGTCATGCTCCGCTACAGTGCTCGAACCTAATTCATACCAAACTGAGTTAATATCGAAGTAATATTCTAATCGGGGTATTCATAAAGTTCACGGTTCATACGAGTGACTATCGGCTCACGTGGTCTAGCGGATCGAGAAAAGTTGGGTCGAGCTGGAGAGCGATCAGATAAGTCTTAGTACCTTCAAATAAAAACAATTAATCAGTCTCAAGTCTTACTTTAATTATTTCGAAATTAAAACACTTAATTACATAAACATATTTGGGTTTGACGGCTCGATTTGGAGGCTTTTAGGTTTTGAATTTAGCAAAACAGACTTCAAAATCGGACTCATGACATTGAAAAACGTAAAATAGGATTTTTCAAAAAATTTGACTTTTCAGTCAATGTGAAAGTCAACGGTCTGACCGGTCAAAATCAACGATATGACCTGTCAAGGTCAACGGTCAGACCTGTCAACGATTCGGGTCGCGTCAAACTGATTCGATTCTGTCTGGCTCGGTTCCAAAAATTTCCTGGAACGACAGGAGACCACCACGTGCACTACCGGGGAGTGGCGACGACCGGGACCATTTCACCGGTCGATTACTCATGATTCAACCATGGCCTCAATTACATCAAAAACCAATCTAATATCACATTGAAACCAAGCCAAACTATCACCAACAACCGATCGGTAACTTACCCAACGGTGGTCGACGATGGCGCGTCAACGAGGAACGAAACTGATCGGGTTTTTCCCACGACACCGATGAATGCAATGGAAGCGACGGTGAGTCGAAACAACGTCGGAGGCTACCGGAATCGTCAAAAATTCACTCGGCGATGGGGTTTTTTTACGGGCTTTTCTTGGCTCCTCCACGGAGAACGGTGGCGATTCACGATGGAATATGGGCCTGGTTTTAGTCGCTAGTTGACGATGAGTCTACTGGTGGTGTCGGAGCGACGAACGGTGGCCGGACGGTGGCGGATTGAGGTGGTAACGAGGGTCGACGGGGTAGATGAATTTTGGGGGTTATGGATTGGGTTTTATTTGGGGGAAAATAATTTGGGATTAAACCATTCGGGTTAAGTTTATTTTTCACTTGATATAAAAATAATAAAATTTGGGTTCAAATCCCTGAATTTTCTACAACTTCCTAAAATGACTTGCTAGCTTCGAGATTTTACAATTTAGTCCCCAAATTTCAACCAATTAAAATTCTAAATTTTTAACCTTTTATTTTATTTCTAAATTTTCTATAAATTAGGTTATGACAAAGAAAATGTTGTTCTTCCTATACTATTCAAATTTTAATGAATTTAGATATTATCTTACATCGTGTTATACTATTCAAAACTCATATTTTTATTTTTATTTTTTTAGAGAGGCAAGACGTACGTACTCCAACCCTACCACTTTGAACAAGATCCACTCAGCCAATTTGGACAGCAAAAAGAACATCATATATCCCCTTTCAAAAATGACCAATTAACTCACGACCTTTTGTGTATTTATTTTCCAATGGAAATATAGCTAAGATCGAGTTGTCCCTGTCCCTATAGGGATGACAACTGACTGCAAGGCAAAATATATACCCCCACACTCGACAATCTCACGGAGGACCGCATCCGCATCCATTAACAACCTTAAATACTTGAACGAGCCGAGAGCTTTTTAAATATTTTAAAAGAAAATTTCAAAAATTATATATCAAATAATCGATTGTGAACAATAGCTTTAATGCTATATCCTTCAAATATCTGTGTAACGAAATATTTGTAAAGAGGATCCATACATGATTAACTCCATCGTGCAAACGTGTAGAGTTGGATATCCCCCACCAATTTTTGTGGTCTTCCACTCATGTAACCTACTTTACTTACGTGCTCTACTTCATTGCTCTCCACATGTATCTGATTGCAACGATTTTATACATGGATAAAGTTGTTGACATCCAAGTCATCGAACTATTCCAGTTTATATCGCTTTAAACTGTGCAAGCTATTATTTAAAAGTCGACTTACGATAGGGCGATTATAAAATTTTAAATAATAAATTTATAAAATTTTAAATAAAAAATTTGTAAAATTTTAAGAGACAAATACATATTATCAAAAAATGTAAAAAAAATCTAAATTTTATGAGAATTTTAAATTTTCTTAACCCTAGTATCATTCCGAAGTTTTTCTTAAATATTTCTTCACATATACTGTACTGCAAACTGAGAACCATATAAGCCCCTGAAAGAGCTCAAATATATGGAAAACAGTGGTTTACAAACGCCCACTCAAAGGTTTTGGGCCGTGTGTATGTGTGATCGTTAGCTAAGTTGATGCGTTGATGATGGACGTGGTAGCTGTTCGTTTAGGTTTCTGTGAAGCTTATAAGTTTCTCGGAGCTTTTACAGGGGTATAAAAAAAGAAAACTACTACCACTACTTAATTGAGTGGATATACTTCTTTTACATGATGAAAGAGAAAGGATAGTTACTTGATCATGCAAAGAAAAAAAAAGGCTATACAAACTATAATACTTTGTTTCAATATTCATAGTTCTTATCGTCAATGATAATAGGCAAGAAATGCTACCATGGCTGTTGATGAACAAACAGACTATCTGTCAAGGAGACACAATTTTAGAATGCTTGTATTATGCTGCAGAGAACACGTTTCTGGAATCTCTTGATTTCACACCTGTAGGGGAAATTGGCGCTTAAAAGAAAATTTAGGATTTGTTACGCCAACCCAATTAGCTAAGGGTTAAAGTAGAGCACGCCAACATCATTTTTACCATTTTTCACCATCATCATATACCCTGCTGTCCCTCGACAACCTTCACTTACAGATTACCCTGCTACGACAACCCCTATCCACGCCAACAAATCTGTTGTCCTCTCTCGAGCTATCTACCCTCACATTGCTCACAACATCGAGCCCCACAAGCACTGCCCGAGCCTTCACCTAGGCCCTAGCTCACCATCGACCACCAGCAGCTACTTAACCATGACCTTCACCCTCACATTGCTCAAAGCATTGAGCCCCTACAAGCACTGCCCGAGGCTTCACATAGCTTGCAACGACCTGGATTTTCAAGTCAACATGTTCGGGTTGATCCGAGTGGTCTATGGAATAATGTGAGATTATAGTTAAAATTGTTGGACAAAATGTACGCCTATAAAAAGTGAACTTTTGATTTGAAATCAAATGAAGAGGACCATATAGTTAATTATACCATTGAATGGAAACAAGACTGAATTCACTTAATTATGCTTATATCATACGTGAGAAATTTGGGGGTAAAAGCTTAATGCTTTTTCACTCATCTTCTTCATCTTTCCTTTCTCATTTCACCTTTATCTTCCGAGCTTTGGAAGTCCAATGGCTCAAGGTGCAATCTTGGTCATTTTTGTCGAGGATTTTGGTCAAAAGAAGACAAGTTTTAGTTCTAGAATTCATAGAGCTTCAATTTAAGCTCCACATCTTCAATGGAAGATGGTGTAAAGCAAGCTTATGGATTTATTTAGGGTTTTGACCAGTTGAGTGTTGTGAGCTTCATTCATAACATTCACAAGCTCTAAATTTGTTCTTATGTTTTCCTATAACTTGGTGTTTGATTAGAAACCTCTTGTCTTGCTTGTTTGATCAGAGAAAGAGATGAGAGACAATGAGAGCCCTCTTTTGTTATAGGAAAGGAAAAACTTGGTGGAAGCTGAGCAAGGAACTTTCAAATCGTTTGAACTTTAAAATGTTTCTTGAGCTTCATAATTGTGACGCCTTGTTTATTGGTGTATGTATGTTTAATGTTCGAGTGTTGAGCATAATTTCTGTCTGCAATAGGTGGCTTTTAATTCTAAAAAGAAGTATGGCTCTTGCATAGTGGATTTGTCTGCTTGGACAGAAATCATATGTAGATCCCTGTGGCCTAAGGTGGTATTTATTTATGCTAAATATTTAAATATCAGACTTACAGTAAGCTAAAAGTTTGTGTACCTGAATATAAAATCCTCGGTTGTTTAACACATATATATATATATTTGGCATGATAACGCTTCCTTTTGGGGGGTGCAATTCCTAAGAAAAATGGCTCAACCTCATGATAACATCGGTGGCAGTGGTAGGAAGACTACTATCACAAGAAGATTTGGAGAAGAGGGAGATGGAAGCATGCATTAAATGTTGTATTAAGTCTCTTCTCATTCAAACTAGAAAACAAAAGGGGATACGCCCACCATGAACAAATTTTGAGTCCACAATGTACAACTTAATCACCAGGTTGTCCTACTTCCCCAAGTTCTGTAAAATTCTGCAATTTTGTCATTAGGAAGAAGAACATTGAATGCTTAATGGGCACTTGCAAGTTTAAACACTGTACTTGAACAGGTTTGTTTCCCTTGGCATTTCTTTTATTTTTTATGTTGGCAGTCAAAAGGAATAACTGCAGCTTAACCTCATAATATCCCTCTAATGTAAAGAAGATATGTACACTGTTATATTATATTACCTATATTGTTAAATCAATAATTAGATTGGGATAAAACATAATTGGACTTTAGAAATGGATCCTTTACAATGATTGTATTGTTTGATTTATGGCCCTCTTCACCTCCTTTATGCTTACTTTCTTTCATTTTACACTATCCTTCACCTGACATTCACAGAAAAAACATAGCATACAACTGTCAGTGTAATTCCCAAAAGAAAATAGAAATAATGATCATGGTGTTTACCTTGGCTCTCAACTCTGCTACAAACACCCCCTAATTCAAACAAGACTGAACCGTCGTTATCTCAATCCGAAGCTTCTCCTTTAACATCTTCATTATGTCAAGCAACAATCCTTCTCTATACCCGCATTGCAACTCCAACAACGCGTCACTTTCGATTATCGACACCTCCACCGTCGTCTCCCTCGTTACCTGCTGCGTCTTCCTCATCTTAGTTTTATCCCTCCCCGGTTCCGGACTCAATGACCTTGCCCTCTCCGACTCCGACACCCTTATCCCACTTCTTAATTCCTTCAAGCTACTCGTTCTGTTTAGCCAATATTCTGATCTCGACTGTTCTATGTTGGCCTCTATTCCCTTGCTTTGTGTTTCGAGTGTTTCAATCTTTTTACGTAAGTGTTTCACGTACGCGATGGTGTCCCCTAGTATGGAAGCTTTATCCATTTTGGTAATGAATGGAACTAACGACCTTGATATAATGAACCGTTCGTTCAGCTTCTCGCGTCGCCTCCTCTCCGCTAGTACATGATTAACGCTAAGTTCCTCCGTGGGGATCCCCTTGAGGAACCCGGCGCCGGTGTGGTGTCACGTATCTTGGGAGAGTTGTCGTCTCGATACAGGCTATGGGGGTACGGAACGGTAAACATAATGTATTTGAGGAGACACTGGGACGTGCCTTGGACGGCCACATGGAATTGGTGGTTGTCTGAATCAATTGTCCCCTTGGAAAACGCTAATTGGATTAAACCTGTTGTGTAACTGGCTGACGGTGAATCGCCCCAAAGGGTTGGTTGGCCTTGAAGGATCATGGAGGCGGCCTGAGAATAGCGGGTGGTCTCTTGTGGTAGTCCATCCAATGACTCTGCCACTGCATAATACTAAAAAAAAAGAAACATTATAAAATCCAATGACTCCTTGATTCATAATTTATATATATATATATTAGAATTTAACGTTTTCAAGTGATTTAGACAATGAAAAAAATAGTTGAGATGATATTTCTGAACAGAAAATATAAGTATCAAATTGAGAAAATAATAATTTGTCAATTTAGCCTTTCTTATTCAATCATGTCCACCATGGGCCGACTAACAAAAGGTCACATGGATAATTTAATAAAACCAACCCATTTTGGTTGATGCCAGATTATATTGTCAACGAGAGAACAGAGAAAGAGGAGGGTTAATGAGTTTGAACGCCTTTTGTGATCATCAAATGATAAGGCTTGTAACTAAGTAAAAAGAAGGTTTTGAAGTCATCTAAAACCTGGGGACAATGAGCCAAAGTTTTGGGTCAAGTTTCCCCCAGCAGTTGATGCAAAACCTTATGATAGAGGCCGCGTCTGTTGGAGTTCGGATTGAATGAAAAATCTAATTCAGCGGCAATTAAAAGCAGTACTTGATACGGAATCTTATTATTTTGGGTAAATTATGCATTTAGTACCTGAAGTTTTAATTTTTATAAAATCATATATAAAGTTTAATTTTTGTTTTATTTTAATACCTATCGTTGAAAAATTAACGACTTAAATTATTATTTAATTAATTTTTCAACCAATAATGCGGTGACATAGAAATACAGTAAAGGTAAATTCATCTCAGAGGAGATTGCCAGGAATTAAACCTAGGAATCCCGGGAGCAGATATGGGAGCCCAACCATCTAGGCTAGGGATATTATTGATATCAATTTGCTGAAGTTTGTATTTAACTTATATAAACTATAACTATAGAATAAAAGAAATTTATTAGATTTATTTTAAAATTAAATTTATTAAATAAATATTTATATATTTATAAAATTGATATTAATTTATTTTTAAAAAAATAAATATATGATATTTATTATAATAGAATACAAGTTTTAAATAATTTCTTATTTTTATTATAATAAAATTATATTTATTTAAAATAATTTAAAACTTGTATTATATTATAATAACTATCATAAATTTAATTTTTAAAATAAATTAATATAAACTTATAAGATATATAAATTTTTTATTTTTTATTTTAAAATTAAATGAGAAATTATTTAATTTTAATTAAATGTTTTTATAAGTTAAATAATAATTTTAGTATGTACCACATCAATTTTTAATCTGATTTATTGGTTAAATGTTTGAATATTTTTGTGATAGGTCTTAAGTTCAAGTAATTAGATCTAATAAATTCCTTTTATTTTATAGTTATAGTTTATATAAGTTAAATACAAACTTCAGCAAATTGACATCAATATTATGCCTATCGTAGATGGTTGGGTGCTCATCCTTCAAGTATACCCCATTTCAAATCCTTGTAGACTTATTTAAGGACATTTCCCCTTTGTTTCATTTTTAATATGGTGGTGACACGTCACGGAACTTAATGGTGGGGTGCAAAAATTAAATTTTAGATATGATTTTGTAAACATTGAAACTTCAAATACTAAAACATACCAAAAGGGAAACTTTAGATACTAAATGTGTAGTTTACCCTATTATTTTTATTTTTTATTTTTGTGGGGTGCTTCGAAGAATACTTTGCAAGTGCCGATGAAAATGAGAAGAAGACTTGTTTTAATTTCAGTAGCAAATGGAAGTCAGTCGTGCACACCAAGACAAACGTTTTCATGTTTAGAAAATAAGAGTCTTCAGAACACAGGTAATATCATTTGTAATCGCTAAGTACTCATAAAACAACAAAGAAACAAAGAGTGAGAAACAGATAGATAAAGAGAAGAGGTGGGTGGAGAAAATAAGCTTCAAATCTTTGGGCAATTGAGGACTCGTGTGTGGACCGTGGCCTTTACACGATATAGAATCTAGATCTTCTGCTGAGAAAATGTTAGATTTCTTAGATCTCTTGAGGAAATATATGGGTCGTTTTGTTGAAGTCTTGTTAAGACAATTGAAGTGCCAAACGTAGACCCCAAAAAACCATTCTTTTCCCATTCACCCTCAAATATCTAAATGCCATAGTAAGGAGGTAATATTTATTTATAACCTGTTTTAATCATTATCAACGAATCGGACACAATTATTTGAACCCAAAACTTCAAAAGAGAACGACATTCCCTTTTAATCAGTTAATGGGGGTACTTGTTAGAAAATGCAAAAGTAGAAGAATCGGCTCCAGAATTTCAATATGATCTTACTTCATCTCAGATGGAACCGATCAAACGAGCTTTTTCTTTCCAGCAGGCAAACAGTTATCCTCGGAAACAGCTTCACGATCATGTTTCCGTTTCCGGTGAAGCAATTTGCAGAGTTCCAGCAGATCGATCGAACCTCCATTGAGGGAACGAGTTGCCAAACATATCTCAACGATTTGTACTCCTGTCTACCCAACTGCCAATACCTCATTATCAGCACTCAGCGAAATATTGACACAAACGAATCTCTTCCATGTTAGGTTAAAACTTTGAGATTGATCATTAGAATTTACGGGGAAAAACTCAAAAAAAGCAGACAGGAATTTGTATATCAAGAAAAAATGCAGAGAAGTCTGCAGGTAAATTATCTACATATATAAATTTCACAATTATATACCCCAAAAAATAAGCAAAAAGATCAAAACTTTGCTCCTTTTTTATTACTTGATCCAAAATTGAAGCTTTACATCATAAGGAACCAGAGATTGCTAGAACATCCTCTGGAAAAGGTTGTCCAGATCATCTACATTTACAATATGTAATAGCAAAACGTCACGAAAGCAGCAATGCCGCTCAAGATACACAGTCTATCTAACCTGCTTTCGTTCCTCATCTTTTCCTCTTTCAACTTTCTCTTCACTTTCGAGTACAGATGACACGATTCCAGAACTTCACTGTAGTTTTTGCTTCGACGACAGCTTAGAGCTTCCTTGAGAATAAGCAAACTGTTCTTTCCGTTAACATGCGCACCTTCCATGTCTTCCAACTGCATGCTTAGCTCCGTCAATTTGAGAGTCGTTTCCACGCCGTCGCCTTCAGTGTGTGCGATTCTGAACTTCATTATAAAAATGCACTCGACTACTTGACACGGAAGGATGTCTTTGGCAGGAAGAATAGACCCAAACCTTATCACGAAATCCTTGTCTGTCGGCCAATGTCTCTGTCCACCGAGAGGGCTCCAGCTCGCAAGATTAGCGGCTTGCTTAACTTTTCGGTTTACAATGATCCAACTAAGGCAGAGGCTGTCTTGGAGTTCCTGCCAAAGCTTTCCGTCTTTCCTTTCCTTTTCCATGGAGGTAATCGGTGGCAGACCATCAGAAACTGAAAGTGTTACTTCGCTTTCACTATCGTCATCTCTAGCAGCATAATTAAGAAGATCGATCCGAAACGGGCAATTGTGAAACCAACTATTGGATCCATTTGCATTAGGAATACCCCACAGCACTTTTGAGCAGATTGTTTTATCTTTATACCTAATATCCACAACTGAAACAAAATCTAACGGTGTAATACTTTCGAGCCCATCGGTGTCGCCATAATATTCAGCTTCAGTCCATTCTTCGGGGTACTCTAAAGAAGAGAAACAATGGGCATTCCACTCATACTCTGTAACTTCCTTATTAACAATAAGCGGAAAACAATCAGCATAGAATTTTCTAAACCCACCAATCGACGAAATCAAACTTTTAACATCTTCTCTGTTGGTTGAAGGCCACATAGAAGAACAAACATTCTTCCATAGTCTCTCCTCTCTAGAGATCGTACAAAAAGTTGCACACGAGCATGCTGCGGCAGCCAAAGTTGGACCATCAAGGCGCCTCAATATGTCGTAGAAAACATCGGTACCCAATGATGTCATTCTCTCAATGGCTTCTATGGACATAGCTACAGGCCTCTAATCTACAGAGAACCACATAAAAGGGAATCGTTCATAATTACTCCAGTAGATAAGTCTAAGAACACCGGTAGTGTATGCCTCTAAGGAATATGTTGTCGATTAGTCGAGGTAACTTTAGCACGCATAACTGGAGAAAACACTCAACGTGGAATCCCTAAACGAAACCAAAAGAGAGGCTTAAAAGCTTTTATCTACAAGATAGCAGTTTTCTATCCAGATAAAGCTAATATAGTCCAAAAAGGGATACAAAGCAGAGTATGCAATAATCATGGTTAAAATTCTTTTGATTTGAGGAGCACATCTGAGTGAAATTTGAATCCATCAAACGGAAGTATTCTGGTTAACGCAAGAAAACCCTAACACCTATCAAAATTACAGAAAATTCCCTACATGACAAGTCAAATAAAAACGCTTCACAGAAAGAAAATCTCCTCAAAACCAACTCCACATGCAAAACTATCTTTATTCAAAAGACACTTAAAGATTTGATTTTTACAAGTTAAGAGTAAAAAACCAGATTAAAAAACTCAATTTCAGATGACCATAACAGATCAGTTCAAAAAAATACTTGCAGAAATACCAAAACCTCAATCTTTATCGAGGGCAGTTCCGGCACCCTCGTTGTTTTCTCACAGAACCAAAAATGCAACCGAAAAAAGAAGGCCAGCAAGGAGGAGGAGATTACCTTAAAATGAACATGCAAATGTAAGAAACACGATGGCGAAACCAAGCTTATAAGGGAAATAACAGGAACAATACGAGGCTGTTGTTTGATTGCTTTTGATTTTGAAGTAGTGGGAATTTGTCTAAAGTCAAAATGAAAGGCAAGAGAATGATAAGATAAGACCTTAGAAACCAAATATGGCGGATTCGAGTATGGGTTTTGAGGTCAAAATGTTAAAGAGATAAAAAAGAAGAGAGAGAGAGAGAGAAGGGGGGGGGGGTTTGAGGTCACTTTCCGCTCATCTTCATGACAGATTTCTTAGGTACTTTGTCCTTGGTTTGGGTGGGGGGGGGGGGTTGGTTTTAAATAGAGTTCGCGTCGTATGACGTTTATTACATTTGTGAATATAACAAATGTTATTATTATCATTACGAATATCGCGATTAGTTTATATTTTTAATAAAAAATTTTATTTTAAAAATATTAAAATAACGGAATAATAGTAGAATAACGGTATATTATTGCTGTGATTGACTATGATTCATTAAATTACGATCGTAATCCGCCTCTATTAATGTGATCTCGCTTCACATTATTATTTTTCGTGATATTTGTTTCGGCGACCGTAATATAACGGCCGCGACACCATTATTAGTTGCTATTCGAAACCCTGGTATGTTCTTATGGTACTGTTATTTCAATCCATGTGTGCTTTTTGGCTTAATAGTAAAAAAAAGGCTCTCAATGTTTTCATCTTTTTTAATTATACCCTTGAAGTTTTTTACTTAACGATTTAAATCTTAATTTTTTTCAAATAAACTATTTTTGAGCAGTAACTAAGGATCATGTTTTCTCAAGTAACATAAAAATGTTAAAATTACAGTTAAAAAAATAAACGTTGATGTTCTTGTGTTATTATATCTTTTTACTCTTCAATTCTAATTTTATCTCACCTTTAGATAAAATAATAAAAAATATTATTTAATTATCGAATATACATAAATTTTCCATTACTCTACTCGGGGGTGCATTCACTGAATACGTTGATAGCCAATAAAACGTCCAAAAGGACTTTATCTGAAAATTTAAATGATCAATTAAAAACTTCAAAACCACAATTGAAAAGGTGACGAACAACGAGGGCTTTTCTTTTTACCATTATACCATTTTAGCCATATCTTAGAAGATTAAGACCATCTACACACGTCTCAGGAGAAATGCAAAATCAGTGAGAACCAACTAAAAAAAAAAAGAGAGAGAATTTTATTTATTTTAAAGGGTATTTAATATGGGTTGTTCCAATATTGTCTTCTGATAAAAACTTGAAATCTATCTCACCGGACCACCTACTGCAATTTCTAAACTATTAATGTGTAACCCAAACGTCAAAATCATAAATTAAATAATACCAATCTTGTCAAATTTTCGTTTCGGAATAATTAGCAATCTTATCAAAAATAAAAATTATTTTTTAAAAGTAAAATGAAATTAGAACTCAAGTGAAAGTGCATAAATATTTAATATATTTCTTTGGGGTGGAGACACTTTAGAAACCGACAGATACAATTGATGAGGACGATCATAATAGATTGGGTTAGGTGTAATTTACCGCATGAAAGAACAAAAATGAGCTTTCTAGAAGATAAGATTTGAGATTCCTATGCCAACTTGTTGGCAGTTTTGATATGCCTAGGCCAGCAATGCATTTGCCGCATGATGTCGATGAGATGATGGGAACAAATTTCGACCAGCATTTGCCTTTTTGGACCTTCTACGAAGGACATGTTGAAAGTTAAAAATGAATTTAGCATATGGGCGGTTAATATGGGACGATTAATATTAGTCTAAAATGATTGTAAATTGTTGAAAATTAGTAAGGGTAAAATACTTAATTTAGTCACTTTAATTTTAGGATATTTGTAAGATTAGTCATTATGTTTCAACTATAAATATCCTAGCTCATTTAGCTTCAAAACCATCCCAAAGCATTCTAGCTTTCTTCCAATACTAGAGAGAATTTAGAGAGTTTCTTGAGAGTTGTTTTCTCCTTTTTATCAAGAGAGAATTATCATTGTTTTCTCTTTGGTAGATCGAGAGAAGTTGTAATTCCTATTTTCTCATAGTGAAATTCTTCTACCGATGCCCGTGGTTTTTACCCTATATTATTCAGGGGTTTTCCACGTAAATTTTGTGTCTCTTTTATCTTCATTTTTATTTTATCAAATTATCAGTTGTGATTTTGCTCTATCCGATAGCCGTCTTCCACAACAATTGGTATCCGAGCTAGATTAGAGTGTGTAATATCTGCTTATTGTCTTTATGGTTGCCACCAAAAGGTGGATCCTCCAACATAAGAAAATAAGAAGTTATTACCCATTCTTTGAAGGTTCCAGAGAACTATTCACGATAGTGAAATAGTGGGAGCTATCCGTAAAAGAAGCTATGGCAACGAAATTTGATATTGAAAAATTCAATGGGAGAAATTTCTCATTGTGGAAATTGAAGATGAAGACCATCCTAAGGAAAGACGGGTGTCTAGTGGCTATCAATGAAAGGCCGGTGGATTTCGCAGATGACATCAAATGGAACGAGATGGACGGGAATGCTATGGCAAACTTTCATCTAGCATTAGCAGATGAAGTATTGTCAAGCATCGAGGAGAAGAAGACAGCTAAGGAGATATGTGATCATTTCATCAAATTGTATGAAGCCACATCGCTGAACAATAAAATTTTCCTTAAGAGGAAATTGTACACTCTCCGTATGTCAGAATCTACTTCAGTGACGGAGCACTTAAATACACTAAACACCTTATTTTCTCAGCTTACATCCTTAAGCTGTAAAATAGGAGAACAAGAACGTGCTGAACTTCTACTTCAAAGTCTACCGGATTCGTACGATCAACTTATCATCAACTTGATAAACAGTAATGTCACCAGTCTAGTCTTCGATGACGTTGCAGCTGCTGTTCTACAAGAAGAAAATCGGCGCAAGAACAAGGAAGACAGACAAGTAAATCTGCAACAAGCAGAAGCGTTGACAACGATGAGAGGGAGATCAACAGAACGTGGCCAAAGCAGCAGTCATAAACATGGTATATCAAAGTCGAGAAGCAAGAAGAATTTAAAGTGTTACAACTGTGGAAAGAATGGTCACTTGAAGAAGGATTGTTGGAGTCTAAATAAAAACTCCAATCCACAAGGCAATACCACAAACACTTCAGATGATGGAGATGCTCTATGTTGTGAAGCGTCAACCACCGTGGAAGGAAGAAAACGATTTGCAGATATATGACTCATTGATTCGGGAGTAACATATCACATGACCTCAAGAAGAGAATGGTTCCATCATTATAAACCAGCCTCAGGAGGATCTGTGTATAGTTGCAATAATCATGCCTTAGAAATCATTGGCGTGGGAACCATCAAATTAAAGATGTATGATGGAACAATTAAAGTTGTTCGAGATGTGCGGCACGTGAAAGGTCTGAAGAAAAATTTATTAGCCTACGGATTGTTGGATAATAATGCTAGCAAGATTGAAACATGGAAAGGAATCATGAAGGTGTTCCGTGGAGCGCTTGTGGTGCTGAAAAGTGAAAAGATAGCTGCAAACTTGTACATGCTGAAGGGAGAGACATTGCTAGAAGCAGAAGCCTCTGTTGCCTCATGTAGTTCAGATTCTGCAATGCTATGGTATAAGAAACTTGGACACATGTCAGAACAAGGAATGAAAGTCCTTGTGGAGCAAAAGCTACTTCCAGGCTTAATAAATGTATCACTTACTTTGTGTAAGCATTGCATAACAAGTAAGCAGCACCGGTTGAAATTCAACACATCAAATTCTAGAGGCAAAAGTGTTCTAGAATTGGTTCACTCTGACGTATGGCAAGCACCAGTAACATCCCTAGGTGGAGCAAAATACTTTGTCTCATTTATTGATGACTACTCCATGAGATGTTGGGTGCACCCTATTAAGAAGAAGTCAGACGTGTTTTCAACTTTCAAAAACTTCAAAGCGCGGGTGGAACTTGATTCTGGAAATAAGATCAAGTGTTTCAGAATAGATAATGGAGGAGAATACACAAGTGAAGAATTTGATGACTTTTGCAGGAAAGAAGACATCAAAAGGCAGTTCACAGTGGCGAACACTCCTCAACAAAATGGAGTGGCAGAGCGGATGAACAGAACCTTGTTAGAAAGAACAAGAGCAATGTTGAGGGATGCAGTCTTAGAAAATCATTCTGGGCAGAAGCAGTCAATACCGCTTGTTATTTGGTGAATCGAGCTCCATCAACTGCAATAGAGCTGAAGACACCAATGGAGATGTGGACTGGTAAACCAGCTGATTATTTAAACCTCCATGTATTTGGAAGTATTGTGTACGTGATGTACAACTCCCAAGAAATTTCAAAGCTAGATCCAGAATCCAGGAAATGCAAATTCTTAGGGTATGCTGATGGTGTAAAGGGGTATCGTTTGTGGGATCCCACTGCCCGCAAAGTGATCATCAGTAGAGATGTTATCTTTATAGAAGATAAACTACAAAGAAAAGAAGACAATGATAGTGCTGAAAAGTCAGAGACTACACAGATACATGTGGAAAAGGAGATTGAACAAGGAGATTATTCTGAAGCAGAACCAGCACATGATGAACAAGAACCAGAGAGTTCTGAAGGTTCAACAACTCGTCAATCAGATCTTGTGAGAAGACGTCTCAATTGGCACTCAGATTATGTTATAGAAGGTAATATTGCATACTGTCTTTTAACAGAGGACGGTGAGCCATCAACATACCAGGAGGCAATAAACAGCTCAGATGCTTCACTGTGGATGATGGCGATGCAAGAAGAAATCGAAGCCATTCATAAAAATAATGCATGGGACCTTGTGCCACTACCACAAGGAAGGAAGCCAATTGGTAACAAATGGGTCTTCAAAATCAAGCGAAATGGTGACGATCAAGTTGAGAGGTATCGTACAAGACTGGTGGTCAAAGGATATGCTCAAAAAGAAGGTATTGATTTCAATGAAATATTTTCTCATGTGGTTCGACTAACAACAATTCGAGTAGTTTTGGCAATGTGTGCTACATTGGACTTACATCTAGAGCAGCTAGATGTTAAAACAGCTTTTCTTCATGAAAATCTTGAAGAAGAAATTTATATGCTCCAGCCTGAAGGTTTTGAAGAAAAAGAAAAGAAGAACTTGGTTTGCAGGTTGAACAAATCTCTGTACGGTCTAAAGCAGGCGCCGAGGTGTTGGTATAAGAGATTTGATTCCTTCATTATGTGCCTTGGATACAGCAGACTTAATGCAGACCCTTGTGCTTATTTCAAGAGGTCTGGTGATAACAATTTTGTTATATTACTGTTGTATGTGGATGACATGTTGGTTGCAGGACCCAACAAAGATCATATTGAAGAATTGAAGGCACAACTGGCTAGGAAATTTGAAATTAAGGACTTGGGATCAGCAAACAAGATTCTAGGGATGCAAATTCACCGAGACAGAAGTAATATGAAGATTTCGCTTTCACAAAAGAATTACTTGAAGAAGATCTTGTCACGATTCAGCATGCAAGATTGTAAGCCAATTTCTACCCGTCTTCCTATTAACTTCAAATTATCCTCCAGTATGAGTCCTAGTAGTGAAGAAGAGAGGATGAAGATGTCTCGAGTACCGTATGCATCAGCAGTGGGAAGTTTAATGTTCGCTATGATATGCACAAGACCAGACATTGCTCAAGCAGTGGGAGTGGTTAGTCGGTACATGGCGAATCCAGGAAAAGAGCATTGGAATACAGTAAAGAGGATCCTGAGATACATCAAAGGGACCTCAAATGTTGCATTATGTTACGGAGGATCAAACTTACTAATCAATGGGTATGGAGATTCTGACTATGCAGGGGATTTGGATAAAAGCAAATCTACTAAAAGATATGTGTTCAAAGTTGTTGGTGGAGCTGTAAGCTGGGTTTCAAAATTGCAGTCAGTTATGGCTATATCCACAACAGGGGCAGAATATGTAGCAGCTACACAAGCCAGTAAAGAAGCAATTTGGTTGAAGATGTTACTGGAGGAGCTTGGGCACAATCAAGAGTATGTCTATTTGTTTTGTGACAGTCAAAGCGCCTTGCATCTAGCAAGGAATCCATCATTTCATTCAAGGACAAAGCACATACGAGTTCAGTACCATTTCATTCGTGAAAAGATGGAAGAAGGAACGGTAGATATACAGAAGATCCATACTAAAGACAACATAGCAAATTTCATGACGAAGGCAATCAATACTGATAAATTTAACTGGTGTCGATCCTCTTGTGGTCTGTCAGAAACGTAAGCAACATGATGGTATAAGGTAGAAAAAATGGTGTGAAGATATGATTGTTTCAATCAATTCTTCAAGTGAGAGATTGTTGAAAGTCAAAAATGAATTTAGCATATGGGCGGTTAATATTAGTCTAAAATGGTTGCAAATTGTTGAAAATTAGCAAGGGTAAAATACCCAATTTAGTCACTTTAATTTTAGGGTATTTACAAGATTAGTCCTTAGGTTTCAACTATAAATACCTTAGCTCATTTAGCTTCAAAACCATCCCAAAGCATTCTAGCTTTCTTCCAATACTCGAGAGAATTTAGAGAGTTTCTTGAGAGTTTGTTTTCTCCTTTTTATCAAGAGAGAATTATCATTGTTTTCTCATTGGTAGATCGAGAGAAGTTGTAATTCCTATTTTCTCATAGTGAAATTCTTCTACTGTTGCCCGTGGTTTTTACTCTATATTATTCAGGGGTTTTCCACGTAAATTTTTGTGTCTCTTTTATCTTCATTTTTATTTTCTCAAATTATCAGTTGCGATTTTGCTCTATCCGATAGCCGTCTTCCGCAACAGGACCCAAATTCTAGAATTTTTCAACATTTTTATTCATTTTCTATGGAAAATAAGGATTCCGTCCATCGTGAATTACTTATTCTTTCTGTAGATACTATTTTTGTCCGGAAATTTTATTTTCTTTTTTTACTTTTGAGCCTTTAATTTTTACTTTGGGTTTATTTTAATTGTTTGCTTTTGATGTTTGGGCTAATATTTATACATACTTATAACAAATAAATTGAATTTTATTAATTATGTTATATATATATTAATGACGGTCAATTAATTTAATTAACTTAAATCTAGGAATATATGTTATACTTTTATTAAATAAATAACTAGTTTAATATTTTTATTTATTTTATTCTTCAAAATCTATGTTACAAAGATCAATTACAGCAACCCAAATTACACAATTAGCAACCAAAAGCAAGGATCGACCCAAGCAAGTCCACGTGCAAGATACAACACAACTAGGGGTTTTTAGTATTGTCCCTGCGCCACCAACTATCAGTTGTTGGATCTGTTTGAGATCCAACAGTCTTCCATGCATGAAGCAATTAGGGTTTGTAACCCTTCAAACGTCGTCGTTGCCTCTAGGGTTTCCAAAAGCTTCCATCGTCCACGTCGGATCTGGTTCCCAATCTAGCGTGCATGCCAACAATGATTTCCCTCATCATCGGGAGCAACGGGACAACTGGTCCCTTCTCTCCACTGCACAAAATAGCCATCATTCCTCTTGGTAGGTGTCAGTGTCACACCCCGATTTTCATTGCTTAAGTTAATTTATTTTAATTGAATAGTAGTTAGGATCAAACTGCTAAATTTGGAAATTTTGGGGTCGTTTACAAACTTTCTGATTGTTTGGGGCCTTGTAACATGATTGTTCCATCGGTCTTTGTAAAAAAAAAAGTGTTCTCATCGATGGAAGCAAAAACCCCAAAATTAAAATTGCAGAGAATTCCTTCAGCCCAAACCTGCTACCCTCATCGTCCCTCCGTTCATCGACCTACGTCTAGCTGTGGCATTCATTGCCGTTACTAACCGCACCGGCGTCACCTCATGAGTAAGCCACGATCGTCAGCCACCCCCAGCAGCCGTCGCTCGTCGTGGCTGATTTTGCAGACGTGGAACACATTTGCAGACGTGGCTGATTTTGCATCCCCAAAATCGGAACGTGCTGTTTCCAGAAAATGACACCAGAACCATAACAAACAAACAAGCTCAACTGATAATTCTGTCACTTTGACCGTCATCTGTGGGGTAGGTTAAGATATTTTAAATAAAATTTTGAATTTAAATTTACTCCATATTTAAAAGGTAATATTATTTTTATATCTAAAAGTTTTATCCAATTAAAATTTGAATATAATTGGGACTTGTATAATTACTAAGCACCCTGAACAGATTGGATAAAACTTTAAAATATAGTTTTCCCCTTTGCCATTTGACACAAACATCAAACGATATCATACTAATTAAAAACATAAAGCCTAAAACGACATGTATCATTAAATGGCAAAACGGTGCGTATCATGGCAACTGTTTGTGGACTTTTAAAATAGAGTTTGATTAAGGAGAGATTACGATACTTTTTATTAAATTACCAACGGTAATCTAAAAGAAAACAGTACTGTGTTAGCACTTGGTTGGATCATATGATAATCCAAGGCTGTTCGTGCCTCAGCCGGCGCTGGGAATCTCAGAATTCATGTAAGCCAATCCAATAAATAATCACAAATAGTAGTAAAATACCAATACAATTCCTTTAAATACGTATCATCACCCACAAATTCTCACTACAACAAAGCTGTCTACACACCCAGCTGTCACTAAAATTTAAAAAACGAGCAACATATTTAACGGCCTCGACCACGTCCACGCCCACGCCCACGACCTCTTCCACGTCCCAAAGCCCTGCCTGAATTTGGAAATGGAATATAAAGACAAATACTACAAGAACACAAGTTTATATTTATACAAGGGCATTCAAACAAAGTAAAAAGAAGCCGGAAAGAAATAGCAATACCAGCAGTTGGCTTTTTGGGCTTCACCCTTGGCGTCTCTTCAACCAGCAATGTCTCAAGATTTAAGCTGTCAGGCAGGATATAGTAGCGAATATTGTTACCCCTCACACTAAGGTGATCCAAACTCACAGGATTTTTGCCCTTCAATGTAAGTTTCACTGTTTTCAAATGGGTGTTCATACTGACATCCACACCTAAACAAACATAGCAAATCAATCAGTCAAGAAAAATTGCATGCCAAAATGTATGTTCAATCAGGAAACCACCCAGACTATTATTTAACTGTCTTTGAACACTGACAGAGAACTTTTGATTACAGGAATACAACATGAGAAAGAATGACAGACATTCAGTACATTTGTGAGCAAGAAATCCAGAAATGTAGGAGACTGAATCTGCTATCGGGAGGCCAGAAGAAAAGTCTATTACAGGCTTATAGCTACTGTGAAATGTGTGATAAAGGGGGATCTTGACTTCAAGCAAAAAGACTCGTGTCTATGCAAGTTTGAATTAAAGTACATAGCATATGCTCTTGGAATCTTTTACCCCTCTTTTTGAGATAGCATCACTCTACTTCTCCACTATAGAAATCATCATGAGCTTAAAATGTCGTAACTGATGATCAGCTATGCCAAAGAAAACCATTGCATCTTTTCCAGAAGGATAATGGATTCAAAGTTTGTTATTATTAACGTTAATAGCAGTAACTATGGAATTCTCATGACATGAAAGCCAAAAGTATATTCCTAATATGAGACGTTAAGAAGCTAAACAAATAAAGGGGTATCTTGCCAAAATCCATTTGTTTCATGAGAGTAGTAATTTAAACAATGCAATGTGGTACCAATTGAGTAATTGTCATGGTCTAGATAGCCAAGAGGGATTTAGCGGTTTCATTTTACTCTCCAACTAGTCAGCAAGGCAGAGAGTAGAAAATAAGCATGTCATTTAATAAAACTACACCAAGTCATCCAATAACAACAAGAAGGTGACAATAAACTGTGCATATAGTAAACATCTAAGTTTATAAAGAGAACCAGCAATTAACGCACTTTCATCTAGAATGAGAAGCATGTCATGATAATACATTATACCTCAAAATTGATAAAAATAAAAACAGTTGAATAGTTTATCAGGCGTGATGTTTTATAGTCAAAAGCAGATCAAGTACAAAACAGTTCCATCTTAAAAGGTACAACAATGAATAACTGAAATCATGCCAGAACACCTAAGTCTGTTCACAATTTTTAATGCTAGCAGTGTAACCAAAAGGCTAGCGATATAATACACAATTGAGGTGAAAATCATGATTATAGCGGACAACTTGGCTAAAGCGCAGGATTAGGGTTTAGGTAAACCCTAATGTAGGGGGGAAAAGAGACGAGGAAAAATAGAGGAACCTGTGATGGTGCCGTGAACGACAGTTCCGTTCTTGAGCTCAATCGAAACCGTTTCATTGTTCAGCTTCATCAAAAACCTGCACAATGTTTTACAAACCGAATCCGATTATAAAGAGATCTAAGACGTTTTATTTTTTTGGACATAATTGTTAAACACGGAGAGGAGACACGATTATCTGATCAGGAGTTGAGTTTAAAGAGGGAAAGTGAAACTGACCTGACGAGCTTCATGTTGAGATGAGAGAGCAGAAGAAGAGCTTGATGCAAAAGGCGATAAAAGTAAAAGCTAATCCAAAGAAGCGGGAAAGAGAGAGAAGCGGACCTGTTTGCTGCTTCCGCCAGGTCTTCGAAGTCGGAGGTGATTTAGGGCTCGGGCCACAGCTAAAATGTCTTCATAAGAAAACGACGACGTAGCTGGACCAATTGATTTAATGTTGGGCCATCCATTAACTTAGGCTCTCACCCTCGACAAATTCTAAGTCGGGGCATTTTTACTAAAGTAATATTATTATATTTAATTATTTAGTTAAATAACATCCAAAATATTACTCATGAGAATGAAAACTTATTTTATACTATGATGTATCACGTAATTTGACAAGAGATGGATTTAGAGGAGGGAAGTGGGACGATTGTCCTTTTTAAAAATTTTAAAATTTTAAATATATTTTTTATATAAAATTTTAAAATTTTGTCTTCCCGTCAAAACTCAAGACTTTAAAGATAAAAGGATTGTTCCAAGGTGCAAACTGGATGTAGCTGTGATAAGCAAACAAATGGCGATGTAGGTGGAGGAAACAACAGAGGAATCTGTTTTAGTAATGATTCTCTTCGGATGTCCAGTTGTTCGTGTGGTAACCCCAAAGTTATGGGCCTGCCTGGCAATTCTTGAGCCCGTCGAACCGGATTGAGCCTAGTGTAGTGGCAAAATAGTAATTCCAGCGAACCCCCTCAGCATCATCTGCTGCAGCCTGCAGCTGAAATGATCTGTTATAAAATGTACGTACACTAATACCCCAAGCGAAGGTGACTGCCAAAGGACTAGCCCCGCCCCTGCCCCTATTCTCCCCCTTTTTAAACCCTGTTTCTAAAACCTCGCGTTTGATCTCCAATTTAAGTTGTTCTCAACTTTCATGACGTAAAAATACATGAATATAGGTTGATTAAATATGTTTTACTCTTTAGCTCTAGTGATTTGCCTTAACTAAAACTTTGGGAAAAAAAATTGTTCTCCTTCGATTTGTAACAAGGTCGTCTTCCTTTTAACGCTTTAATATCCAGGAAGTTGTAGTCTTTTTTTTCTTCTTATTTCTCAACTTGCACTTCTAATTTCTTCTTTGTATATATGGCTCCGTATGAGCTGTTTGTTGGGTGTTCTTTTTCTTTGGCCTGTTGAGCTTTAGGAAACCCTGCTTAAATTTTGTTTTGTTTTGTTGGGTTGTGGAGAAGATGATTGCAAGCTTTGAGAATTAGGCTAAAATTATGAGCTACAATTTTCTCTTTTCACCATGACCAAGTGCCCCTTTTCATTATTCTTGCTGCAACATGTTGATGATGTGTCTGCTATAAGTATTTTATCGTAGTAGAAATTGATTTATTCTTTGTTTTTGTCTAGTTATTTGTCCAGTTAAGGGCCAATTGATTTTACTTTTGGAGATATGGATGGACAACCTGGTCATGAGAACCCTCAGATGTCACTGAATTCTGATAGGAATGTCAATGATTTCTCGTATGGCTATGTGGATGATACGAACCCGGTATTACTCAGGGCGACGGGGAGAAACACAAATCGGCCTAGTCTCCAATCCTTGTCTCAGTGGATTGAGTGTCTCAAAATGCCTCACAGTTATGTTGAATTTCTAACAGAGAGTCTTGAAGAGGTTCCTACTGCTGATGTGTTAAGAGAGCATTGGTTCTCCAGTTAGTGGCATACATGCTGTTGATGGGATATCTGAAATTCAAAGAAAGGCTTTCTGCTCTGGTCCAGATGCCTTTTCCCTTGAGCCAGAGCATGGGAATCTAAAGCTATCTGCTTCCTCTACTGAATCAACAACCATGAAGCTTCTGCAAGTGTATAAGCAAAACTGCCTTTTCTTCTTTCCAGCAGGGATAATTTCTGATAAAACTGCTTTTCTTGCAGGACATATTTTTGAGGCAACATGATAGACTATCTGCGAACACATTTTATAGTGCGGAATATGAATTCCATGCACAGGTTAACTTCTTTCTCTATGTTACAATTATGTTGCATGCATCTGAGACTCTCGCATCAAGAACCTGTTCAAACTTAGAACTAAAAGAACTTACTCATAATGCAACATTGTGTCTTTCAGCAAAACAATGCTTTCTGTATGCAAGAACCAAATGATTGTCACTTTCAATCAAAGGGAACATTTGATGCACCCAGTTTCTGGTCTAAACCACAGTGCCGTGTACCCAAACCAAGAGCTCCTGCAAACGATCGTGTAAGTATACTATCTTTCCTAGCCTTTAAACATACTAGTAATAAATGACCCCAACAAATATAACTGGATTTGGAATGTGGATGCTGTACCATTATTTGATTTTGGATTTTCAAGCATGTTACTTGGATAATATCTTTCTATGTATACAGCAACGCAAGATACGAATCGCTGAAGGTATCAAACATTGCAGGAACTGCTTCCTAGTTCTTCGGAGGTAATTTATTTCTTTACTAACAAGCAAGGAGCCTGGTGCACATATATCTTTTCCATTAGCAACCTAAATTGGTATATGACCTCATATTTAACGACAGTACATTTTTATTCATCTTTCATTTCATTTCACTCATCTTTGTCTGACAAATTAGCTACTTAGCATTTAAATAAAATGTGCAAAACAATATAGAAGGAACCATGGAAGAGGCTAAGCAGCAACATTGTTCCACCTATGTTATTTTGTTAAACTGAGGAGCTTGATCCCTTAAAAAACTGTGCGAATACACCTCCGTTCCTTTATTTTGTTAAACTGATGTCTCAATTGCACTAGCAACAGCCTGTAACTTTGGATAATTCCTTAGTTTAGATATCAAATAGGATCTTCCCAACTGCCAGAAAAAAGCAAATAAAATTCATTAGAAACTTTCTTTCTGTAAATAAAAGGTAAGCTTATATTCAGGTAGTCATAAACATCACACCCCGGTTCGAAAGACTCACCGTTCGGCCAAGAATGAATGCATTTGTGCTGAGACCCAGAACAGAAAACACATCACCGTCTGCATCTTCGATTCTTTTTGATTAATAAAGTCGCAGAGATGCAAATATGAAAAAAAAGATACAATTTTGGAATATCAATTATTTATAAGATCATCTTATAAGAAAGCAAAACAAGCATATGAATGTAAGAAAAAGGAAATGCCTTTTCAATGGGAATGGAAAGGAGAACAGAAGCTATGGCGACCAGGAAAAGGAGAGAAAACACGATTCTAAAAGCTGAGACCCAGGTAATGAAAACATCCGCCATGTCGGGAAAACGACGACAGCCCTTTGCCTGGTCGGGGCTCCAGAGCCAGAGGCTGTCGTTTCGATGGTGGTTGTCGTTGGCGCCCAAACAAAACTACCCTTTGTCTCAACCTCAATCGTGCCTTCAATTCAACGACCTTTCTGCCATATTTAACTAACCCATTTTTTATGTACTTGAACCCATATTTATCTAAATTTAGATAATTGTTGCTATAATTAAGTTAAGCACTGGGCATATATGGTTTGCGTTTCTTTCTCTGCTTCTCTTTGTTTGATCTGAGTATTGAATTCGAACTCCAAAGTGAGGCAACGGGCACAACCTGTTTGTCATTGTGTCATATTCATGCTTGGTTTTTAGCTTAGCTGATATCTTTTGAGACACAGAAACGTTGGAATTTAGTAGGAACTACGAAGCAAGAAATAAGATTGCTTTTAAAGTTTAAATAAGTTGGACTGTCATCTCTGTCTGTCTCGTATTAACTTCAAAAAGTGCTATATGAATGTTTATAAAGACCGGAGACCCTCGAGCATCTGAAAATGATTATGAAATGGACTTTCAAGGGTTTTTTGGGTTTCTTCTAGTTTGATCGGTAAGAGCGCAAGGTTCTTAATCTTGTGGTTGTGAGATCGATTCTCACGGTGAGCAATTCATAATTCTGACTGTCGGAGGTCTCCCACGGAAGTTCTCTTAACATATGGGAATAGGGTCAGTTAATTTTTTTTCTAGTTTGATTGGGAGTCCATGGTAAAATTAATTGGATTCAACTAATTTCAATTCTATTTAATCTTGTAAAGATTGTTTAATTTTTTTAATTTGAATTTAAGGTGGATTTTGAGAAAATTAATCGGGGTTAAACGAGTCAAATTTAAAGTAAAAATCTTAAATCTGATTTAATCTAAAGTACTTTTTAATTATATATTCACTTCTAAGGTCTTTTTCTTTCATTTCATTTTTCTATTAGGCGTTTTCATCTTCCTTCTAAATTTTCTCATTTCCTTTTTCCTTATTCTTCTCTTCACCAGAGTTTTGTTCTTTTTTTTTTTTTGGATAAATCAATTTTTATATCAAAAAGAACAGAAACTTCTTCAAAAAAATACATGTTCTTACAAAAATACCTATACTTTCAAACTGTAAACATCAAAACAAAACATAAATAATCTATACCCCATTGAATACAAATCACGCTATTAACATAGCCATTTCTATTAATTTCTCTACCCCTTAGTTGAATAGCAACAAAATCTTTAATAGCAAGGAGTAAGTCATCAATATTTCTTGAGAGTCCTTGGTAAATTTTTTTGTTCCTCTTCTCCCAAATAGTGTAAGTAAAAGTAGTCCAAACTAGCTTTATGATAGTAGTTAGCAATGATTTTCCTTTCTAGGAAGCACATGCCCACGAAAGGTGAGTACCCCACGAACAAGATCCTCTGCAAATGCCATTGAGATTCATAATAGAGTTCTATATCGAATTTGCCAAAGTACAGTGAAAAAACAAATGATCTCTAGTTTCCATCGAGTCATTACAAAGTACACATTTACCTTCAATGTTGAATGAACCCCATTCAAATCAACCTATCCTTGGTTGGTAATATGTCAAGGAGAGCCATCCAAGTAATAATATTATACTTAGGAATATGAAGAGGGAACCATATTATTTTATTTGATTTTTAATTTTACATATTTTTTGTATGTTTCATAATTACATGTTATCTTTTTTATGTTTTTTTTTCCATCTAAATTAATTGTCTCTCAGGATGTTTCTTTGAGTTGGGATTTATCTACTTTAGAAAACTTTCGATAATAAAAAATATTATTCATGTCAAATACTCAAAAATTGATTTAAAATCATTGTTGGAAATGTAACTTTTAATCTAATCTCAAAAGTTAATTCTTTTAGCTTTTACGGTGAAAAATCATTTTTAGGATGAAATTATATTTTTATCCTTAATTATTTAAGTTCTCAAATATTTAAATTTTAAACTGCACCCTTAGAGGTGATAAGCTTGTCGTCCATTGTGTATGAGATTGATGGAAAAATTGAATAGGCAAGCTAATTCTTTAGCCTAATATGGCACCAAATATTTTATTTTGGGAACTACAACATTTGCAACACTAACTTGAAACTTGTCACGTGGGCTTGACGAGTTCCAGTAAAATATATCTTTACATTGGAATTTGTCATTTAGATGTAATAAAATTTTAATAAGTAATTATATATTTTTTTAAACTTGTCATCTCAATATGACGAGTTTAAATAAAAAATATTATTTTGGGCGAACTTGTTATGTGGGCGTAAAGAGTTTATCCTACATTGTAATATTTGTTGTAGATCCTAAATTAATTTTAGAGATAACCTAATGTAACAATGTTTTACTTATCTAGCCTATAGGATAATTTTTTCGTGAGATTGATTGAGTATTAGTGTTTGTGCCTGATAAGTAGAGTATGAACTTGTTTTCGGATCAAATGGAAACGTGTAAACATTATATATTTTAATTATTAAATATTTTAAAAAAAAGATTTTAACACATTCCTTTGAATATTTTAAATCTTAAAAAAGGAAATAAGTATTTAAAATTTCTAATAAAAATTACCAACCATTAATTTGTTCTTGGGCCCCTTCTGGATTAGGCCTTTGGGTAGCTGAAACCCAATCGGGTCTGGTATAGCTGTCGGGCTGCTAATTAGCATTGGGTATTTGGGTAGTTGCATTGCCATTTTAATTTGAACTTGGCTCGGACTTTATTTTTTGTATGTTTAATCGACACTTGTAAATTCATCGAAACTCATGGATCTTTTCATCAAATAATAATATTAATTAAACACTGAGACATCATTTGTACTCATTGATTGTTATGATATGATACATTTGTTGACTTTCACATTAGTGTAGTAATGTTGATGTCTACTAAAAATCTAAAAGAATTTAAATGCTGGTGCTCTGTTCTTGATGCAGAACTATGGGGTATCTATAAGGGTTTGAAGGTAGTTTGAAAACTCAACTTTCACCATATTGTGGTCGAAACGCATTGTAAGGAAGTTTTTGCTCTGCTCAACCAAGGTATGGTAATGGAGAGGATCTCCCACATGGTGCCTCATTCGATTGATCTTCTTTCTCGAAACTGACAGTTTCGTTTTTCTCATGTCTAAGGTGGAAACAACAGAACTGTTGATACCATGGGCAAAGTCTCTTGGACTTTCCGGTTTGGTGCCAATAGAGTTTTTAATCCGTCTACTGTTATTTACTCTTATCTGCATGACGACTTAGCCACTACTGCATCAGAACTACTTCATGCATCAGTGATTTAAATATCCAATTAAATGAGAGTTTTGAAAAATAATTAAATTTTTCAAAATAATTTGAGGGTGTTTTTGACCCTCAAACCAAAAACTTACCTAAGTGATAAAAGTATGAGGTGATAGTTTAATGATTTGATTAAGGATTAGGAAGCCTAACTATATGTCCAAAACGAGAAAACTCCTCTGGATGGGACTGTGGGAGCATGCACAGCCAGGCATAAATCCCCAGTGGAGGTGCAAATTACATGCTTTGGAAATGGTGAGATCATCCGGTCAAGCTTCACAGTGAAATTATACAGCAGCCATAGTTTGCTTCATGCATCAATTGTCATTTCTGCAACACACTCAGTTATTGTATAATTTCTTTTATTAAAGAGATATTGTATAATTCAGTATTCAATATGATTTATACCTAAATTCTTTACTCGTCAATCTATAATCATTGTTTTTACGGAGTGTAGCAAAGATTTAGTGCATATATATGATTGATATAATGATGGGATGAGATTGGCTTCATATGGAAAAATTTTGCCCATTTAATGATTGAACCTGTACCTTTTATTTGCTTTTAGAGTTGCCATATATAGTTTATTAAAACTATACGTCCGCATGGGGTTTAGTCCTTATCGAATTGGATAGAAACAAAGGACAAGACGTAGCTGAATTAAAGTTGCTTTTCAAGTTCAACTCACCCATGACACTACCCAACATAGCGCAGCGGCTGATATAATAAGGATATATACCACTCCCATTACATATATATATATATATATATGGTTGGAATAGAATCATATGTTCATGTCAATCATGGTTTATAGCACCTAATTATGTACCATATTTTATAATTTATATTTGATGTATTAATAATATATAATTTTATATTAATGAATCAATATTATTTGAAATTTTAAAATAAAATTTATTCATATATTTTATTGAGATGCATCCACTTTAGAGTGAGTCCCAAATCAGCCTTAAACATATTTGATTTTGAAAACTGAATTGTACTTTATATCAATTACAGGTCAATGGATAAGTAAGGATGAGATACGGTGATAGTAACTTTGAGGTAAAATGGGATATGACAATTACCAGAAAAATAATAATAAATAAGCCACCCCACGGTATTGAATATTTAAGGCCCGTTCGGTAATATTTTCTATAAATATTTTTAATTAAAAATTTTGTTTTGATAGTAAAATTAATGTCAAACGGGTAGAAAAAAAATACGATGGAAATAATGGTTTCAAACCAACAAAAAAAATTATGATTTCTAACTTTTTTTTTTAATTTTTAACTTTACATTTGAAAATAAAATATAATTTTACCCTTACTGATACATGGACTCCACTAAATTATGTATTTACATTTTATTTTAATAACTTAATACTAACCTCCTTAAAAATTAATTTATTACTTTTAATAATTTATTTTAATTATTTAAAAATAAATAAAATTCATGATTTATATATTAAAATATTAATAATAAGTTATATAAAATATATTTTTATTATAATTATATTTTTTATTTATATTTTTTTCTATTTTTACTATAGTTTAAATTGATATAATTCATATATAATAATATTTTTTTTGAATTTATTATAATTTAAATTGATATGATTCATATATAAGTATAAGTATAAATATAATTTATATTTATATTTTTAGTTTACAACATAATATATGTAGTAGACATTTTATCTTTTCAAACTCACTTTTTTATAACATTTTTAAACAATTAAATTTTAAATTGTTACTTTGTACAACACAAGTTCATTTCGAAGGTACTTTTAAAATAACTTTTTAAAAGTTATACCAAACTGATCTTTAATTAAGTTGTTCATTCAAGTCTAAAATATTTTTATATTTAAATAAAAATATTAAAAAAAAGACTTAACCGTTCTTTTTAAAATATAGGTCAAGCTCGTATTATAATATTTAAAATATAGGTTAAGCTCGTGTTATTTAAATAAATTATTAGAAAATTAAAATTTAAAAATAATTAAGCACTTGTCGAAAAATCTTCGACTGTCTCCTCAGCAAATCTATTGCTATTCCGTATGCATATTTTCAATGAATTATCAACTTTATCTATTAATAGTTTTGATGTTATTGCTATAGTATACTGATAATGAGATGTTGATACATTTTAAATAATAGGAAGAAAGATCTTAACGATAAAAGAAAATATTATTCTTTTTAACGGTAATGAGTTTGAACAGTTATATTTGTAAGATGTGTATACGTTATCAATAGGTTTAAAAAATTATGAATAAATATTATTTTGTTTAAATCTTTTTTTCTCTGTTGGGTGTCGACCGCTCACGAATAAAAACTGATGAAATCAAATATAAAAAATTAGGTTAGAGCAGTCCATCACTTGATTTTGCCTAACAAGTATGCGGGGGGAAGACTTTCTTGCACATTCTGAATGATTGATAACTGAAAAAGGCAAAGCAAAAACAAAACAGGTCCACCCTAAATGGCTTCTCTTGTTTACTTTAGAATCAAAGCGTGTATGTGTTAGATATCAATCTTTCAGAACCTATTTTTCTCTGTTAGATAAAAGAGTGGAAAAAATATAAAGATTCAGGGTAAATCATCACACTTGTTCTGTGAGTCAAACCCATGATTGGAATCATCGAAAGATTAACAGTCAAATGACACTTTAGAGCATATGAAGCTAGAGCAGTGTCAAACTTTGCTATTAGTTCCTCTACTTTTTTGAAGTTATTGATTTAATTACTGAACCAGTGAAAGGATCTTATCAAGATAGTATTAATGCTTTGAAAATTCAATAAAAATGTTTTCAAGTTTGTAATTAATTTAAAATACGAAGGCCTAATAAAAGTAACCCTTTTAATTAGTTTTGATGGGCAAAATCATAGTAATAAAAAAAATGTCACACCTCATTGACTTATTAAGGCAACAATGTTGTTGTTGTTGGGGAGTCGGATCATGGAGATTCTTGATGATAACCTTACACTTTCCACATTTGAATCCCAACCCTCCACCCTCCAAAAACGTTGATACCTTTCTGCTGTCCCAAAAATAAGGTGATTTTTCACCCTCGGCAGCAACCTTTTATTTCCTAGTGTAATAATTATCAGATGATTACTACGTAATTTGTCGTCAGGTTGACGTTGCCCTCCACCTTCATCCCACTGACAGCTAACTCCCTCAATGGCTTCTTAACATAACGATTCGATTTTGACAGCCGGGGACGGGTTTTTCGCATCAGCCCAGCCGTGCAGAAAGTCTCATCTCTTAGATATGAGGGAATAATGTGTTATCCAAGGGAAAGCTCCATTCGCAATACACTACAAATACAGTCCACCAGCTTAAACATTCATTGTCACTGTAAGAATCCATTAAACTTTTTCCCCCGGCAAAATTGTAGTGAACTTTAAGGTTGTATAAGCAAACATCCCCATTTAAATAATTCATATTTTAGACGTGCAAATGCAGGCCAAAGAACCTACTTTAAATCATTTTTTATATACAATTTGATGTACTATATATAGCCATCTATATATGAATACCATATCACAAAAAAAGACCCATTTCGCCATTGTCTTCTTATAAATAGTATTGTGCCTTTCCATGATATTGGAGGGTCCAATTCAATTCTATTAATATAATTATTAAGGTAGAGTAAACAAATGCATTTCATTTTTAGAAGGAATATCATAAAAACTACTTTTTCTTTGACTGGGTGATGGATCACAAAAGTAGACTGCAAGTTGACCACTTTAGCATTTACCCATTCCCTATATAAATTACTTAGCTCCACCTTGTTGTCACTCGTGTACTTGTCTTCATTCCCATTCCCTATATAAATTACTTAGCTCCACCTTGTTGTCACTCGTGTACTTGTCTTCATTTACTAATTACTTCACATTCCTGCATAAAATTCTCTCATAATCATTACTAATTAGTAATCCATCTTTGGATACTGTCTTATTCCATCTTGGGTTTGCTGCATACACCATAAGGTAACGCTTTTAAAACATGCTTGTTTATTCTTTCGTTCTTTAGTTTTCAACTTTATTTTAAAATTAAATGTTGTTGTTTCATGTCAGGTTCCGATCATGACATTTTCCGTGTCTATGTACAAGCAAACAATGTCTTTACTAGACATACCTTCCGGGGTGTTCAAATCGAACTTCTTTAGGCCAAGGCGAGAGAAAGATAAGGTTGTGATCCTACTAGGAGCCACCGGAACAGGCAAATCTCGCCTTTCCATCGACCTCGCGACTCGATTTCCTGCAGAGATTATAAATTCCGATAAAATACAAGTACACGCCGGACTCGACATAGCGACCAACAAAATCCCCGAGGAAGAACGGTGTGGTATTCCGCACCATTTGTTAGGTGTGATACGTCCCAACGCTGATTTAACAGCGAGAGATTTTGTCGACATGGCTTCGGATGCCATGGCTTCGATTTTGTCACGCAGCCAGGTCCCAATTATAGCCGGAGGCTCGAATTCGTACATCGAGGCCTTAGTCGACGACAAAGATTTCCTGTTCCGATCGAAATACGAATGTTGCTTCCTATGCGTAGATGTAGCAATGCCGGTGCTCGATCAATATGTGTCCGACCGAGTTGATAAGATGGTCGAAATGGGAATGGTTGATGAAGTGAGGAAATTCTTCGATGCCAAGGCGAATTACGCAGTGGGGATTAGGAAAGCCATCGGCGTCCCGGAATTCGACCGCTACTTCAGAGCCGAACCATATTTGAACAAACGAGAATGCGATGAACTGCTGCAAGAAGCGATACAAGAGATCAAAAGGAACACCAGCAAATTAGCTCGTCGACAATTGGAAAAGATCCAACGTCTGAGGAACAAGAAGAATTGGAAGATACAGACGGTCGACGCCACCGAGGTTTTCCTCAGGCACGGAAAAGAAGTCGACGAGGTGTGGGAAAAGCTCGTAGCCGGACCTAGCACGGAGATAGTAGCAGAATTTCTATATAATTTCAGCTCGGAGACCCTGGTCAATAATCCCACCATTAGAGTGCCCTCACTCCCTTGTGGCATCATGCTGTAAAATCACATCTGACCCAGCAATAACTAATAAATTGATACTCTTTTTTTTAAGAAAAATAATAATGGAGATACGCTACTTAATGGAACTCACTTTTTGGGAAAGAAAAAAACAAAAAAGATGCTCAAATTTCATGGCCCCCTTCCTTCCATCTAACGATGTGAAAGTGTTTTTTTATTTATTTTTCTCCCTTTTTGGTGTCTCATCAGTTGACAAGCCGTTATTTTTCTGATATACTTAAATATCAGATGGTGGCAGTGGCAGAAGTACTACTGTTTAAACTGGTTTGCAAAGCAAGTACTTTTAAGATTATGAGTTGGTTTTATGTCTTAAGTTCAAACTGTGCTAACTAAAAATCTTAAAAAAATCGAGAGACAGAGTAGTAGGTTCTTTGAGTATCTCCGGAGGTTGATTTGTAGGGTCGAGTTCTTTAACCTAATTTTAGAAGGTCCTATGTTATAAAAAAAAAACTTTCCAGAGAAGTGTAATTCCCTAGTGGCCGTTCAGTTGGAAAGCAACATCGAAGCCGGTGCATAATTCTCAAAAAGATTCCAGGAGCCATTTGTCGAAAGAAAAAAACTGAAAAAATGTTGTTAGAAGAGGTTCGTGAGAACCTAACGAGGAAGAGGAGAGATTATTATATACAATGTAATGTGTTTGGCAACAATGGGTGGATGCTGATATTCGCCACTAACACTGAATTCTTGGTCGAGTCTATAATATAAATATACCATTTTGTTCCTACTTATAAATAATATTATTCGAATCTAAATCACTTTGAAAGAATATATCATTTTTATCATTAAAACCATTTTTTAATTATTCGTTATGATTTATTCTAAAATTCTTAAATGCTATGGTTGGAGGTTAAAAATAATTTAATATTTAGAATTGATTTTTTTAACTTATCTTGGATCTTTTAGGGGGAGAACCACGTACGCACGTGCAAACAAACAACAAATTGGTCCATTATTTAGTTCTTCTCATACTGGGACTCATGTCACAAAGGCATAAACAGACTCAAAATTTATTTAAAAAGGAAGAAAAAAAAGTGCTTATGGAACCACAAGAGAGCAAAATAACAACACTTTTGGCTTAAATTTTGAAGTATCTGAAGAAAAGGAAAGCACTTTTATTGGGTATCAACTCTTTTCTATATTCTCTCCTGTCACATATATTTCTCGATATATTATGATATAACATTAAGTATTAAATGGTATATTATTATTTGTTTTAGAACTTTATACTTTTTTTTTAATTTAGTTTGACTTTTTATTTTTTTAATTGTGATACATATTTTTTATTATAAAAAAATTCACGTGATATATTAAGAGTATTCCACGTATCACATAATATATATTAAATTTTAATTTTTTTTAAAGAAAATTCATAAAAAAATATTTAAAAATATCTAAAATAAATATTAGGAAAAACCTTTTTGATATATTAAAATTTGAGAATAATTTTTGTTTTAAGACTTGCATGATATATTTCTAGAAAGTTATATAAGTTTTCTGTAATTACATACATCACATTTGAAAATTTTAAAAATTAGATTACTTTTTTTTCAAATGCAAAAATAATAAATAATAATAATTTCAAGTCTCAAATATCTTTTAGCGTTGCATTGAAAATGACTTTAAACTTACTATTATAAAAAAGTTACTTTATAAAATTGATTATTAAAAATGATTTTAAATCTTACAATTGTGGACCCAAGTGAGGAGAAAAACTTAGACCATCATATTAAAATGCATATATATTCATTTAAATAAATAGAATAGCATACATTATAGTTAAAAAAATAAAAAAGAAATCAAATTGAATTGAATAATTTTTTTTTCTAAATATTAAAGTGATGGTGAAAAAAATCAAGGTTCAAATATCATTTGACCTTATATTAAAAACAACTTTAAACTAGTGATCATAAAAAGTTACTTTACTATTAGCAAGTTGATTCAAGTGATAAACAACTTGACATCGCTTAAACAAAGTTTAAGCTTTGAGTCTTTGTATATGAAAAAAATCTCCGTCGAAAAACTCATCTACCAAAATCAGATGTATAACCAATGAAATCTTAGAACCAGAGTACCATAAAAGAAAAAAAGAAAGTTACTTTACATAACTGTTTGACTCAAATCTTACTAGAACATAGGACAATTTGTAAGAGCATATTGTACCATAAAACGACCAAATCTTTCAATTGTTGACCTGTGCATATGTTCATTTAGAAATGGATTGAGATAACGTACATCACAATTAAAAAAATTCAAAAATTAAATCAAATATTAAATATTAAAATGACAGCGAAATATAATTTCAAGGGTGAAATATTATTTAACCTTGTATTAAAATGACTTTAAACTAATCATCACAAAAAAAGTTGCTTTACAAAATTGTTTGGGTAAAATCTTACTAAATTTTACAGGACACATAATATCATTTGGATTAGCTAGTATATTAAACGACAAAATCTTACAATTTCTGATCCCTGTAAGGAAAAGAAACTTGGGTATCACATTAAAATGCACATATTCATATAAAGTTTTTAGAAATTTGCTCGTACATGCAAAGTTGGCAATTGGACCAAACCTGAAAAAAAAGGGGGCGGGGGGATTGAGCGATGTGGGAATGAATTATGGAGCAACATGAAACCGACTAGTTATTTCAAACCAAACTGTAAGCCACTTACTCTGGTTTCCTGGAAATTGGAATCAAGCTAATCAAGCCAGGAATAAAACTTTTTGCCTTGGTCCAATCCATCACCACTCTCCCTAAATCTCATTCGGACAACGGTTGTTGTTATTGTCGATACGATTCTTGATATGATGGCAACCTTTGGAATATCAACTCCCATAATTGTAATCAAGTATGGATCGAGGAAACAGTCATCCCCTAACCTGAAATCCTACGCTCTTCTCCGATTATAATCTGTAGTGATAACTTTTCCGGTACAAATCACTAAATAACCATGCAATTCCATGAAAATGGAGATATGTAATCATATAAATGTCTTATTGAATGAAAAAAAGTTATCTGTTTAGCATTATTATCGAATTTTATTCGATTACATAGAATTAAGCACAAATCCAGATGGTGGTGCAATCATGGTACTAGTCGGCCTCCACATGAAAACCTGATGGTGCAGGTATCACCAATGGGGATGGTGTACTGATGGTTAGGCCTGGAAAGGAAGGCAGGCAAGTGAGCTAGCACGTCACACACACACTCATTGTCCACCTGCCTCAGCCATTGACAACAATAGTTTTGTCTGTCCGACCTGCGATGTTGCCCGTGCCTACGCCTACGCCTGTGCTTGCAACTACTTCGACCACGACCTTTCCGGTGATGAGACGGAGGTGGGAACGGGGATAACGGCAGCCCTCCGCATGCGTAGTTCAGTATGCTAATTTGAGAAACACAAATTGGACGAAGCGAACCACATAGCCATGGCAGTTTTGTAGGCACGCCCACGGTAAACAATGACGAGAGAAATGATATTGCAATGATCACGGCCTTTGTCATTTTCTATATCTCAATCTTTCTTATTTGTTTTTGCTTTATTTAGATAGATTTGATGGGATTTTAATATGTTTGCATATAGTTGAATTTATACTCGGCTCATTCATAAACTTGTTGCCTTCTTTCTTATATTATTAAGATCTGTTATGAGGCGAAAAGAATATGGAAATAGGCATGTCCAAGAGAATGGGAGTGGTTTCTTGATGTTATGGGGAAAGTTTTGGTTTCTCAGTGGATTTATTTATCCATTTTCTTCTGTTCATTCAGTGTGATAATCTTTCTTAGGCGCCAAATTGTTTTATGCTAATCTAAATGATTTATGTAATCTCATTCCATTCTAATTCAATTCTAGATATAATTTAAATTTAAATGATTATCAAAGATGTAATAATATAAAATAATTTTTATTAACATCTAATTGTACTAGACTTATTTCGAATTCGGATCAAGTTCGAGTAAGAAATCAAGGACCTTTGTTCTGTCCAAGTCCAATATGATTATATTTTTAATCAAATGCTACTCAAATTTAAAGATGACAGAAGAATTCCAAAAGTTTGAGAGAAAGAATGAAGTGGTGCTTCTAGGGTCTAGCATTTTGTTCCCATAATAGAATTAGAACGCTGAAACGAGTAAGGCCCATGATCTAGGGTAAGTTGACTCCAACGATAAGGCCCAAGTATTAACAAATGAAAAACACAAACAATTTTCTGATTATACTGTAAAATGGTCAGCTTAGCCGTGTGTTTTTTATGGCAATAACCTTACTTGACAAGAAAGCTTGTGACATATTATGCAGATCTTTTCAAGTAATGAGGGGAAACAGTTCTGACATGGCAAGACACGCCATGTGCTCATCTCCAAGCAAGAGGGTTAGCATTACGTTCTTTCGAGTTCGATCCGACACCAACCAAGTTCATTCACCACCAACTGCTCCCCAGGTTGGTCCAATGACACTATGGCAACCGAGTGTACCAGTTCCATATAAAATGTCAAATGGAGCTCTTAATGGCTATGAGGTACTGGATATAATGCCAAAACTGGCATGGGAGTCGTCCAAGGTCCTGTGGTCATGCTAACTCCCGTGCGTCCAATGGTAATGTGCCCTAAAAAACTTCCTCGTGACGGTACGGGCGTCTTCTTGCCCTGGACCATTCAATCACAAAAGCCTACTAAGCACCTTCCACCCAGTTCCCAGAAAGGAAACATGCTTGCATTACCTCCTTTTGTTGAAACCAATGTAACAGAATCAACCTTCGATCAATGTTAAAACGAAATTCGGTATAAGTTAAAGCATTAGTTCAAGCGGTTTAAGTACTGTAAGAGTTGGTTTGTCTTTTCCCTTTCATTTTTTTTTCCTTTCACTCTTCTCTTTTCCACATCAAAAGTAGGTTCAATCAATTCGTGAACAACTTGTTGAAATGTCAAGGTAGAGCTTCAGAGGTAGCAGAGCTTTTAAAAGTTGGGAGTGTGAATTTGCTCTACTGACAGGCCATAAATTTTGTATTAAGTTATTAATATTCTTTTACAGACAATATTAAATTATGGTTATCTATTTTATATCTCTACCACCATGTTTGAAGATAAATGTTGCACATTCGTTCATACACTGTATTACAATAAATTCATTTTTAGTCTTGAAGTATCCTTCAAGTAATCATTAATGGCCAACAGGTTGAAGTATCTCCAATGTCTTCCCTTATTCTTCCAAAGATTGAACCGGCGAGCCATACAGATCATACGGTGCCCAAAGATGATCGACGGCACATGGCTTCCTCGAGTCGAGCCTCAACCAAGGCTTCCCTTTGCCACTCCAATGCAACAAACTGATAGGTCCGGGATGCAAACTCCTACACTTTCCGTCAATGTTATCTCCCCCTAGTCCATGTTGGTTCCACCTATGATGAACGGCTTTTATATTCCCAGCTAACACCAACAAAAATGGTGGCAACGAACCCAAGGTGTATATCCTCTTCTGCTTTTGCATCGCCATCCACTCCTCCACTTTTGCCGCGTATCTGCCTTGCCTCCACTTATCAACATCCACCACCATGACCCCCGTGTTGAAATAACACGGCTGTCTTCCGTTGAAAGTGCTAGACAATTCCTTGTCCGACCAGAACAAGTCCGTGAAATATTGTTTGAAATTCACGTGGCAATATTCAGGTGCAGCCAACACTTTGCCATCTAAATTGACTTCCCAGAGTTTCATGATGTCGTCCACCACAACGATGTCGGAATCCAAGTATATTACGCGCTTAACATCCGGCGGTAGTATATCGGCGAGGTAAATCCTAGCATAGTTCAAAGGCTGATCGAGTGCTTGACGTATGGATCTCGATATCTTTCCGCGAACACGGTTGGGGTTGAAGCGGTAAACTTTGAAGTTGAGGTAAGGGAAGGTGGTGTTGATGGTTCGGAGCACGTTGGTATCATACTTCCCACACAAGAAATGGAATTCCATGTTTTCGGGGCACGTTGAATGCTTGAGGATGGAGAGGACAGCAGCCATGGTGCCCCTGAGGTAGTTTGCGTCCAATGTCATGGCAATGTGGATTGTTTTGGAAGCATTGGAGCCACAATCATCCCCGTTGCGGAACTTCGGGGCCTCCCTGAATGTCGAAACATCGGAGGATGATTTTCGGATGATGCTGCCATAGTGGATTCTGGTTGCCAAGGTGGATGTGGTGACGACGAGGAGGAAAGACAGGCGGCCGAAGAGAGGGACAGCCATCCTGTCTTTGAGGGGAGGTTTTGAAAAGAGTGTGGTGTGTGAAGGGAATCAGAGGCCACGAGGCGAGAGGATATCAACCATTTTTGGAAGGACAGCAACGAAGAAATGATTGAAAGGTTTTTTGGTTAATTTTGTTTACATTTTAAAGACATTGGAAGGCCATATTTTGGTACACAATGAGAGGAAAAGAAGAATCCTCGGACTATTTGGAAACTGCGGAGACAAAACAAATCCATCTTCTTGGTTTTGTATTTGTTTTGGTCGACAAAATTTTAAAATTAAATTTATTTAAAATTATGTATAATGGTACGAACTAAATGATCTCAATAATAAATAAAATGTTGTTATTCGTTAAGATTTCAGGTTAGAACACAAAAAAATATCAATAATATGAGTTTATAATATCAAATAATTGAAATTTAAGAATTATTTTTAAACATAACCTACGTTGTATTTAACTCGTATTAATAAAAAATTAATAAAATTATGTCCGTAGAACCAGCCGACCAAATTAGGTAAATTAGCATGTAAAAAAGAACCGGGAATGAGCATGATTTTTTTTTTTGCGTTGACGTAAAACTGTCTTTTCCCCCTCCTGCAATAAAGGTGGATTTATGATTTTTTTGCATTATTTACTTACAAACGGAACGAAGCTTGAAAATGTTGGTTAATCTATGCCTAATATATATTATTAATTTAAAGTGCCCACAAATATTGAAAATACTATTGAGAATGAGTATTTAAAGTTTAGATTATCCACTTTCTTGTTGAGTAAAAGAGAACTAAGGGGCTGCTTGTTTATTTCAGA
The DNA here is from genome assembly GCF_006381635.1 of Hibiscus syriacus. NCBI lineage: Eukaryota > Viridiplantae > Streptophyta > Magnoliopsida > Malvales > Malvaceae > Hibiscus > Hibiscus syriacus. Next base: position 262,722 of record NW_024062788.1, on the reverse strand, counting down.
ATAATTAAGCGTTGAATGATTCAATGGCCTGAATGATTCAGAGGCTCTGTATGAATTAGCTATGAATGTGACATGTTGTTTGATAATGGCTCAGAATCATTCAGAATGTACTTTGATGCTGAATCATTCATCACTGTTTTACTGAATCATTCAACACAGTCTTCATTCAGAGATTAGAAATAAACACGCTGAAATGATTACATTCAGAGCCAAACAAACAGCCCCTAAATGTAATTTTTTAACCATTAGTATTTCCGTAACTGTTAACGGTTAGTGGCTTAATTGATAATAATTAAATTATTAAGTAATTTGATTGATAAAATTAAAAGATTAATGGTCAAAGTAAAAGGACTATATAGTTAGGTGGTCAATGTTATAATTTATCCTTTAAATAAAATAATTAAAAATATATTCTTATTTCAATTTAATTAAAAATTATATTAATTACTTGTTTTTCTTCATCGGGTATGCCTGTCTGGGTATCTGCTTCATTTGTTGCGTCTGCAGACGAAAAACGCGGGATTGTTATTTTTGAAATTGAAAGAAGAAATGGATAAACGCCATGATCGTAGAATGGCGTCGAGTTCATTATGGATGATCAGCACTTTCTCAAACAATTCTTATTGAAATCCATCTTTCGATGTTAAAACTGGCACCGATTAAACGACATCACTCGCTCTTGTACCACCATGATTCCCACCAAACCTTCACAATCTTTTATGACCATAATAGCCCCACGGTTGAACTGCAATTACTCGACTCTTCCTAATTAATCAGGAAATGGAGAATTTCTGTTAAGATCAGTAGTTGGCCGTTAGTGGTTTCCCATTATTATGGAGCTTTAGGATATAAAAAAAATCATTTTTTTATTTATAAAAAAAATCATTTTTTTATTTATAAAAAAAATAGCTTTCTTGGGTGTCAATTCGAAATTCCTTTTTTTTTGGGGAAAATTTGGATTTGGAGCGAACTGGGTATTCGTAGATTTTAATGGAAATGAAAACCCTGGAAAGGGATTTTTTTCGTTGTTTCAATCTGATCTGATGTTGGTGGTATTAAAGAGCTAATCTTCTCATGGGGAATTTTCTTGCAGGATTTCTCTTGCCTCTGCTGCTCCTAATTGGTATGTTTTGTTTCTTATTCTCATTACTTTAATTTCCTTTTACTTCCTCATAAATTGATCTTCTATGTCTAAGAGACTGAAAGTTTCATCTTTTTTTTCCCTCCATTTTTCTTCCTTCTAATAGCATTTCATTTTATGATATGTTTGTGTTGGAATCCACAATGTGTACGCGTTTATGTGAGCTATTTTTATGATTGTGTGCGTGTTTATCATTATACCTTAGTTGTCTGGATAAGTTATCATTCTTGGATGCTGTCCCATAAGGATATGACTCGGTTCCAATGCCATGATGGATATGTTAGGAAGTTAAGAGAGTTTGAATTACTTTCTAGCCTTGTAAATTATCCAAGCTGGTATTAGTCCTAGCCCGAGTTCAGGTGGAGAACACCAGTCCTTTTATTATTTAAATGTATCATGTTCTGTTCAGTTCATTCCATTTATTGTTTGGATATTCTTTTGTGTTGAAACAAGTCAATCTTGACCTAGACAAGTATCATAAGCATAAATTTTGACTTTTAAGACTGCTGAAATCTTGGATGGATACTTGAACCCAGTTTAAAATTTTGACTATTCTGCTATTATTCAACTGGTTTTTTTCACTTTGGAACCTGAAACGATAACAAGTTTTCTCTTAGTTAAAAGTCACTTGAAAGCAAATACTTCATTGGTACTCGTGTTATGGAGGTATAGGTTGGTTGTTAATGGACTTTGAGTCCTGATATTAAGCAAAATACCACAGTTTTTATTAATTGTTAGAAGCTGAGAGAGTTTTAAACGGATAACTTACAAAAGTTCTACACAGTATACTCGCATGGGAAAAATCTTCACATAGTGCTTATATTATCATCTATAATCTTTTACGAGTTACTGTTTAGAGGCTGCAATTTATTGTGTGTAGGCCAAAAAAATATACATGTGCTAAGCCATCATAACTAATGGATTTTACCTGTTTTTCTTTTCTTGAAGCTGCATTGAGCAACTGGAGTTTGATCTCTCTTGTTGATTTGATAGCTTTCCTTCTCATTCAGTATACTGCACCTAAAATAGGTAAGCAATGAAAATTTTCTGTAAAGGTTTGCTTTATTGTTGAATTTCTATAGTTATACTATTCCATAAGTCAGCAGGGTCATACTTGTTTGACATTTTTGCTCTAGATTTATATTTGGTTGGTGCTTTAGATTTTGGTGAAGTTATATCTAATGAACTTTACAAAGTTCATAATTGTAGTTTCAGTGGCAACAGTCTTTAATGCTAAAGAATCCCGTGTCCTTTTATATCTGTTATTTCTTTTATTATATATATTTAAGAAAATTAGTGAAGGGTTTTGAGGTATTTTCTAGACAACTTGCACTTTAGAAGTTTAACTTCTGTTTCTGATTATTGTTCCTTAATACTTTATTTGGAGTTATCCTCATTTCATATAAAGTAATTTAGGACTATTTTCTTGTAGGATTTCGTTTCCGGAGGCAATATTTGTTACTTTGGCCAGTTATCATCTTTTCCCTACTTGTTTTTCTTTCACAAGCTTTATATCTCGTTGTATGGGCTGTTAAAGGTTACAAACAGAGCGTATGTGAGGCTTGGTGGATGAAACTAATTGGTTTTATGATGTAAGAATATATTTTTGTTTTTCTCTAGTTCCTTTGTCCCTTAAACGCCACAGAAAATTTGTCAATTTGTCCTATTTGCGCATGCTTTTGCAGAATCCAGTCTTGGAAATGTCCTACTGTGGTTTATTTCTTGATCGTACAACTGCTAGCGGGATTTGTTGCTTTGCTTGATATACATGATAACAGATTTGGTCTTCTCCCATGGCAGTATTCTTGTTGGAGTCGTTTCTTAACAGCTATTGAACATTTAGGTTTGTAAGTATTTCCTTATTTTTCTAATTGTTTTTGATGTGGTTGTATTGTTGCACTCTGTACTCTCCCCAACCCAGGAAGGGATCCATTTAACCGATCCATATGCATGTTGTGTGATTTGCTCATTATGCAGAGGATATGAGAAAGAGCTGATTTTATTCATTTTGTTATTTAATCATGCTCAACACCCCTTCTCCCAGTTATGCCCTTCTAAAGCAGCTCCAATGTCTTGTTTTCATTGTGATTGATGATAGTAGTTTCTTGTGATCTTTGGATAATTCTCTACTTCTCTTTTGCCTTCTGGACTGGAGGTGAAATTATTGAGCTGTGTAGCCTACTTGAGTGCTTATCAATTAGCCATTAGGATCTTTAAAACAACAGTTTGTCTCATATGATTGAGTCAGATGTAAAGTTTCTGTCTCAATCATTGCGCTGTGAGCACAAATGCTGGGTATTTCATGCATCATAGCTCTGTAGTATCTATGAGTTGCATCCTTGCAAATTGGTGATATCAATATATTTGCAGAATGAATTAATAATACATAAGGTGTCAGCCTGATAGGCTACTATTTCATGGGTTAGCAACTTAAATAATCTCACTGCTTAGTCGAATTCGCTCTACTTTATACTTTCTACGTATAAATCTCAGTGCCCGTTAAGCCTTTTTTTTAAAGGAGGTGTACTTGTGTTTGTCTCTTTAAAGAAAACAAAAAATAAGTTAAATTTAAAGAATTTCTTTCCTAATCTTTTATTTTTCCTTCAGGTTCTAAAAACCACAGGTGGAATTTTTTGCCACCCCAAATATTTATATTTAAATTAATACTGATAGAATTATTTCCATGGTTTCTTTCTTGAAAGGTTCCCATCTTAGAGTTGCTTCCTGTTTACTTCTGCCTGCTATTCAGCTGGCTGTGGGAATTAGCCATCCTTCATGGGTTTCTTTGCCATTTTTTGTTGGTAGCTGCGTTGGGCTAGTGGATTGGTCTCTGACAAGCAATTTTCTAGGACTTTTCAGGTGATTGCCTAGTGACTTTTTGTACACTACTGACCAGTGTTCTATGTACTATCTTCTTCAATGAATTTATGTTTACCATCTGTTAGTACCTTTAGTAGCTTATGTTTTGGTACTTTCTTCTAGGTTCTGGAGGGCTCTCCAGCTTTATGCAGGCTTCATCATTGTCTTGCTTTATTTGCATCAGCTCCCTTTAGAGTTTCCAAATACGTTACAAAGGATAGCTGAATTTGTTGGTCTATTCAAAATATCTTCAACGTCTGAGTGGCCTGAAATTTGCTCCGCTGCTTCTCTTCTACATTTTTACATCATGGTATGTAGGAGTTGTATTACTATATATTTGATTTCATAAGATTCTAGCTGAACCCTTAAATGAAATGCAAAACACTCTTCCCTCTTCCTAGAATCTTGGATTATGCTGCTACTTCATTGTACTCTATCTTGTATCTGATTTGTCCTTATGATTTAGTATTTTCTTGATATTACAATTTTATGATGGTTTGAAGTGTTCCCCCCCCCCCCCTCTAAATTTCCCAATGTAGGTATGATTGTGTCAAAAATTGTTAAGTGGTGCTATCCCACCTTTGTCGAGTATGGGTTTCTTGTGGGTATTATGTTCAAGTCAGGTCTTTCCATCTACCAATTGGTTCCAGGTAGGCTGCTTTACATGGTATTAGAGCCTAGGTTCTGTTATGTTCTTCCTGCGGAACCTCAACTGAGATTGACAACCTCTAGTGAGGTTGTCTATACGTGGGCTCTGTGAGCTACGTATGAGGGGAGAATATTACTCAAGTGGCATTACCCAACTTCTGTTCTTGAGCTTCCTGTGATCTTACATTAAAAGTGTTGTTAAGCTTTTAAATATTTATACTGTTTTCGTCTGGGTGTATAATCCTTCTATTTAAATATTCCGACTTGGAGTGCAGCTATCCTATGTCAAATATGATTTGGAGGAAATGGATGTTATCATGTCCATGCAAGAAAGTAACTTGACAGAGCAACTACTTCCCTCAAAGCATTCATTCTTCATTCGTGAATCAAGGTAACACACATACATCTTGTGTTTTGTTATTTGAATGCTTCAAAAGAGAGAATATTTATGCATACACCATAAATTTCAAACTCAAGGGTCTTTGTTTTCTTCATAGATTTAGTTCTTTCTTGCATCTTTAGTATAGAAGTAGCTTTTTGATTCAAACAATCATTTATACCATTGTATCTGTTTTTGAAGTTCTCCTTTTCTTAGCCTAAAAGTGTTTATTTTATGATTTACCATTTTGAGCAAGCTTTTCTACCCTGATAGGAAGATGAAGTAGTGAGAGGATACTAAGAAAAAGAGGGAACAACTTTTCTTTTTCAAAATCATTTATTGTCTCAAAATTATGTTTGAGAAGCCATCATTTTGAATTATTTGAATTACCACCTTAATTCACAATTTCCTTTTCCGCTAGCTTTATGCTGTTTTTTTAACCGACATATGTACTATCAGTTTGATAAACTACATTGGACAAAATGTTCATGCATCATTTGTGCTTCTACTCCTGTTTTTGAGGAAAAATAAAGAAAATTTCACGCATTAAACAATGGATTGTTTTGAGTTATGTAATGACTACAGCTAATTCTCCAGATCTGGTGTAAGGCATACCAATGTTTTACTACGACAGGCAGTTTTCCGGACTTTCACCATCAACTTTTTCACTTATGGTTTTCCAGTATGATCACAACCTTATACTAGATGTTGCTGAACTCTCCTAGGTCTTTATTTAATTTTATTAATATTGAGGTTTGTATGTAATTTTTCAGTGGAAACTTTACAGGTATCCTTATTTGCTCTTTCCTTCTGGAGTTTTCATTTTGCAAGTCTATGTGCTTTGGGGCTACTTGTATATGTTGGTTACATTCTATACTCCTTTCCTTCCCTGTTTCATTTACACCGTTTAAATGGGCTCCTTCTTGTCTTCATTCTTTCGTGGGCTGCTAGCACCTATATATTCAATGTGGCATTTGCATTCTTGAATAGGAATTTTGGGAAGGTACTCCTCTCTTTTGGAAGTTTGCAGATTCTTCTTTATCGTACATTTAAATGGTTCAAATTTCATTTTTCTTATGTTTTATCGATCTCTGGTCGCATGCAGGATATGGAAATTTGGGATATGATTGGATTTTGGCATTATCCCATACCAGGACTATTTTTGCTTGCACAGTTTTGTCTCGGAATTCTGGTTGCTTTGGGTAATCTCGTAAATAACTCGGTTTTCCTCTACTTATCTGATGAGGCTGCACTATCATCAAACAACTGTTCTGTGAAAGGTATGAAGATCTATATTCTGAATGCTATCTAATTCTTTTTTGGAATATGCATTTGAGGACGATTAATAGATTGGCTTCAGAATATATCTCTATGATTCCTCAGAAAGGATGTAATTCTAGAGTTGTGTGCATATATGGAGTGAGATTTCTATTTTACAACTGCAAGCTCCAATACTTTAGTTTCTTTTGTTATTATATCATTTAAAATTTTTGCTTTGATGTTCTTGCTTCCAGATAGCAGATAAAACATATTACTTTCTTAGGTTTTATTTATTATATCTGTGTTACAAATATACAGGCTAAATTTTAGGGGTGATATATATTGTATCTAATGTATGATATTTCCTAGTTATGTATGATATCACTTTACATATTATAGGGTTTTATACTTGTATATATACCAATATAATGTCGATGAATAAAATACAAGAAAACATTCTCTTCTTAATATTTTACAATCTGCTACTAGGGTATAATCATTAGACTGCTACTTTCCTATTTCTTATCTATTTTGAGATTGTTCATGGATGCAAAAGGATGTTAATTATACTTTTAATCTATATATTCATTTTATCATATCCTTTACTTTCAGTGGATGGAGAGACCAAGGTATTCATAGTGGCTACAATTGCATGGGGACTACGGAAATGTTCTCGAGCAATCATGCTTGCTCTGATATTTATCATAGCAATGAAACATGGATTTATCCATGATGTATACAGTATGTTCTATTAAACCTTGTCTGTTATAGTACTTAGTTAAGTTAAAATTGTCATTTATCATAAGGATTTTGCCCAATGTTCTTGGAGGATTCACATAAGCAAGTGCAAATTGATATTACTTTTGAGTTTATCCATGGTAATTTCTAATTGGCTTCATGTTCTTACCTCTGCTTCAGTAATTTTCTTTTTGATCTATCTTTTGAGCCACAACATCAGCAGAAAGATACGTGGGTCTCTGATTCTTCTTTGTGAAGCTCACTTTGCATTAGTATACCTTCTTCGGATTGATTTGATCTCTGATGCTTTGGAGCAAAAAGGCTCCTGGAGTATGGAAATAATGTCACATTTAGGTATGCTTTGTTTTATTTGCTTGTTGACTTAAGATGGAAGGATGGAATTCTTTCCCGGGAAAGAGGAACAGACTAAACTATCTTCTCTAAATTGATGCAGGTCTCCTTAATCAAAGCTCGGGGAACTTTCTGGAAATAGCTTTGCTTTGTTGCGTCTGTGCAATTCATAACCGTGGATTTGAGGTGCTATTTTCATTCTCAGCAATTGTGCAGCACAGCCCTTGTCCTCCTGTTGGGTTTAGCATCTTGAGAGCTGGTTTAAACAAATCTGTCCTCTTGTCAGTATATGTATCCCCAAATACATCCTTCTGCCACGATAATCTTTCTTATGGTATAATCTCCTTTATGCCTAAAAAAGGGTTCAGTTTTCCAATATTAGTGGCAAATGCTACAATAAAATTTACCTACTTGTCCTTCATTTTTAGCTTATGTGAAATGAATATGGGCAAATCATGGTCATGATGTGGTTGTACAATCTTTTTTATACGTCTGTGGTTGTACTCTAGATAGAGCACTTGGTAAGTTGCATGCTCAACAATTTATTCGAAGGTTATAGCAAATGGAATTGTGGAAATTAGTACAAGTTGATATATACCCTGTATTAGTGGGTTTTATGGATCTAAACATAATAGAAAATGGTTTTAGAATGTCTGGACTCTAGCGGGTTCTTAGCCTGATCTTGAGATGACTGTTTTCTCATGAAAATGGAGTCTTAAAGATCTTCAATAATAGATATACATATTATAGTGTGATTGCTTCTACTGATTTGTTTATCAACATTTCTAGCACCCCTTTTACCTCTACTGCTCTATTGACAGCATTATGTACTTATTTTTTTTATGTAATTTCAGAGAGAACGATAGCATCATTCCTTAGTGGAATTGGGCAGAATTTTTTATCAATGTACAGAGCATGTGGAACCTACATTGCTTTGCTGACTATTCTTATTACTGTTCTCATGGTAACACCCAACTATATATCATTTGGATACATCTTCCTTCTTCTTGTCTGGATTATTGGAAGACAACTTGGTGAGAGAACAAGAAGGCGCTTATGGTTTCCATTGAAAACATATGCTGTCACGGTGTTCATTTTTATCTATAGCTTAAGCAGTTTTACCAGCTTTAGGATTTGGTTGTCTGGATTTATGGATCTGTATTTTTATTTGGGTTATGATCCTGAAGCTTCGTTGTTGGATAATATTTGGCAATCTCTAGCAGTTTTAATTGTGATGCAACTTTATAGCTATGAAAGGAGAAAGAACAAGTACAAGACTGGCTTTGCCAATCCTTTAGATTCTGGGGTTCTTGGCTTTACTAGGCGATTTCTGATTTGGCACAGTCAGAAGATCCTGTTTGTCGCATTATTCTATGCGTCTTTGTCTCCAATTTCTGCTTTTGGATTCTTGTATCTACTTGGCCTTGTCATATTTTCAACTTTACCTAAGGCTTCTCGGATTCCATCCAAATCATTCTTAGTTTATACTGGATTTCTGGTCACAACTGAGTATCTTTTTCAGATGTGGGGTAAACAAGCTGGAATGTTTCCAGGGCAAAAACATTCTGATCTGTCACTCATTCTGGGTCTCCGTTCATATGAGATGGGATTTTGGGGTGTAGAATCGGGCTTGAGGGGAAAGGTGCTGGTAATTTCTGCTTGCATCCTTCAGTACAATGTTTTCTTTTGGTTGGATAATATGCCAAGTGGTATTTCAAACAGAGGCAAGTGGGATGAGCCTTGTCCCTTATTTTTGTCAGCGGAGGATGCCTTCACTAATGGCTTCTTGTTTAATAGGGAAGATATATCATCTTCTGTTGGAATGGTACCTATAAGAGAAGTCAGAGAAGCAAACAATTCGTGGTCATCTTTGAATGCTGCTTTATCTCAAGCAACTCCTACTGTGTCCTCCAAAGCAGGAGGCTCTGAGGTTAGCAGCATGGGAAAATGTTCATTCGGATATCTTTGGGGAAACAGCAAGGAGAGTCATAAGTGGAAAAAGAAGAGGATCCTTGTTTTAAGGGAAGAAAGAATCGAAACTCAGAAAGCTCTCCTAAAAATATATTTGAAATTCTGGACAGAAAACATGTTTAACCTTCTTGGTCTTGAGATTAACATGATTGCTTTGCTTCTTGCAAGTTTCGCTTTGTTGAATGCTATATCTATGATATATATTGTGGTGCTTGTTGTTTGTGTCGTTTTGGATCGCTGGATAATACATAAATTATGGCCGGTGCTTGTATTCTTATTTGCTTCCATACTCATCCTTGAGTATATTGCCCTCTGGAAGAGTATGTTTCCTCTGAATCAACCAAATCAGACTGAAATACGTTGCCATGACTGCTGGAAAAGCTCATCTTCATATTTCCAATATTGTAGGAGCTGTTGGCTAGGTATTGCTCTCTTAATCCATATACTAATTGCACCTTAAATAGGAAGACAAGCAAAGAACAGTTCATACTTTTCTTTTTTATTCCTAGAAGAAAATTTGACTTATTTTAATGATCTTTGTCTTATCATTATCCTGTATGCTACTTGGACATGTCTTAAATCCTTTTTTTTCTTTCCCCTGTTGGTAAGAAGTTTGGTATATTTCATTTCGGTATTTAAACAACTTTTAGACTGCTTTATAACTTGTCTTTAATTTGCTTATACTTGGAAGAGTTGATATAATTCCTTCTATGTCAATGGTCCATGTTTATCTATCGATTTTAAATGTGTTCCATGTTCACTTTAAAGAAAGTTCAAGCATCTGCAAGTGATTCCCCCTTTTCCTGTAGGACTGATCATTGATGAGCCCCGAATGCTTATAAGCTACTTTTTGGTCTTTCTGCTGGCGTGCTTCAAACTTCGTGCAGATCAGTCAGCATATTTCTCAGGGTCATCAACATATTTGCAAATGATGTCTCAACATGAAAATTTATTTGTTTGGCGAGAACTCTCTTTTGAAACCAAAAGCACATGGACCTTTCTTGACTATGTAAGACTTTATTGTTATTGCCATCTATTGGACCTTGTCCTGGTACTGATTTTGATTACTGGAACTCTTGAGTATGATATTCTGCACCTTGGTTATCTTGCTTTTGCTCTTTTATTTTCTCGGATGAGGCTTGAAATTCTCAAGAAGAAGAATAAAATGCTCAAATTCCTGCGTATCTACAACTTTGCGGTCATCGTTCTTTCTCTTGCCTATCAATCTCCTTTCGTAGGGGAGTTTAGTTCTGGGAAGTGCAAAACTGTCAACTTATATGAAGTCATTGGATTTTCAAAGTATAACTATGGGTTTCGAATTACTTCCAGATCTGTACTTGTTGAGATTATCATATTTATGTTGGTATCTCTTCAGTCATATATGTTTTGCTCCCAAGAGTCTGATTACGTGTCAAGGTATCTTGAAGCAGAGCAAATTGGTGCAATTGTACGTGAGCAAGAGAAAAAAGCTGCATGGAAAACTGCACAGTTACAACAGAGTCGTGAATCTGAGGAGAAGAAACATCAGCGCAACTTGCAAGTGGAGAACATGAAATCTGAGATGCTTAACTTGCAAACACAGCTTCATAGCAAGAACTCAACTGCAACTCTGAGTGATGTTTCTCATGATGATAAAGGCCTACAGAGTAGAAGTGTTTCCCTGACCTCAAATAGGGATGTTGAGCCACCTGAAAAAGAGGAAAACACTCTTTGGAAGCAAGAGCGAGTTATTAAGGATGATTCAGTATTTCCACTTGATGTACATGCATATGCTGCTCATATAAAAGGAGAAAATCCTGAAGTAGTGGAACCCCCTAACAATTCAAAGGAATATAGACCTTGCGAGATCACTGAAATTGAGCATGATGCTGATTGTGCTATTTTTGATACAGGGCAAAGGAGGAAAAGCCGATCAAAGGACAATCCTTTAATTTCTGCTGTAAACTTCCTAGGTGATGGTGTTTCACACGTACAGTCTATTGGAAATCAGGCAGTTAATAACCTTGCCAATTTCCTGAACATAAAATCTGAAGATTCAGATATGAATGAGGGCTTCTATGTCAAGGGTGAGGCATATGATGAGTCAGAGAGCCAAAAGATGCAGAATATGCATTTGAACAATTCTTCTTCTCGGCAATCTGATAAAAGATCCGATGCTACAAGTTTGCAGCTGGGAAGGATCTTATGCCATATATGGTCCCGAATGCAGTCTAATAGCAATGTTGTGTGTTACTGCTTATTTGTCCTTGTCTTTATATGGAACTTCGGTTTGCTTTCCATGGTGTATCTTGCAGCTCTTTTCTTGTATGCTCTATGTGTGAATACTGGTCCAACTTATATCTTCTGGGTTATTATGCTAATTTACACAGAGGTTTATATTTTGCTTCAGTATATGTTTCAAATTGTAATCCAGCATTGTGGATTGAGTGTGAATTCAGACCTACTACGTAACATAGGATTTCCTACTTGTGAAATCAAGTCATCTTTTGTTGTGTGCTCGTTGCCTCTATTTCTTGTCTACTTATTTACCCTCATACAGAGCTCTATAAGTGCAAAAGATGGTGAATGGATGTTCTCTACTGACTTTAACTTCAACAGATGGAGTTCTTTTTATAGAAAAGAGGTTCTTGTGAACTACAGCTGGAGAGAAAAGGTATCAAAGTCGCTCCAATTTGTAATAGATATGGTGAAACAAGTAATTAGAAGATTCTTCTGGTACTGGAAATCACTGATACAGGGAGCAGAAACTCCACCTTATTTTGTTCAAGTGTCCATGGATGTTCACTTGTGGCCAAAAGATGGGGTTCAGCCAGAAAGGGTCGAGTCTGGAATAAATCAACTGCTCAGGGTAGTTCATGATAAGAGATGTACTGAAAAAATCCGAGGCCATTGTCCACTTGCAAGTAGGGTTCAGGTTCAAAGCATTGAAAGAAGTCGAGAAGATCAAAACGTGGCTTTGGTTGTTTTTGAGGTGGTTTATGCATCTCGTTTGATAGGATGTATGCCAGCAGGTTGGTACAAGTCTCTAACTCCAGCAGCTGATGTGGCAAAAGAAATTCTCCAGGCACGGCATGCTGGGTTTGTTGAAGAGATGGGATTCCCGTACCAAATACTCTCTGTAGTTGGTGGTGGAAAAAGGGAATTTGATCTCTATGCTTACATATTTGTTGCTGATCTTACTGTATTTTTCTTGGTTGCAATTTTCTACCAATCTGTCATAAAGAACAATAGTGATCTTCTAAATGTTTATCAGCTAGAAGATCAGTTCCCTATAGAGTTTGTTATTATCTTAATGGTAAGTCTATTTCTTCTCTCTCTTCTTAACCACCTTGATTTACACGAGTATTTATCATGGCTTAGTTGTAATTTTCTTTGCGTTCTCTCTTAAGCTATCATGCCTAATATATTGTGATCTAAATCCTAATTCAGTCAAATTCTTTCATGCATCATCTTTTTCTTGATTGTTGTTGATCGCATACTTTATCTCTGTTCATTCGCCACAGGAAAAGTTATTTTCTATCTTTTCAATCTTGTTCTCTTCACGTATTCAATTACAAAGTGTGCTTGGCAGATGGAACCTTCTGGCCAGCATGCTGGACGGCTAGCACTCCGTGCTATATTTCTTGCTAAAGCAGTTTCTTTAGCACTTCAGGGTGTACAAATTCGACATGGAATTCCTCAGAAAACCACCTTGTATATGCAGTTTTTGACCAGCAAGATTTCAAGAATTAATTACCTAGCCTATAGACTTTATCGGGCTCTACCATTTCTTTATGAATTACGATGCGTACTCGATTGGTCATGCACAACGACGTCATTAACCATGTATGACTGGCTCAAAGTAAGTCCATAGCATTTTTCTTATATTATTAGCATTTTTATTTAGCCGCGTGCGAAAACTTAAGTTGGTTTAGTTGCCTGCCCCTTTGGAAATTATACACCAACTGTAATTGAGGAAATATTTGGAATATCTTACTATGAGCTCATATTGGCTTAGATTCAAGAAATTTAGTTGTTTTTAGGGTAGGGAAACAGGCTAAGCTTTAGGCATTAAAGGGGTGGAAACATACAGGTTTAGGACCTTTTTAGTTTCCGGAAACAGAGGTTAAGTCCTGGAAAATTCTTTTAGTGATAATCTCACAAGTATGTGCACCTGGTTTAGGACTGCAGACGCAGAAAAAGAGAGAATAATACTTCTCGTCTATGTTATTCATCAATATGTGCACTTGGTTTAGGACTGCAGACGCAGAAAAAGAGAGAATAATACTTCTCGTCTATGTTATTCATCACATGTATGGGTATGGATACAAATATAAAGCTCCCTACATTAATTACAATATATTAGTCCTAAGATTTAGCTTATAAAATTTTTAACACTCACCCTCAAGTTTGAGCATAAATATTAATATGTCCAGCTTGTTACATAGATAATCAATCTAGACCAGTGTTACCTAATTCGCTCCCCACCCCCACACCCCCATATATCTTGTCCCAATTCACGGTTCGTTTGCGTACCGAAATGATGAAATTAGCGTACTGAAAACCATCACACACAAAAATCACAAGAAGCCAAAGAAATAGAAACCCATCACAGCAAACCAAAGAAAATAGAAACTAATCACAATACAAGCAAAGGAAACAAAAACCCATCACAACAAAAACAAAGGAAACAAAGATAAAGGCAAGAGCTCAGTAGAAGGGGCAGTAATGAAGACTGTGTAAGGGTTGATCTTGCCGGTCGTCGGTGGTGTAGTCGACAAATTCTATTGATAGGCGTTTTGGTGTAGGAGAAGAAAGGAAGATGGAAAAGAGTGAAAGTGTGGGAAGAGAAAGAGAAGAAAGTAAAATTGAGATCTCATGAAACTCAAATAGCTCTTTTTAGTATTGTGTTTTTTACTGTTTAAGATAATTGGTTTAATTATAAACTTAGTCCTTCAATTTTATAATAACTAAAGAATTATGAAAAATATTATATTCTCACTGTTTAACATATAGACAAATTATTAAAAAAAAATTATCAGCGAACCAAAATCCATTATAAAGAAGTCTACCCACAATAAACCACAAACGGTAAAATTAACGAATTGTGATTTTATACATGTTCCGCGAATCACGAATTAGATAACACTGATCTAGACCCCTTTAAGAGTCTTTTTGAAAATATTCCTTGGTTATTTCAGACCCCATTAAGAGCGTTTCTGAAAAATATATCTAGTTATTCTCCAGTTTTCACATAATCGATAGTAATCAAGCCATATTAGATCTTCTCGCGAATGAAATGAGAATCAACCTCAATGTATTTTTTCGTTCATAAAAGACTAAATTAGAAGTAATGTTAACTGCAATTTGATTATCAGCATTGTCATAGCTCCATATATACCTCCTCTTGAAGGACTAAGTTTGAATAAACTTCCCAAATCAAGTTCAAGAACTCTGTTTAAGTCATGTAAAGATTTTTTTTCATATGACATATTTTCTCATACTCCCCTTAGCAACAAAATTAGATGATTGCTTCATATATACCTCCTCTTAAAGATCATCATGAAGAAAAATATTCTTTATATCTAACTAATGCAGAGGTTAGTCAAGATAGAATTTGACGTTAAACACTCATTTACATCCAATAACTCGTTTATGGGTAGGTAAAGTAACCAATGATTTAAGAAAAAAACATAATACTTGTATATATTTTTCATGAACTGTATGAGTATATACCCAAATATAAGCCTCCTATAATAGGTAACTTAATATCCTACATTAACTGCAATAAATTAATCCTAAGATTTAGCCTACAGGACCTTTTTAGTATTTATTTGCTAATCACTATTTTGTCACTTTGTTATCCTGGTGGTTGGTACATTTTTATCACTTGTAAGTTTGTTTTCATCTATCCCACATCAACTAAATGAGGGTTTATTGTGCCCTTATTTTCAAGTTTAATCTCTATACCATAGATAGGATGCTTGACAAAAAAACTTGGACAAAACTGGAAAATATTGCCCAAATTCTCCAAGGGCAGAGAACGAGAAGAAAGTTTGATTCTGCTCTTTAACGGTAGATGCCGAACTTTCCGAAATAACAATTGCACGACTTAGAAAAACTACTTGTTGCATGATTTCATCCGACTTGAGTATGCAATTACTACCATCAACTGGTTAATTCACCGCCTCTGCACTTTCTCGTCCAAAAGTGAAACAGAAATAAATGAATTAATGAACTCGTGGAAATTATTCTGAAAAATAAAGAAGCTCTGCGATCAATTACTTGGACCTTAGTACATGTTTTTTCTTTTTTCAGATAATGGTTTTTGTATTACTTGTTTTTTAAAGAATAGTTGCTCAGAGCTTTAGTAAACGATGAGTCTGATTGAATTGATTTCCTGATGATTATCTGGAATTAACATGTTGCTTTCTTCTCAGCTGGAAGATATAAATGCAAGTTTGTACCTTGCCAAATGTGATGCTGTGTTGAATAGAGCTACACACAAACAAGGAGAGAAGCAAACAAAAATGACCAAGTGCTGTAATGGGATATGTCTCTTCTTTATATTAATTTGTGTTATTTGGACTCCTATGCTGGTAAGGGATTTCTTAACCAGATATACTATATGCATAACATATATATATATATATATATTTCCATTTTCAGTGTAGCATCTACTACCTAGAAACTATTTCAGAAACTTCTTTTTCGGAAGGGACTCTGTTTGTTTATTGACTTTTGTTTATTGATTTGACCCAACATCAATAATGCATGCCTTATTTTTTAAAGAAATCTAGATCATCAAACATAAGTGTACCTATCCTTTACAATTATTCTCAGGCCTACGTAAAATCATGGTTCCCCAACGCAGATTAGATTCCATTGATTGAGTTTATCATGTATACTTCATACACGTGGAGTTCTTTTTATCCTCACTTTGAAGTTTATAAAATGTTGGCAGATGATCCAAGGGGCAAGGAGTTCTGTCAGAGCTGCTTTCTATTTGCTATTTTCTGAGCCCAGATGTGAATAAAACAAAGAATAAATCTAAAACTTTAAACTACAACTGTTGTATGATATTACGCTTAAAACCTGATAAAATAAAATGTTGCAATTGTTTAACTGAAAGTTATGACATCCGTATTGTATAACAGTGCATACTGGCATCAGTAATGCTGTTATTAGAAGTCGTACATAACTATGAATGTCAATAAGTCTAGCTATATTGTTACCTGTGACTAGGTGGAAGAAGTATTCTATATCTGGATCAGTCGATAAATTTTATTTTGTTCTGTTCGGCCAGATGTACAGCAGTGGCAATCCGACAAATATTGCAAATCCCATCAATGATGCAAGTTTTCAGATAGACATTATTACTAATGGAGGAAGGTTGACCTTGTATCAGACAACTCTCTGTGAAAAGCTCCAATGGGATAACCTCAATTCTGATGTTAATTTTGATGCCTACAATAAGAATGATATACAATTGATACGCTGCCTAGCTGATGCAAGCATTTTTTGGCTTGTCTCTGATGTGGTTAAGAGAAGGTTTATTGAGTTCCTTGACTGGGATAGGGACATGGTTATAACTTCTACTTGGCTGCTTACAAGAGAAAGACCAAAGGGCAAGGAAGTCGTGAAATATGAGAAACCTGTCGATTCCAAAAATCTTCCCAAACCATCAGATGTCCAAAAGGTTCTCAATGGTTCTACAATAAGCTTTAGGGTGTATAATCTCTATCCAAGATACTTCCGTGTCACTGGTTCTGGTGAAGTCAGATCTTTTGAGCAAGAGGTACACAGGACTCTTCATTTGGTTTTTCCTTTTTCACGTCCCTCTCCCTTCACAATACATCAGTTAGTACTTTTTCCATCGATAACATTTCATCTTTAGTGACATTATTAGTAAAAATGTTTCACCCTATACTCTATTGCTTCAGTTTAAGCTATTGATCATTCAGTCAATGGGGTGGGGAGACCCTAAATTATAGGAAGTTATTGTGAAAGGTGTATAATGATTAGTAATCTGTTTTTGACACCAAACCCAAATTTACAGGTAACTTCAGGAGCTATTTCAGTGAGCGCAGATCTTGTTATCAATCGTGCAGCTTTTGAGTGGTGGTCGTTCCATGATCTCAATTCGTCTAATGTAAGGAACTTCGGAGGTTGGACTGGACCGATGGCCATCGTAGTATCCGAAGAAACACCTCCGCGTAAGTTCTAGAAAACCATTTGTATGTTGCATCTGTTCTAATAAGAATATATTATGATTTTGTTTATTGAATCAATTAATATTGCGATACAACATCAGAAGGCATTCTTGGAGACACGCTGAGCAAGTTCAGCATTTGGGGTCTCTACATTACTTTTGTGCTTGCTGTTGGTCGCTTTATCAGGCTTCAGTGTTCCGACTTAAGAATGAGGATACCGTTTGAAAACCTACCTTCATGTGACAGGTACGGTTTTAATTTATCTATCAAAATCAAAGATGTATCCTTAAAAGGGTAGAGAATGGTAGAATTCCTTACTCGTAGAAGGGTAGTGGATGAAGGCACAGAGAATTATTCCACTCATTTCTTATTTCCTTGATAGCCGCTGATTCGTTTTTGGTGTAGGTTGATAGCCATCTGCGAAAACATATATGCTGCAAGAGCAGAGGGTGAGCTTGGAGTTGAAGAAGTCCTTTACTGGACCCTAGTGAAGATTTATAGGTCACCTCACGTCCTGCTCGAGTACACCAAACCTGACTAGGTTGTCGATATCGAATCCCTACAGTTTTATTTGTGAAACTAGTTTTGACTGACAGCCTGACTTACTACAACCAATTGAAATGGTTTGTGATTCTTGTTTGGTGGCCAAGAAAATCTCTGGTGGTCGTAGATTCGTTCCCCATGCAGAAGAAACACAAAATGCTACGCTTCAGAACATGAGGAACAGGCAGTATGTTATGGACTAGCAACTACAATCCATGTTCTTGCAGTATGTCATTTGCTTAGTTTCAAATTTGGTATGAGAAAGGCGTCGTTGCTTTTATATGAAGGAATGATTTCTAGGGAGGAGTTTCTTATGCTGGCCATGTACATAGATTGTACAGTATTAGATGCTCTTCTACAAATGAATACAATGATGCTATTGCTTTACAAATTTTGAAACCGTAGCCTTACATGGGCAAATATTATTTTAGAACTTTATGCCTTGTAAACAAGTTATCCGAGTTGAAGAGGAAGCTGCATTCTTCAAAAATATCTGCGCTTTGGAGATCGTCTAAGATTTTGATCCCAGTTCTGGTGTCAACTGATGATTCTGACAACTTAGTTAACAGTCTGTTAAGGTTTCTGCTGTTTTGTTTTCTGTTAATGCCTCGACCGGACCCACACTGTCTGCGCCACTGCAGCAGAACCATGTGATTATTCCAGCTTCGTGCACCATTAATGTTCTGATAAGATTTGCAGCTACCACTTTCTCAACAGCTTATTGTGACCACTTAACTTATACAACATACACTATGGACACAAAATTTTTTATTAATGGAACGAATTTCTAAAATTTTAAAGAATACCAACTTATAAAACTTTAAAAAGATCGAAAACAGACTATCAATAAATAAATACTAATAAAATACTTAAAATATATACTAATTTAAAATTTTCGGGCAAAAACCATGCGTACATATACTTATAGAGAAACACAGACACAATTATTGATGCTATACCAATATTGTCTCAACGGCAGTTGTAAAACCTCATCTTCTTTTCTGTCTTATCAAATTTTATTTGATTTATTCTGGATAACTTGGAAGCAATAATTATGGTAAAGGAGACAAGAAGAAAAAGAATTTGCTGTGAGGTAAGTTGAACTTAACAAAAACTATATCCATTATTAATTTTCCCCTCTAAACCTACATATCATCACTCTGTTTAACGAAGATCAAGTCCTTTTCATATTTACCAGCTCAAAGGGTTCTCTGATGGAGCCTTCTCTCCTTCGAATCATCAACAAATATAACAATTATAATTTTTTTTTTGGGAAAAAATATAAATAAATCATTACACTTTAAGCTCAACTTCTAGATCTCCATATAATAAAATAGTATCTGATTTTTTTTTTCTAAACAAAAAAATGGGCTTATGTAAATATTCCAAAGCTGATATTTATTTTAATATTTTAAATTTATTTAATTAAAATTTCTCCCATTTATTAATATCAACTAAAAATTAGAGAATAAAAGTAAGGCGTTAATGTGGCTATCTTTGATTGACCTGTTTTTTTTTCTCCAAATAATGTTGAAAATGGGATTTTGTGTAACGTTTTTAAAGTTTAGGGGGGCTAAATGACAAAAAAAAGGATAACTCGGTGAAATATGTATAATTTAGGGGGTAAATAGTTTATTAAGTCAAAATATTAGCATTAATTGACCAATATTATTTTTCAATCATCTATGTTTATAATTTTTTAGGGTCAATTTGATACAAACTATAAATGTAGATGACTTAAAAAATTGTTTTACGTTTTTAATTTTATAGTTATCAAATCAATAATCAACGATAAAACTAAACATAAATGTAAGAAGATTTCAATATTTTAAAATAAATTATTATAGGCGAAAAGGAGTTAGAGGTCCTATACTTAAAAAAATAATAATGTGATTGTTGTATGAGAAAATAACCTAAGTGATCAAAAATCTCAGATAATATACGATTTTGTTTCTTAAGAATTTTCTTTAAAAAGATAGTATCCGCGCGGACGTGTCGAAGACACGTATTACCATTACCACGACCACGACCACAAGACGAGACGAGACGGGACGGCGGCGGCGACGGTGCGCGAGAGTCCCCCTTGTTCTCTATCACTCAACAAGGAAGTGAGAAAGTCAAGCCTTAAATACTATTCTCAATAGTGTTTCCAATACTATGTGGGATTTGAGCATTACCAACACTTGTTCCCAATACTATGTGAGATTGAGCCTTAAATAGTGATATTATTTTTGAATGTTTTGCTTAAAATTACAATAATCGCGATTGATTGTAGATTGACTTTTAATTATGACATATTTAATCGTATAATACTAATGCAATTGGTTGCTAATTCAGTTGTTTTAAGGTGCATGATTGTTAATTGTTTCCTGAATAATCATATTGTATTGGAAACAAGTGTTGGTAATGCTCAATCCCACATAGTATTGAAAATACTATTGGGAATGATATTTAAGGCTTGGCTTTCCCACTTCCTTGTTGAGTGATAGAGAACAAGGGGGACTCTCGCGCGCCGCCGCCGCCGTCCGTCTCGGGCCGTGGTCGTGGTCGTGGTCATACGTGTCTTCGACACGTCCGCGCGGATACTATCTTTTTAGAGAAAATTCTTAAGAAACAAAATCTTTTTTTTTAAATCGTAACGACAACTGTAGACTATCGCAACGCGAAATGGAAAATCGCAACGCGAAATGAAAAATCGCAACGCGATTTTCAACTATCGCGACGCGAAATGGAAAATCGCAACGCGAAATGCAACGCGAATTTGCGATAGTGGAGATCGCAATGCGCATTAGAGATCGCATTGCGATTTTGTTGGTCATTTTCGCAAATCCAAAAAAAGTTGGTCAAAATCGTATATTATCTAGGATTTTTGGTCACTGAGGTTATTTTCTCTTGTTGTATTATTCATTTTAACGTGGCCATTTAACTCATAAAATAAGTTTAATGAGGTCTTTTGACCAACATTTTTTGTCATTGATAATTACTGTGATAACGTGTGGTCCACGGTAGTTGATAACATGGTGGATAACTTAAATTGGTAACTCAAACATGACAGGTAGACTGTCATATCAATACCGTGGACCGTCATATTAACACCATAACGATCAAATGACGAAAAATATTAGTTAAAATATTACATTAAATTAATTTTATGACACATTAACATTAAAATAATAATTCAAATGAAGCGAGGAGAATCTCCCAACAGCCAAAAGCCAAAAGGGCTTATAGGAAGAAGGTGTCGATGTGATTTAGTTGAGAAGAAAAGGAACTCACGTATCGATGATAACAGCAAATCCCAGCTGGACTTTCAGATTTAGTCCTCTTTAAATATCATTATTCTTCACCTAACCCTTACAACTCTATTTATTTATTCATTCCCTACTTTTCGTGGATGCCATTTTGTCACTTTCCCATCACAAATTTCTTATTATTTTGTTTTCATATCCATGCCATGCCATGCCATCCAGGAGCCTTACTGGAAACCTTGATGGGGGACCTCGGATGAAGCTATAATATTGCTTGCTAGCTTAAATACTATTTTTTTTTCCAAAGCTTGCTTCCATGGTCAAATTATGATTTTGGTCCTTTACCGTATTCAAATATGTAATGTTAAACATAAAGAGGAACCAAAGCTATAGTTTTACGTTTTACAAAATAATCTTAAATTCGATAGCTTTCCCATCTAAAATGTAATCCATTGAAGAAAAAAAAATCCATGATATAGGGGCTCCATTTGGAAATTGCATGGAATGAGAGTTTTAGAAGCCGGATTTCCAGTGACGTGGCTTTTCAAATAAGAATTATATTATCAATTAAATAAGGGTAGACTACACATTTAGTATATAAACTTTCATTTATTTTAAAATTATATCTAACGTTTAATTTTTGTTTCATTTTAGTATCATATTATTAGAAAATTGTTTTTTTATCGATATGGGATATGGGGTAAGTACAAGACAATATTTGTTCATAAATAACTAATTTGACATTAAATGCTCACATCTATGACATTTCTGGTGCTCGAACGCAATACCTCAAGGAATAACAGCAATTCTTTTATCACCGAGGTCACTTGGTTCGTGTCGCTGTTAAAAACATATCGTGTTTTTGTATGTGGCACCTTTTTTATTGGTAAATTGCACCATCCATCATTAAATTATCTTCTCACTCCTAGTTTGGTCACTAAAGTTTAATTTTTTTAATTAATTACTTAACTTTCAAATTACTCCTAATTTAATCACTCTAACTTTCAATATTTTTTTTTATTTTAATTATATATTAATAAAACAATAATAAAAAATTTCATGTCAAAAAATTATTAAGAAAATAAATTAGAGTGATTAACACAAGAGTAATTTGAAAGTTGAGTAGCTAAATTATTTTTTTAAAACTTTAGTAACCAAAATAGAAGTGAAAAGATAATTGAGTGATGAATGGTGTTATTCACCCATAAAAATGCAGAGTCGTTCAAATTTAATGATAAATAATTAAAATAAAATTAAAACTAAACGTTCAGTATGAATTAAAATAAATAAAAATTTAGATACTAAAATGAAATAAATTGATAATTAAAGTAATAAAAAGGTTTACCCATTAAATAATGATTGGAGTTGTTGGCTGCCTCTTTCAATTATATAATATCTCATTAATGTATTTTATAAATTAATGTATCATACTCAAATTTAAAGTTCAGTTCATGAATTTTAATTTTACGTAATTTATGATATTATCAGTTATTTAAATAATAGTTAATCATTTCAGATAATGTTTTAAGAAAAAAAAAATAAGGATAACAGTGGTCATTATAATTACAAATAATCAATTTTTTACGGTTATTTTTTAAATGAATTTAGATATTGTAAATTTGAATATGTTTGAATTTAGATATTTTATTTTATTATTCGTAACGAATTTAAAACAGATATAAATATTAGTAGTTTTTTTATTTGTTTGAGGTAATATAAAGTAGTATATGTTTAAAAGATTCTTAATCATTTGATAATAAACGATCGTACATTCTTATAGACGTGATGCTCAAAGTAGAGACATCAAGAGTAACATTAATCCATTAACTACTGAGTCCCTTTTATACGTAATATTAATAGTTGAGTGTTCATTATTTAATTCTATTTTTATAAATTATAAAATTTTCCTTTACTGTTAAGGTAGTTTAATTCGTGCTTATAAATTATAGATTTGAATATCAATCCTTCAAAATTCCTTTAATTTTACAAATGGTTAACCTGTTTTACATTTTAAAATTTATTTGGACTCACAAAATACGATTTTTGACGAATTTAGACATTTGGTGAATTACTTAATTAATTTGAATTGATGGATCTAATGTAAATGATAAATTGATTCAAATTTTAAAACATATTTGCAAATTAAAATTTTACACATATTGCAACATACCTAATAGTGTCATCTTTAGAAAAGATGAAGTAAACATTTTAATTTGAATAATGAATAATATTAACTATTTGAACTTATTTACAGGGCGTGGCTGATGGTGTGCAAAGTGTGCCCAAAAAATAGGGGCTCAAAAATAAGTTCGAGATTTAAGGGTCCCTTTATAAGAATTTACACAGGACCTCCAACAACATAGCCACGACCCTGCTTACTTATTATAAAATAGATGAATTAAATTGTATTAAATTAAAATATAAAGGCAGAATTATAAATATAAGTATAACAAAAACATTAGAATCTTATTCTGATAAAAAAAATTAGTGTAAGATACATTAGTTGTAAAATTAAAAAATACCCACAAAAGAATTAACAAATTTATATTCTTTTTTTGTTATTTTAATTAATGTAATTTAAATACATTTAACAACTTTCTAAAGTGGTAAAGATTTTTAACTTCACTTGCCAAAAATATATATATTAAATTAAAAGAGGCACAAATTGCAATATATATATATTTGGAGAGCAGTCGGCAATGTTTCCTTACCCTCCTCTCTGTATTGGAAGCAGAAAAGTCACATTCAACCCTTGCTTTACTGCCACGTGTCAGCTACCCTTTCCTGGAAGTCAGCTTCTTCTCTTCCACTCCTAACAGAAACCAACCAGCCAGCCATGTTTTATAACCTAATCTTTGCTTTGATGCCATGAAACTGTTTATTATTTCTTTCTTTCAAACTCTTTGAAAACTCCTGTGTAACTCTTTCTTCTCTCATGCAATCTTCAAAAGCTTTACAACCCATTTTGTTCACAACCCACTTCTCCACCATGCTCAAGCTCCTCAACAAGAGAATCAAGCGTCTCTGTTCCAGCCTCCGGTGGCCTGTTCGCCGCCGGTCCAAGTCTATAATCGTCATCAAAAGGCTTCGGAAATCAGACCCCAAGACTCGGACCGATAATGGATCTTCCAAAGTTCACCAAGATGGACAAAACTCGTCGAGGCCCATACGTATAGCGACTTTCAATGCTTCCCTGTTTTCTATGGCCCCCGCAATTCCTATAGCAGATAAGTCTTCGAGTTTAGATTATGACAATGGTGGTTCTCCGGATGGTAGGCGCTCAAAGTCCACGAGTGATGGACCAAAAAGTATACTGAAGCAATCTCCCCTGCATCCCATGAACGACAAGGAGAATCTCTCCCGCCAGAAAAAATATGCGAAATCCAGGCAAAGGGTGTCGATCGATTTACCGGACAACGAGATATCTTTGTTGCGGAATCGGCAACTGAGCTTTGCAGAAGGACGTGAAAAGGATGGTTCTTCAAGTAGAACTTGGAGAGGCAAATCTCCGTTGAGATCAGCAGTGAGTTTTTCTGAAGATATGGGAAATAGGGTCGATGGTTCCGAGAGTTTTAGAAGCCGAAAGACTGTGTTTGAAGTGTTGAGGGAGTTGGATGCTGATATATTAGCTCTACAAGATGTGAAAGCAGAGGAAGAGAAAGCAATGAAGCCATTGTCCGATTTAGCTGCTGCTTTGGGGATGAACTATGTGTTTGCCGAGAGCTGGGCGCCGGAATACGGCAACGCCGTACTTTCCAAGTGGCCAATCAAGCGATGGAAAGTGCAGAAGATCTTTGATGATACAGATTTCAGGTCAGTCTTGTATTTTTCTCTGTTACGATTCATATTAAGGAATCATCATTCTATAACTGCTGGCTTCCTGGAAATTTTATTATTCCAAGTAACATTCAATCTTACTTGCGTGTGGGAAATCTGGGAATGATGCATGTCACCAAACACGCAGTTTTTGGCTATGTCTTTTTTCTTGTGGGAAAATGATCAAATTACGACAAATATAAGTAGTTAAACTATAGCTGTTAGTAGTACTTAAAAGTGGAGAAGATATAGTGGTATATACTGTTGAGCTTTACTTTTTGTTTGTTTCAGTGGAAAACAAAATCATGATTCGAAAGTATATCAATTGAAGTTAGGTAAGAGGATTGCTGTTGTATATGCAATACCAGTGGGCTTTATAAATCATTGACATAATAAAAAGGACTAATGAAACAGAACGGAAAGTGACTTAAATATATGAAGTTCTTTCTTTGTTAGCTATGAACAACGCCTGGGATTTTCGATGACAGGAATGTCCTAAAGGCGACCATCGATGTACCCGAGGCCGGAGAAGTAGACTTCCATTGCACGCACCTTGATCATCTTGATGAGAACTGGCGCATGAAGCAGATAAATGCGATAATTCACTCGAGTGATGGTCCACACATTCTAGCCGGAGGCCTCAATTCCTTGGAAGAAACCGATTACTCAAATGAAAGGTGGACGGATATTGTAAAGGTGTGTATATTATATGCAGACATTTTCCTGAACATCTGTCAGGATTTTGAACTAACAATTTTCAGATGAACTTGACTTTTTATAGTACAATGAGGAGATGAGGAAGCCGATACCAAAGGTTGAAGTGATGAAGTTTCTGAAGATCAAACAATATACCGATGCTAAGGACTTTGCAGGGGAATGTGAACCCGTGGTCGTGATTGCCAAAGGCCAAAGTACGAAACCATTCTCTTTGAACTTTTTTATTATAAATCCATTCATCGACATGAAATGAAAATCGCTTCAATCCGATGCAGGTGTACAGGGAACGTGCAAGTACGGTACTAGGGTCGATTACATATTGGCATCACCGAATTCGCCATACAAGTTTTTTCCAGGGTCGTATTCAGTCCTGTCATCAAAAGGGACTTCAGATCATCACATAGTAAAAGTCGATATGATAAAAGTAAACGATAATGTTGAAGAAAATGTCCATAGAAAGCTACGGCAACCGAAACCGAAACAGAAAGTTATAAAGATTACAAACAGTTCATCAAAATGCATGTGGAAAACACATACTACATGATATGAAATTGACTTTCATTTTTATTCTTTTACCTTTTGTTATCAACTCTAGGGAGCAGATGATTTTGAATCTGCATCCAACTGTGCGTTGTACCATTGACAGCTTAAAACAGAAACTAAAGGGTGATGTCTGGTATGAAATTTATTTGTATAGTTATTGAAAAGATAACTGATATAGTTTAAAGAACTCGGATGCTTCTCCTTTGGTTTCCACAGTTTCCAATACTACAAAGGGTATCGAGTGTTTTTTACATCATCTGTTCTTATTTACCTTTCCAAGATTAAGCTCATTAAAACAAACCCTTGGGCTTAGTCTATACTCCATGTTATTGTGTGTATTTTACTTTCTATTTTACTGATAATTAAGAAATGAAAACTTTGACCAGATAAAGGGTTCAACCTGCAAGATCTAGAATGAGCTTAGGCTCGAAAATCTAGTTGTAATTAAGACAGTTGCTTCACAAATATTGTTGATCTACTCTTAGATGCTACAGTGTAGAAGAACAACTAGCTCTCATGGTCTTATGTGCTTCTCATTTATCTTTTCTGGCACAGCAAATTCAGTCGAACTGTCTTTGGCGATCATCAAGTTACGCCTCCTGGGTCCATGTGATACAGGTCCCAGTAACTCTAACGGTGTTGTCGCTCTCCAATCACGAGAAACACATGGCTGAAGCGAAACAAGTATTGTGGTTGAATGACAGTAGAAAGTATGTGCCCAGCGAGAATCTATTCTGCAGCATACCACCTATACTTTCTGTTAAACATCATGTGATTGGTTTTTGCAAATATACCTCTTTCTAATGTTCAAAAGAACAAATTTATGAAGAATAGAAGCCACCGAACAGATACACTTGCACTGATTCCATACGGTAATATTCAAATTATGCAGAAGCAACAAAATTTGCAGAAAGCTACTAATTGAGCAACAAGGTTTAGAAAGCAAATTCTTGCGATAGCCTTTGTTACATAACTCCAAAACTCCATGCCACATGTGTAATCACCATTTTTACCTTCCCTATCCAGCAACCAACGACAGCTGCCTCTCCACGTTGCAGCTACAAACAGCCTCCAGCAAGCTGGGACAGCAGCCCCTCCACGTCCCAGTTCCAGTGGCTTCCATCACCTCCTTTGGCCAGTGACTCACCGGGTTATCCTCCTTTAACCGATCCAAAGGGTGTACGAAAAAGCCTATAAAAAACCCCATCAATGAAGCAAAGGGGAGGGGGCAGAGCAATCAAACAAAAAAAATAATAAAATAGAGTGAAGATACCGAGCAACTTACCTTCGTCGGAGCATCTAAATCACCGGAAAACCACCAAAAAAACGAAGGTAAAAATTTAGATCTACGGAATTTGGGGGGTTTTTAGAACAAGAGGAAGCCGAAATCGGATTTAGAAATAAAAGAGGATTTTTTTGGGTAATTTTGTAAAATTCCGGCCACCGTGGACGGTGGGCGGCGACGGTGGCCGGCGACGGTGGCCGGCGACGGTGACCGGCCGGTCACCGGTATTCCTCCGGTGAGGGAGCTCTAGTCTCTCTCTAAGAGAGAGAAGCCAATGGAGAGAAATGATAATTTAGGCCTATTTTGGCCTGTTTATACCCTTACCAAAACGACGTAGTTTTGGTGAGGGTCTCTGTGTAATTTCCCGGATGGGAAAACCATACGAATTATCCTCCTGATTTTATAGACTTGTATTTTAGTCACTAAATTAAGTTTTAGAGCATTTTAATTTTATTCCTATATTTTATTTTATTATATTTTTAGTCCTTTCCAGAAATTATGTAATTTAGGGTAAATAATATATTTAGCCCCTGTAACTTTATTAATTTTTAATTCAATCCCGAATAATTAATATAAGATAAATCATACTGTTAATACTTAGTTTTTATAATATTTTAAATTAGAGCTTTTAATTTTAATATGTTATAATTTAGTCCTTAATTTTAACTTTCATTTATTTTACAAGTTTTATTATCGTTTATATTTTAATAATATAATTTTATTTTTATTTATTTTAGTCGTTATTTATTTATTTTTATATGTTTATATATTTAATTATTATTAATTATTATTATGTATCATATAAATATATATAATAAATAATATTTATTTACTTATTTTTATATTTTATATATATATTAAATAAAAATCCTATTTAAAATTTTAATTTTATATAAATTACTTTTAAGAAAAATAATCATATTTTAATATTTATTTTTTAATATTAAGAAATGGGCTGTCTTAAATCACCTAGAAGTTCTTTTCTGATATTCTTAAATAAATAAATATCATATTTTTATAAATTATATATATATTAATTTATTTTAATTATTTTTAGAAAGATGTTATTTTAATATTTATTTATTTTTAAGAAAAGAGCTGTCTTAAGGAACCTAGAAGTCATTTTCTGATATTTCTAAATAAATAAATATTTTATTTATAAATATATATAAATTAATAGATTTTCTTAAAATTATAGTAATAAATTTGAGATAACAGAATTATAAATTAAATATATTTGAATTCTTAAATTCTATTATTAGAGATAATTATAATTAAAAAAGTACCAATTTTGGGCGTTGTAGGGGTGCTAATCCTTCCCTAAACGTAACCGAACACGAATCCCTTTTTATTATTAAAAAGAACAAATTTTTGGTTAAAACGCAGACTAGTTTATCTTTTAAATTAAAAGATGATTTTTTAGGTATTCGACCTACCTGACCCAAAAGGCCGATGGCGACTCCCAAAATATTTTTTAAAATCAAAATCATTAATTTATTCATATTACTTTTCCCGCCAAGTAAAATTTCGTGCCCGGACGAAAACCGGTTACGACAGCTTGGCGACTCCGCTGGGGAATGATTGGTCATGCTTTGAAATTAATTATAAATTGTCTCTATTAATTAGAAATTAAAAATTTATTTATTTAATTTTTAATTCTTTTTTTTCAAAATTTTTATTACTTATGATTTTCATAATATTTATTATATTTTTTATTTTTACTTTATTTTCAAATATTAAAATTTTCATTTAATTGTTTGTCAGAGGTTTGAACATTTCTCCTCACACACAACACTTGCATTGCATAACATAAAGCTTTCTAATCAAGCTTGTCCCTTTTTAAGTGGGAGTGAAAGCGACGTCTTCGTGAGAATTTATTCTCCGTGTCAGACCTAGCAAGTAGCTTTCGGGGTTCATATGCTCTATGTCTTCGTGAGAATTTATTCTCCGTGTCAGGCATAAAGAAATGTGTCCCCTCGAATTGAACTCGATCCGCTTAAGTCTGTGATGGACTAGGATTGAGGGTTTGACAGCCCAAGGGGGCATCAACAAGGACAGTTCGAGTACCTTTACTCCTAGAACTGAAGCCCTGCATATATTAAACCTAGAAACTCTCCCGATCTGAAACCATGCCGAAATTTTGTCAGTAGGTATACACAAAGGAGAAATAAGTTCTAGCTTTTATTTCCATTTCTTTTTTCTGAATAAATGTATGCAAACTAGAAATCATGCGGTTAAGCTAATTTTTCCAAACAAAGCATAGAACTAGAAAGCATGAGGTTAGGATTTATACCTTGATAAATAGATTTTTTTCCATTAATTGGTACTAACTATTTTATTTTTTCTTATTTCTTTTGCTTGCATTGTATGATCATGGCATAATCAAAAGGTGTTGACTTGAAAGACTGTTCATCAAATTAGAAAGAAATCGTAAATGGACAAAAAGTTTTATGATCAAACAAAATATGATGCGGCCAAGGAAAAACATCCTGAAGAAACTACGACGATCGAGGGAAGTTTTGTACATAGAGAACCAGTTATATTAATACCAAAAGTGTTACACAAAGATCCTACCAGATTGATACCAAAAGCAGTCTATGGTAAGAACAACAGTCAGGGCATTCAGAGTAGTGGAGGTTTTTATGAAGCTCAAGCATGTTATTTGAAGGACTTGAACGACCAAAACAAGAAATTGAGCACATAAATGAAAACCATGCATGAAGATTTTCAGAAGATCAGTCAAGCCTTTCGAAATGCTGGCATAGGAAACGCCCCAGAAGAGTGGATCACAGGGGTCACCAAGCTGAAAAAGAACTGCAATATATATGAAGATCTTATTCAAGAACTTCTTGGACAGAAAGGTTCTCTTACAAGGGAAAATGAGCAACTCCGAGAAGTGACACAGAAGATGAAAGAGAATGTCATGGAAGAAGCTGCAGTCCAGACAAGCAATATGACCCATAAGCTGATAGACCAACCTGATTTTACGAGGAATTGAAGCAGACTGATAATTCAACTATTGAGCATGAATGGAAATTAACTCGACTTTAGAGAAGTTAGGACTGAAAGATGTCCCATACATGTAAAAGTTTTGTTTGATGTACTGAAACTTTTGTGTTCAATGAAATCTTTTCTAAGATGATCATTCTTGAGAAAACACCTTTTCATACATACATTTGCATTTTGCATCTTTGCATTTTTCATTTTTGTATTTATACTTTTATGTTTGCTTTTGTATTGCACAATTTGCATTTTTATTGTTACATTCACATATTTACATTTGCATTTACGTTTGCATTTTTTACATTTGTATTTACATTTTCATTTTTACATAATTACATTTTATTTTAAACTATTTTCCATGCATTTAATCATGACAACGTGGAATAATTCGTGGAGAATTCCATGACAAATTTTTTGAAATCAAAGTGGAGCTAACTTGGTCTTCCTAAAGAAGGATAATAGCTATGAATGAGATTTTAGCAAGGGTTGGTAGAATTGAGAAATTGCAAGAGCAACTTATCAAGACTCAACAAGAGATGGCTGATCATGCAAAAAAGTTTCAGGATGATTCAAAAGAGCAAATGACCAAGCTGATGAACCTGATGAATGTTGTGATCCATGGAGAGAAACCCTCGGAGGATCCTGTTGTAAAATATTTGAATGGAATTATGAAGTATGTAGCTGATACAATGAAAACAAATGACCAGAATTTTGTCAGGGAATGTGGAAATCCAATAAGCCACAAAAAGTCGGGTATAACCCTAGAAAATACGACAAAGATCAAGTTGAAAAGAAGTATGGAAGAAGTTTCAGTGCCATTGAAGAAAGCTAAAGAAAGAAAAGTAAACAGTTATAATGAGACAGTGATGTCTGGAGAAATTTTACCCAAGTTTCATTCAGTTTCATGCAGCAAGATATATTACAAGTTGCTTCAGGCCCAGATTATTGCTCCATGTCGAGCTAAGCCTTTGTTGCTTCCATATCCAAGTTGGTATAATGAGAAAGTCTTTTGTGACTATCATGATGAAACCCGAGGACACTCCATTGAGAATTGTGGTCGCTTCAAACGACGAGTTCCAGACCTTTTGGTTCAGGGAATCATAGAAGTGGAGGATCATTCTGTTTTGATCAAACAATCGGGAATCAAATCCCAAAATGGAGTTGGTAGTATCAAAACAAATGAAGTACATGCTGCAGGGGAAGAAGAAAATGAAGTATTTGAGCCAAAGATAAAACGTTCAATTTTCAATACCTCCCTAATTATAAATGATAAAGAAGTAAAAGGAGAGGTAATTCGAGACTGGCCTATAGGTCTAAGAATGAATGAAAAAGATGCAAGTCTGAAGAAACCTCAAACACCTGTATAAGATTTTCTAAGAACAAGTGAGGTAGTGTACAATACAAAGAGTATGGTGAATACTACTCCAATTACAGCCGAAATATATAATCAGAATCAGGGCAAAGCTGTCATCCTTAGTAAAAGTTGTTCTGGATCTAGAAATGAGCTCAATCTACAGTCAGGGGAGAAAAAGATGATGATGGAAACTATTCAGGAAGAAGGAAAGAGTTGTGTATCTGAAGGTTTATCCAAAGAAGTTGACACAAGAAATGATCAAGAAATGGGGGGCAAATAAGGATGAAAATCCTTGACCAGTTACAGAAAAGATGTGGCATGATAAATAAATAAGTGGAAGTTATTATCTACCACTGTAGTACCTTTCTATTTTCAGCATTCTGTTTGAACTTGTTTTTGTTCCTTTCTCCGTTTTTTTTTTGCAATAAATAAATTTGTGTTGCTTTTAAGGTTATGAGCATTGAATCAATTTTGTAATCTTGCAGTTCTTTGAATATCAACTGGATTAAAAATTCTGCATGATTAGAGTCGTAATCTTTGACAAAATATCAAGATTGAAAACCAGAAAAACAAGGACCATTGATCTTACCTCAGAAGAAATACACCCAAACAATATCCTATTACAAATATGAGATAGCCTACTCCTATTGAAAGGAATTACAAAAAGGCTTGGTATTTATATATAGGAGCATACAACATGGGGCATCATTGGTGTATTACATTACAAAACTGACTAGAGTATTTTTCTATTGATGACATTCGATGATGAACATAGTTTTTACAAATAGGTAAATCTAGTTTAAATAAGTTTCTTGGGAATTGAACTCTAATGAAGAGATTTTCTGACTTCCTCCAAAACACCTAGACTATAACAGGTTCTTCTTAACAAGCTTAAGAAGTTTGACATGTATACTCATATTATTATTATATACAATAAAGCTTGAGTTATCCCCCTAAAGCAATTGGTTAATAGCCCTGTCTTTATGGATAATATTCAACTAGTCTGTTATGCTTGAGTTATCCCCCTAAAGCAATTGGTTAATAGCCCCGGCTTTATGGATAATATTCAGCTAACCCATTATATTATTATATGCAATAAAACTGTTCCTCTAGAGCAATTGGTTAATAGCCCTGGCTTTATGGATAAGTTTCAATTAGCCTGATAAAGGTGATTATTTTATTATATACAATAAAGCTGAATTCAGCTTGCCAAAATGGCAAATGTGTTAAGAGATGGACTAAGGGAGTTGTGAAACACCTGTTATAGTCAACTTCACACAAGCACTCAGAAATTTCATTATTAGAATGATATTTTCGCACTAATTTGGTTAGATAAGTTTAAATGAAGGATTTCAGAGAATTGAAATGGAAGCGTTCTGAAAGGTCTAGTAATTGGTAATCCTAGTTGCGTCATTTTGTATGCATCCGGTTAAAATACCAAGTCCTTAAAGTAAGTCATGTGACAAAGTTCAAAGAGAGAGAGGAGTGACATCTTAAATAGATGTAAACATAGAAGATAGGAAAGCCATCCTGAAATCAAACCAAATTTTGATACTTGTCAAAGAGCTATAATTCTAAAACATTAAAGAATTGTTGATTCTTTTGATATTCTTTGAATTCATGCTTATGATTTGATTCTATTATGAACCTGAGAAGGGCATTACTTTGAAAAATTCTTTCATTCTTCGATAAAGAAAGGATAAAAAAACATTTTCAAACAGGATAGTCTCAAATGAGAAAGGTCATTGAAGCAATTGTTGCTTATTCTACCTCTGTTGTAGAAAAAGAATAAACGAGGCCAGAATAATGAAGCACTTCACATTTTTGAAGACAAGTGGTCCATGAAGCCAGAAAGTCTGGAGAATTGAACTTGTGACACTCTCCTATGACATTATTAGTAGCTCATCAAGAAAGATTATTGTTTATCTCATGCTGAGGGCGATAAGCATCACCAGACATATTATTTTCCCCAACCATCAATTCATGTTCTCTAGAAGATTACATCATAGAGCCATGAACAAGTCACTACCTACACTCTGGTTATACCGTGATGCTGGCTCAAGTCTTGATACATCATTGCTACTTCTTCTATGCCGATCATTTTCTTTGTCGAGATTATATCCATTATGTCCTTCAGAAGATTGCTGAATTTGAAATTGAGAACTTATGGCATAGAATAAGACATTGGAACATATTCTACACTTGTATGCTGTACAGGATTCCAAAAGTTGAGATAACCAGTTTTACCATCAACTAAACCTTTCCATGGTTAGGGAAGAGTGGGATATGGCAGTGTGTATTTTGGAGCAGCAGTAGAGATAGTCACTGTAGCAGTCATTGCAAGAAAATGCACCAACAAAAATCTTCTATTTCATCCTGATGATGTTTATTTCTTCCAGAAAGGTTGTTACGTTGGATGCCACCGACAACAAGGTCGAATTCGACAAATCTACTCATCAATTGCTCCAACCGATCATCATTCAGTTCTTACACATCTGTTTTCAAAGATATACCAAGACAGTATAAGGCAACCTCTGCATCACTGATTCCATAGAAAAGAGATAGGACATTGATATCATTAGAGAACATGTCTCTAGCAGCTCCTCGTATATGGTTTTTAGGGAAACCTAGAAGCATTTCCACCTCATCAGGTTCAAGTGGAACAATTTTATTCCTTCCAACCCATACCAGATTCCATTTTCAGTACTCATCAAGAACATACTTCTGGACACTCGAAGGTGGCTTATCGTCATAAGCTTCAAGAGCCTTACAGATCATTTCTGTCAATTTGGCACTTCCTGTACATATTTGTAAACAGTTCAACTTTGTTCTTGGATCCCAGGAAGGCCATCATTTCTTTGTCAATGAAAAAATATCATGTATAGTGCGTGGAGAAAACAAAATAAGAGGAAATCTGTTCTCAATTGGCAGATTATGAATATATCCCCTTTTCAGTGTAGCAGCATGAAAATGCTTCGAATCTACAAATTCTGGCTCTACATCGAATAAGTACTGTGATATTCCAGTCCAGACATTAAACTGGAGCAAGTGCCACGTTCTCGTAGTAGAAATAAGAAGACCCAATAGCATCTTCTGGAAGTGTTCTTTGAGTTATCTGGTCTGATTTGGTATGAACCCCAAAATCAATCATTTGATTTGAAAGATGAATTTGCTCATAGTAGAAATAAAGAGACCCAATAGCATCTTCTGGAAGTGTTCTTTGAGTTATCTGATCTGATTCGGTAGGAACCCCAGAACCAATCATTGGAATTGAAAGATGAACTGCATGATCGTCTTCATTAAGAAGCTTCTTTTCAAGCTTCCTTTGCTTCTTCCTTTTCAAAAATCATAACCCAAGTTTCGCCTTTGCTTGTAATTGGGGTCATTGTATAATGAATTCCTACCTTCTACTGGAAGAAGTACGTCAGCAGCCTTAGCCATTTGATCAGCACATATAAAATCTGTCAACTCTGCAATTGATGAATCTGGACCACATCTCTCCATGGCTATTGAAGCCTCAGCCTCTGAGAATCCCATTTTTGTCAAGTATAACAGTTTACTCTCCTCATTAGAATCAGAATTCAGGATTTCCTCAATATCAGAAGAACTATCAATATCTGTGAAATCATCCTAAAATATTGCTTCATAATCAGATGAGTTGTTATCAGAATCAACATGTTGTATGAGTGCAGATTTTTCAAAAGCCTGTACCACTGTATATGTAGTCTTGTTGTTGCATCAGATTACTGTTCACATAAATTGGTTTCTCGCCCATAGAAAAGTATATTCCAGAAATAGCCTTCACTGAAAACAAGGTTCACTATGTCAGCCTGGAATAAATTACCAAGCAATTTATACTACTCTGTCTGACTAGACCCCTCCAGATACAGAAAATGGTCACCTCATTCAGAAGACACATATCTCAGACGTTTTTGTCAAAATGATTGAGTACTTCTTAAATTTGTGACAACATGAAGAGAATTTCTCCAGTTACTTGACAATACTACTGTTTAGTGACACCAGAATGAGAGTATTCAAGATAAACAAATTTGGGGCACGAATAAAGCTACAAGTACCTACAACAGTTCATTGTCAAAATTGGACCTCGTGGGGATCATGACATTTCAATCAAACAGACGTCGAGAGTAAACTAGAAATAGAAAATTGAGGCATCTCAAAAGCCCAATTCAGACAGATCTAGAATGACATCTTGAGGGCCCATTTAAACCAGAAATAGAATATTGGGGCATTCTTGGAGGCTCATCTCAACAAGAAGTAATGTTGAGCACACTTTTAACATCTGTATCAGCAAATGTTGGGGCATTTTAAAGGTTCCTTCAGACATATCCATGTGGGGTATTTTGAAGGCTCAGATTAACAAGAAGCAAATGTCGGGGCATGCTGAAAGCCCATTTCAATCAGAATTAAGATTGTTGATGCATTTTTGAACGTTCATATCAGCAATTCTGAGACATGCTGAAATCCCACATCATCATGTGTTAAAGATCATTGATTTTGAGCAAATATGTAATATCCGCATTACCGGGTTAGTGACCAAATTGTAAAGTTTCAGAATTTCGTGACTAAAGTAGGATAATTGAATAGTTCAATGACTTCTTGGAAATATGATGAAGGTTATTCAGTAATTATTAAAGGAAATAAAGGGTAAAATGGTCATTTGATCATTTTAAAAAAAAAGAAAAAAAAAGAAAAGGGAATTATATACACGTGGAGAGGGAGAGAATTCTCCAGAATTCTCTTCTCCTTCTTCTTCTTCACGTGGAAGCCAAGAGCAAAGGTAAGTTTGATTTAGCTTATGATTTCTTGAAAGTTTTAAGTTGGATTTGAGTCTTTGAGAGTTATATAAGCTTAAGGAAAGCTTATATAAGTTTAAAACACCAAAGAGATAGAATTAGAAAGGAATTTCTATTAAGGGTTTATAAATGAACTTTTGTTATAGAAAGGTTTTTGAAGTTCTAAAGTTGGATTTGACTTGTCATCAGCTTAATTAAGAAGTATTAAGTGTTAGAATTGGATTTAGAACATATAGAAAATTTGGTATGATTCTTGAATCTCATAAAGAAGATAGGATTTTGAGGTTAAAGATGATTTACATGGATAGAAGTTGGTTCAAGTTATAGTAGTTGAGTTTAATGTCAAAATAGGGGCTTAAAATAGAATAATTAAGGGAAGAGTTGATGATTTACGTGCTAAAATG
The DNA here is from genome assembly GCF_006381635.1 of Hibiscus syriacus. Classification (NCBI taxonomy): domain Eukaryota; kingdom Viridiplantae; phylum Streptophyta; class Magnoliopsida; order Malvales; family Malvaceae; genus Hibiscus; species Hibiscus syriacus. The sequence continues at coordinate 225,456 of NW_024062788.1, read as the reverse complement.
TTAGTTATGGGCAATGTGCATCGATGCACATTCATTGTGCACCGATGCATCGATGATAAATACCAGAAATTGTTTAAGGTGCATCGATGCACATGCAGTGCATCGATGCATGAATTTAAATAGAAAACATCGAATATGATTTATGCATCGATGCATAAGTAGTGCATCGATGCATCCCCATTAAATACAAACATCGAATAGGATTTATGCATCGATGCATGGTGTAGTGCATCGATGCATACCTTCATTAAAAGATGAAATTGGCTTTTCTTTGAGACTAAGGAGTGATAGTTTCGAATATATCAATCAGTACACTGATAAGTATTAATGTATTATTATGTAGATATAGAATGAAAGCTTGTTCCGGAACAAACTAAGGATTAGGATTGATTCAAACAACGAGGCCCAGGTGAGTGCATACTAGTGATATGTAGTGTTTAATGGAAATAGGACTTGTGATGAGTCCATTTCCTAGAGTAATATGCATGAAGTCATGGACATGATTATGTGTAGTTATAATTATATGTGATTATCTATATTACATTGATTGTATGTATGCATGACTAAAGATAAGGATATGCTTTGTATATGTTATATGATGTATGTAAGACTTTAATATGTAATAATGGAAGAACATGAAATAAGTTATATGATAGAGTCATAATAAATGAAATGAATATGAGAGAATAAGATAATCAAGTATAAGTTATATGGTATGGTATAAGTAATTATACAAGAAATGTTAGGAGACTCTAAGATAATAGTATGAATTCGAGGGCATAAATAAGGATACATAAGTAATATAGGGAAGATTGATAAATTAAAGGAAACTATGGTTTATGTATTATAGTGAAGAGCTACAAAGTTTTATTAAAGAGTATTGAGGAAGTCATGAGAAATGGAACTAAATAAATAGATGGTTTATGTGAGTGGAAAAGGTAAATGATATAAAATAAATGGAAATTATTTATAAGATAGCATGAGACTAATTGAACATGTAATATAAACTTTATAAAGGAGTACTTGGGTAAAATCATTATATGATACAATTATAGAGTATTACTATTCAAATTATATTAAAATATGATATATGAGAATATGAGTAAGTTTATAGGATATTGATAGGACATATAAGAATATGTAAATGTATGCTGATATGAAAAAAGGGGATACAAAGAAATGGAGCATAAGGTAGATAATATTATATCAGCTATTATATATCTATATGATATATGTCATCAGATAATATGAAAGGACTCTGAAAATTGATATAAGCTACGTAAAACTGTTCTAGGTGTTTCTATATGTTATATGAAGTATATGATCTTATGTGAACAAGATATGATAAGTATGTTTACATGAATAAAGGTGATTGGGTGAGAAATGATAGAAATTATACAAGAACATGAGATATGTGACATGTGAATTATATGGAAATGATCTACGTGTAAGTGAACTATGTGACTATGTGATAATATGAAAAGAAGCTATGTAATACGTGATATGTGAAAGTGAATTACATGTTTATGTGAATATTTGAAATGAAATAAATGATAATGCCCATGTTATGTGTCATGAGAGCTAGGGGTATAGTTGGCATGCCAAGAGTTGAGGGTTTCATAGGTCCTTCGGGACAACTCATAGGTCCTTCGGGACAAATTCACAGGTCCTTCGGGACAAATTTCATATGCCACTCAGTGGGACTAATACGAGCTGTGGTGACAGCATTAGTGCACAACCTCTATAGACTCACATATCGATAGTTCTCACATATGTACATGGGCTAATCCAGAGATATGAACAAATATATGTTAGTGGTATGATAAATTGTTAAGGATGAATTATGTGTATGTATGTATCTACTGTAGTTAATCTGATATGATTTTATATGATACGAAGAATGCATGGAATTGGTATACCATGATAGAACATAACATGCATGTATTGATATATGTTATAAAGTGCATTATAAGTTGTTATGCCTCACTAAGTCTTCGACTTAGCGTGTGATTGTTTCACACGTAGGTTTCGGGAAGAGTAAAGAGTAATGCGGAGCAAGACATGTCAATTATCCTTACCAAATGTCAGATCAGAAAATATATGTACTGGTTATAGAGTGTAGTTGGCATGTAATCTAAGGATATAAATTGTATGAACTCTGATATATTTTGTAAACGTTTTGAATAAGTTAAATGTTATCAAAGTTTTTTTTAATTACTCACTATTTTATACAAGTAAATGTTTTGAAAAGTCAATGTGACACCTCGGACTCGAATCCAGGTCGGGTACGGGTTGGGGGTGTTACATTTAATGGTATCAGAGCCAAGGTTTAGCCGATTCTAGGCTAAAAACGAAGTCAAAAGTACTTTAAAAAGTATACATGCCAACACTAAGTGGAAAATTTTCTGATCTGATAGGGTAAGGAGTCTGCTGTCTTGTAAATAAAGTTAAATTGTTATGTTATATAAGATAAGTGAATACTGAGAATGATTTATGAAATTTATATATATGTTTATATGATATGATGGATGACATGTGAACATATACAATTGACATATGTTATACAATATGAATTGGATGAGCATATGCACACGTGATATTTGATAGAAGAAATGATATGAGCACATGAAAATATGAGAGTTTCCAAAGTGAAATACAAGACGATAGACCTGAAGGTAATAGCATTCACCTGCTCTGGCCAGGCAGGTAGAAGAGCGAAAACCTCAGGGAATGTCTGTATAAGATTAGAGAATGATTCATGATGTTGAATGATATTCCGATGTGTTTTTAATTGTATACTTTGTTAACTCATAGAATGAATGTATCGAAATAGTTAAAAGAGTTATGAACACCCGATCTCAAGGGTGAATTTGAGGAAGGCTCTGTTGTTACAGACCTTTGGATATGATATGAAGATAATGCTAGAAGATGTTCATTTCTCCATAGTGGAGAAATTAAATTGAGAAGTTTGTTAATATGTGGATAAGAGGGAATATGGTGAACGATTGTCACCATAAGGATGTTAAAAGATCAAGTGACGCGGTTATTATTTGTAAAAGAGTTTGTATTCTAGATGGAAAGAGTTAGCATTAGCTAACCAGAGTATGTGATAAAAAAATGTACTGGAATTATAAGATTATAAGATATTGTCAGGATATGATAACCAGATCTGCAATGGATCTGGATATAGTTGCATATTTGGATCATAGTAATGTGGTATAGTAAAGGAAAAGGAAGTAAGAATTTGTATATTTAAGTAAAGCTGAGGATGGATAAGAAGAGTTTGAGAATGTGTATATCGATGATCAGATTATAGGACACAGGAAGTCAGAATGTTGAGTTTGAGCAAAAGAAATTTCAGGATGTATGAGAATATATGTGAAATTGATAAGTTGAGTAAGCGAATGTTGAGATAATTTAGATTGGAAAGGATGTATAGGATTGGTATAATAGGGCTTGTGCCCTAGATTGAACGAAAGTTATTATCTAGCTGTCAGAGTAAAGGTGCTAGAGTTATAAGATTGGAGGAAAAATAAAGTGGAATTAATTGATTATGATGTGAATTTGAATATAGTTGTATATTCTGAGCAGATAGCTATGATGTAGAAACTGAGATAAGTATTTGCATGGAACCTTCAGGAAGAAAAATACAAGTATAAGAAATGATAAAGAATGAAGTTATGTATAAGAAATGGGTTATTAGAGTAATGAGGATGCAATGAAGATTGGTACATAAAGATGAGTATAAGTGATAAGACAAGAGTATGTGAACATGAAATGAAAGATATGATTTGTGTATAAGGAATAAATAAAGGAAGAATGGAATAAAGAAATGAAAAGGGATTGAGTTAAAGGATCAAATACGATGAAAGTTATATGGAATGTAGATTATAATTTTGATATATAAGTAAGAAAAGTATGTAAGGTTATATGAAGAGATTATGTGTATCGTAATACAGACAATGATGAAAGAATGAATAAAAGTTTAGATTGTGGTGAATTAATCAATTGATTGATTTTTGATTTTGAGTGATAATAATTGATGTTACTGTCTACAGGATAAGTAACATTATATGAATGAAATTAGAGTTATGAATTTGAAACAAAGGGATAGTATTGTGTATAAGAAAGAGTGTGGTGATGATAAGGATTTGTACTTTAGAATGAAAGAGTTAGCGTTGACTAACAAGATTTTGTGATAAAATTGTATTGGATATAGTGATATATTTTGATTACGTAAATGTGATATAATGAATGAAGTGAGGATTCGTATGGAAGTGTAAATGATAAGTTCGATATAGAAACACGAAAAGTGTGCAAGGTGATGTGAATTATTGTTTGACTCCTTAAAGTATATGTTTAATCACATTGAAGAAGATTTAAAGTTGTGTTTTGGTCAAATGATGACGAAATACAAGTTTGGTATGGTTATAAGGTAATTAAAGAGTTATGAAGAAATAGATGGATTTATGATATAGAGTGATGAGATGGATGTACTGTCAACGTGATGAGTGACATTATATGGAATTTTAGAATATATAAAGGAAAAAGGCAACTGAAGAAATAAAGGAATGAGAAATTAAGTGAAAGAGGTAGTATGAGAACATTAGAAGATATGTTCTTATTGATATGTTCAGTGAAAATTCGAGGACGAATTTTTTAAAAAAAAGGAGGGGAGATTTGTAACATCCGCATTACCGGGTTAGTGACCAAATTGTAAAGTTTCAGAATTTGGTGACTAAAGTAGGATAATTGAATAGTTCAATGACTTCTTGGAAATATGATGAAGGTTATTCAGTAATTATTAAAGGAAATAAAGGGTAAAATGGTCATTTGATCATTTAAAAAAAAAAAAAAAAAAAGAAAAGGGAATTATATACACGTGGAGAGGGAGAGAATTCTCCAGAATTCTCTTCTCCTTCTTCTTCTTCACGTGGAAGCCAAGAGCAAAGGTAAGTTTGATTTAGCTTATGATTTCTTGAAAGTTTTAAGTTGGATTTGAGTCTTTGAGAGTTATATAAGCTTAAGGAAAGCTTATATAAGTTTAAAACACCAAAGAGATAGAATTAGAAAGGAATTTCTATTAAGGGTTTATAAATGAACTTTTGTTATAGAAAGGTTTTTGAAGTTCTAAAGTTGGATTTGACTTGTCATCAGCTTAATTAAGAAGTATTAAGTGTTAGAATTGGATTTAGAACATATAGAAAATTTGGTATGATTCTTGAATCTCATAAAGAAGATAGGATTTTGAGGTTAAAGATGATTTACATGGATAGAAGTTGGTTCAAGTTATAGTAGTTGAGTTTAATGTCAAAATAGGGGCTTAAAATAGAAGAATTAAGGGAAGAGTTGATGATTTACGTGCTAAAATGTCAGTTCTGGGCAATGTGCATCGATGCACATTCATTGTGCACCGATGCATCGATGATAAATACCAGAAATTGTTTAAGGTGCATCGATGCACATGCAGTGCATCAATGCATGAATTTAAATAGAAAACATCGAATATGATTTATGCATCGATGCATAAGTAGTGTATCGATGCATCCCCATTAAATACAAACATCGAATAGGATTTATGCATCGATGCATGGTGTAGTGCATCGATGCATACCTTCATTAAAAGATGAAATTGGCTTTTCTTTGAGACTAAGGAGTGATAGTTTCGAATATATCAATCAGTACACTGATAAGTATTAATGTATTATTATGTAGATATAGAATGAAAGCTTGTTCCGGAACAAACTAAGGATTAGGATTGATTCAAACAACGAGGCCCGGTGAGTGCATACTAGTGATATGTAGTGTTTAATGGAAATAGGACTTGTGATGAGTCCATTTCCTAGAGTAATATGCATGAAGTCATGGACATGATTATGTGTAGTTATAATTATATGTGATTATCTGTATTACATTGATTGTATGTATGCATGACTAAAGATAAAGATATGCTTTGTATATGTTATATGATGTATGTAAGACTTTAATATGTAATAATGGAAGAACATGAAATAAGTTATATGATAGAGTCATAATAAATGAAATGAATATGAGAGAATAAGATAATCAAGTATAAGTTATATTATATGGTATAAGTAATTATACGAGAAATGTTAGGAGACTCTAAGAGAATAGTATGAATTCGAGGGCATAAATAAGGATACATAAGTAATATAGGGAAGATTGATAAATTAAAGGAAACTATGGTTTATGTATTATAGTGAAGAGCTACAAGTTTTATTAAAGAGTATTGAGGAAGTCATGAGAAATGGAACTAAATAAATAGATGGTTTATGTGAGTGGAAAAGGTAAATGATATAAAATAAATGGAAATTGTTTATAAGATAGCATGAGACTAATTGAACATGTAATATAAACCTTATAAAGGAGTACTTGGGTAAAATCATTATATGAGATAATTATAGAGTATTACTATTCAAATTATATTAAAATATGATATATGAGAATATGAGTAAGTTTATAGGATATTGATAGGACATATAAGAATATGTAAATGTATGCTGATATGAAAAAAGGGGATACAAAGAAATGGAGCATAAGGTAGATAATATTATATCAGCTATTATATATCTATATGATATATGTCATCAGATAATATGAAAGGACTCTGAAAATTGATATAAGCTACGTAAAACTGTTCTAGGTGTTTCTATATGTTATATGAAGTATATGATCTTATGTGAACAAGATATGATAAGTATGTTTACATGAATAAAGGTGATTGGGTGAGAAATGATAGAAATTATACAAGAACATGAGATATGTGACATGTGAATTATATGGAAATGATCTACGTGTAAGTGAACTATGTGACTATGTGATAATATGAAAAGAAGCTATGTAATACGTGATATGTGAAAGTGAATTACATGTTTATGTGAATATTTGAAATGAAATAAATGATAATGCCCATGTTATGTGTCATGAGAGCTAGGGGTATAGTTGGCATGCCAAGAGTCGAGGGTTTCATAGGTCCTTCGGGACAACTCATAGGTCCTTCGGGACAAATTCACAGGTCCTTCGGGACAAATTTCATATGCCACTCAGTGGGACTTATACGAGCTGTGGTGACAGCATTAGTGCACAACCTCTATAGACTCACATATCGATAGTTCTCACATATGTACATGGGCTAATCCAGAGATATGAACAAATATATGTTAGTGGTATGATAAATTGTTAAGGATGAATTATGTGTATGTATGTATCTACTGTAGTTAATCTGATATGATTTTATATGATACGAAGAATGCATGGAATTGGTATACCATGATAGAACATAACATGCATGTATTGATATATGTTATAAAGTGCATTATAAGTTGTTATGCCACACTAAGTCTTCGACTTAGCGTGTGATTGTTTCACACGTAGGTTTCGGGAAGAGTAAAGAGTAATGCGGAGCAAGACATGTCAGTTATCCTTACCAAATGTCAGATCAGAAAATATATGTACTGGTTATAGAGTGTAGTTGGCATGTAATCTAAGGATATAAATTGTATGAACTCTGATATATTTTGTAAACGTTTTGAATAAGTTAAATGTTATCAAAGTTTTTTTTAATTACTCACTATTTTATACAAGTAAATGTTTTGAAAAGTCAATGTGACACCTCGGCAAGATATGAAGAATAAAAAGGGTAAAACAGTGACAGTCGAGCTATCTATACATAATTGTTTCGTTCATCAGCAAGTTGCATTAGGGTCCTATTGTTGAACAAATATTTACTCAGCAAGTATGGTTTCAAATACCCAATCTTCTTAACCATGTGTCACATGACAACATGTTCTTTAAATTTGGTCCCCATGCAAACCGTTCGATCCAGGGTTCAGTTCCTCAAGATCTAGACTTTGAATTTTGCATTCTGTGTGTCGGTGATGATTGGAAATATTTCTTTGAGATTCCTGGCAGTTAGTTTCAACCATAATGTTGAGATTATGAAGCTGTTTTTCACATCAGTTTTTTCTTACTTGATGACATTGAAAAGGGAGACTCGACTCTCACTTATATTATTGTTATTCCCGTTGTTATTGGGATCATCATTGCTAGCCAGGGTGAACTAAGTTTTCATCTATTTTGGTTTTATCATGGGTGTTTCATCCCCAGCGGCAAGAATTCCATGAACCTCTTTCTGGACATGGCCCCTATAACTGATGTGTTTCTAATTACTACAACGCTCATTACAGAAGAAAACGTGATCAATATCACACTTACCCTTGCCTGAGACAATATCAAGATCAATTGGTATCTCTTATTCAATTCATCACTAGCATATCTTGAGAATTTGATCAACTTTTTGGTCACACCAGCATCTCATTTGTATTCCTATTGATTTTTGTTCTCAAGTGGTCTTGTGACGTTATACGAAAGTTCTGAGCGCTACGAAAGAGCCTCCCTGACCAGAAATCCGGGCAGAAGCCACAAGAAATGAAGAATGTGTTTTCAAATGTTTTACATCTCGACAGAAACCACAGGAAAAGATGAATGTATTGTCAAATGTTTTACGAACTAGTGATTATGGTGCTGAACCAATGTTGCAATCATATGGTTTCCATTTATTGATCCAAGATGAAGTTTGTCTTCTTCAACCCCAAGATTAGAAGTGAGATATGATGAAGATTTCTTTCCACAGAAAGAGAGCTGAAATTTTGAAAACAAGAAACTAGTGGAGCCAACTAAGGTTGAATGACAGGTTGTTGTTAAGCATCTCGACATGATATGGTCCAAGTTGCCTTATTCGAGATCTAATTATATGTGGAGACATGAAAGGAATTAGGATAAATCTTCCTTATGATCTGTTTCAAGAGTCAAATCAGAACAGACTCTACTCTCCTAATTAATCCCCGTTGAGTCAGACATATCTACATCTACACTATTCAAAGATGATAGATTCTCTTTTTAAAGATGATAAATTTTCTTTTCAAAGATGAAAGCTTTATTGGATTTCTACACAAGTCCAAGCAAATAAAGTTGGTTTTATCAAAGATAGAATGGTGCATCAAGATCATAGTTTGGACTACGACAAGAGTTCCATAAATGAAACATTTCCTCTGAGACTTTAATAAAGCAAAGAAGACACAAAGATACAGATTGATCAGATGATTCTACAGAAATGAAAGCTTGATAGCATAAGTTGCTACATTCCAGAGGTAACCTTGGAAATAAATAATGAAGTGAAGGAAGACCAAGTTCACCACTTTGAAGTCAAATGAAGATTGCATCAACATTCATGCAATCATAAGAACATCATTTGCACAATAGATAATGCATTACATTGATACATCTGAGTGCATTCAAACATGAAGTTTTACAGATCTTCGTAAGAACAAGAAGATTCATGATGAAAATACCTTACAAGAAGAAGGTAGAATTCAAAACCACAAATACAGGAATCACGCAAACATCTGAAGAATATATGGACGTAATCCACAAGAATGAGCATTATCTTGAGATTGGGTCATGTTACCCAATCAACATGATATTTTGAACAATAATGAGAAAACGATTTCCATAGTTTCTCATTTTATCTTTTCGAAAATGAAATTGTTGAAAAGTAAGAAAACGATTTTCTTAGTTTTTTATTTAGTAAACTATTTCCAACAGCATTATCTTGAGATTGGGGCATGTTACCCAATTAACATGTTATTTTGAAAAATAATGAGAAAACGATTTTCATAGTTTCTCATTCAATCTTTTCTGAAAATGAAATTGTTGAATAGTAAGAAAACGATTTCCATAGTTTCTTACTTAGTAAACTATTTCCCATATTTATAAGTCCTGCAGTGCATGATGTTTCCAAAAAGCCTTCGGGAGCTTTTTGATGTTTTCAAAGCCTTAGGGTCATCTGTAAGTCCTACAGTGCATGATGTTTCCAAAAAGCTTTCGGGAGCTTTTTAATGTTTTCAAAGCCTTAGGGTCATCTGTAAGTCCTACAGTGCATGATATTTCCAAAAAGCCTTCGGGGGCTTTTTGATGTTTTCAAAATCTTCGGGTCATCAGCATTACCAGGTAGAGTTCATAATGAGAAGAACTCATATGAAGAAGGAAGAAGAAGTTCATAATGAGAAGAGATTGTTCAACCTTTTGCTCAAATCCATCACTTGATGGACCAACATTTCCAGAGAAAGTTCATAATGAGAAGAACTTATCTGAAGAAGAAGAAGAAGTTCATAATGAGAAGAGCTTGTTCAACCTTTTGCTCGACTCTATCGCAGAAAGAGATAGATCAGCATCAATATTTCCAGAAGGAGTTCATAATGAGAAGAACTCATCTGAAGAAGGAAGAATAAGTTCATAATGAGAAGAAATTGTTCAACTTTTTGCTCGAATTCATCATTCGATGGATCAGCATTGCCAGGTAGAGTTCATAATGAGAAGAACTCATCTGAAGAAGGAAAAATAAGTTCATAATGAGAAGAATTTATTCAACTTTTTGCTCAAATTCATCATTCGATGGATCAACATTACCAGGTAGAGTTCATAATGAGAAGAACTCATCTGAAGAAGGAAAAAGAAGTTCATAATGAGAAGAACTTGTTCAACCTTTTGCTCGAATTCATCACTCGATGGATCAACATTTTTAGAAAAAGTTCATAATGAGAAGAGCTTGTTCAATCTTTTGCATGACTCTATCACAGAAGGAGATAGATCAGCATCAATTTTTCCAGAGAAAGTTCATAATGAGAAGAACTCATCTGAAGAAGGAAGAAGAAGTTCATAATGAGAAGAGCTTGTTCAACCTTTTGTTTGACTTTATCACAGAAGGAGATAGATCAACATCAACATTTCCAGAAGTGTTCATAATGAGAAGAACTCATCAGAAGAAGGAGAAGAAATTCATAATGAGAAGAATTTGTTCAACCTTGCCTTAATTTATCACATATAAAGTTGAATCAATGACACCTCCTTCAAGGATCAGCATTTCCAGAAGAACTTCATAATGAGAAAAACTCATCTGACGAAGAAGAAGTTCATAATTAGAAGAACTTGTTCAAACTTTTTGCTAGATTACATCACAGAAGGAGATGAATTGTCATCCCCAGTGGAAGAGTTCATAATGAGAAAAACTCATCTGAAGAAGGAAGAAGAAATTCATAATGAGAAGAACTCATCTAAAGAAGAAGAATAAGTTCATAATGAGAAGAACTCATCTTGAGAGGAAGAAGAAGTTCATAATGAGAAGTACTTGTTCGGCCTTATCTTAATTCATCACATATGAAGTTGAATCAACACTTCTTTTAAGGATCAGCATTTCCAGAAGAAGTTCATAATGAGAAGAACTCATCTGAAGAAGAAGAAGAAGTGCATAATGGGAAGAACTTATTCAACCTTTTGTTCGACTCGTCATAGAGAGAAATATATCAACATCAACATTGTTTAACCTTTTGTCAAATCCATCACAGAAGGAGGTGGATCGTCATTCCCAGTAGAAGAGTTCATAATACGAAGAACTTATAGCTCAAAAGTTTGGACAATTCAAGCTAAAAATGGTGCTTTTTGTCTTTGCTCCATTCCTGTTCCACAGCAATGAGCAAAGAGGGGCAGCTGTAATCACCATTTTTACCTTCCCTATCAAGCAACCAACGACAGCTGCCTCTCCACGTTGCAGTTACAAACAGCCTCCAGCAAGCTGGGATAGCAGCCCCTCCACGTCCCAGTTCCAGTGGCTTCCATCACCTCCTTTGGCCAGTGACTCACCGGGTTATCCTCCTTTAACCGGTCCAAAGGGTGTACGAAAAAGCCTATAAAAACCCCCATCAATGAAGCAAAGGGGAGGGGGCAGAGCAATCAAACAAAAAAAATAATAAAATAGAGTGAAGATACCGAGCAACTTACCTTCGTCGGAGCATCCAAATCACCGAAAAACCACCAAAAAACCGAAGGTAAAAACTCAGATCTACGGAATTTATGGGGTTTTTAGAACAAGAGGAAGCCGGAATCGGATTTAGAAATAAAAGAGGATTTTTTTTGGTAATTTTGTAAAATTTCGGCCACCGTGGACGGTGGCAGGCGACGGTGACCGGCCGGTCACCGGTATTCCTCCGGTGAGGGAGCTCTAGAGAGAAGCAAATGGAGAGAAATGATAATTTAGGCCTATTTTGGCCTATTTATACCCTTACCAGAACGACGTAGTTTTGGTGAGGGCCTCTGTGTAATTTCCCGGATGGGAACACCATACGAATTATCCTCCTGATTTTATAGACTTGTATTTTAGTCACTAAATTAAGTTTTAGAGCATTTTAATTTTGTTCCTGAATTTTATTTTATTATATTTTAGTCATTTCCAGTAATTATGTAATTTAGGGTAAATAATATATTTAGCCCCTGTAACTTTATTAATTTTTAATTCAATCCCGAATGATTAATATAAGATAAATCATACTGTTAATACTTAGTTTTTATAATATTTTAAATTAGAGCTTTTAATTTTAATATGTTATAATTTAGTCCTTAATTTTAATACTTTCATTTATTTTACAAGTTTTATTATCGTTTATATTTTAATAATATAATATAATTTTATTTTTATTTATTTTAGTCGTTATTTATTTATTTTTATATGTTTATATATTTAATTATTATTGATTATTATTATGTATCATATAAATATATATAATAAATAATATTTATTTACTTATTTTTATATTTTATATATATTAAATAAAAATCCTATTTAAAATTTTAATTTTATATAAATTACTTTTAAGAAAAATAATCATATTTTAATATTTATTTTTTAATATTAAGAAATGGACTGTCTTAAAGCACCTAGAAGTCCTTTTCTGATATTCTTAAATAAATAAATATCATATTTTTATAAATTATATATATATTAATTTATTTTAATTTATTTTAGAAAGATGTTATTTTAATATTTATTTATTTTTAAGAAAAGATATGTCTTAAGGCACCTAGAAGTCATTTTCTGATATTTTTAAATAAATATATATTTTATTTATAAATATATATAAATTAATAGATTTTCTTAAAATTATAGTAATAAATTTGAGATAACAGAATTATAAATTAAATATATTTGAATTCTTAAATTCTATTATTAGAGACAATTTATAATTAAAAAGTACCAATTTTGGGCGTTGTAAGGGTGCTAATCCTTCCCTAAACGTAACCGACCACGAATCCCTTTTTATTATTAAAAAGAACAAATTTTTGGTTAAAACGCAGACTAGTTTATATTTTAAATGATGTTTTCTTAAAAACTCTTTTAAAAGATGATTTTTTAGGTATTCGACCTATCTGACCCAAAAGGCCGATGGCGACTCCCAAAATATTTTTTAAAATCAAAATCATTAATTTATTCATATTATTTTTTCCGCCAAGTAAAATTTCGTGTCCGGACGAAAACCGGTTACGACAATATAGGTTGGCAAAAACACGTTACACATAAGAATTTTCAAGAAACACAGTATCATTTGATTGATGTTCTAAAGAAAGTTGCTATACTGTACACCATTAAAGACTAGTAAATGTGACTATTTATATATGTTCTATATCATTTGAGTTCAAATGAATCTAGCTTGAGTGTAAATCTATGGTATTTTTACAACATCAGATGCAATTATGAACTTTTGAATCGCCATTGGAGAGATAAATGACCTTGTTATGTTAGGTTGTGCTGATCAAAAAATTCTATTCAAAAAAGCCTGAACTTGTCCCTTCCTCCTTGCTGCTAGAATGAGGAGTACTTTCGTAAGTAAACGTTCGATAGCCAGCACAACTGGAGAGCTGACTAGAGCCATTACTGCTTACGGATCTCTCGATGTCACTTATATGAGCTACCAGAGGAATTGGCCGCTCAGGGATCGAGGGAACTGAAATGTCTGTTTCCAGTATTTTCACTACCTGATCCATGGTTGGTCGACATAGTAACTCTGGATGAGAGCAAAGAACCGCTATCAGAACATACTTCTCTAGAATTTCAGGTGGCCCCAGCTCTGGCATGCCATCTTCGATGACATCTAAAGCTCGCCCATTCCTTACCAACGACCATGCCCAATCAGCCAGTAGAGAAGGTTGATTCTCTTCACTCATAGTGAGGGCCTTCTTTCCACTCAGCATCTCAAGAAGTACTACTACACCAAAGCTATACACATCGCTCCTCTCGGTCAATTGTCCATACAATGCATACTCAGGGGCAACATATCCCATCGTTCCAGCTACCCTAGTGCTCAGGTGTGTCATCCCCTCTGGCGTAAACTTTGCAAGTCCAAAATCTGCTACCTTGGCCTCAAGCTTCTCATCCAGAAGTATATTACTCGCTTTGATATCCCTATGAATGATTGCCGGTTGTGCCCCATAATGCAAATAAGCCAGTCCCCTAGCTGTCCCTAGGGCAATCTTTTGCCGAACAGGCCAACTAAGTCTCCTTTCTGTGGAACCAAAGAGATGATCATACAAACTACCATTCTTCATCAAATCACAAACAATGATCCTCTGATGACCCTCTAACGGGGTCGTGGGCGTAGCCGTACAATATCCCCTCAAAGCGACGAGATTCACATGCCTAACACTAGCAATAACCTCAACTTCATGAGTGAAATTGGCATCACCAGCAGCAGAACAATTCTTGAACCTTTTGAAAGCAACCTCAGAGCCATCGGGCAAGTAACCCTTGTACACATTCCCATAGCCTCCTTTCCCAACAATGTTATCTCTAGAGAAGTTCCCAGTAGCTTCCTTAATGTCATCAAATGTAAACTTAATCAAGTGAGTACTTTCACTAAATGAACCCAACCCAGAACCACTTAAACTACCCATCTCGAGGCTCCTGATTCTATCCCTTCCTTTCTTCCTCTTTGAATCCTGATATTTTCTATAAACAAACCAAGACCCACCAATCAAAACAGCTAAACCAACACCAACACCGATTAAAACACCCAAAATCACACCACTTTTGCTGCTCTTACTTTTAATATTACCATTATCCCTGATTTGAATTGAAAATATACAAGAAGCCGTACCTTCATCAGTTGGTCCCAAGTAATTATCAAAGGCGGCTGCATAAATAGACGGGTAGGCCGCACAGCCGGACACGTTGGCTGTCGAATTCTCCTGCGTAAAGTACAAAGTTTGCAAATTGGTCAAGCTTGTAGTACAAGAAGCACAACCGGGACCCTGCAAGGACTGGTTACAACTGTAAACGATGTCGTTTAAGGTAGCATTCGGGATAAAAGCTTCAAAATCAGCCCTTGTGGTCAAGTTCATGCAACCTTGGGAAATCCAATCGGTTTGGAACCCACACGAGGAACGGATGTTGAAGTTCGGGACCAGAGATTGATAAGACTGCCAGCACGACTCGGAGGAATTCAAGGGTGGAAAGAAGACTCCGGTGCGTCTAAGGTAGTCGGAGAGGAGGAGACGGAGGCCCTGGCGGAGGGAGTGGCACTCCGGGCGGGGACGGCTGGGGTCAGAGAAGAGCGGGCGGAGGATGGTGAAGTTTAAGGGACATGATGATGAAACATCGACGCTTTGAGCAAGGAATGACGGGAAGAAAGTTAAGGCGATGAAGATGAAGAGAAAATGGCGAAAGGACATTTGGTAGCCGAGAAGAGGGTGTCATTCATCGGAGGCAGAGGACCATGCAAAAGATGGGAAGGAAGAAGACGAGTGGGAGTTGTTGAGAAATTTATGATTTTAGCTTTTATTAACTGTTGGGTGCGGACTTTTGGCTTTAGTTTGGGTTTAACTCTGATTTTAGTCCCTCTATTATTACCATGAACTCTCCATTATAATTAGATTTTTGTATTTATAATATTATTAATAGATAATATACTTATTTTCTTGATGTTTACTTATTCTGAACCAAGCCTGTGTGTTTATTGACCAAACGTGGTTGCCTTGTATAAGAAATGAATATGTCATAAAATTTCAATGTTTTATTACAAGAAATCGACGTCATTACTTTTCAATGCTATAAGGTCAAAGATGAAGTTGGACTCACAGGTTGAAGATATACTCTGAAGTCATCGGATTTATGTTTAAAGTATATTAATAGTTTAGATAACGACTATTTTAATGATAACGTAGTAAAAAAACATTATAAAAGTAAATTCGTCCGTTTATGATAAACCGAGGATTAAAATTCATAATAAATAAGGACTAAAACAAGAATTAGACATTTCAGTTCTAGCTGAGAGAGGCGGCCAAAATAAACGAGTTGGCAAGTTCCATTTCTTGACT
This sequence comes from Hibiscus syriacus, assembly GCF_006381635.1. NCBI lineage: Eukaryota > Viridiplantae > Streptophyta > Magnoliopsida > Malvales > Malvaceae > Hibiscus > Hibiscus syriacus. The sequence continues at coordinate 209,235 of NW_024062788.1, read as the reverse complement.
AATAAAGTAGTTGTCTGCTCAATTTGAGTTTCACAGTCGTTCATTGTTTCTTCGATTTTCAAATTCCCGTTATTCATTTTCTATTTTAACAAATCGACCGCTTTCTCCATGTTACGTCATTTTTATTGTAATAAATATTAAAATACAATAAATTATATCAAATATACTAAAGTTTTATCTCCATTCGGTCATATTTTAATATAATTATATATATTTAAAAATAGATAAATATAGTTAATTTGTTTACTCTAATTTTTAAATTTGCTATGATCATTCATCTTTCCTTTTTAGAATTCGTCTTTTACTTCCCTCCATACATGACTAAGATTATATTTAGTATTTATCAAAAAATTAAATTTATTTTATATTGAACAAAAATAATTATTCTTATATATCCAAACATAAAACGATGTTATATGATAACAATTATAATAATTTATAAAGAATTCAATACGTATAACTATATAAAACTAAATCCATATATGGCATCGCACGCTTACCAAAATTATATGTAATTTTGATATATCTTAGGCATTTTTCTAAATTAAGAACGTTTTGAATCTATTAAATTTAATCTTAAGATTTTAAAGTATAAAATTATATATCATAAATTCTAAATTTAAACCTCCAAACTAAATACTAAAATCTAAACTTATAAATTCTAAAAGAAATAAACTTATGTAAATTAAAGTTTATAGATCTAAACTTTAATGATGTTAATTGCCCTATCTGTAATGAAGCTCCCGAAACTAGAAAATATCTATTTTTTATTGCTCATTAGCTTCTTGTGTTTGGTACCTTATTCTGCTTCTTACTAGACTGGTTAAGACTTCGTTGTCTTGGGAAGACATGACTACTTAAGCTTGCCACTCATGGAGAGGTAAATCCCTTCTTTCCACCATCTTAAAGCTTTCGTGGTGTGCTTTTATCTATACTATGTGGGAGGAACAAAACAAGAGAATTTTTCAAGGTTGCTCAAGATCTCCCGAAGAACTCCTTAAAGCTATCAAGGAGATAATAGGGATTCAACTTAGAGGAAGGTATATTAACCGATTAAATAGTGTAAATGTTAATCTTTGTAATACGTGGGGTATAGTTTAACCGATCATTCTTTTGTATGTTGGTTGTATATATATAGCGTTGTAATTGGTTGTTTGGTTATTTTGAGTTGTAATTGACTTTGGTTCCTTGGATAATAAAAGCAATTTATCCACACAAAATTATAGATCATATAATTTTTGTAAGAAAAAAATAACATCAGTGACCGAAAATTCTTTATAATATACGATTTTGACCAACTTTTTTTTGATTTGCCAAAATGACCAACAAAATCACAATGCGATCTCTAAATCGCAATGCAATCTCCAAATCGCAACGCGATCTCCAGTATCGCAAATCAGTTTACAGATTCGCAACGCAATTTTGACTATCGCAATGCGAATATATAAATCGCAACGCGATTCTGACTATTGCAACGCGATAATACATAATCACAACGTGATTCTGACTATCGCAGCGCAATAATACATAATCGCAACTCGATTCTGACTATCGCAACGCTGAATTTCAAATTCGCAACAGGTTTTAGTTTCGCAACACAAATGTTTTGGGTATATAACTACGCAGCATCTGGAACTCATAACCTAAATCCCTAAATCGCAACTCATTCCATCTCCATCTATCACTCTCTCCGGCGACATCTGTTCCTCTATCCAACGACATCCTTCCCCATCCGGCAGCAAGTTTTAGTTTTGCAGCTCATTTGTTTAGTAAATTAATTTACAATAATGAAATCATCTAATGTTGATCATGTTTGGATATATTTGTATTTTGGAGGGTCATGGGAGAATGTTCATGGTGTTTTACAATATATGCCTTTACCCATGAATCTTCAACTAAAATTGTCATTAAAAAGTTAACTTATGAAACTCTAATGTTACGTGTTGCAAATAAATTTAATTTAGAGCCCTTAAGTGGATTTAGGCTATCTTATCAGAGAAAATGTAAAGTTTATTTGTTAACCGACAATGAAGATGTTGAACGATTCATTGCTTACATTAGTGTTTCGTAAGATGATGTTACATTGTATGTTGTTGAACCTAGAAGTAGTGAAGTTGGGTCAGTAGCGGGTAGTAATCAACTAAGTTTTTCAACCCCAGTTTATTGTGCTCAAAATTTAATGGTTCCACCACAATTTCATCACCAAGCAAATTTTGTTTCACCACATTTCCAATACCAAACACAATCTCAAAACCCACAACCTTTCCCTAATCCAAATCCCAATCAACTTTCAGCACTAAATTCTGGTTTTCGTATTGACCAGTTAGACGATGATGAGCCAACTAAAAAAATTGTGAGTACTAGTCAGTATTCGAAATTTGATCTTGGTCAATACCCGGACTTTGATCTTGGTCAATACTCGGATTTTGATGATGTTTTAGAAGAAGAAACAGACCCTACGTGTAATGATTTTGATATTGGTCAATACCCGAATTTTAATGATGAAACAACCGCTGCCGAGGAAGATGTTGTTGATGATAATGAGGAGGAAGTTACGACTGTGAATGAACATGTTGAACATCCATTCTGTAATTCATATAACCCTGAAGAAGAAAAAGAAGAAGAAGAAATCCCCGAAGAAAATGCCACAGGAGTATAACTGGAATATGCCAGAATTACTTCAGATACCGGAAGAAGAGTTGGTAAAGATAGTAGTTGATTGTTACACAAAAATTATTCGTATCAAGAAAGATGATTATTTTGATACAAAGGAATACTTGAAGATAGCTTTGTATATGAAATGTGTGGAAGATGGCTATCAACTAAAAGTTAACAAATCAAGCAAAGATCGTTTCGAAACAAGGTATATGATTGACAAAAACTGTACGTGGCGTATAATTACAAAGAGGATAAAAGATTGCGAAACGTTTCAAGTTAGGACTTTTATTGATAAACATACATGTTCAAGAACCCAAGTTTTTCCTCACCATAGACAGTCAAACAAAAAGGTGTTGGGTGGTTTTCTGGCTGAGTTAATGTTTTTGAATGGCAGGGTATATCAGGGACATGAAATTATGACTGACATGAATGCTCAGTTCAATATTAGTATCTCATATTCTCAAGCTTGGAGAGCCAAATGTTATGCCTTGGAATTGTTGAGGGAGTCGCCAGAAGCATCGTTTGCCCAACTGCCGGCTTATTGTTACAATTTAAAGCTGAAAAATCCTGGGTCGGTAACTCATATCAAAACAGATAGAGATGGACGCTTTGAGTTGCTGTTTATCGCCATTGGTGCTGTGGTTAGTAAATCAATATAATTTTGTTGACTCATTTTTGTTAGTTACATGCATTTCACATTTAAATGATTATATTTCTTGTTTATATGATTTTGTAGATTCGATCATTTATTACTTGCATGCGCCCAGTTATTATAGTTGACGGAGCACATTTAAAAGGTCGATACCTTGGAGTAAACTTATTAGCAATAGCCATGGATGCTAACAATGGGATACTGCCAATAGCTTACGGGGTTGGCAAATCTGAAACCTCTGATTCATGGACATGGTTTATGGGGCATCTTAGGGATTGCATAGGTCCTATTAGCAATCTGACAATCATATCCGATAGGGCAAACTCAATTGACAACGCTGTTAGAAGATGTTTCCCAGATGCTTTTCATGGACTTTGTGGTGTTCATTTGTATAGAAATCTAAAATCAAGGTCTGTTGGTATAAACAATCACAAATGGAAATACTGGAAGGATGTAGAAGCTTATCGGGAAGTGGATTTTAATAAGCATATAAATTGTTTAAGACGTGTTTTGCCTCAGTGTGCTCAAACACTAGAAGATGTCGGGTTTGAAAGATGGTCAAGAGTACATCAACTTGGAGCAAGATATGGTTTCATGAGGTCTAATAATGCAGAATCAATCAACGCTCTAAGTCGTCATTCCCAGAAATTACCCATTACTATGTTAATGGAGTTTTTTCGAGCCTCTATTCAATAGTGGTACTACAAGAAAAGAAACCATGCAGTTATTATTTCTTTAAATTCGTAACTTATCATATATTTTACTAAGTATTATTTATTTAAATTTACATGAACATTGGAACATCATGTTACACCATGGACTGAAAAAAAGATAACAAAACGTGTTGTGAAGTCAACGTCATGGAGAGTTGAACCATGTTCAAACACTTTGTTTGAAGTACTGGATAATAACTTAAATGGGCTTGTCGATCTAAATGCAAAGACGTGTAGTTATATGAAATGGCAAACATCTGGTTATCCGTGTGGCCATGTTATAAAAGTTGCTCTTCATCTAAACCAAGATGATTCAAGCGCATACACTATGGATTGCTACACTACAGAAGTATATCGACAGACTTATGCCGAGATTATCTACCCTATTCCACATCCTTCTGAGTGGGATATACCAGATGACTTACAAATAGTTTTGCCACCAGCCATGGACAGAAAGCTACCTGGCCGACCAAAAAGTCACGATCGTATACCGTCTAAGGGTGAAGATAATAAGAGATCGACATGTAGTCGGTGCAAGGAAAGTGGTCATACAAGGTTGACATATGGATCACCAGTGACATCACAATCATCTTTTCCTCTACCAAAATATGGATCCTCATAAAAATCCAAAGCTCATATGGTGTCAAAAAAAAGGCAATCAAAATCGCAATCAAAATCAAAATCTCAATCACAACCGACCTCACCTTTTGGAACTATTAACTTAGGTGATTTTTAAATGCAAACGTTGTATTATATGTATTTTATATGTAAACTTTTAACATTTTCAGTTAGGCATGTATTAGTAACTTGAGTTTGAACATTGCTATGATTTGTTCAGTTGTTATCACTTATTACACATTTATTTGAATATCGCAACGCGAATTTGACTATTATGTGTATTTTATGTGTAAACTTTTAACATTTTCAGTTAGACATGTATTAGTAACTTGAGTTTGAACATTGCTATGATATGTTCAATTGTTATCACTTATTACACATTCATTTGAATATCGTAACACGAATTTGACTATCGCAACGCAAAAATCGCAATGCGAATTTGACTATCGCAACACGAATATGACTATCGCAACGCAAATTTGACTATCACAACGTGAATTTGATTATCGCAACGGGAATTTGACTATCGCAATGAGAAAATCGCAAAGCGTATTAGACTATCGCAACGCGAATTGATTTTTGCGTTGTGATTTTGGCTTTCGCATTGCGATTTTGACTTACGCATTGCGATTTTGAGTTTAGCGTTGCGAAAGTGTACCTTCAACAGGTATTTTGCCTTCAATATGATGCAGATTGAAATCAACAAATCAACTTTTACATTTCAATCAATTAAACAAATCAACTTTTACAAATAAATTAAACAAGCAAAAAATGCTAATAATTCTTATTTTCCTCATCAATTAAACAAATCAGACTTTTAAGAATCAATTAAACAATAAAAAAAAGTGTACCCCAGACAGTTGTTTATGCACCCATACATCAATTTCACGCAGCTCACTTCAGGATTAACCTGCAGAAACCAAACATTTGCTCAAACAACACTTTCTACACATCTAAAACCAACAAACAACAAATTATTATTGAATTCTAGGTACTTAACAACACTTGCATTTGACTTACAAATTGTTTATGGATACTTTCATAACGCGGATACAGGTAGGCAGCGTCTCGCATATATCGTTGTAGCCATAAAATGCCGAAACCACAAGCCTACTGCACCTCTATTTCTATTGGTGAGAGGTAGAAACTGTGTACTTCCTGTCGTCAAACGCTCCAAGCACATGCATAAAAGAGGACCACAATCTCCTCTGGCTTCCTGCGTTTGTTGTGGCGCGGTCTCGTCTCTGATAACTGTAACATTGAACTTCTTTGGCTTCTTGTTTCCAGAATAAGTCCAATAATTAATCGCATCCAAGAATTTAGCCAAATGAGAGCTCCATCCCTTAATAATATCTCTCAAATCAGACAATGATATGTAATTTATCATGCTGTCATATACTATTATCTTTAGGGATGGGAGCTGAAGCTCGACGAGAAGCCAATGAGTACGTTCCAAAACAGGGATAAACACATGCAATCATAAGTAATAATTCAATTGCGTACTTATTTATGAACACCTTTAAAATATTTAAAAAATAAATACTAACCTTATCGACCTCCCACTATGCATGATAAAGTTTAGCTTGTCCATTAGCCAACACATATGATTCCTGTCGTTGATTCTTCAAGTGAACTACGTGAAAAGACGAAGGCATAATTGTATTATTTTTTTATTTTTCCTCATTTTCCTTATTATTAGAAGACGGGACACCCATGCATCAATGTGTTGTTTTACAAAAAAAGACATATATTAGTGAATTACATAAATTTTAAAAAATTAATCAAAATGAAATATAATAAAAATATAAGACTTACCCCCCATAGAAATAGCCTTTGTCTTCAACCCCTAATAACACACCCCACCAAGACCGATCAATCAACAAATGTATATCATCGTTGAGATTGTATATGTCAGCGTAACACCCCTGGCTCCGCTCATGTAGATAAAAATCAACTGCGGTCTTAGGCCAAAGGGTATTATCCAGAATTGTTTCTGGTAGTTTTCTCCTCTCCACTTCATCTGCCGGAATGGTACTGGCCGGTAACTCATACGAAAGCCAACAGTCATCCATCATGTCCGGCACGTGAGAGGGTTTCTCAATAATTCGACATATTACGCCGTGTGAATCGGGCTCTTGAATGGTGGGAGGGACATCTTCAACGATGATATGAGCCTTTTGAACGATGGGAGGGGACTCTTGAGGGATGATAGGGGCCTCTTGAACGATAGGAGAGGCCTCTTGAACGATGACAGGTGAGTCGGGCTTCTTCTTACGGAGTCTTCGCACTATTAGGGTGAACGTAGACGTAATGGTACGTGCACGCAGTCTGATGCATGAACCCCGTCGTGCAAGAAAAACTCGACGTAAAGCATCCACCTTATCGGGCCGCTAAAAATAAATTAATACATAAATCAGTAAATAAACAGACATGATATTAAACAGTGAAAACAAAGACAAATATGTTTCAAACTTGCACGGTATTCACCCAAGTCATTATTCTATCATAGTTCACAAAATGCATCAGATAACATTCCAGAAGTAAGCACTTTTATAAACATTTAAAAGGATAGCATATAGGTTTAGTGCATGTTCAAGGACAACATAAAGAGTAGTAGTTTATTCTTGAAACTTAAATTTGCAACACTGTGAAGTTAGTATTTGTCTTTGTCTTTTGGTTGAAGTAATGCAATCCATTCAAGTTTCAATTTGCAGAAGAAGAATAGTTTCTGAAACTTAAAATCGCAACACGAAACTTAAAACCGCAACGCGAAAATGACTATCGCAACGCGGAAATGACTATAGCAACGCGAATTTGACTATCGCAACATGATAATCGCAATGCGAAATAAAAATCACAACGCGAAACTAAATTCGCGTTGTGATTTTCATTTTCGCATTGCGATTTTTATTTCGCATTGCGATTATCCCGTTGCGATAGTCATTTCCGCGTTGCGATAGTCATTTTCGCGTTGCGATTTTAAGTTTCATGTTGCGACTATTTTTCTTCTGCAAATTAAAACTTGAATGGATTGCATTACTTCAACCAAAAGACAAAACAAAGACAAATACTAACTTCACATGGTTATTTTAGAACTGTTTAGCAGTATTGGCAGCAACCGAATGAATTTACTAAGCAATCTAAGTGAAATTACGAATAAATCAAGTTAAATATGAAAAATCTTAAACTTACCTCGTTGCGTAGAATATGAACCTCATTGTGCAACGATGCTACCATCTCACATAGAGGCGCTACCTCACCACGTAAAGTAGATACCTCATCACGCCATGCACCATTGTCATCGCGTAAAGTACCGACCTCCTCACGCAAGGCATTGACCTCATCACGTAACTCCCCTAACTCATCCCGTGAGGTAGAGGTGGAGAACAGATAGATAAATGTCGTGGCATCTTTATTGGTCGCCTATCATGAGGTGATGGTGGAGAAGAGGCTCGATGATATGACGAAATATGTGATGGCTCTCGTTGTAGAGGTGTATAGTGTGGTCGATCAAGTGATGGCTCTCGAAATGGAGGCTGCTCATCATCCGTGCCATCAAAAAACGCTTACTAGCTTGCCACCAATCAGTGGCAAGCTCAGCCTCCGTGGGTGTCAGCCTCTGTAATGGAGTGTTGACCTCCTAACAATATAAAAGCTCAAACAAAGTTAAACGTGTACTAGTAATAACTTGTTTATATATGGTAGTATTTGTGTTAACTTACATCATTTATTGTCGTATACCGTAGTAACTCTTCCCAAATCAACAGCCGCCGTTTCCTCTTCCAGGAAATAGCTCTAGGAATATCATTTGAAGTTTTTAATGCATATGTCTGCATGTCGGGAAAAGCCTCAAATATCCAAATCTACAAACAATATAATACACAAACATTAGTAATTGTTAAATAATTAATTATAATTTTGGAAACATTATATAGAAATTCTTACCTTAAAGGCCCAAATAAAGCCTGACAAAGTGTATTTGGAACCATCGCCACGCAAACTTTTGCAGTCATCAAAGGTAGACGACAACTTATTCCAGGTAGCCTTCCATAGATACGAACCCCACAGAAACATGTTCATTGCATTTAGGTCATCTACCAATAATATTAGGTCCTTAGGAATAGGTTGTCTGGCCTCTCTGCCTAAAAAGTCGGCATGCAAAAGTACTAAAAGGCATACTCGGACAACATCGACGTCATCCATCCGAGTAAAATCATCTTTCTTATTCAATAATATAGTCAAGTCGTCGACATGTAAATTCGGCTTCTCCATTGACAGCTCAGGAAAAACCCGGGATAACCATGATGGGCGGGTAATATGACTAGTGTATCGACCTACATCATCGTGTCCGAAGCGTAGACCAGTGATTAAGCAAAACTCCTCTCGCCAAAAAAATGTATACGCCGGTGGAAAATGAAACCATATCTCTTCATTACCACGTTTTATACTCTCGGGTAGATCGCTAGTCATGGTCTGAAGCTACAAATGGGTCAACATAGCATCTCCACCCGGATGTTGTACTTTCAGCCATGGCCCGAAGCAAGTATTTTCAAACAATTTTCTTTGTACAGGTGAAAGCTTCGACACAATTGTAGTGACTAGGCTTATTTTATTCCTTAAGGTCAATTGAGCCGAAAAAAAAGTTCTACAAAAACAATAAACATACCAAGTTAGATATACCAAAAACTACATTTTGAAGATATACCAAAAACAATAATAAACATAAAGAGTAATAGTAGTTTATTCTTTAAACTTAAATTTGCAACACTGTGAATTTCGTATTTGTCTTTGTTTTTTGGTTGAAGTAATGCAATTCATTCAAGTTTCAATTTGCAGAAGAATAATAGTTTCTGAAACTTAAAATCGCAACACGAAAATGACTATCGCAACGCGAATTTGACTATCGCAACGCGAAATAAAAATCGCAACGAGAAAATCACAACGTGAAACTAAAATCGCGTTGCGATTTTGTCGTTGCGATTTTCATTTCGTGTTGCGATCATCGGTTTCAAATAGTCATTGTCTAAAATTAAAACTTGAATGAATTGCATTACTTCAACCAAAAGACAAAACAAAGACAAATACTAACTTTACAGGGTTAAAGACTAAACAGTTTAGCAGTATTGGCAGCTATCGAATGAATTTAATAAGCAATCTAAGTGAAATGGTTAATCTATTATTGAAATTACCAATAAACTTATCATCAATTTTAATATGAAAAACTTAATAATAATGCAAAAATTTCAAAATAAAAATAATTAAAAAAACTAACCCTCGGTGGTTGATTTGGTTGGTTTTTCATTTCTGATCGTGAATGATTGTGAGGGTGGCTCTGAGAGATGGAGATAGACGGTTTTCATTGGAGTTGGGGACGGATTTTGTCAGAGATGGGGACGAATGTCGTCGTAGAGAGTGAGAGATGGAGATAGGACTGAGTTGTGATTTAGGGTTTTAGGTTAAGAGTTACGATTACGGGATATATTAATATTTGTGTTTAGAATTTAAAAATAAAATACGCGTTACGATACTAATGACGCTAATATTCTTAGAAATAATAATTTTACCTTGTAGAAATTGTGGAGTAGACAAAGTTAATGCAGTGACGAAGAAAGTGAGAATCTCTAATCGCATAAATGTTTTGACGTTTCAAATTTTACCAAATACCAGTAACCAATCTCAATCAAACATAGCAGTCAGCAGCCGTACCCTTTGATTACATTTTTAATGATTTAACTCATTTGAAATATACGATTGAGTAAGTCAAATAATTGATTATAATTTAGCTGTGCCTGTTATTAGGGATGGGCATGCATGAGTTTGGGTCGGATTTCGATCAACTCGATTCGATTTGAAAATTTTATATTTTTTATCCGACCTGAATTTGATTTGAATTTTTTAAGATAAAATTTAAATCTGACTCGACTAGAAATAATAATAAAATATTATTTTTATTCAATAAATACAATGATTTAATTAAAAAAATATATAGAGGGGTATTATTATAATTATTTTTAAATATATAAGGTAAAATTATATTTTTTTCTGAGTCGGGTATGATTGAATATTTTTCACTCTAAACTCGAATACAACCCGATTACTTTGCAGATATTAATTTTGAACGGATAAATTATTCACCTAATCGATATATTAGGTGAATGAAAATCTTGTCAGATTCTTTTTTCCCCCATTGTTTATTAAAATCACTTAGGGTGTGTTTGGTTGGGGGAATGTGAGATTTTCATGGGAATGAAATCCACATTCCCTTGTTTGGTTGGCCGGTAATGTCATTTCCGGTAATCTTATATTATCAATAGTAGATTTTTTGGGGTATATTATCGGGAATGTAATTACCTCCCTTTCTTTAGGTATTGTTGGATTACCGGCGTTTTGGACTAAAATGCCCTTAAAAAAATTTCTTTCAAAAATATCATTACTCTGTCATTGAATAATAAAAATTCTACGAAGGTTAAATTACGAATTTATCCTTAAACTATTTTAGATTTACAAAAAAAAATCTATAATTAAAATTTTATATGAAGTTCAGTGGTAAAATAAAATTTTACCAATTCATTAAACATTTTTATATTTTTAATTTTGTAAAAATTTATATAAATTTTATGAATTTAAATTTTTTAAAGAAAATATATAAATATTTTTCAACTTGTTAAAAAACAAATATATAACAATGACAATTTGGTCAAGTATACATTCTAATAATCTTTTATTCTTTTAACCAAACAAGGTAATCTTACATTCCTACTAAACCAATCAAACACAAAATACAACATTCTCAGTAATCCTATTCCCTGATAATCTTTTATTCCTACTGGTAATCTTACATTCCGTGAACCAAACGCACCCTTATATATTACATCATTTTATATATATTAAAACAATATTATTCTCTTTTGACGTAATTTACTTCAAATATTTTTTATATATTTACTTTTTAAAAAAGTTTTTTTAATTCTTTCTCGTAATTTATTGTATATTTAAAATTTAAAATCATCTTTGTTGCGCGATTTAATAAATTAAAGGGTAAATTATATCGTTCATCACTAAACTTCATTTTTTTCTCTTATTTTTCTCACCCAACTTTCAATTTACTCATTGAACTTTACAGATTGAATTATTTTGCTCACTCTGTCTCTAAATAGCTAACAGCATTATGACATGACAAGAGCATCAAAACGACGTCGTTTTGAATCCTATATTGAAAGTACGCTGAGTAAAATAGGAGAGAGAGAGAGAGTTAAGTTTAGTGAGGAATTATATAATTTACCCTTTTTCCTTCTCTTCTTCATTTTATCTCAGCCGTCCACCACGTCATTTTCATTCCAGCCATCGTCCACTGTCGTTGAAGGTGATCGTTCTGTCTCAAATTTCATGGGTCGGTTTGTCTCGACCCCTGAGTCTGAATCTGGTGGTTGTTTCACCGAAAAATATCCTAAAACCCGTGAATTTGGACTGAAATGTTTTGACTTCCTCATTTTTAATCCCAAATTCGTGGACTCTGGAGCAAATTCTGACAAAATATAGGTTGGATTCGGACTCAAGGTGTTGAGGCGAAGCGACCCATAAAATTTGGGTAAGGAAAATAGGAGAGAGAATATAGTTTATTGTGAAATGGTGTAATTTACCCTAAATTAAAAGATAAAGTATATAAATGATCCACTGACTATATGATGTTGCTTTGTTGATTCCCTCAACTATTAAAAGTTATAAAATGGTCCTCTGACTATTCATATGTTCTAAACTCGTCATTTTCTGTTAAAAAATTAACGACAATCTGAGGTGGACTTTAACTTGCTAACTATGATATGATAAAATTTGATCCCAAAATCTTAAATGACTATCATATCGCAGTCAACATGTTAACGTCCAACTTAAATTGTCATCATTTTTAATGACAATGTCGGGTTTGAAACATGTGAATAGTTAGAGGATCATTTTGTATCTTTTAACATTCAAATGACTCAACAAAGCAAGACCCTATAGTCAAGGGACTATTTTATAATTTTTAATAACAATAAAACTCAACAAAGCAATACCCTGTAATCGGAGACTATTTGTATACTTTACCTTAAATTAAAATTATTCTCGTTATACTATACATATAAACCTATAATATCATCAATTTAGTTTATAATTGAGGATCCAAATGAGATATTTTTTATTAATTTAATATATTACATTATCATTTTAATGATAATTAAAGATGTAATATTTATTTTGTAAAACAGTTAAGTGGTCAAATGAGATATGATGCAATTTTTAAAACTTTAATGTTCAAAATGATTATTTTAATACTTAAATTATTAATTTTGGTCTATTTTAGTACTTAATTTTTATTTTTTCAAAATCATACCTAACATATAATTTTTGTTTAATTTTAGTATTTCTCCGTTAAAAATTAATACGTTTAGTACCTAAACTATCAATTTTTTTATGTTTTAGTACCTAAACTTTAAATTCATTTCAAAACTTAATGTTAAATTTTTAACGGGTACTAAAATAAAATAAAAACTAAATATTAAATATAATTTTGGAAAAAAATAAAAATTTATAACTAAAATGGACCAAAAAGTAGTAGTTTGAGTACTAAACTCGTAGTTTACCTTAATAATTAATTAATTCAAAAGTCGGTTATCTTCTGGTTTTATTAGTGTGTATATTGGAGTTTGTTTGGACTGTATTCTGTAAGATCCGTATTCTACTGTCTGTTTTCGAGTGATTATCATTGTACTGCTTAGAAAAGAAGGCAAAAACCAAGCCGCCTTGGCCACCATGGATGTTGTCAATCAGTTGCGGAGACAGTTTGTCGACTACTCTACATCATTACACCGTGAGGTCGATTTAGTTTCTGCTTTTGCCTTTTTTTGCTTAGATTTGACCACTATATTTTGTATTTGCAGTAAAATCTCATGATGGGTCTTTGTTTTTTAAGCCTATGATTGTTTCCCGGGGAAAAAAGGTGGAATTTTTGTTATAACAAAAGCCAAATGTAGTGGGGACTTATCATGTTGGTTTCCCCCGGGATAATAGATCTGTTCCCTTGAAAAAGGAGGAACCTTTGTTTTTTTTATCATTACTTTTAACTGTTCTTTTATTCCTTTTTTGTATTTTCTAGAGGGATTTGGGGAGGTTTTGTGATCATGGGTTGCTGTTGTTTTTTGAGCAGGGAATTTTGGATGACCAGTTTACTCAGCTCCAAAAACTGCAAGATGAAAACAGCCCTGATTTTGTGGTTGAGGTTGCTTCTCTCTTCTTTGAAGATTGTGAGAAGCTTATTAACAATATGGGCAGAGCTTTGTGAGTTTTTTTTTGGGGTCCTTTTTCATATTTAGTTTCTTGATTTCCTACCAAAAGTATGAAAATAGTTAGTAACTGGGATAATTTCCATCTCTCTTCAGAGAGCAACAACAAGGGGTTGATTTCAAGCAAGTAGATGCTAGTGTCCATCAGCTAAAGGGTAGTAGTTCCAGGTATTCATATATGCATATTTTATATATGTATTCCCTTGATTTGTTAGCATATAATTGGGACATTTCCATCTCGAGTATTCCAATGATCGATGTAGAAAACCAAAGAATTGTTTATTGATTTAGCTATATATACTCATTAGTTTGAAAGTTTATGATCAGTGTTTATGTTTCAATGGTAATAGCATAGGTGCAATGCGAGTTAAAAACGTGTGCATCACCTTCAGAAGTTTTTGCGAGGCCCAAAACCGAGAAGGGTGAGTTTTGCTTTCCATTTATATCTTCTTATAATCACGTATGGTGCTTTGTTATATTGACGAATTGAAGGTTTTCAAATCTTTTAATGATACTTGGCTAAACCTGATCATTCCAGAAAGCTTTTCTTTCCCCTTTAGCACAAGCAATGTTTGGAATTCAGATTTTTTGGCTTAGTGTGTTGTTAGCACCATGAGCATTACGCTTTGCAGAATATTAAAATAGCATCTTACTGGTCTTTTTGGGAGACCCACACTAATTTGTATGTCTGGCAAGAATGATTAGATGAAGAAATATGCATTTTTTGATAAGAATAGGGGGCCTCATTAAAAACCTCCCTCATAGTTGGCTCTTGTGAAGAAGCAACTAGCGAAGGAGGAAAAGAGTACCCCAATATATTAATAAACAATACTTACATAAGATTACAGTTTACAAAATAACCACCCGAAATAAACATAACATAACCACTATAACACTAAAAACATTCAACCTATCCCCTCCTTGGCTAACTTGTTTGCCTCCCAATTACATGTCCTAGGAATCAGCCTAACTATAATGTCTCTAGCAGAAACTGAAGCCCCAATTTCCCCAACCAAAGAACTGAAAAACGAAGGGGCAGCAACAGGCCTCAAAATCCAATCCACTGCTGTTTTACAATCACTCTCTAAAATTAGTCTTCCCTTCAACACCCATTCAGAAGAAAGAAATAAATCAATGCCTTGTTTAATAGCTTTCAACTCAGCAAACACAGGAGGACCTGGTCCCACAGCATTAGAAAAAGTGATTAAAGTAATGCCATTCGAATCTTTCAACAATCCACCAATTCCACCCTGCAAACCATCACCTCTAACCGCCCCATCCACATTGAATTTATAAAATTCAGGTGGAGGTGGAAGCCAGCACTGATCCTTCTGCTTTTTAGGAGGCTTAACTGAAATCTTTTCTGCAAGCAGTGGATCCCCTATTAATAGATCAACCTGAATATTAGCCTTAGGGAATTTAGCTAAAAACCATTTGGCCAGCCTAAACCTGCAAATGAAGAACAGTGTAGAACTATCGAATTTCCAGTTTTCAAACACCACTGAGTAATTTGCATGAATATGGATAAAATAGGCACTATGTGCAACAGTGTACATTCAACCATTTCACCTGGGTAGTTTGGTTGTGAGTGAGGATGAAAATAAGATTCTTAGGGAGGGATACCTTTTTTTTTTTGTGAAAAATCAAGCTGCCGTGCTTGGAAAAGAGAAAGCAAACTAATTTCAGCACTGTTCTTGAGTGCAAGTTGCATTTCCTGTTTTCCTTAGCCAAGTATTCAAGTTTCTATCAATCACATATGGTAATTTTGCAAGTTGTCACACTTGAACCCTTTTGTAAAATTGAAAAAAGATGATAACTTTCACACCTTGCTGATATGATTTGTAAGTTTTTGCTTCTTGCTCCCTTAAATCGTACGATGAATGGGTGAGGAGCCTTGCTAGACTTTTTGCTTAACTCAATAATGTTGGGATAGGTGCTTGAGATGCCTGCAGCAGGTGATTCACGAATTCTCCCTACTGAAGAACAAGCTTCAAACCTTATTCAGGGTAAGTATAAGAAAATGCTGGTAATATAACCAAGTATCTTCCTGCATGGCTTCGATTATGCAAGAAGAGATTCCCAGTTTACATGAAAGTGCTTATTCTTTCAAGTCAACCAGATTCCATCTCCAACAGTACATTTAACTGGATTCCTTCCTGCTGTTTTTCTTTTCAGCTGGAGCAACAAATTCTTACAGCAGGCGGTTCAATTCCGGTGATTGAATAAAACATCATTCATATCATTCCTTGTAGTAGAACAAAGGAAAAGTAAACAGTTTATATTGCAGATACTGAAGGGTTTAGATTTGTCTGTAAATCCTGTATGAGGTTATGGTAATGCTGTGAATCAACTGCAAAAACATATATGTGATAGTTTTCTTTGTTGGCTAATGTCGAGATTTCGAACACAGTAGGATGTGCTCTTAGTTTGTTTATTTTAGTTAATTCCTCCAGAAAATCTTCACAATTGGTTTGTTTGGACATATTGATGGAATAATAGTTGGTGATTAAGTTAGAATTACAATGAACTCCTTGTGGGGTTGATATCTTTCTATACTACTTGTAGTGACACATACTCGTGTGTGTGCGGTATTGGCTACACAAAGATTGCGCCTACTTTTAGAACTGTCAAAGCTTAGAGTGAATGTTCATTTTTTTTGAACTGTTGATCAATTCTGTCAATTAACCTCGTCTTCGATTTCACCGTTCTTCACCAATCATGACTTTAGCGTAATGCCACTCATTCGTCACAGGAAATCCTCATCGTTTAAGTAAGCTTTTCCTCTCCTGACCTATTTGACTTCAACCTAAACCAAAGCATAATAGTAATCTTCACTGGACCAATTCCATCTTGGATACTCTTGATCGCACTTCGAACAAATTGGAGCCACGCCTCTACATTTTATCTTATTTTTGAATGATTTGAACTCCAACAGTCCACTGCACATCACGTTTGGCCTGAGCATGCATGTACCCTCTCTGACTGAATTCAAACTCCCACATCGTGTAACCACCAATTAGACCCCTTTGGAACTCCAAACTGAAATCCTCACACCTGAAAAGCATTGAAACCTCGAATTGTTTTTGAGGACCAAGATTAAAACTATAATAATTAGAGGTAAAAGACAGAATGTGTAAGTATTTTAGGACTAAAATTGTTGTTATACTACGTCATATCATTATTTTTCTTAAGTCAATAATTAAATCTAACACGAGTAATCTAACAAAACGTAATATTATATATGATTTAAGATACACATATAATTAGATGACTAAAACTGATATACACAAATAGATGGGTGACAAAATAGTGAAATAAAATATTCGAATCTAAATTTTAAAAAATTTATTATGTATTTTATTATATACAAACATTCTAAAAAAGTGAAATAAAATACATGGAGTATAAAAGAAGGGAAATCCTAGCATCAAAAGAAAAATTACTTAAGGTTAAGAGCAGCAAATATTTTCACTGATTTTCTTTTTTCCTTAAAAATTTGGGTAGTTATGTCGTATGGAAGTCTAATATACGGCTAAGAAAAAGGCGCTACCGGAAATGTTATTATTTTTTAATATTTTCGGTAAAACGGTACCTAAAACATTATTTGTTCTACCAGAAATATTAATTTTACTAGCTAATTTTCGGTAGAAAAATTAATGTTTTAGGTAGTGTCCGATATTAACATTTTCGGTAGAAAAAATAATGTTTAGGTAGCGCCCAATATTAACATTTTCGATATAACAAATAATATTTTAAGTAGAGCTTTACTGAAAGTATTAAAAAATAATATATTTGATAATGTCTTTTTTTAACCGTATATTAGGCTACCGAGACTTTCCTAAAAATTTATGTTCAGTTGAAAAAAATAAGAGAGGAT
This sequence comes from Hibiscus syriacus, assembly GCF_006381635.1. Taxonomy (NCBI): domain Eukaryota; kingdom Viridiplantae; phylum Streptophyta; class Magnoliopsida; order Malvales; family Malvaceae; genus Hibiscus; species Hibiscus syriacus. Next base: position 191,400 of record NW_024062788.1, on the reverse strand, counting down.
GGAAGGTGATGATGTAGATGTTGATGTAGACATGGCTGTCGGATTTAAAACTAAATTTGTTCTAAATGTTCTTACTTTCTTTTTCTTTTTTCACTAAATCTTCTTAAATGATATGCATAATATTAAAATTATATTAATATTCATAACAATAATATATCATTTAAAAGTTAAAAACAAAATTAAGATATAATATTACTTAATTAAAAATTAAAATATTTATTTATTTACTATATTTTCTCCTTCTACTTCCTCATTCTCCTTCTTTCACAATTTTTCCTAAGATTTTTTTCTTACAATTTTAACTTCAATTCCTCCTATTTAACACAAATTTTAAATTTTAACCACATATTTGTTCATCTATCCAAAGCCATTCATTTCAGAAACTTTTAAATTTCTAATGACCGTCTCCCGCTGCCCTTACCGCCCCTGCTGCTGTTCCCCTACAAAGTTATTTTTTTATATCAGTATTAGTGAATAGTAAAAATGAACAGTATCAGTAACAGTGAACAACAATGAACAGTAAATAAGCAATAATTTTTTCTTAAAAATTTGAACAGTTAAGGCGGCTTGTAAGCAAACCGATTGAATTGTAACAAAGAATTTTTTATTGAATAGTGAAGACTCGTAAACAGATCGTCTCTAATTTTTATTCGAAAAGAATAAAATGAGCAGTGATGGCATCTTGTAAGCAAGACAGTTGTAGCAGCAAAGAGATTTTCTTTATTGCACGTCATGAAATAGGGTAGCGAAAAAAATATAATAAAATATACCAAATGATGGTAAAAAACTTAATTGTACAAATATAAAAAATAATAGAATTATAGTTTATGGAGTATAATTGATTGACATGACATTCAAGTGTTGCTATGGGACCAGCCGGCAGGACATGACAGGACAGGATAACCCAATAAAAAAACACTCCAAATCATCACAGACTTCGTCATTTCCAAAGGATCAGGGACATGGATTCGGAAACTTGGCATGAACTTTGTTAATCTCAGCAATAATCTCAGATGTGAGCTCCACATTGCATGCACTAATAACCTCTTGAAGCTGCCATGGTTTTGTCACTCCAAACACAGCACTTGCCACCAGAGGATGATTCAGAACAAATGCTGCCACAAAAATACATATATTAATAGGTTACATAAAACAGGAATTCCAACCTTATGGCTAACTAGTTTTAGAGCATGGTATGCTCGCCGATAAATGGATACATGTGATTTGATGGATGTAATTACTCAGACAACTATTGTGCGTGCGTGTGTACATAACTACATACTGATTGCAAGTGATACAGGATGAACACCGTATTTTTCTGCAATATCAATGTATTCCTGCAAAGACGGGGAATCGGAAATAAAACCTTGATCAATCAAAAATTCAGAAGAATTAAGCTTAAGAAAGAGGTATCGGGCATAAAAGTGAAATTGAACTCTAAAGAAGACTATATGCTGCCATGCAGAAAGCTTTCCACGTCAAACAATAAGCTTATACGTCAAACACTTCATATCATGAATCTACACACCCACCAACCAAATACACCAATATGCCAGCACGTTCACATTCCTTCAATATTCATCCATTTAACCCATTTGAATTAATGATCATACAATAACTCGTTACAGATCGTATAAACATATTCCATTTTTCCATTCTAACATAGAGTGCCGTAGAATAATCTCTAGGATCAAATTGCAGAATAACATAGTTACCATTGTAGCTAATCTTAATGTCTTTCTGGTCAGATTGTACCGGGATTCACCTTCTGAATACCTCCCTAGAAAGCAGAAATGAGATTAAGAGAAGATAAAAAAAAAAAAAAAAACTCGATGGTAATATTAAAGAATCCTTGGTAGTCAACCTTTGAAAAGATTTAGCCGAGCATCAGGAGGCGCACCATCTAAAGCAAAATACTTCCCTGAAAGTATGCCCATAGCAAGTGGACTGTACCCCAACAAGTTGATCCTGTAAAATATTGAGTAGGTATAAGAAAGGAAAAAAGAAACACGCAAATCCACTAATCTAGATGAGTAAAACTGACTAGAGAATTAACAAAGGTAACTTCCATTTGAATGTTCAGAACCGATTTTTTTTTGCAAAGAACAATTATACACGTGTTTTGCATGATGAGCAGCAAAAGAGCAATCTACAGCAAGCCAAGGAGTTACATTCTGGCATTTGTAATCATACATTGGTAATTTAATTATAGAAAAAAAGGCATATGATGCAAGAACATAGGATTCGTAACTTATCCATATCAATCCTACTTTTTCCAAAGATTGGTAATTGTATGATAATGAACTTTTCATTGAGATCCTATACATACATGCAATTAAAAAACATAATTTTTAATTTAGAAAACAAAAAATTCACAAAGTATACCTCTCATGATGACAGCACTCAGCCATTCCAGAATCAAAAGTTCGGCAGAGCAAGCTATATGAATTCTAGAAAATATAAGCTTATCAGCTCCATCCATAGAAAGTAGTGAGAGATACAGAGGACATATTGCTTTTAACCACAATTGCACAGACAACCTGCACGCATATAATCTTAGGGTAGCAAGCATTGTTTTCTGCAAAATGAAGGAACTTCATGACACCATATGGTGTTTCATTACTGAGTCCAATATATCTGATCTGCAACTCAAAACAATGGTTTACTAAATTCCAATGGTGAGATTTTAAAAAGGCAAAACACATAACATATCACTTACCTTACCAGCATCAACAGCTCTACTGAGAGCATCAAGTTGTTCCTCAATTGGGACAGAAGAGAATTGTCGAACCGGATCATACTCAGTTTCTCCAAACATGGGAACATAGCTGGAGACGCAACTTTGAATCACATTAAAATGATGGTTCTTGTATTATAGAGGAAAGAACTAACAAGGAAGATAAACTGTAGTTTGTATTAAATTTGACAACTCCACAAACCCAAACTGTCCCCCAGGGAAATAAACAAAGGATAGGATTTATATACAAACCGATCAGGCCAGTGGATTTGATAAAGATCAATGTAGTCCATCTGCAGACGCTTTAAACTGCGAAACTCAAACATGAAGCTGTTAGAGCATAAAGGAATACAAAATCACCCATACACAGGCACTCACAGCATTATTCTCCTAGAAATCAATTGCAGCAGTTATAGGTAGTGCACATGCATACACAAAATATGATGTCGGTTAAGTTAGATAACAATGCTCAAGTAACTACAGCTGCAGTAGATACTATCCAATCCACAAAAACCAAGTAATACAGTTTCCAGACTTCTAATCAGGTACTGAAGAAAACCAATTAAGATAGGTATATTTGCAAATTGCAACTGTAATAAACTATATCTATTACTAAGATAACATTCAGTCACGAAAATTTTGACCATCGGGAGTACCGAAAGCTATTGATTTCAAGTTCTTGCTAGAAAAAGCCAAGAAAAAGAAAACCAGATTCAGTGACGCAATAATTATAAATTAATCATAAGTTGCAGATTCAGCAAATAAAAAGCTGACCAGATTATAAAAAGATCTTTTTCAAGGTAACAAAATTATATACTTTTGAATTACATTATTTGGACTTGTGAGTGAGTGTCAGATATGAGTATGTTTCCAACACAAGTATGCTCAATTGTTCCAAGTTATATTTGAAGAGTTGTACTTCTATACTTATCTTCAAATATGTGTAGGACATTGGTACTTGAAGGAAAAAGAAGAATCAGCAAAATAGCTTTTAAGATTGGTCCTAAAACAAAACATAACATGCAAGGATGGCAAGGAACTGGAAAGAGAGTCCCCTTGCTACAAGTGATAATGAAATTCTACACAGCATAGTAGCATAAAACGTAACAATTAATGCAAAAAAATTTCAAAGAGGGACCAACCCAGAGTCATTTCCAGTGCAATTTATGACACAGAAACTGTGACGTCACATGGGACTAACCTTCCATCTATTGCCTCAGTGATATTGTTGGCATCTAAACACTTTGGCCCATCTCTAATCCAACTCATTTGACCAGATGGTCCGGCAACCTGTGTCATAACCACTTCTATGATCAATATTCAATGCAAAAACATTCAAATGTGTGGCAACGAATAATAGAGTGATCAATGCATCTTTAAGAGAATACCCATTTTGAGATTTTCCCCGCACAACGAAAACCATCATAAGTCCACACAGAAATTGCTATAAACTTCAAAACTACATCATTGTGCTGAGGATTCTATCCTGCTGTCTGTGGAAATCCCCCAACAACCAGAAGATTTTGTGTTCTCGGGGTGTCTCTGTGTGGTCAACTATTTTGCCTCCTGACCCTTAGGAGGGTTCCGGGAGAGCCTTGTGTGGCCCACTCTTGGTAGATTTGGGGCAGAGTGCAATGGGCCCAATGGTACCATTTCTTAGGGAGAATGGTAGCTGGGCCGTGGCTCTCCACCCAAATCTACCAGGGATTTGGGGAACTATTGTGGCTCTCTGCCTAACTCCCAAGGCTAAAACCACGTCTAGACACCCCGAGAACAGAGTTCCTTCCTATTGTAGGGAGTTCGACCAACAATATGGGAGATATGTGAACACACTGCATTCCTTGTGGAAGCTCAGGTCAACAGATAAAAAGATCTATTGTGAGGTAAAGGGGTGCCAATCATAAAAATGAATCTCATTTCAATTTAAACTTATTCAATCCTGGATTGAAATGCGCATATAACTCTGGTTCAAATGGAATTTCTTACTACTATTGTAATGAAGTCAAAACGAACTTTTTTCAAGGCAAAGATGGTTCAAATATCGAATGGGCAATAATTATTAAGAAGACATCAACCACTAGCACCTGATAAGGGAAGAAAAAGAGGTAACCTTAGTAGAAATGACAACACGATCACGGGAGATATTCCTCTTTCTAACCCACCGACCAAAGTATTCCTCACTTTTCCCTCGAGTCTCAGCACGCTGAGGAACTGGGTACCTACACTTACAAAACAGAATACAACATAAATACATCAACGTTTAGAAGCCAAAAATCCAATATGGGTTTGAAATGAAGCGTGAAAGAAAGTGTACATTTCGGCAGAGTCGAAGAAGTTGATTCCAGCTTCAAAAGCTTGATCGAGAAGACGAAATGACTGAGGAAGAGAGTTCTGCTCCCCAAAAGTCATTGTTCCTGAGTATAAAACCAAGAGGGAATTAGAGACTTCCAATTTGTTAGTTCCTTGATGGCGGCCGAAGAGAATAATCATGGACAAACCGAAACAGAGCCTTGAAACTGTCAAATTGGGAGCAAGGTTGAAGAGAGGAACGGACATTGCTCCTAATGAAAAGAAAACCACTAGAAAAATGGCGGCAAATTTCTCCGTTTCACAGAATATACGAGAGGATAAGGAGGTTCCCAGCGAACTTCCGTGCTGTGATTTTTTTTCTTCTCCTTTAATAGTAAGTAGGGTCTTACCGAGAATTTAAACATAGAGATGTGCTTTAAAACCATTTTAGATATTTATTGTCAAAATCAAATATCATATTTAAATATTTATTATTACAATTAATTAAATAATTTTGTTTTATATTTACATATTAAATTAATTAGACACACTTGATTTAAATTTCTAAAATTGAATTAAATTATCCATCAAAACTATGTAAACTTATAAAATAAATTTAATTATATCAACGATCCCTTTTATCTCTGGCATGCAATCTCCATCTATCACTCGCTTCAAGACAATAGTTTTATCTATTCCATAGATCAAAGAAAAGTTGATTTGAAGGAAAAAAACAACCGTTACCAACACATGTTTGGTCAGGTACAACAGAGATTATAACTTTAATTTAATTTTAAATATAATCGAAATCTAATATAATTATCCAACATCGAATTGCCTTTTTAACGTTGTCCCCTCAAAATCTTGTTTTTTCCCCCCACGAAATAGTAAACTTCATGATGAGAGAAGCACTTCACCTTTATGTGAAGTTATTTCTCTTATTTAATGTGTAATTGAACTTTATGAAGCTAATCAACCATGTTCGTGTTTGTCGTTCTCCTAATTGATTCCCCAATTGGAATGACATAACATAATGCATTGGTTTAGATCAGAGCACTGTATTCTCTATTTTCTCAACTTCGTTTAATACTCCAATGAATGTGGATCGGGCAGAGTCGGCCTTTGGACAGACCTTGCTTTGCTTTGATGTGCATGCATATAAACCCGACTATTATAATCACTTGAGCTGAACTCCACCAGCAATTAGCATTTAGCAATCGCAATAACCTAAAAGTATAAGGCATCCTACATAACATTTCTAACACAAACTGACATTTGAGGACTATATGTATCCGAATCCCTAAGTTATGATGTCATACATAATTCCAAAAAAGGATATATTAGATACTAGATGCTTCTCATGTATGCGACCTGCATTTTCTAGTTTCCACGGGTGACTTGGTGTTTGGTCTTTTGGCTGAAGATACGAATTTTACTGTGTTTATTAAAACGCAATCTAAATTCTTCTCTTTGGCCAAAAAATCATTCTCCAAGACAGTCATGGAAACTATAAAATGCATTCCATACCTCGCATATTTGAAGGGTTCATTATCAGTAGCCCTTCCAGAAGATCCAGTCCTTTACTTGTCTCAGTTTTCCTGTCTCGAGACTCGTAATGACCTCAACTTAGCAGAGGACTTGAGCGAATGTATCAGAGGAGCATTATCATCTTCCTCGTCATCTTCCACCTGAGCATCTTCTTGATCGGATGTGTTAATTGAATCCTCCTCTTCACTTGAATTATGCTCATCAAAAAGTCTCCTACCCTCAATATTTCGCCGCTTCCTAGGACGACCCCTCTTTCTTGCAGTAATACGTTCCTTCTCATCTGCAAAACAGCAGCATGATTAGCTTTTAACTTTAAATTCCAAAGAACAAACTCATTGCTCCACAATGATGATATTATCGAAAAATATATATGTTATTAGAAGAAAACGTCAATTGCTTGTTTGCACATGTTAAGTGATGTTATACCACATTTTTTGAGTATTTTGTTTTTTCTTGTGGACTTACAATAAAGTTAGATACCTCCACCTATGGGCAAATTTATACTTCACATGAGAGAGACCAGAGAATAATTGAAATGAGACTCGTTAGTACCTTGAACCCCGTCATTCTTTGCACACTTCTCCTGCAAACTATCATGAAATGTATTATAGGGGCGCCACCAGCTTGGATCCTCTTCTGTATTTACATTTTCTGTCCTCTTCTGGACATCTCTCAGACTATAATAATAAAGTATTAAGTATGCACAATGGTTGGTCCCTGCTTAAAGAATGAATATAACGTTTTACATTAGATCAGAGAAATTCTTACATGTCTCTGATGTCAGGCGGAGGAAGTCGAGATGCAAAATGTAGAACAGAAGCTTCCAGAAAAGACAGCTGTTTTGGAGCATTTTGAAAGGCATACTCAATGCCTTCCTAAACGATCTTTAAAATCTCGGGCCTGTGCTTGTTCCGAGCAGCACCAATGAATGTTCCAGCAAGCCGAGATGCCAGGTTCTTGCACTCCTGGAAAGACTCGCTTTTCAAGGATTCATCATCACTTTCGGAGAGTTCTAAATGTCGACAGTGGACCTGGTGAAAAAAAGTGAACCATTAAAAGGGATACACAAACAGAGACAGAAACATAACAACGTTTCCATCATATTTCAATTTTAGGATGGTCAAAGAAAATGCTCCTACCCCTCTATAATCAGTATACCACTCCTACAAATTCTGAAGAATAGATCTTTGATTTAAGTGAACAACACTGAAAACTCCAAAGAATAGCTTAACTAGTTTCATTCCACTTTAATTATTTAAAATAAGTATGCCAACCGTATCCTTAAAATAGAGCAAATAAGGAGATTTCAATGGCAAATATTTTGCACTTTTTTCCAATAACTAGTCTCAAACAACCTATCTTAAAAGCCCTTCAGATCATTACACCCAACAAGTAGCAGGCCTTTGATTTTTGCCTCATGTCTATGAACCTAAGAAATAGCTTTACTTGTCTGTTTTGATGCTGAACCCCAGGGCCATCAGGCACATAAGGTACTGCGTAACTGGTGATGGAAAAAAAACAAAAGCCCAGCGGAAAAACAGCATGAAAGTAAATGTTTTTCAAAAGACATGTTGAAATTAACCCAGGCAGAAAAAAAAAAAGAAATCGTAGTTTAACACATGAGATGTGTGGTCATTGACTAAATTTCACCAAAATATTTGAAGCAGAGAATTCTACCCTCTTCAAAGCTTCTAGAAAAACTCCAGAGACATCACTTTTTTTCTTTAGAACTGTGATCAGATTCTTTACGATCTCTGCAATGCCAGCTCCATGCATTACAAAATGAGAAATTATCGCACGAGCAAGATAATCCTGCAGTAAGATCCGACACTTCTCTAAATTAAGAAAATATATTATTGCGAGCAAAATTTTAAGCAGGCTTTAAGAAATCATAAAAATAATTTAAAGCAACAAAAAGTTTGCCCAGAATGCAAGAAACAGGTGTCAAATTCTGCAGCATACTGTTACCTTTGGGACTGTATCACTAGCAATCAACTTTGCAGCAACAAGCATGACTTTGTCTCCTCAATATACTCTTTGTTAACATCTTCATCTTCTGCATCATCTGAATATATGCATGCAAGGTTTAACCAAAATTAGTAAATAAACATCAGTGTGAAGTTTGAACAAGTTCTTATCAAAGTATGCAACCAACATCTAAAGGGTGCAGCAAATAACAAGCAGAAAGCAAATAAGAATTACTTGCTCCAATTGGTTTCACCTTAATGGTGACTGCCCCATTAGCAGCAAGTATTTCAAAGATTGAGCTCAGAAAAGGAAATGAAAGAACCGCCACCTGAAATTTTGAGCCACTTCTCACAAAGGGTCCAAAACTTACGAAGAGTAGGAACATCAGGACAATATCCTAATCTTTCAAGCATTGTTGACGAAAAAACCGTCTTCCTAAACAGAAACCAGATATCTGCTAGTATAATACAAACCTGGGTCATTACATAAACTTCATTAGATAAATCCGGATTTTTTAAATTCATATATTAAGGCAAAAGGATTACCCAGCAGGCTAGCTGATTTCCTGAATTGCTCCCTTCCCTGACTTCAGGAGGAGAAATAAGAAAATACTCAAGTTCCTCCAACAACGTATCACGTTTAGACAGGAGAGAGGATAAGATTCCTTCAGAGACAGATTCACGGTTTATAATAGAGTGAAAAGTCCAGGCTACATCCATTGACATATTCAGCAGCAGAAAACTAACAACCTAAACAACAATGTGCAGTCATCAGGAACAAATGCAAAGGACACAAAAAAGAAAAACAATTTTTAGAATTTGCTCATTTAACTTACTTCATCGTCCAAGTTTCTGAAGCTGTGCAAGATTGTAATACAATCTCCATAAATTTGCTCAATTGATGCAGGCCTTAACAATTGAAGCTCATACAACCTTTTTAAATTCACCAGAAGAGAATATGTGATGGTTGCAAGATATTGGAAATATAGAGAAGAGATTTCAGGAAGAAGAAGCAGAAGAGATATGAGAAATCAAGAATTCATTCAGAAAATATGCATAATCTCCCTTTACAGGTAAGGGTTATTTTTATACAATTTTACTAGAGAATCTAACTAGCCAACTGTCTGTCCTTTTTTAACTAATTTGGTTACTTCAGCATGACTTGGGCTTCACATTTGGGCTGCTCTGCTGATGGATTAATGAACCCGTGCCTCTCACGTGCCATTGCCAGGTATCAATTCTCAATTCTGCTTTCAATCCCTAACCCTTGACTCTCACTTTCCCCAATTTCCTCTTCGCTTTCTCTTCCTTCTCCCCCGACTATGACAATACCCGTCGCTGGAGAAGATCCTTGTCCCCAAGGATCAAAGTTTGGAAACTGTCCGCTGAGAACGGTATAGTCTTCCCAGGTATCATTCGTTTCATCAAGGTTTGTCCATCGCACCAGTAACTGCGTGACAAGTTTGTTTTGTCGATTCACTACTCTTCTGCCCAATATCTTATATGGCTCGATTCGAAATTGACCCTTTTCATCTACTGTAGGAGGATTTGTTGATGAAATTATTGAGTCCCCAATGTGTTTCTTCAAGAGACTCACTTGAAAAACCGGATGCAAACGCGATGTATCAGGTAAGTCCAAACGGTATACGACCTCTCCAATTTTCTCCTTGATTTTGTAAGGTCCATAATATCGGGCTGCTAATTTCAAATTTTTTTCGTAGAGCCAGAGATGTTTGTCGATAGGGTTGTAATTTCAGGTAAACGTCATCCCCGACTTGAAAAACCCTCTCATTTCTTTTCTTATCTGCTTGTTGTTTCATGCGATTGCTAGCATTTTCTAACTGTAATTTCACTAATTGTCTAATGTCTTCTCTGGTACGCATTAGATCACTGACAGAATGCTCTTGTGTTTCTGTTTGCCAAACCAGTGTAGGGGGTTTGTAGCCATATAAAGCTTGAAATGGTGTTAGTTTTAGGGCAGTATGGTAGGTGGTATTATACCACCACTCTGCATGAGACAACCATTTAACCCACTGCTTTGGTTGAAAAAAACATAAGCCTCTTAGATATTGTTCAAGACACTGGTTAAACCGTTCTGTTTGACCAACAGTCTCTGGATGTTAAGCAGTACTAAATAGAGTATTAGTATCCAGCTGCTTCATTAGTTCTCTCCAAAAGAGGCTAGTGAAGGTCTTATCTCTATCTGAAATGACCATTTTAGGCTGGCCATGAAGCTTATAAATATTATCCAAATACAATTTAGTTACCTCAACAGTAGAATAAGGGTATAACAATGCCAAAAAATGAATGTACTTAGTAAATTTGTCAACCACCACCAAGATACAATTCTTCTTCAATGAAGTAGGTAAACCTTCTATAAAGTCCATAGTAATTACCTCCCAAGCTTGTTGAGGAATAGGCAATGGTTGTAGTAGTCCAGGCTTAGCAACATGCTCCACTTTAGTTTGTTGACATACTGCACAAGCTCTTACATAAGTGGCCACCATAGCTTTAAGTCTAGGCCTATAAAAATAAGCTTTAATCCTTTGATAGGTAGCTTGAGTTCCTGAATGACCTCCATGAGGTGAATCATGTAAGGTTTGAAGAATCTGTAATCTAAGAGACCCAACAGTACCAATATAGACCTTATCCTTAAATCTAAGGATCCCCTTTGAATATTTTCACTTAGGATTAGCAGTGGGACTGACAGTTAAAATGGAAATCCATTCAGTAGTCAGTTGATCATCCTTATAACTTTCCTCCACTTCCTGAACCCTACTAGGAATGATTAAAGTAGTTCCCATAGCAAGACAGTGACCTTGATCTTCCCATTGTCTAGATAAGGCATCTACTACTACATTTGATTTGCCTTTTTTTGTATTGAATAGTGTAATCCAATCCCAATAGTTTAGTCAATCATTTCTTTTGAATTGCAATAGTTAATTTCTGCTCCAATAGGTATTTCAGAGGTTCATGATCTGTTTTGATAACAGAAGGATTGCTCTCTAAGTAATGTCTCCACTTAGAAACTGCTAATAGAATAACAAGATATTCCCTTTTATAAATGGAGAGGGCAACATGTCTAGGACTAAGAGTCTTACTAAGATATGCTAAAGGTCTGCCATCTTGAGATAAAACAATACCTATGTCTCCTAAGCTGGCATCTGTTTCCAAGTAAAAAATTTTGCCAAAAATCTGGTAGAGCTAAAACAGGGGCAACTCACATAGCTCTTTTTAGATCTTCAAAAGCAGTTAAGGCTGCACTGTCCCATTTAAAACTGTCTTTTTTAAGCATCTGGGTCAAGAGTTTGTTGATAGTGCCATAATCTTTTATAAACCTTCTGTAGTAGACTGTTAAACCCAAAAATCCTCTCAAAGATTTTAAGGATTTAGGCAGAGGCCAATTCCTCATTGCTTCCACCTTACTAGGATCAGTAGCTACACCTGCAGCTGAAATAATATGTCCCAAATACTCCACTTGAGTCTGTCCAAAGAAACATTTGGACAGTTGAAAATGAAGAATATGGTCTATCATAGAACTGCTGTAGACTAATATGTCATCAAAAAAACACCAAGACAAACTTTCTAAGAAATGAACTAAAAAAGTCATTCATTAATGCCTGAAATGTAGCAGGAGCATTAGTGAGACCAAAGGGCATTACCTTAAATTCATAATGGCCATGGTGAGTTTTGAATGATGTTTTGTAAATGTCTTCATTTTTAATTCTGATATGCCAATAACCTGATATTAGATCAATCTTTGAAAAATAGACAAAACCATGTAATTCATCCAATAAATCTTCCACAACAGGAATAGGAAATTTATCCTTGCTTGTCATACTATTCAACTGTCTGTAATCAACACAAAACCTCTAAGTACCATCCTTCTTTTTAATGAGAAGACATGGAGAAGCAAATGGACTTTTGCTAGGTTGTATAATAGAGGAGGATAGCATAGTAGCAATTTGTCTTTCCACTTCAACTTTCTGGTTATGGGAAAATCTATAGGGTCTTAAATTAACAGGCATAGAGTCAGGCTTAAGAGGAATAACATGATCATGGTTTCTTGTAGGGGGCAGACCTGTAGGTTCAGCAAAAATAGAGTTGTACTGCAGGAATGAGTTTTGAACTTTCTGTCATAGTCACCAGTACTACATGCCCCAATACAGCAGAGTCTGAAGTTGTCATTTTCAATAGTGTAGCCCTTGAAATTTGTTGCAAAAAATTTGAGGGTTGTTGACCATGCATAACAATTTGTTCATCCTGATGTACAAAACTTAGTGTCATTTTGTTAAAATCTATCAAGATGGGATTGAATAACTTCATCCAATCAACACCTAACATCATATCACTTCCCCAATTGAAGAAGTCTAAAATCATGAATAAAAGAATGTCCCTCCATCTACCATTCTACCTGATTACATCTTGTGGAGCTGTAGAGTTGTTGTCCATTAGCCAATGTAATAGCTAAAGGGTAAGGTGTATTCACTTGAATACTTGCATCAGCCCATTGTGGTGTTAAAAAAACTGTGGGTACTACCACTGTCAATTAAGATGTTTAATGGTCTGCCTTGAATAGTGCCCTGAATTCTAAATGTATTATGACTAATACATCCAGTGATAGCATTCATAGATATTTCTAGGCTCTCCTCTTCTTGCAACACTTTCTGATCTGCATCATTTGGTAAGGTTTCTAAAGGTATAGTAGTTTCATCTTCAGTCATCATGTTTAATTGTTGTCTTACATTGATGCCCTGGAGAAAATTTCTCACCACACTTAAAACATAAGTTATTCTGTCTTCTGTAGTCTAGAAGATTTTGTTTTGGAGGTATAAGGCCTGAACTCTTCTGTTGTGATGATGGAAAATTTGGTTTAGTAATAGGTACTGGGTTTGGGTAGGGTGGGTTTCTAAAAGATGTTTGCACTCGTTCGTTCTCAAATTCAACAAAAAGCTCATACAGTTTAGCTTGCCTGCAAGATTTAGAAAGTGCCTTAGGTTTTAGAGTCTTAACTCTGTGCTTAATATCTTCTCTTAATCCATTGTTAAAAAGAGAGACAAAGAACTCTTCACCAAGAGTAGGGTTTTGTAAGAGCATGTGGGGTTGTAATTCCTCAAATCTGTCCTGGTACTCCTCCACTGACCCTTTCTGCACTAATTTTGTAAACTCCTCAACTATATCAGCAAATGACCTATCACTGAACCTATGGCAAAGGTCTGCCTCAAACTCATGCCATGTCACATGATGCTTCTGCATTATGTAACCATCAAACCAAATTTCTACCTTTGCCATTAAATACATTGTGGCCACCTCCACTCTTTGTTCCTCCGCAATACTACATAGAGAAAAGTACTTAAGGCATTTTTGTATCCACCCTCATGGATTAATTCCTTCAAAAAAAAAAAGGCAGCTCAATCTTGGGTCTATGCCACATCAACCCTAAAGTATTAAAAGACCCTCTCATACCTCTTTTATCCTCCTCTAGGCCAACTATATTATTTCTAACAGCACTGCTCTCACCCATTTGGTTATCATTTTTAAAACTAGACAAATCTTCCGGTTTAGATCTTAAAATCCCAGGTTCATCAGGTTTATAAGTAAACTTGGTCTTATCATTAATCACTGTAACCTTTACAGGTTGTTTTCCATCTGGTTTAGAAGTGTTAGGGGTCTGTACCTGATCATTAGCAGACTGGTTCTGATCCCCGTTTCTGCCAATTAAAATCTTCAAAAATTCCTCCACGTACCCCTGATTTGTGACCATCCTAAATTCCAAAGAAGTCATACGATTCTCTTGGTTCTCCCATCATTTATGAATTTTATTATCATCTTGGGATTGTTTGACCAAGGTTGCTAATTCTTCAAGTTGTTTTTGTAATGCAACAAAATTAGGTATTTTACCTGGTTTGGGTTTTCTTTGGCATTCCAACGATGATTGTCAGGAAAATTTGGCTTTGGATAGCAAATTGTGATGGTTGCAAGATATTAGAAATATAGAGGAGATTTCAGGAAGAAGCAGAAGAGATATGAGAAATCAAGAATTCATTCAGAAAATATGCATAATCTCCCTTTACAGGTAACGGTTATTTTTATACAATTATACTAGAGAATCTAGCTAGCCAACTGTCTGTCCTTTCTTAACTAATTTAGTTACTTCAGCATGACTTGGGCTGCTCTGCTGATGGATTAATGAACCCGTGCCTCTCACGTGCCATTGCCAGGTATCAATTCCCAATTCTGCTTTCAATCCCTAACCCTTGACTCTCACTTTTCCCAATTTCCTCTTCGCTTTCTCGTCCTTCTCCCCCGACTATGACAGAATACTCATCCTCTCCATCCTGAAATTTAAAACTTGTTAACCTTATGATGATCAAGACCCACAATCAAGGGCAAAAGGCTTGGAGGAAACATACAATCACTTCTTTAGTTGCAGATTTAAGCTTATCAAGAAGCTCATCTTCTAGCTCCTTTAGTTTGTTACGAGCAAAATCTTGCAGCTCTCCTTGACTTTCAGTGGAGCAGAATGTGATAGCCTTAACACAAGATCTCCATGCAACCTTCTCACCATGCTTGAAAAATGCATCTTTGATGAGAAGAAGAGTATTTCTGAAATTCTGAAAGGGAAAACACATCAGTTAGTACTTGATTATTTACACTAACAAGCAACTTTATTCCCTACCTGTTCTTGTCTCTTCAGAGAATAAAGCTCAAGGTTCATATATACAATAATCTCGACCAATGATGAAATTTTAGCCTTGTCAGCCATGAATTTACGAAGAAGTAATGGGTAGTTCTTCATCATGGCAACAGTTATATCCCGCCTATTGTTTTCAAACATTTCCTGACATTTAAGAAAATGACAATTTGAGCTTTAGTCTTCGTTGTGAGTGGCACTACAGAGCAGAGAAATCATCAAAGAGTAATTCAAAATAAAACATAATATTGTAAATAAATCCTTGTATGTGCTGAGGAATCAGAATAAGAAATTAGATACTCTTTGAGCTTTATTGAAATATTGCTTTCGATTATCAGAAGCAGGCACAATCTTCTCTCCAACAGCCTTTCTAACAGAAGCAAAAAGAAGCCTAGTCAGGTTTGTTGCATCTTCATCAGTAAGTTCTATTAATGGATTCTCATCCAAAAGCATGGAAATGATACACTTCCAATCCTGTAAGGAAAAAGCAAATTACAAAATTGGCATAGATGGTATATAATTACGGCATATCAATTTGTTTAAAGATTTACTAATAATGAGGTAAATGTTACTCAGAAGAAAGAAGGCCAGATTATTCAGGTGGGGGCGAAAGCAAAATCTGTAAGTTCACTCCCAGGACAATCCATCTAATTAGTTTTATCCGTAATGAAACTTAAGTGACCATTGGGATTTTAAAAGATCAAAATAGAATACCTCAAATATTCGCATGCACCACAAGCCCGAAAAATGTCCTTCAAACATATAACTTTGTACAAATGAAACTTTCTAGAACTTGACTAATTAGTTTGCTAAATCATAAGAGCTACTTTCACTTTTCTTCCCCGTGAACTTGTATGAAACAAATACTCTACCCGACAGGCCTTATTGCCTCTCAACCCCAACCTTAGGATGGCAATACTTTCCGATATGTGTCTATTGCCCCCACTCCCCAGCCCGTCATCAATCAGATTGGGTAGGTTTGAACCTACGTCGCTCTTAATATTCATTTTTCTCAAAGCGTCCATGTTTGATATCCATGTTAAGACACATTCAGGATATGAATATGATGATATGACCCTCCAAGGACCCTCCAAACACATGGAAAAACTAGGAAGAAATTGAACATACCGGTTTCTAACATGTAAATTAGGCTAATACCTCAGTTTACCTATTCCAGAATTTTAGGAAAATTACAATATACCTTCATGGCCCTCATGTACTCCCAGACATCATCGATAACATATGCACTTAAAATAGGATCTGTTGAAAACTCCCGCAATATCTGCAACATCCTGCCAAGATGAACCTCACTCTCATTGCCTGGAAGACAAACATTTAGGAATGAACAGTGACTGATACAATCATTTGTGAACAATGGATAATTAAGTCTAAAGAAGAAGAAAACCTTTTGAGTCAGATTGGGAACTGTTGAATTTTTGAGCAATTAAGTGGTCATATACTAATTCTCCTATAGCACGCCTGATTTCTGGTGGATCATCAATAAGTAGATCATACAAAGAACCCAAGTCGTCATCAGGTATAAGCTGATGCCTGCAAAAAGCAGAAAGATGCAACTTCAGTGAGTGGGCATCTCCATAACAAAATTAACAATAAAACACAGGAAATACACACATATATAAGGAGGGGCTACCTAAGTAATTGTTTTACGAGCCCTATTGCGCATACAGCCACAGAAACATCAACGTCATCAGCAAGCTCAATCATCCGGTTAGAAAACCTTTCAGTAAAGAGACTAAGAGTGGGCACGTTATCCTCCACCTCATAGAGATTTTGCAAAGCAAGGACAGCAGCTTTTCTTACACCAGCACTCTTCAAAAGAATAAGATGAGAGCAAAAAATAAAAGCACTTTGGTTTATGGAGCATTCAGTGAGACTAGAAATCAAATATTAACCCAACTCAAGTAGCAAAATTTACTCTGTCATTTAGAGTCCATCCGAGGTACTTCAAGTATAGATCCTGCAAGAACAATGTAGGATATGACAAAATCCAAACACCCAGCGACTGTATGCATGACATTCGGATATTAGGATCAACATCTCTATATCGATGCACAAACAACCTTCAGAAAGCATAATGTGGAACGTTAGAT
Organism: Hibiscus syriacus; assembly: GCF_006381635.1. NCBI lineage: Eukaryota > Viridiplantae > Streptophyta > Magnoliopsida > Malvales > Malvaceae > Hibiscus > Hibiscus syriacus. The sequence continues at coordinate 174,054 of NW_024062788.1, read as the reverse complement.
ACAAACAAAACTTGTTACCATACAGGAATTTATCAAGTGATACTTAAATTGATTAAAAATAAATAAATAAATAAATAAATAACTTACCCAGTGAAGATTTTGCGCATCATCTCATCTATTACAAGTTTCTGCTCATGTGTTGTTGACAACCTGCTATTTAGTGATTCCACGCGAGGTCCATCAGCTATTTTCTTCCTTTCAGCATTTAACTGTCTTTGAGTAGTATCACGCTGTACAGCGAGCCTTTTTGCGACAGATATGAAAGATGTGACTAGATGGAGACCCATCATGGAAGCAGCTTGACGGTAAACTCTTGGAGGCGTGCTGCTCCGTGTCAATAACAGGCAAAAATAAATCATAATAAGCCACCTTATAAATGCAGCACAAAAATATGAAGTAATGTGGACATACAATTGTGCATAATCAAAAGTTCAATCAAAAGGAGGAAAAATCGATTTTTTGAATTTCAAACCTAGTGAGAGTGGTTGAAGGTGATTTTATTTTTCATCCATCATTTCATCTTTACCATCGCCGTCCGCCAACGTTAATCATCACCGTCCGCCGTCCGTCAACCACCGTCCGCAGTCCGCCGCCACACTCCGTCATCCGTTCGCCGCCGTTTTGCCTCAGGATGTTCGTTTCCTCACTCTGATTCCATTTTAGAGGTTAGTTTTTAGAGAAAGTCAGCCTATCGGCGTAGATCTAAACGCCGGTTTTCACCGATTTTCGCCGCCGTCCGTCGCCAGTTCTCCGGTTTACCACTGGGCTCGCCGTACACGTGAATAAATCCCTTCTATACGAACATCCAGACCCGTGGCCAATCTCTGTGAATCAGTCTTCGATTGTTTTGTCAAAACAAAACAAGTCATGGGTCTGTCAAGTTGTTCTCCTGATCTAATCCATTTATGAGGGTTTGGTTGAAAGACAACTACGTAGTTTCATCTTTCCTCAGGTTCAAGTTTCTACCTGTTGGACTCTTTTCATCATCTCTACCCTTCTCTTCTTTGCCGGTAGTCACTACATTCATCATCGCCGGGCGCGCGCCATGAACTCTGTCATGTACCGAGTTGGTTAAAGCATGGTTGTTTTGATGTGTTTAACCTTGACTCTCATTCTGGTTTAAGGAAAATTCAGACCTAAGTTTTTCCGGAAGTTCAAGGACCGTCCCATTCAAGAATTGAAACATTCGAAATTCCAGTTGCCTAAGAGATTTTTCAGAAGGTGCAGAAAAAACAATTTATATTCTCATGTCGGGTACTGAACTTTTTCTCCAGCAGAGACCTTCGGTCCAAGCTCTTCCGCCCTCTGCAGCTGCGCCTTCTCCGTCATCTCACCCTCCTCATCATGACGTGGTTCGTACGATCTTCATTATGGGTCTGCCTGAAGATGTCAAAGAGAGAGAGTTGCAGAATCTATTGAGATGGCTTCCAGGTTTTGAAGCTTCGCAAGTGAGCTACAAGGGAGAAAAGCCTAAGGGTTTCGCTCTATTCTCAAATGCAGAATTTGCAGTTGCTGCCAAGGATGCCCTTCAGAAAATGGTTTTTGATGCTAAGTTGAAGTCTTTTCTGCACATTGAAATGGCAAGTAAGAATCTTGTTGTTAAAAGTGGATTAGTTACAGCATCTGATGGTTTAGACAAGTATGGATGTGATCCTGTTCCTCCATTACTGTCAATGCCAAATTCAGCTTCTGTAGCATCTCCTAGTTTTCATGTGTCTGGTAAAAATGGGTGTTGCAATGGAAAATCTGCAGTAGATGGTGTCCTCGAGGGAACCAAGGAGTCCATCACAAAGGGCTTCAGTAATGACAAGTATGGATGCTACACGTTATTTGTTGAAAATTTACCAGAAAAGATCTATTGGAAGAGGTTTGGATCTTTATTTTGCTCCCACGGTCAGGTACTTGATGCTTTTATTCCAAATAAAAGAAATTCAAAAGGAGTTCGCTTTGGTTTCATTCGCTTCGCTTCTATCGAAGAAGCAAGGAGAGTGACCTCAAAAATGAATGGCTCTTACATCGACGGTAGCAAAATTGGTGTTTTTTTGGCTAAATTCAAGCCTCGTCATTCCTATTGGAGAAAGTCTTCGACAGGGGTTCTCCGCAAGTCCGAGATAGAAGATGATTCGAGTAAGAATCATTATAAAGTTGAAGGCGTTATAGATGAAGAAAAACTTCAGGTGTTGAGCAATTGTCTAGTGGGGTGGTGCAAAGACTTTATCAAAATTGGTCATCTCGCTAGACAAATGCATGCAAAGGGCCTCAATGGCTTCTCCTTAATGAGAGCTGCTGGAAATGCGGTATTAATGATTTTCGAAGACTCTGCTTCATTGAGAAGTGTGAAGAACGATAAATCAGAGACTCTCGTAGAGTGGTTCTCCATAGTAGAAGCTTGGTCAGAGAGTTTGGTTTTGGAGTGTCGCCGAGTTTGGTTAGTCTGCGAGGGTGTTCTGTTTCACGCATGGAATTGGGATACTTTCAAGAACATTGCTGATAGTTGGGGTCAGTTGCTAGTAATCGATGAAAGCTGTCAGTCACCATTATCCTTTGATCGGGCAAAAATTCAAGTCCTCCCAAAGGTTGGAGCGAGAATTGATGCGACGTTGGAATTGAAGGTTGGTTACAACTCCTTCAAGATCATGGTGCATGAGATTGAGCCTTCATTCAAGCCAAACTCTTGGGCTCCTGAAGAAGACGAATCCCAATAGATCTCGTCTCTCCAATTGTGGTTTGATTTAGTTTATATGGTTGTAGGTGTTGCTTCTCTTTTTATTTATTATGTTCTCTTGCGTTGTTTTAATCCTATTGATGGAGGTGTAATTAGAAATAGGTGATTCAACTGTGATTTTGGAAGAGGTTATATGAGGTTAAGGTGTTTTGTTGTAATGGTGTATATCACCATAGGAGGATAATCCGGTGTTATCTTTTGTATTGGGTATTATTATTAATAAACTTTGAGGTACTCTTTTTTTCCTTCCAATGTTCGTTAACATACTTCTTAGTATGTGAACGAATACGAAGGGAGTTTTTAATGAGACCTCCAACTTCTATAAAAAAAAAATGCAGCACAAAAAATAACACTCACAATGGTACAATACTAACCATGACAAGGCAATTATATAGTCTATGAACTTGTCAAACAAATCCTTATCAAACAATGGCCCATTCTGGCACTCAATAACCAAAGTGTCCCAGAATGAAACAAGATTCTCCTTGAAATTCTTGAATTCCTTTTTTGAACTCTGATAATCTTCAACTTCCCCCTGAAGTTTCATAGTTAAGCCAACGCATTTCATTGAAGGTTCACATGCTTGAACTTAAAATGGGTTATTAATTCTTAGAAAAAGATGGCTATGAATTATTAGCAGCATTAATTAATGCAGAGAGCAGAGTTAAAGAAACAATGGAATAAGGATATGCTTTTAAAACTGAAAATGAGATATTTTGGAAAATGTTAAACCTAGAGAAAAATATTAATGTCATAAAAATTTCTGGGTGCAGAGCACTTAATACGTGCATTTTTAAGCAGATTACCATTACAGAAAATATATTGTGACTATATTACCCTTGTTATCAGTGAAACTCCACAATAACCCAACCACCCTCCCTCCAACAAGAAAAATGGGAATCATCACATAAAGCAAAGTAAACATGAATAGGATACTTTTCTAGCAAGGTTGACAAGAGCAACCACAACATCATCAACATCAGTCTCATCAAGAAACTCTTCCTTGATGTAATACTTTGCCCCGCATGCCTGTGGAATCATACTCATACATATTTAGTTTCAGTCATAAACTCCAAACTGCAAAAAAGGCATGAAGTCAAGAAAACCGAATTATGAGGAGCAGTGATTCAGAGAATTAAGAATGCATCAGGGATAGGTGGGAAGTTTACAATAAAGTTATAGATTAATATTGTGCGTACTGGGTACTCTGTCAGAAGTTCAATATTTACTTGTTTTCACTCCCTAATGAGTAGCATTACTCATGATTTCACAAAAATTACCTCAAAAAGCATCATTAAGAGTTCAACCATAGCAGGTTTCGGATTCCTCTCATATCGCTCAACCCAGTGCTTGACAGCTCGAGAAATATGTTTGCCATCACCTTTGATAACCTCTGATGACAATCACATCCGAACAAAAAGATTAATAGGCCAAATTCCAAAATCAACTATCTTAGTAACATCCCTAAATGAAATAGGCACAAGGAAAATACTCTTCATAAGATAACACTAAACTACAATACAGTACTTTAAAGGAATTTTATGAAAAGAGTAAAAAGTGCAAAACATGTAGAGCCAGCAGAAACTAAGATAATAAAGCTTCATTCACCCGTATACGTATCCAAAATGAACATAAAATTGAAACACTCAAAAACAAAAGAATATTTGAAGCCAGTTACCGATTAATCTCTCTTCAGATCTGTTCGGGATATCAGACGTCCCCTCAGCAGTTCGATGTCGCTTAGTTTTGGGACGAATTTCTTCAAAATCATCTGGTGATCCCTCCCATTCTCCTGGGTCGGGACTTCCGTCGCTGTTCCTTTCTTGATTCTCCGCGTTGTCACCGTTTGCCTCGTCGGGCTCGTCTCCGGCAACTCGAGCACCAACCCTAGATCGTTTCTATGCACACATAAATTTCACCAAAATTAGGTTTGCTGATATACTACAGCAATGGAGTTTACACAGCGGAGAAAGAGAGAGAGGGAGGGGAGTAGAGAATTACAGGGTGGCGAGTGGTGAGTTCGGAAGGTAGAGGCGCGTCGTCATTCATGGCCTGTAATTTTGAATAACTATTAAGAGAAGTTGACCGGAAATTTTGAGTGCGGAAAGAGAAAATTTTAGGGGACAATCGGAAATAGTAAGAATTTCCAGATTCTGTGATATATGATTTAGAGAGGAAAATTCAGTAAGATTTTCTCGTTTTATATGGAGGGAGGGATGTGCTTCTGGATTGCACAATACTGAAAACCCTAAAAATACAACTCGTATATACTACTATTTCACATCTCAGGTAAAGATTTAAAAAAATGTTGAGAATATTACACGTTTAGTTCCTAAACTATTAGTATTATTTCGTTTTAGTACTTAAACTATTATTCGTTTCAAAATTATACTTAATATATACTTTTTGTTTCATTTTGTATCTATTGTTAAAAACTGCACTGTATTTTTTGTAGGTAAATTATATTATTAATCATTCAAATATCTTTTCACTCATATTTTGATCATTAAAGTTAAAAAAATTCAATTTAAATACTCATCTTTCAAATTACTCATGTTTTAATCACTCTAATTTATTTTATCAATAATTTTTATAACATTATATTTTTATTATTATTTTATTAATATATAGTTAAAATAAAAAATTAAATTTAAAAGTTAGAATGATTAAATTAAGAATAATTTGAAAGTTAAACAATTAAATTAAAGAAATTAATCTTCAGTGATTAAAATAGAAGTGAGGAGATAGTTGAAGTTTTTGGTACAATATCAGTTAGCACCCTTATTCCCGAGAGTACTCAAGCCTCTCTTATCAGCCTCCAAGACGGATCTAATTTCCCCCGGTAGATTTTCTAGAAGAATTACATTCTCTGATTGGGTAGTGGCCAGGTTTGCTAAGCGATTTGCGTATTTGTTCCCCGCGCGCCATATATGTCAGATCTCACTAACTCATCCTCCTCTCATGAGTTCTCGGCAATCATTGATAAGAATATATTCTGGTTCCTCTTCCGTGTTTGCTCCGTTCAACGCCTCAATGACCCACTTAGCGTCAAGTTCTACGATTAAGCTTGGTATCTCCAATGATTTAGCTAACATAAGTCTTTGTCTTAACCCCCTGGTTCAATAGTCCCACTGTTAGTTCTTCTAATTTTTAACATGAATCCTCTCATCCAATCACCATTTTCATCCATGATTAAACCACATATTGTTGCTAAGCCCGTCATAGTTTTACAAGCTCCGTCCGAGTTCAGAATCTTTTGTCCCGCTGGTGGTCTCCTTCATTTGACCCAGAAAGGCTCCCTCATTACTGTATCCAGTTTTAGGGTTAATGTCGTTTTTATCTCCTTAGCTATTTTCCCTACGTAGGAAATCACACGACTATGATTCTCGAGTTTCTCTTCAAAAGTTCTTTCATTCCTATGTTTTCATAACCCCTATATAACTGTTGAGAAGATAGTACCCCGGCTAACACCCTCGTTGTTTTCCTTCCTCGAGCAGCAGTTTCCTTTCATCCATTCCTTGAAAGATTCGCTTTGCTCTTCATATCTTCCCAGACTTGGTTTGCTATTTGACACTTTCTTAGAATGTGATCAACGGATTCAATTACATCCTGGCAGACTTTATAGTTTTGGTCCTGGGTCATTTTCTTCTTTGCGTGAACCTCGTTTGTGTTCAATCTATCTAGCATGCACAACCAAATGAAGAAGCGTATCATTTCCGTTGTAGCTATTTTCTATACCCATCTTAAGGTTATCTCTGGTGATTCCATTAAGGTGATGGCTTTGGCAGTGGAGGCCACCGTGAACTTACCCTCCTTGGATAGGCCCCAACACGTTTTGTCTTGCCTGTTTTCACTATTTTTCAATGGCAAGGGATTCCTCGTATCTTCTCATTGGTTTCCTCCTAAATGATTCCTTGTAAATTTTGTTGGTTTCCCGAGTGAATCTGCCATTTGCATCCTCATTTTACAATTTCCTTCGTGCTAAGAATCCCTCTCCAAACAGAAGACTTATTAGTGTGATTCTAGGTTTCAACAAATTTGGCATCAGGTTGATGTTTGAAAAAAAGTTAACTACATTGATGGATTTAATATTTATATGAAACTCAGTGTCCTTTTAAATATTATAAATTAAGATAATATTTATTTAATTTGAATAATAAAAGGAGGAAATACAGGTTTAATACTTAAATTTATAAGATATTATTATCTGATTAAATTTATATATTAAAAGAGTTTTGGTTTGAGTACAACTTTCAGGTTTAATATTTTAAATTTAAAAGATATGATTATCTGTCTAAATTTCGATTTTAAAAGAGTTTTGGTTAGAGTAAAAAACTTATGTTTAATATTTTAAATTTAAAAGATAATATTATATGTTTAAATTTAGATAGTTTTAGTTAGAGTAAAACTCTTTCGAAATTCCCCTATAAATATGCAATCCTATCAATTTTTCATATCTCATAATTCAAGAAGTTTTCTTCTCTTTAAAATATTTTCTATCATTCTTAGAAAATATTTATTTTCTCTCTTAATTTTTTCGGTGATCGTCGAAGGCAAGGAAAGTTCGTGATCTGTGTTGTTCCTCTACTGTAGTAGATCATCAAGTTGTTGTATCTTGGGAAATAGATGATCAAAAGATCTCGAGCACCAAGGAGTGGCCGAAAATCTGTCTTAAGAAAACTGTGTAGCGATAGACCTCAACTGATTCCGATCACAATATCAAATATAAAAGAGTATTTTTATTTAATTTTTAATTCTCTTTTTTTTTATAAAGAATTTAATTTCTTTCTTGTACTTTTTCTCATGTTCCATTTTTGTCTCGGCTTGTTACTTCAATCAACAGTTAATTTTGCAGGCTCCAACTGTTCTTAGTCATCAAAGTTAAGTTCATGGCTCTCATTTTACGTATCCCAAGTCCACCATGTGTTTTTGGTTTGCATACTTTCTCCAAACTTACCAAGTGGTTACGAGTGTAGTCTGTTCCTCTTCCCCACAGGAAGTTCCGTTCTAGGCTGTCGATTTTGTCACAAACGGTCCTAGGTAGAATTGTTGTTTGCATTGTATGCACCAAAATAGCCTCCATAACAGATTGAATTAGCGTTTTGTGTCCAGCCATCGATAAAACTCTCCCCTTCCAACTAGCAAGTTTCTTCATCACCTTATCGAGTAATTGAGCATATGTATATATGTTGTGTCTCTTGTGGATGATAGGTACTCCTAAGTATATTCCTAGTTCGTTCGATAAAGGAATACGACAAAGAGAATTAGTGTAAGTTGCCATATCGTGGTTTATATTAGGTGAAACGAATAGCTTAGATTTTTGAAAATTTACCTTCATACCTGAAACCTTACTAAACTTATCCAAAAATTAGCTGACCCTTATTTTCATATGTAATGGGGTAAGGGAAGATAGGATAGTAGGCTGCCCCCAACGCTAGGTTGAGAGCAGTTTGTGGAAACCTTGCTAAACTTATCCAAGCTTTTCCTAATTTGTTCCACCTGTCTGTCTAGTATTTACCTCGACAAACAAGAGTAAATCATCGGTAAAAAAAAACATGGCTAATCTCTGGACCACCCCTCGAAGCTTTAATTTCTTTCCATGTATTGTCTTCGACCTTTTCTAGGATAATGTGCGACAATCTTTCCATAATAAATAAGTATGGGGATAACTAGTCCCCTTGGCTCCATAGTGATCGAGGAATGATTTTTTTTAGTAGTCTCTTCATTCCAAAGTGGCTCCATAGTGCTAGCTTTGATGCAAAACATTATGGTCTCAACCAGTTTCTCGGGGAAGTTGAGTTCTTGTAAGAATTGTTCAAAGAACCTCTAGTTAACGTTACCATAGGCCTTTTTAAGGTCAATTATCATGGTAAGCAAACCTTTTCTTCCCTTGGTTCTCATCATGGTATGCACTAGTTCTTGCACAACAATGACATTATCGGTGAAGCTCCTCCCTGTAAGAAACCTGTTTTGGTAAGACCCAACGATGCATTGAAAGATTGGTTGAAGTCTTTGGATGAGGATCTTAGAAAAAATCTTGTAAGACATATTTAGCAAGCTTATGGGCCGAAATTGGGATATGTCATTTGCTGTGGTTGACTTGGGAATTAAGACCAGGTAAGCCTTCCAGTAAACTATTTTCCATTTTGCCCGAGCTCAAAGTCGAGTTAGCAAAATTCAAAAGGGTGCCTTTAACAACGTCTCAATTCCGTTTATAGAAGATCGGTTGGATGCCGTCAGGTCCCGACGCTTTCAAGCCTTTCATGGAGAATAGGTCGTCTCGGACTTCATCCATGTATACGACTCTCACTAAACCAGTTTTTTCCTCCTCGCTAAGTTTGGGTCTGAAGTTATCATATGGTTTATGAAGGTTCTTGTGAGGCTTTGCTTCGAAGAGTCTCATGTAGTAATCAACAACGTGATTCTATAGTTGTTGATCGTCCGTTACCCAAGAATTCTCCATGAATAGTTCCTGGATTCTTTTATTTTTCCTTCTTATCATCGTTGATAGGTGAAAAAATCGGGTGTTGCGTTCCACTTATATAATCCAGTCAAGTCTGAATTTTTGTAACCAGAGTACTTCTTCTTGCCCAAGCACCAGCTGATACTCCTCAATTAAAGTTTTCTCTAGGCTCTGAAGATGACTATAGTGAAGGTAATTGAGAGCTTTTTAGACGCCATCTAGTCTCCTGCTTAATGAATGTTTACGTTTGAATATGTTTACAAACGTGTTCTTTCATTCGGCAATGTCCTTTTTTTCCTCGATAGCTTCAACAAGGGAAGTTTCCTTTCTTTTCCAAGCATTTTGGAAAATCATACTGAAATCTTCTTAAGTGAGTCACACTGCTTCAAAACGAAAGGTCTCATTTTTCTATCACCTCGATACTCTATATTTGTATTGATCATGATGGGGTTATGATCCGAATACAACCTTGTGCAGTTAATGACAAGCATATTAGGGAATTGGGAAATCATCTCAAATTTATAATGCATTCCAAGCGTTCCCAAGGGCCAAGGCCAAGGCTACTTCGAATTTTACAGCAACCTTTGACAACCTGAATTTCTAACCTCGACCACACTTGAATAGCCAAAATGTTTTATGATACTTGATGAATCATTAACTGTATCACATCTATTATATGTAAAAGTCCTAGCAATACTTCTCCTTGTTGAACACACCTTTGCAACTCCACCTTTCCATGGGAACACTTAACAATAACCTCTATTGCTAGCACTTATCACCTTATAAGTTAGTTTCTTCTTCACATATATGCAAACTTCATATACAGCATTACAATAATGAACACAACCACAATTAGTAATCATACAAGCAAAATTTACATGAATTGATATTTTTTCAAAGTCATACCTAAAATTTAGTTTTTGTTTCATTTTAGTGTATTGTTCAAAATTTATCATCAAGTTTTGAAAAACTTGAAAGTGTAGGTACTAAAATGAACCAAAATTGATAGTTTAGATACTAAATGCGTTAAGATTTTAACTGCGGGGTACTTAAAAGAAATGAAACTAAACGTAAGGCATGATTTTGAAAAAAAATGAAAGTTTAGGTATTAAAATAGATCAAAACTGATAGTTTAGATACTAAATACGTAATTTACCTATAAATTAAAACAATATCGGTTGAGATCTTCAATTAGGCTACTTATCCGCGATTTGATGGCGAGTTAAGTAATGCACCATTCGTATTGATTAACATAATTTTTGTATGACTTAACTCGTTGTTTGTTAAGTTTGATAAATTTTTTATTTAATTTGTGTTCGTTAAAAAAATTTATTCGACTATATTTGTTACTTGTTAAACATACCAATATTTTTATTTTTAACTATATGTAAAATCTAGTGAATTAATAGTTTAGAATTTTTTTTACTTATTAAAAATTTAAAAATAGTAATAATTTATAATTTATAATATTTTTATTATCTATTAATAAATTAATATTAATTAATTTTTTAATTAAATAACTTTTAAGGTATACAAAATATTGAATTGCTTGTAATTTATCAAGTCGAACTAAATTTTATTCGATTCAACTCATTAAAGTATCAAATTAAATTTAATTTTAAGTTAAATCAAAATCCTGCACTTAGAAATGCCTCTATCATGATTTAGTGGGAATATTAAACTCTTATACATTCATTAATCTTTTATTAAGTGAAAGTAAGTCTGTTGATTATGTTACATTACTAATTAGTTAAAAGGATTTTGAATATAAATTATAATCTGTCCCTGAAAAGTTTGCGCAATAGTTACATTTATTACTGTTGATTATGTTACATTACTAATTAGTTAAAAGGATTTTGAATATAAATTGATTTATTAGTAGGGATAGACGTAAAATTTTATATTAGAAGATGAAATTCTAAAATCTTAATGATAGACGAATTTATAAAATTTCAGAAAGATGAAAATATATTTTTAATAGAAAAAATATATAAAAGATCTAAAACATAAAACAATTTTAAAATTCTAGGGGATGCCCACACCTGCTCTACTCATTCCATCAACTTATAATTATTTCGTATTAGGAATATAATTGGATAAACTATGCATTTAGTTCTTAAACTATTAATTTTGATCCGTTTTAGTATTTCAAATTTCATTTTTTTTAAATCATATTTAATATTTAGTTTTTGTTTCATTTTAATACACCCGTTAAAAACTTAATGTTAATTTTTTTTAAAAAAAATTGAAAGTATATGTACTAAAACAGACCAACATTAATAATTTAGGTAATTTTTAATAACAAAATATTAAAATAAAATAAAAATTAAATGTTATATATGATTTTAAAAAAATATTAAAAGTTTAAAAATTAAAACAGATAAAACCGATAATTTATATATTAAATACTTTGGTAATAGTTTTAAAAATGAAGGGTGATAGACGGTGACTATTGAATTGATGAATAGGAAGATTTGAAATTCGAATGAGTAGAATCTTGTTGGAGAGAGGGAGGGAGGGGTTTGTCCTAAAATGGACGTGGGAGGAGATGGGACCCATCTTATGATCTCTTGTCTTGTCTCCCGAAAATTTTACCATCTTTGGCGGTGTCAGATCAATACAGTCGTAAACGAACTGGATTAAGTTTGAGTATAATTTGATTCAGAAAATTTAAAAATATTAAATTTCACCCAAATTTTAAATTAAAAATTAAAATTTGAACTCACTTTAAAAAATTTAATTTCAAAATATTCTTAAACCTAAATCAATTAAAATTCTAATTTAAATTTGATTAAAATTCGAACTCAAATTTGAGATTTGAAAATATGAAAACTTTATATTATATTTTAAAAAATATAAAATATAAATTTTAGTATTATTATTAATTTAAATTTTTAGTATATTATTTTAAAATTATTCGTAAGCTTTTTGAATAAGATATTAAATATTTTTTTAAATGTTAGAAATTTAAGTTATACACGTATAAATTATCTTAGTGGTTAAATAAATTGTTGTTATTCCTAGATATCTCGGGTTTAAACACTAGCAATTGCACCAAAAGTAATTAAACGTTTATTATCAATAAATACTTGAGAATATTTAGAATATACATATTTTGTAATCACATTAACTTAATAAAAAATTCAAATTAAATTTAAAATCGAATCTCTTTAATTTAAATATTAACTAAATCATACCAAATAACTGATAATCTCAAATTATACAGAGGCGGACCCAGAACAAAAATTTAAGAGTTGTACAAAAACCTCTTATAATATTAATTTTTTCTATAATAAAGAGCATCAATTATATGTAATATTAGAGGTGATATTTGTATTAATTAAAAAAATTTAAAAAAATTAATATTAAGGCTTTGTTTGATTCAGGTCATGTTTAATTCCTGTTGGTAATTTTTTTTCCGGGTAAACATACCCAAGTGCAGGGAAATAATAATTACCAACAGTGATTTTTTTTCTTACTTTCCCAGGAATGTTATACCCTTCTCTGTTAGGTATTTGCTTATTCCCGGTTCTTTGTCTCACCCTTCTCCTTCTTGGTTATGACCGAGCATAGTTTGGCCCTGTCTCTTCTTCTCAGATTGTTTTCCTCAGTTTTCTCCAAGAGAAAAATGGTTATGGTTCTCTCTTATTTTTTTTAAGCTCATGTGAAAATCTGGAGGCCAACAAATGGTAATGGTCAAAGTGAAAATCAAAGTGAAAATCATTTTAGTGAAGCCAAGTTCTAGAGTTATCCAGAATATCGGTTCGGGCTGGGTTGAATCGGAGACTGTTTAGTTGTTGATTTGGTTGAAAGATGGCTATTTTGAAGAGCTATTGCGTATGCTTGAGGGAATCTACGCCCAAGTTTCTCCGTCCCAATCTCTGCGATAATTACAGGAGGTTTTGACGCTCTATTTACGATAACATATTCTTTTTTTAACCAATTTGTTTTAACCATTTTGTTGGCTGATTTGGGTATTAACTGGAATCTCGTTAATGCTTCGAAGAACTAGGTTTGAAATGACCTATTTGGCTGTTTATGTCTTTGTATTTGCTTGATTTTTTTTCTGAGTTTTAACCAGAAGCAAGGTTAGTCTCTATTTGCATATTCCATAATCCGCTCAACATCTTATTTGTTTGCTTTGTTTCAGAAGGAATGCAAAATGGAAATCTCCACAAGCAGCTGTTATTCCTTATATCCATCTCCCAATGCGTAGTTTCGAGGTTAAAAATAGGTAACTAATACCTTTGTACTAGTATCCGAATCTGATTGCGGTTTAAATCGGTAAAATCTCTTGTTTGTTATCGATCTTGGTTATGTCTTCGTGTCTCTTTGTCAAATGTTCTGTTTCTTCTTATTGCTTCTGTAATGAATTTGCTTTGGATGTGCCGAGACTTTTTTCTGTTATTCATACCTTTATCAACAGTTTTAGTTTAATACTCTTAGAGTGCATCTGTGCTTGAATCTCGAATATGTGTTTTATGCAAAGATAAAATAATTGAACACTTTGGTTTTGATCTGTGATTATGGTATAGTTCTAATGCATATGCTTGGAGGATGTATATGATTTTCACTTTGATAAAATTGTGGTAAATGTTTAATTTGTTGGCCTCCAAACTACGCTCTAATGTGAGAAGAAGGAAAACACTTTGGTTTTGATCTGTGATTATGGTTTAGTTTTCTCCAAGAGAAAAATGGTTATAGTCACTAAAATCTGGCTCACTTAATAGCCTGAGCTGCTCAAGCTCTAATGTGATCGAGTTTGATAATCCATTTTTTTCGTTTATTGTAATTATTGTTATCGTTTCTGATATGTGTTTTCTTTCTCCTGATCTTCTTCTTCATTTCTTTTTCTTCTTTAATTAGATTTGTTTGGGATTCAACTACCAAGACCCTGAACAGAGGTATCTCGGAGTTCGTTGTGATGGCTGCGAATACTGAGCCCCTTCAGATTCTGCTCCACCTTCCTTTGCTTGCTGAAGATAAAGTAATTGTTCTATGGAATATGCATATTTTTGTTTTTGTTTTTTCTGGTATAGACTTTTTGATTGCTTAATTATTGTTTAATATGTGGGTTTACACTAGGAAAAGTTATTGCTAAGTGGTATTTTAGTTGTTTTAAAATTTATGTGGATGCAAAGTTAGGCAGGTTAAAATTGCTTGATTGAATGGGATATAATATAAGTTTATGCTTTGCCTGTACTATTTGAACTGTGTACCTCACATAATAATGTGGGAAAACTACCATATCAAGCTGCAAACTTGCTTCTAGTTGCCAAACTCAACTGTAATTTACAAGTTGGGTGACTATATGAAGACATGATCTTCAGCAGTTTTGGAGTTTTCTCCTCTTTTGTTTAGTACTTATGAGTGGTATATGTATTTGTTGTCGATGTGCTTATGGTTGTGTATGTGCTGTTATGTTCCCCAACTTTAACGTTTTAATTAGTCGTATCACTGCTGTAATATTTAGCTTTGGGTTTAGGGTGTGACTAATTGTTTTCTGGGGTGTCTGATTTTATTGCTTCAAATCAATGGTGTACTCACTAGCTGTGAATTTGAAGCATCTTTGACTTAATGTTATACACTTTGTTTAATGTAAATTGTTTCCCACTTTTGAGCTTGGAAGCATTCCTATAACACATCATCTTGACTTCTCAATTTAAAGTAGTTCATCATAGAAGCAAAATCTTAGCTACAACACCTTGATTCATTACCTAGATTTTGAGCACAATAGTTTACTTTGTATTTGATTTTTTGCATAATGTCCCCTATGTATTTGTTCCTTCAAAGCAAGCACTTGGACGAGCATGTGGGGTCACAAGACCTGTAATTTCCTGTTCTGTCACAACAAACGAAGGAAGCCAATTGAAATCCCAAATACAACAACTCAAGGTACTTTTGTTACCTTGTAAAATTAATGATATTTTGCACCCTTTTTGGTTGAATCTACTTCTGCATCTGCATCTTCTGTTTCCATTTGTGAAATGTAGGATGCTATTGAGAAGCCCTTGATCTAGAATCTTATGAAACTCATTTTCGGTGTGACGGGCCTCTCGGATTGTGGTGGTCAGTCCTTTATAGGCTTTGACTGATGAAGTTGTGCCACAATTGAACAACTCTTTTATAATTTGACCTTAAATGCGATTGTTATGTCGTTTATGTTTTCCTATGAATTGAGAAAACAAAGGATAATCTTGAATCGATATTACGGCAGCTTAGTATGAATGATGCTATTGCTTAAATGTAGCCTGTTCAATATGCATTTGAATTTCTGTTATAGCTTATATACACACACAAGCAATTGCATTACAATTTTGATAATAAAAAAATTATTGTTATTTATTAAAGTATTAAATTTAAACACTAGAAATATTAGAGGTATAAGTTTTAAGTTTGAGCATAAAAAATATTAAAGGTGTAAGTGTTTAATATCAACTGGTTGAGTTATTTTTTAATAGATATTGTCTTGTACTTATTTTAGATTAATCAAACTGAATATAAAAAATAGGATAAATTTTGCATTTAATACCTAAACGATCGATTTTGATTCATTTTAATATCTAAACTTTCAATTTTTTCAAAATCATAAATAAAGTTTAATTTTTATTTTGTTTTAGTGTTTCGCTGTTAAAAACTTTAATTTTTGTTTCATTTAATATCATGTTTGAAATTTAATGTTAAATTTTGAAAACATTAAAAATTTAGATACTAAAACGGATAAAAATTGATAGTTTATATATTAAATACGTTAAGTTTCTAACGAAGGGGTATTAAAATAAAATGAAAACCCGAACATTAGGTATGATTTTGAAAAAAATGAAAGTTTAGAGACTAAAGTATATCAAAAAGTAATACTTTAGTTATTAAATACGCAATTTACCCTATAAAATAAGATAAAAAAATTGGATATCATTATTCGTCCAGTTCTTCACCAATTAAAATATAATTATATTTTAATTAATGATTAATTGACCCTCAACACATATATTAATGGGGTACGATAAATCGACTGATTTGAATAGATGGCATTCTCGTAATATTATTTCAAAAAGAATGTAGATAAGAAATTTCACAATATAAAGTTAAAAAGAAGGATGGAATTTTGAAAAACAAGTGTCCGTTAGCTAGCAGGAAAAAAAAGAAGAAAGAGAGACTTCAAAATAATAATATTTGCAAAGGCTAAACTCTCTTGAATGCAAGTGCAACATAAGAAGAGAACTCCCACACAAAATTTAAAGAATCGTGACATTCCAAGAGAGAGAAACCAACGGCGATACTTTAAATGACCGGTCTAGTAATGGTGACCAAAGGGGGTGTCTGTGGCGGCGGGAAGGGAGGAGCTAAAGGAGCAGTCAAGAGCTGCGAGGAAGAGCAGCAGAATCAGATATCTGTTCTGGCGTTGCTCTTGGCTGCTTTGAGGAAATCTATGGTGCCTTGTCGCGTCGATAGACAAGAGGATGTAATGTCTTCCACCACCGTTCATCATATGGAAATCGGCTGGCCAACCAACGTAAGACACGTCACCCATGTTACCTTCGATCGTTTCAATGGCTTCTTGGGCCTTCCCGTTGAGTTCCAAGTTGAAATCCCGAGTCGGGTTCCAAGTGCCAGGTTAATTCCCTTTTCTTCTTCTTCTTCTTCTTTTTTTTCTTTTTTGGGTCAAAGATTTCTGGTGCGTTTTGGTCCTCCTTTTAAATTGTTTAAGTTGAAATGTTTGTGTTATTGTGCAGTTTAGATCTAGTAGAGTAGATGAGTAGATTTTTAGTTAAAAAATGATTTTTTTTGCTTCATTATAGCCGAAATGAAGGTCTTTTAAGAGATTTTTGAAAGATTTAAGCTCTGGAGAACTATAACCCAGAAAACTAGAAAGCTTTTATTTTCTTCAAATTTTCCATTGCAAAGCGGTAAAAAATGGAACTTTAGAGTTCTAACCGGAGCTCTTTTGGCTGTAAATGATATTATTTTCTGAAGAAAATAACATTATGTTTTTCACTGTTTTATTTCCAAAATCTTATTGCCAAGATATTTGGATTTTTGTAGGAATTTTCCTCTGATAGTGTCATTTTACTATATGCGCATTGGATTCTGTCCTTTTTGTTGAACTGATACAAATTTCCTGTTTATCATCTTCTTTGATTTATACAATGTGGTCCTTAATTGCACGTCTTTTGTATTACAGTGCTAGTGTTTTTGGGGTCTCAGCGGAATCAATGCAATGTTCCTTCGATTCCAATGGGAACAGCGTCCCCACTATACTGTTGCTGATGCAGGAGCGGCTTTATTTGCAAGGAGGATTAAAGGTTTTAATTTTGATATGTACATGATCTGCCGAATCCGGTTAACATCATAGTGTATCCGATATATCTTATTCTCCGGTGATCTGTTTTGTAGGCAGAGGGGATTTTCCGGATAAATCCGGATAACGGCCAAGAGGAGCATGTAAGAGATCAACTGAACAAGGGCATCGTGCCTGATAATATTGACGTCCACTGTCTTGCAGGCCTTATAAAAGCCTGGTTCCGAGAGCTTCCTTCGGGGGTTCTCGATGGACTTTCCCCCGAAGAGGTTCTCAAATGCAATACCGAAGAAGAATCCGTCCACCTAGTGAAGCAGTTAAAGCCTACTGAAGCTGCACTGCTCGATTGGGCTGTTGGTCTTATGGCGGACGTCGTCGAGGAAGAGGAATCGAACAAAATGAATGCGAGGAACATTGCTATGGTTTTTGCTCCGAATATGACTCAGGTATGAAGGCACTACTTTCCTCAAATTTGTAAGAATTTTATGATGTGTTAGTTCCGGTAGAGATGCATTCAACTCTGGTTTTCTATTGAGCAGATGTCTGATCCATTGACGGCTCTGATGCATGCTGTTCAAGTGATGAACTTGCTCAAGACATTGATCATCAAAACGCTACGGAAACGTGAAGAGATGGCAATGGGAGGGTATTCGCCGATGTCAGCTCATTCTTGCAATGGCCCTACAGATGAGGAGTTTGATAGTCAGCGTGAGACGGATACGAGTTGTGAACTGAGAGGACCGACATCTGATTATGATAATGGCTTTCACAATAACTGCAGCGGAGATGAAGATGCTGATGTCGAGTCATTGTGTGAAATAGAGGAGTGTGTCTCAAGTCAACCGGATGCAAACGAGAATGTCACGCATAGTTTCTTGGAGGAAACTGCGGAGGAGTCGCAGAGAGACCACGCAAGTCCAAGAAGTTACACGGGATCGGGTGTTTCCTTTACACATAGTAATGGGGAGAAGAACACTGGCGACGGGGATAAGATAGACAAACTCGATGATGAGTCTACGACATCGGACGCGTCGTCTATGTCTACTGCCGACTGACTGATGATTGGGCCCTCAGATTATTTAGAGCAACACTTGCACATTTTGGGTTGTCTCTCTTCTTGTAAATTGACAAAGTAGGCTTTGGTTGAGCATCGACTTTTGTGTGGTTCAGCAAGGGCTGAACCTGAAAGCAAAACTGATCTTGGTGTTTTTTTTGTATGCTTATTTAGGACCTCGAAACTGTTGTAACATCGACCAGCCTTGGCTTCAGCTTTCATTGTATGAAAGCTGTGATTTTTAAGTACGGTTGACGCTGAACTAATATACATCCCTAAACTTTTGAATATGTTAATTGGATTCCTAAATTATGATTCCAATTCTAAATTGGTCCCCAAAATATTGAAGATTCAAAACTCATCTTCAAACTATGATCCTTATTCTAAATTAATCCCCCAAACTTTTAAACATTCCAATAATATCCCCTTAAATCATTCAAAGCTTCAGAGCTGAAATTAGAATATTTAAAAGTTTGGGGATCAATATAGAATGAGGGTTATCGTTTGGGGATGAATTTGGCATGTTCAAAAGTCTGGGGACTAATTTAAAATGAAAGCATAGTTTCAAATATTCAAAAGTTTAGAGTCCAATTTAAAATGAGAATCATAGTTTAGGAATATATGATGCAATTAACTCTTTTTAATATATAAATACTTTTAATAATAAATGCTCAAATGGATTTTGAAAACCATCCGGACATGGACATAAAATCAATGAATGTGACTTGAAGAATAAACTTAAAGAAATGTATATATTAAAGAAAAATAATAATGACTCGTGACACACATCACGACATACAATATAATTCACCTTTCGTCAGAAAAATACAAATCCTAAGGTATACATATAAATATTGACGAGAAAAATAATTGAATGGCTGAAAACAAATTGTAAACAGTACATTTAGGGATCATGGAATGTCCCCAAAAAATTATACTATGAACAGATAAATCTCAAGGAAAAATCAATAAATTAATAATTAGTGCTTAAAATGGAATTTTATGATACATGCGGTACAAATGGTGCAAGGCACGGTTGCGCCATGAATTAGTTTCTGGGATTTTGATCCCATGAATCAATTACAAGGATGGGTTGAAACCTATAACCACAGGTTATCCTTAACCCAAAGTGATGATGCTGGCAGTCGGTCGATAAATCCGAGTCCCTTGCGGCCATGCGTATGGACATATTATCGGCTTTATTCCATGACTCGGCTCTGCGTCAATAAGGTATTTTCTGTTTGTTGTCCCTCTTAAGCTGGACCTTCAGTTTATTGCCACCTAATTGGCATACGTTCACCGTGTTTATCGCATTTTTGAGCGGCTGCCGGAGAGTCGTAACTTACGAATCCTGCAAAGATGGGGTTCTTTGTTGGATCATAAACTTGATTCCATTATGGGAGCCTAAACACAAACTCAAACTAAATTGATGTCATTGCTTACATCATTTAAGTAAAGATGTCATTGCTTACATCGTTTAAGTAATGATATCATTGCTTACATCAATTTAGTTAGGTGAGAATTATGTATTTGTAGACTTTAATGGTTTAAATTAGTTTATTTGTGTGGTGTATGATTGTTCTTGAGTAGTATAAATACCCCTCCCCATTTTAGTTTTAAGCATCAAGAAAAGTTAAGAGCTTCTGAGTGAGTGAAGAAGCAAAGTCTTATAAGAGTGAGTTGTAGTTCTTGTTTTTGAGTGAGAGTGCTCTTATAATATTTGTTTGAGTTTCAATAAAAGTTATTTGTGTGAGTTTTTTATTTCCAACAAAGTAGCATCAGAGCGAGTTGGAAAGATCGAAGGTCTCGACAAGAGGAATCCGACGCCACCAGAATTTTCTCAATCTGAGTTCTGACGCACCGCCACGCATCGCCGGAAGACTGCTGCCAAAAAATCGAGTTGACTCACCAAATTTAGCCGAGTCAGCCGAGTTGGAGCCCTTGACCGAGTTTTCCAAGTCCCTCCCAAGGGTTTTTCGGCGTTCCGGATTCATTCGTGCAATCGGATTTTTACAAAATCTCATTATATTGAGAGATATGGCAAATGGTATGGCACCATTCCAAGTTCCGACACTCAACAACAACAACTACGACAATTGGAGTATCAAAATGAAGGCACTTCTTGGATCACAAGATGTGTGAGATATCATAGAGAAAGGCTATAATGAGATTATGGATGATGATGTTTTTGTTACTCTTACACCAGATCAAAAGACAACTTTGAAGGATTCAAGAAATAGAGACAAGAAGGCTCTCTACCTCATCTACCAAGCATTAGATGATTATGGTTTTGAAAAGATTTCAAGTGCAAGCTCTAGCAAGGAAGCATGAGAGAAGCTGCAAACCTCTTACAAAGGATCCGAGCAAGTGAAGAAGGTTCGTCTCCAAACATTAAGAGGTGAATTCGAATCCTTACACATGAAAGCATCTGAGTCTATTTCAGATTATTTCTCAAGAGTAGTAGCTGTTTCTAATCAATTAAAAAGAAATGGTGAAAAGTTAGAAGATGTGAGGATAATAGAGAAGATACTCCGTTCGTTGGATCCCAAATTTGAACACATCGTCGTGACGATTGAAGAAACTAAAGACTTGGAAGAAATGAAGATCGAGCAGCTCCAAGGATTATTGTAAGCATACGAAGAGAAGCATAAGAAGAAGCATGAGTTTACTGAGCAACTCCTCAAGCTGCAACTCAAGGATATGCATGAGAGCCAACGCAATGATAGAAACCAACGTGGCCAAGGCAGAGGTAGAGGCCATGGACGAGGTGGAAGTCGAGGTCGTGGACGAGGCTGGAATTAAGACAATAACAATTCCAACAACAACTATGAGAAAGGAGAAAGCTCAACACGAGGCCGTGGAAGAATTAATCCAAACTCAAAGTATGACAAATCTCAAATCCGATGTTATAATTGTCAAAAATTTGGGCATTATGCTTCAGAATGTAGAACTCCCAACAACAAAATTGAGGAGAAGGCCAATTACGTGGAGGAAAAGACAGATGGCAAAGAAACTCTTCTTCTAGCACGAAAGGAAACTGATGGTGGCCAAGCAAATTCCTGGTATCTTGACAGCGGTGCAAGCAATCACATGTGTGGAAGGAAAGACATGTTTGTGGAGCTAGACGAGTCAGTAAGCGGAAATGTTTCGTTTGGAGATGATTCCACAATAGCAGTGAAAGGGAGAGGTAACATTCTTATCCGTTTGAAAGATGGGAGACATTAATTTATTTCAAATGTCTACTATGTGCCCAATATGAAAAGTAACATCTTAAGTTTAGGGCAACTGGTAGAGAAAGGTTATGATATTCATATGAATAATTATAATCTTTCTATAAAAGATGATAAGAATAACTCCATTGCTAAAGTGTCGATGTCAAAGAATAGAATGTTCTTGATCAACATACAAAATGATGTTGCAAAGTGCATGAAAGCTTGCTATAAAGATGCATCATGGCTTTGGCATCTTCGATTTGGGCATCTCAATTTTGGAGGTCTAGAGCTGCTATCTAAGAAGGAGATGGTGAAGGGACTACCTCGCATCAACCATCCTGATAAGCTTTGTGAAGGATGTCTAGCTAGGAAACAATTCAGGAAAAGCTTTCCAAAGGAGTCAGAGACAAGAGCCAAGAAGCCACTCGAGCTCATCCATACCGATGTGTGTGGACCGATTAAGCCGAGCTATCTCAGTAACAGTAACTATTTTATTCTCTTTATTGATGATTTTTCAAGAAAAACATGGGTATATTTCTTGAAACAGAAGTAAGAAGTTTTCGAAGTCTTCAAGAAGTTCAAAGCAGCAGTGGAAAGAGAAAGCGGTAGAAAGATCAAAGCCATGAGATCCGACCGAGGTGGAGAATTTACTTCCAAGGAGTTTCAAGAGTTTTGTGAAGCAAATGAAATTCGTCGACCAATGACAGTTCCTAGATCCCCCAGCAAAATGGTGTGACAGAAAGAAAGAATAGAACAATCCTCGACATGGCACGAAGCATGCTCAAAAGCAAGAAACTACCCAAAGAATTTTGGGCGGAAGCAGTATCGTGTGCAGTTTACTTGTCAAATCGATCTCCAACAAGAAGTGTATGGGGAAAGACACCACAAGAGGCATGGAGTGGAAGAAAGCCTGGCATTTCTCACTTGAGAACCTTTGGAAGTATAGCCCATGTTCACGTACCAGACGAGAGAAGAACGAAGCTTGATGATAAAAGCGAGAGTTTTATCTTCATCGGCTATGATGCTAATTCGAAGGGCTACAAGTTGTACAATCCAGACAATAAGAAGTTTGTGATTAGTCGAGATGTGGTCTTCAACGAAGAAGGAGAATGGGATTTTAACTCTCATACAGATGACTTCAATTTCTTTCCTCAGTTTGAAGAAGATGAGCAGACAATGAGGGAGCAACTAGATGAATCTCAACAGGAGCTTGCAACTCCACCCACTTCACCAACATCAACCACTCAAGGAGACTCATCACCTTCATCATCGTCAAGTGGGAGTCAAAGTGAAAGAGTTGTGCAATGCACAAGAAGCCTTAGAGATCTCTATGAGGTAACTGAACGACAAGATAATCTTACATTATTTTGTCTGTTTGCCGATTGTGAACCAGTGAGCTTTCAAGAAGCGGTACAAGAAAAGAATGGAGAGATGCGATGGATGAAGAAATCAAGGCCATCGATAAGAATGACACATGGGAACTTACACTCACTTCCCAAGGGACATAACATAGTATAGGTGTCAAATGGGTGTACAAAACAAAGCAAAACGCCAAAGGAGATATTGAAAGGCACAAGGCGAGGCTAGTTGCTAAAGGCTATAGTCAAAAGGATGGAATTGACTATGATGAGGTATTTGATCATGTTGCTCGATTGGAGACTATCAGACTAATCATTTCTTTGGCAGCTCAAAACAAGTGGAAGATACAACAGATGGATGTAAAGTTCACCTTCCTAAATGGAGTTCTTGAAGTGGAAGTTTACATTCAGCAACCACCAGGTTATGAAGTCAAAGGGAACGAAGACAAGGTGTTGAAGTTGAAGAAGACTCTTTACGGGCTAAAACAAGCACCAAGGGCATGGAATATCCGAATCGACAAGTACTTTCAAGAGAATGTCTTCAACAAATGTCCCTACGAGCATGCTCTATATATCAAGATCAAAGATGGAGATATTTTGATCGTGTGCCTCTACGTGGACGATTTGATCTTCACTGGAAGTAACCCAAGCATGTTTAATGAATTCAAGGATGTGATGATGAAAGAATTCGAGATGACAGACATGGGGCTCATGGCGTACTACATTGGCATTGAAGTTAAGCAACAAAATGATGGAATTTTCATTTCACAGGAAAGCTATGTAAATGAGATACTGAAGAAGTTCAAGATGGAGAACTGTAAGACAATAAGCACACCGGCAGAATACGGGATCAAGATAACCAAACATGAAGAAGGCGAAAGTGTAGATCCAACATTCTTCAAAAGTTTGATAGGAAGTCTACGCTATCTAACTTGCACGAGACCCGATATTCTTCATGCAGTTGGATTGGTTAGTCACTACATGGAATCTCCAACAACCATCCATTTTAAAGCCGCGAAGAGAATTCTTCGCTATCTGAAAGGTACAATTGACTTTGGCTTGTTCTATTCAGTTTCTAATTATTACAAGCTTGTTGGATATAGCGACAGTGATTGGGGTGGAGACATAGATAATCAAAGAAGCACTACTGGATTCGTATTTTTCATGGGAGATATTGCGTTCACATGGATGTCAAAGAAACAACCGATTGTCACATTGTCCACTTGTGAAGCGGAATATGTTGCTGCTACCTCATGTGTTTTGTCATGCAATTTGGCTTAGAAATCTATTGAAGGAGATAGGTTTGATACAAGAAGAGCCTACCAAGGTTTGTGTCGACAACAAATCAACCATTGCCTTATCAAAGAATCCAGTATTCCATGATCGAAGCAAGCACATCGACATTCGCTACCACTATATAAGGGAGTGTGTTGCAAGAAACGATGTGGAAGTTGAATACGTGAAGTCACAAGATCAAGTTGCCGATATTTTTACCAAGCCACTGAAAAGTGAAAACTTCATAAGATTACGGAACCTACTAGGGGTCACGAGGTTTAAGGGGGGGTGTTGGATCATAAACTTGATCCATTATGGGAGCCTAAACACAAACCCAAACTAAATTGATGTCATTGCTTACATCATTTAAGTAAAGATGTCATTGCTTACATCATTTAAGTAATGATGTCATTGCTTACATCAATTTAGTTAGGTGAGAGTTAGGTATTTGTAGACTTTAATGGTTTAAATTAGTTTATTTGTGTGGTGTATGATTGTTCTTGAGTAGTATAAATACCCCTCCCCATTTTAGTTTTAAGCATCAAGAAAAATTAAGAGCTTCTAAGTGAGTGAAGAAGCAAAGTCTTATAAGAGTGAGTTGTAGTTCTTGTTTTTTGAGTGAGAGTGCTCTTGTAATATTTGTTTGAGTTTCAATAAAAGTTGTTTGTGTGAGTGTTTTATTTCCAACATTCTTGAGAGAGAGACAACTCTTTACTAGCATCAGATTGGGAAGTAAAATGAAATGCACTCACCAAAACATTTACTATCCCCCGTAGCTTTGTCGACGAAGACCTTTGCACTTAAAACCCTGCCGAAACCTTGAAAAGCATTAGCCAATTCTTGATCACCAAACTCCCGAGGTATGTGATATATAAATAGATTTGCACCAGGTGGACCTAGGGCAGAGCATAGACTAATAAATCAATAACATGCCACCACAAAGAACCTATTTTTAGAGAAGACAACAAAACTTAGATGAAAATAGATAGCAAACCTTCGATCTAACCTCCCGAACTTGTACCACGCTGGAAGATGATGAAGAATTACTGCTTGTATTTGCTTGTGGCATTGAACCAGGTGAACCGGTCAATGGACGGTGGCCCGTGACTCCTCCAGGATACGCCAGACTGGCGCCAATAACTGCTCTTCTTCCTTCCAAAAGCACTGCACGTGTGTTCCGCTAGCAACTTGCACGCCGAGTAAAATATTTTTACAGCTAGTGAGAACTGTAAAGTTCAATTCTAGTTTTCTTACACTACGCTGAACCAGTAGATTCGGACAAAGGACAGACAGAATGTGCAAAAGCATCGGTGAGATAATGACTTAAATTTATTGAAAATAAGTATATTTAGTATATTTGTGGAGGGAGACAGGATTTTATTTTATGATATATGAACTTATAAAATTTTATGTGAACGAAAATAAATTTTTAGTAAAAAGATATAACAAAAATTGTAAAAGTTTAAAATATTCAAAGTACAACTGCTTTCATATATCCCTTTAATCTATCTCTAATTATATTTTTGTCGCCACTCCTAGGTCAAAATGTCGAAGTATTGAAATTCTTTCTATTAGTTCAACGGTTTTGTACTATCATTACACTTCTATATTTAGCTGAATTTTTGGTAGATTTTGATTGTAAATTGCAACGCTGTTGGAAGTTGCTGACAGAGTATGTGCTATTTGTGAAGAAATGAAATACTAGAAGCTGCCGTTTGATGATTTCTCATTTATGCATCATAATATGATACATATGCTTAAGGACTCTTTTGAGTAGCCTTATTTGTTGCATCTATTTGCAATTGCAAGTACGTTCCATCACGGGCATCTCTCATTCGTTTGCATTTAGAGACCATTTCATTCTCAATGGCTCAATAGAAAAGCTTATATATCAAAGTGTTGAGTTAATCGATCGACAAATATATCCAAGAGGGGGGTGAATTGACAATTAAAATTTTAGTGGAAGCTTTTGCAGAAAATTGAAAAATATTTGCACAACGATTTAGAGTGGTTCGACTTTCTCAACCAAAGTCTACGTCCACTACCTTAGCTATCCACACTAAGGATTTTCCACAAATTCACTATTTTGTCTTTCTTTTGACGACAAAGAGTAACCTTACAAATCCCTCAAGAATTATACCCCAAATTCTTGAGAACACTCTCTCCCAAAGAGAACAGTACAAATTTTGCAAACTTACAAGAAAATCCTCACAAGGAAAGATGTTTGCACAATCACTACAGCAAAATGGGTTAATAGCGACATTTGTAGCGGCATTTCTAGAACAAACGCCGGTAAAGACTCGTACTATAGCGGCGTTTTTATAAAGACGTCGCTAAAGACTAATTTAGTGGCGTTTTTGTACAAACGCCGCTATAGTACGAGTCTTTACCGGCATTTTTTTATACAAACGCCGCTATAGACTCATTCTATAGCGGCATTTTTACAGAAACGCCGCTAAATAATTTACTTTAGTGGCGTTTTTATACAAACGCCGCGAAAGACTATAATTTAGTGGCATTTTTAGAACAAACGCCACTGTAGACTTGTGATTTAGTGGCGTTTTTTATACAAACGCCGCTAAATACTCGTACTATAGTGGTGTTTTTATATAAATGCCTCAAAATAATGTACTTTAGTGGCGTTTTAAGCATAAACGCCGCCAGATACTCGTACTTTAGTGGCGTTTTAAGCACAAACACCACTAAATACTCGTACTTTTTAATCCGTACAAATGAAACTTTTTAATAAGAATTTTTTAATCCTCTCCTCAACAATGCAACATTTGCATACTCCATCCCAAAACCCTAACGCTCCGAGACTAACAGACCCATTCACTGATTTAGTGGCGAAAAGAAATGCCCGGCGTCTCGTCAGATTCTGGCAGAGGTGCTTTAGTTCCGATTTGTACAGATACCCAGGGTTCGGCGGTGTATCCCCTCCGTCATTGTCTCAAGTCTCCAATATCTAGGCTCTCCGTCTCATGGTCACGCGGCCACTACCTTCGGGTCTCGGTTTTCGCCGCTCCTTCCTCCGTTGAAGACGATGCAGAAGGAAAAATAGTGGAAGTGAAGCTCAGTGGCGGAGACGGCGAAGTCAGTGTTGCTCATTGGTGGAGGGTCGCATACGGTTCGGTCTCTCCTTTTGCTCTACTCCAAAACAGAAAAACGCCGTCTCCAGCTTGTTGAAAATATCAATGAATTCCTCACCTTACGATGCTGATTGGTAATTAGTTTTCAAATTTTCATTTTTATTAAAATATATTTGGAGTTTATTTTCTTTTGTTCTGAAAAATATTGAATTTGTTGTGTTCAGGTGGGATTACATAATGAATGATTCTTTAAAGGACGTGAAGGTTTGGCGGATTAACGCTATAAAACAACTGTCTTTCTTTGCCTTTCCTACTTTTTTTCTTCTCAACAGTAGTAAAGCACTTAAGCCTTTGAGTTTTTCTTTTGCATGGGAATTGAAACATTTTTGTTCATGTATGTTTCTGGTTGAATTTTTGAGGTGGGTTTTGCTTGAATTTTGAATTAAGAGAGTCAAAGAACAATGGAGAGAGATTTCCTGGGTTTGAATTCAGAAGAACCGTGGGTTATGGTTAAGGAAGAGCTTAACACTGATGGGTACAAACAAATAGGTGCATGTGCTCTTCTTTTTTCTCTTTTCCTGGAAACTCTTTAAAAGATTGGTTCTTTTGTTATGATGATTATCTATAAATCTATTACTGAATTGGAATCATGTAAGCAATTGTTTGTGAAAGAAAAAAGCACAAGAAGATATATTTAGTTAGTGGTGATTGTTTATAAACAAAAAGAGTTGTGCCTGTTATAGCTATGCATTTATCTAATTTTACTGGTGTTTTTATTTTCCTTTTTTATCTGGGATTTTAAGGTTTTACTAAAAGCTCAGGGATACAATGGCCCTTTTCAAACAAGGTTTCTACTGTTCCACGGCTGATGAACTTTAATTTTGCTAAAGGGGATAAAGCTAAAAAGGTTGGATATGATCCAAAAGAATCCCCTATGTTCATGCCCACCTCAACAATGAATGCTACTGAACTTCAGGTTTGCCACTATCCCCTTGCTTTCACTGTTGTGGATTAGGCTGATTGATTTTCATTTCAATCAAGTCTGTTAGGAATTTGTAAGTGGAAAACAAACAATGTGAGATGAAATAGAAATAAGACACCATTTCACTATGAAGAGAGAGATGCACCTTAATTTACATGTTTTTTTGTTGGAATGCTTTTTTTATTTTATTGGCTTCTGATGTATCGAATTGATATTGTTTTCGTATTTACTATCCAGAAATCATTCTACCATTATAGGATAGGAGGGAATTATTTTTCATCGACACCTTCTTATGTTCAACATAATGGTAAGATGTTTTTGTCCTCAAACCATGCACCGTTTATGGAGAATCATTATGCTACTACCGGTTAAAATTTTCCTGCCAATAGCATGAGACCACAATTACTCGGAGGGATTCCGGTCATGAGCCCACGTACGATTCTTCCCACACTTGGTTCTGTTGGTGGAAGTGTTGAACCATGGTAAACTTGAAAATTCGTATGCTTTAGTTCAGTTACTGCAGCAGTATTGTTGACAATGAGATATTGAGACTTGGTCCTAAATTTTATTTTTATTTTATAATTAGGAAAAGCATCAAGACCTCTGGATCACCTGCTCAACTGACGATCTTTTATGGGGGTGAAGTGAATGTCTTTGATGATATTACACCTGAGAAGGTGCTCTTCTTTCTTTCCCAAAATTACTTTGTTTTAACGACCTTTAAGTCAGTGGAAAGCTTCGAAAGTTAACTTCATTTAATCATTTTTGTATCTTTATCCAGGCTCAGGCTATAATGTTCTTGGCTGGATCTAGTTCGGCTTATCCAAAACCCCAAGCCCAGACACATATTTTGAAGCCAGTTCAAGTTGAAAGTGTTCCTGCAAACCAGATCATAAATACACAATTAAACTCTGGTGCATCGAACCCTCACGCCGTTGCTGCTCAGTCCGGGAGTGGCTCCACTAGTACCGAAGATCAGATGATATGCAAAACCTCGGGAAACCGAACTCCATCTACCCCTATTAGCAAATTTGAGCCTCCGAAATTACTGAATACCATGGGATCTGTTGCTGCTACTGGCATGATGCCTTCTAGTACACTCTCTCATGCTCTTACAAGATTTTTCCGTTCTTGCATGCATATTTTTAGCTAATTTTTTCTGAATACCGTGGGATCTGTTGCTGCTACTGGCATGATGCATTCTAGTACACTCTCTCATTCTCTTATAAGATTTTTTTGTTCTTGCATGCATATTTTTAGCTAATTTTGTTTACAACTTACTTTGAATTGTTTGCCCCTAGTTCCACAGGCTCGCAAAGCTTCCTTGGCTCGGTTTTTGGAGAAGCGCAAGGAAAGGTTAGTTCGTAGGCAAGATACTTTTGTTCTTGAAACTATTTCAAACTGCTAGTTGACCATGTTTAGATTGCATTGTCGTAGAAAGCCAAAAAAAACCGCTAGATATGTGGGATGCGATATAATAGTCCTTGTGAGAAACTAAGAGAGAGACTTCAGGGTAGCGTGAAAACTATTGCTATATCGATTGCATATGCAATAATGGTTAAGTACAATAGATCAAAGCTCGATGTCTCGAATAAATCTCTGTTATTTGCTGTTGTAGGGTAATGAATGCAGCATCACCATACAATTTTATCAAGAAGTCTATAGATTATGCAACTACCTTGGAATCAAGCGCATGAACGATGCCACAATCCTATTCACTCCAAGGTTTATGATTTGGCATTAGAAGGAAATGAATGGCATGAACTTTGACTATGCTTAATTGCCATCAACTGCAGTTTATTCAGTAATTGGTGTAAGTTTATATTATTAATATGGATGCTTTAACTACTTTGCAACCTCGTTCAATTGTTGTTACATGGTAGAAATAATGCATTAGTAAGAGTATGGATATATAAACCATATTTTATATATATTCAGCTCGGTGCTTTTTTGATTTTATGTGTTTTTTATTAAGAAAATTTTAAATAGATATTATATTATAATTATTTCATACTAATAAATAAATAGCCCATTACGTGGCACACATGCAGTGTGTTAATTTTATTACGTTTTTTTAATTTACAATCTCTGTTAAATTCTCCTTTTCCTTCCTTATCTTTAAGTTAGATTGTGCTTTTGTCTGTTCTCGGGTTGTTTTAGCAGAATGCTTGAAAGGATTTGGTCCTTGGTAAGCTGTCATATTTCCATCTTTATATCTTTCTGTTTGTTAGGAATGCAGTTTTGGAGCCTTTTTTTGGGTGCTATTGATTTAAAATATGTTTGGTCCGATAAGCTGTTAGAAGTTATCATGAAATTCAAGCTTGGATGTTTATGCACAATTATTAAGATCTATCTCTATATTTTGCTTATCATCATGATGGTTGCCCATGCCATAGAGTTGTTGACTGCTGGGACTGACCATGCAGAAATGTGTTGTTAACTTTTTTAACGTAAGATATAATGGATTTTCATATAAACTGATGATTTATTTGGATATGAAACTAGAGATCGGGTTTTCATTGCCATGGATGGGGCCTTTTCAAGTGGCATGCCAATTGGAGTAAGACCTCATGAAGCAAAATATATGTGCAAGAAATGACAGGACGATACTAGCTCTGCATCATTGTTTTCCCATATAAACTGGATTTATCTCTTTGAATTTAAGCGCCTCATTGTGACGAAGAGTTTTGAAGAATGTGTAAGATTAGAAGCAAAATATCTTAGATATTATTATTTATTATAGTTAATAATGTTGAACTATATTATATTTTACGTTAATGTAAACTTTGATTTATTATTATGGATTTCATTTTTCTTGTTATGGATTTTAAGTTTGTTGTTATGGATGTCAAGTTTATTGGAAAATGATACAGGTTAAATTTGGGTAATAAAAGAGTAGAAAACAACATTTGACAAATTAGTTTTAATTTGCAAAATCAATTTCTTTTAGCTATAGAGAGGTAATTAGCGGCGTTTGTATTTTTTGAAATGCCGCTATAGATATGACATTTTGCGGTGTTTTTTTAAAAAAACGCCGCTATATACCAGATCTTTTGCGGTGTTTGTGGGAAAAACGCCGCTAAATATCAACACCTATTTCG
The DNA here is from genome assembly GCF_006381635.1 of Hibiscus syriacus. Taxonomy (NCBI): domain Eukaryota; kingdom Viridiplantae; phylum Streptophyta; class Magnoliopsida; order Malvales; family Malvaceae; genus Hibiscus; species Hibiscus syriacus. The sequence goes on along the minus strand of NW_024062788.1, from coordinate 142,496 downwards.
GCGTTTGTTGGAAAATGCTGCTAAATCTCAACACCTATTCCGACGTTTGTTGGAAAAATGCCGCCAAATATCAACACCTATTGCGGTGTTTGTTGGACAAACGCCGCTAAATATCAATACCTATTGCAGCGTTTGTTGGAAAAACGCCGCTATATATCGTTACCTATTGCGGCGTTTTTTGTTACCAAACGCCGCGAACTTTAGTGACGCTATTTGCAGCGGCGCTTTTTGCGGCGTTTGTCTTAGCGTCGCAGGTATTTTTTGCGGTGCTTAAAAACACCGATATAGGTAAAAAAAACGCCGGAAATGTACAGTTTTGCTATAGTGAATTCTAGAACAAAGAAAGAACACTCAAGAATAATACAATTGAGTACAATAAGTGTTCTTGAAAGCAAAGATGAATATTGAATGAAATAGGCTTGAAAATACTCAAACTTAAGGTTTGATGCTTTCTCTTTGATTCTCTCTTGATTCTTGATAATTGTTGTTGATCAATGCTTCTAAGCTTGTTTAAGTACTCTTTGGGTCATTTCTGAACGTTGGGGATCATTAGTGGAGTTAATAGAGCCGTTAGTGTGTGAAAATAATTAATAAAATCAGTTGGGAGCGTGTGTGCATCGATGCATAGTTAAGGTGCATCGATGCATAGTTAAGGTGCATCGATGCATCAAGTGTAAAATTCAAATATTTCGACTGTTGAAACACTTAGTGTATCAGTGCACTAAGGGTGCATCGATGCATAAAATGCATTCGATGTTTCAAACAAGCCTGGAGTGCATCGATGCATGGTTTGTGCATCGATGCATAAAATGCATTCGATGTTTCCATTAAATCCTGAGTGCATCGACGCATAAAATGCATTCGAAATGGTGTGTGCATCGATGCATCCCTTCACAAATTTGATTTTTGGCTCGTTTTTTGTTCGAAATACTTTGTGAAAAATGTTTCAAAAATATTTTAAGTATAAAACACAATTTACACTTTAGTAAGGATTGAAATTAAACTTTGAAAGACTTGGGGTAATATTTTGATATTCAAATAATTGTATCGAATATACTTAGAAAATCATTTGTAAAATCTTAAAATTTATTTAACTTACTTTGTTATATCGAAACTTCAAAATGTTTTCAACAATCTCCCCCTTTTTGATATAATAACACATTTGAGTAAATTTAAGATTTTATATGAAAATTTTATTTTTGAAATCAATTTTAAAATTACTCCCCCTTACTGTAATACATCTTAATCTTCTCCCCCTTTTTGTTAAATAAAAAAGACTCAATAAAATGTTTATAAAGAAGAATTTTGAAAAACATAGCCAATTGATTAAATATAGCGTAAGCTGCTAAGATCACAATCAAGAGAAGACGTTAGCATTAGTTTTATAATTCAATATTCAAAAATAATGTAAAATGGCAAAATTGGTCATATATCTAAAATGATGTAAATGATGCACAAAATGAAATTTAAGCCAAACCAAATAAGTTTAAATATCTAAAACAAATTTAAAAATTCACAAATTCAAACATCCATAAGCATCAAAATGTTAAAGCAATAAGTTTGAAGTTGTATCTAATAAAGCTAAGCAAGAAACAAGGCCTAATCGTCCATCGATGGATCAGTAGGAGATAAATGGGTCCAAATGTTGGCCACATCACATGAAAGTGCATCGACCCTTTCGTCCAAATAGTCGAAACAATGATTCATCGTTTCGTTGTTAGCAGTCAGATGTGATTCTATGGATGCAAACCTCATATCAAGATTCTCCATAAATGATCGAAAGTATGGAGGCACTTGATCTTCTTGTTGTGCTTGTTCCTCGTGCTGCTCCGGCTCATCGTTGGGAACGTCATCAATATCTTGCATCAGCTGTTTAAGTTCAAGATCATCATCCTCAGCCTGTGCCGGTGGAGCTCGTGAAGAACTAGCTCCCGGAGTTTGCTCACTGGTACGAACCCATTGACCAATATCTTCATTTATCTTCCATCCCGATTTAGTTAAGGATAAGAGATTGATTTGATTTTTTAGAGGAAAAGAGGCATCAAGGTCAACCCTAAGCTCAGCTTTAGAAAAAAGATTACTCAGAATACAACCGTAAACTAGAGATGAACAAAGTTTCTTATTAGGAACAAGGTTTACGATTTTGATAAAGATAATATGGGGTATGTTTATTTTAAGATTATTTTGGATACAATGTATCCACCAAAGATCCAAGGCTCGAAGAGTGAAGTATCTACCTCCGGATGGTTGAAACCACCAAGAGATCATTAAATGAAGGAAACGTTCATGGAGATCTAATACACTCGCACTATCCCTTCTTTTATAATGAGAACCTACCATTTGTTTTTCATTGTCAAAGCCTTCATTATCTAATCCTAATGCGTTGGCCATGTATTCCGAGTCAATATAAAAGAAATTTCCTAGAAGATATGATCGAATTCCTATGGTTGCAATTTTAGCTCGATTTTGAATGCAAACGACATTAGAAGAGAAAATTCGAACGAGTTGATGATAAACTATTAGTTCGAGTTCAAAGAGTTTATCAAATTTCCACTCTCGTAGGGTAGGAAGATATCTAAAATTTATGTCTAACATAGCTTGAAGAGATAAGATTCGTTCTTCCCTAATTTTGTATAACTCAAAGTATAGAGAAAACCTAAAGAAGAGATTTTGTCTACGATCCGGTTCATTGAAGCATGAATTAAGAATGATCATATTTGGATCATCGGGATTGGGATTAGGAATTTGTTGGATAAGACGTGGATTTGGAGGTGGGTTTGGTGGTTGGTTTGATCGACTAGAGGATGACCTAGGGCGTTTGTGAGACATGACTTAGGGGAATCGGAATAGAAAGAGTAACCTGCAATTTTAAACACATGTATGCAATATAATCAATCCCAAAACTCAATTGAGCCCGCAATATTTCAAGGTTCTCTAAAATAATCCTAATGGGTAATTTTGAAAACTAAGTTTGAAAACAAGGTTTAAAAATCAATATACGTATAGTTTTCATAATAATAACATAATTAAATCAAAACACATCAATTTGATTTTTTTATTTCGAAAATTTTAAAAAAATTGACAAAATTTGTGTTTTTGATGAAATTAGTTGTAGATTATAGTTCTAAACCAAAATCTAAGCAATGCCCAATATCTATTTTGACCTAGAACTAATTAAAACTAGTCCTATGTTTAAAATTAATAAAATAGTGGGTTTAGAAAAATTACCTTGAAAGATGAAGATTGCGTGGATTTTAATGTTGTTTGCACTAATTTAATGATGCTAGCAGGTTTAGGAGATGAAAAATGATTGAAAATGTAACACCCCAACCCGTACCCGACCCGAATACGAGTCCGAGGTGTCACATTGACTTTTAAAACCTTGACACTTAAAGAAAATCCCCGGGAATTTAAGAAAAAACTTTGTTTAAAACAAAATACTTTAATTTACATAGAAGAGACTACAAAATACAAACTCGATCAGAGTGCTCATAATTAACGACTTATTACATGCCAACACTCTATACACAACAAAATACATTCATTTTATCGATTACTTCTGATCTGATCTTCTAGTAGTGATACTGTCGTTGCCACATCTATTACTGCTCTTCTTGTTTCTTGGTACCTACGTGTAAATCACTTACACGCTAAGTCATAGACTTAGTGAGACAATAAACGAACATATAACAATAGATTCATAAATATGCATTCTTACCATTTGATCATGACATTTCAATATGCATATATATATATTTCATGACATATATATAATCATGTCATGCACACATGAAACTTACCTTCTTGTATCACTTTCACTTTAATTTATCTTTCAATTGTATTGCCCATGTATATATTATTGAGAATAGAGGTATGTGAGTACATTGAGGTTGTGCACCAATGCTGTCACCACAGCTCGTATAAATTCCCTCATGGGGCACCGAACATTTGTTCAGTATTCGTCCCGAAGGACTGCTATATATGTCCTGTAGGACCACTACGTCCCGAAGGACTACGTCCCGAAAGACTACAATACCCTCGACTCTTGGCATGCCAACTATACCTATAGCTCTCGTATCATATACTATGGGCATTTACGATGAATACTTTTCTCATCACTTGTTCTTTCTTTTCTGTCACATACCACATGTATGTGTAACCATGTATTTCATATCATATCACATGTATCACATATTGCATATTCATATATCATTTCATATATTCACATAACTTATCTCATTTCACATTGGTCATGTCTCATAGCATATATCACATATGCATATAATCATGTATATCATATCATATATCTTATGTTTTATGCTCTTATGTTTATGCATATCATGTAACATATATAATAACCTATACTCATTTCATGTATTCATGCACATATAAGAATCACAAATTAAATAACATTTTAGGAGTCACTTCTTACCATAGTAACTCCATCACTGGCTCATCGCAAGTCAATGTCCGTTCAATAATATAAGTACAATTAAAATTGTACTCACCTTAGCCTTGTTTTCTTTGAATCGATCATAATCCTTTTATTATTCCGGAACTTGTTTAGACTCAATATCTACATAAATATAACATTTCAAAACAACTATCAGAAGCCTAAACCTTAAACTTGATGTTAACAACTTAAGCCAGATTAAAGAACCAAATTTCATTTTTCATTTAGGGGGGAATCGATACCCCCCCCAGGGGGAATCGATACCCCCTGGACATTCTGGAAATTTTCGTCCAAGAGGGGAATCGATTCCCATTCATAGGGTATCGGTTCCCTCTACCCAGAAATTGTACTTTAACACCGAAAATCATCAATTCTTCACTTAATTCTTCTATTTTAAACCCCTATCATGTCATTAAACTCAACTACCATTACTTAAACCAACTTATATCCATGAAAATCATCTATGACTTCAAAATCCTATCATTCCTATGAAATTCAAGAATCATACTCAAATTTCAATATGTTCTAAATACAATTCTAACACTTCATATTCCTTAATTATCATGATGACAAGTCAAATTTAACTTCAAATTCAACTTATCAACTATTTTCCATGATTTCATATAAAAACTCGTTTTCTTAAATCTCTTATAACTTCTTCATCTTTTGATTATAAGACAACTTAAGCTTTCCTTAAGCTTAGTTATTATCTAATGATCAAAACCTAACCTTTAATTTAACAAATAACCAACAAATAAGAAAACCCTTACCTTTGCCTAGCTTTCACGGTTGGGAGAAGAAGAAAGGAAGAAGAAAGAGTTTTCAGATAACTCTTTCCCCCATCCCACGTGATTCATTCATATAATTGGGAGAAAAATATCTTTCATGCTAAATGACCATTTTGCCCTTTAATTCTTTGGATAATTACTATAAACTTTTAGGAAATATTTTTGAACCAATCATTGAACTATTCAAATATCCAATTTAAATCACCAAAATCTGAAGTTTTATAATTTAGTCACTAGCCCGTATTTTGGGATGTTACAATTCTCTCCCCCTTAAGAAAATTCGTCCTCGAATTTTCACTGTACAAATAGATGGATAACTATATACTCATTCTTATTTTCACTTCTCTGTTATATTACGAATCCACCTCTTTTAAAGATCCATAAGGTCCAATGAATGTAGGACTGAGCTATACTAAACAGAAAATCTTATTCAGAACAAGATATTAAGAAATAATTTATCACTTATCTAGAAATTCCATTTTTTTTAAATAAGTGTAGAACTTCTGTTAACTATCCATTATGTAATTTTTTTCCCCACTTTTCTTCAACTTTTTTTTCTCCAATCTGTCCATACCAAATCTCAATATTTCTATTCAACTAACTTAATAGGGTCCATCATTTCTTTTACACAACTTCACAAAAAGCTATTTTGATATATTTCTTTACTTGCGGACCTACTACTCATTAAACAAACTCAATAATAACTCTTTCTATGACATGATAACATTCATCCGACTTTAAGTCTTTAACTTTCCCTTCGTGGTTGCCATTACTAAACTTATTTTCAATCAACAAGGAATTACATTCATTCATATCTTTTCACTCATTCGATTCTACACCTTTTAATCTTTATAAATTCGTATAAATATAATGTCGCTCATCATTTGAAATAATAAGGTTCCATCCATACGGTAATCTCAATCTTTGTCACTCAACATCATGAGTCCACTGATTTCTTTCATCCATCTCTAATGACTTACAACATAAACCAAACATTTATTCTTATACCATCTTCATTCAAATTACTATACACATTTCTTTCTAAATTTTACTCATATTAATCTTGAAATTGATGTCAATACTCTTTTTATCATCTCAAAATTAACATACTTATCTTTAACAACTTGATTAGAGAGAATACTATCATTCAAATATATCTCAAGTTTCCTTCATACATATAAATAAATCCTTATCTCTTTGACTATATTTACATGGCTAAGAAACACAACCTTAAACCAATACATGTTACACTTGGTTAACTGAGTCTGACATTCTTTTTCCGATCTTTTAAACTCTATTATACTCTCCCCTTTGCATAATAATTTTTTTTCTAATACGATACTTTAAGAAAAACTTTATCGTCTTCATGAAATTCAATTTATTTATGCCTCAAGTCTGCCTAATACTTTTGTCGATCAGATGTCATCTTGAGATTATATTGAATTATCTTTACCTTATCTTCAACCACTTTCAATAAATCCTGGCAAATAAAATTCTAATATTTTAACTTGAACCAAATTAATGGTGTCCGACAATTTTTCCCATATAAAACTTCATAACTCTTTATCCTTTCCACTTAGAATTGAAAAATTTCTTACTTTTATACCAAACTTATACTTTACACCTCATTCTAACCCTTTTTAATAAATCTTTCGTGCTATCATATCCTTCATTTCATTACTTTAATTCTTTCATTACCTTTCTCCTCTTATGCTTTTACCTTCTTTTCATATCATTTATACTTATCCCTCTTTATCATTTTAACTTTTCTATCAATCCTTTGTTTCCATCAAACATACAAATCCTTTAACTTAATACATTCACTATCACATTACTTTATTAATCAACTTATTTCTTTCCATCAAAACGTAAACCTTCATCGAACTATCCATATGTGTATATTTTTTTTAGTAAAAATAATTCATTCTCTATTTCCTTCACTTATCAAACATTCATTCTCACTCATCCATAATACGATTCCTTTGGTTCAAAATTAACTATTCCATTTACCTTTTTATAATTAGTATTATCTTATACATAACTAAATCATATCATGTCCTTTATACTCACATGCTCTTGTATATCACATATATTTATCCTTAACTATCACTCTTTATCACATTTTCCTGACTTTGATAGTCATATCTACTAGCACAGAACTTTATTCTTTATTATTCTTATACTTGTATCTTTATTCCTCAAAGCGCATTTTAAAACATGTAAATACTCTTCTCATTGTCTTAATATATATATATATATAGGATCTAAATACCTAACCATATTCAAATCCATATCATACTTGATTAATTCACTTTATCTTTTCTTCTAATCTTTTAACTCTATCACCTTTACTCTTACGGATAATCAATAACAACTGTTTAATCTAGTGCACAAGTCCCAATTAATTAATCATATACTCCTTTTCCAATCAGAATTATCTCAACAATAATTTACTTAACTTATCAAATCCACATTCATTCTCATGTATCATGAAATTTTATTTGTCACTCTCAACATTTCAACATCTTTCATCTTATAAAATAATTACTGACATACCTATTTCTTAAATTTTTTTTCCGAAACAATATTCACATCAATTAATCTTCCATTATTCCCATTATAACATTTATTTACCATATTTTATCTCAACCGCATAGCAACTAAATTATCTCATCTAAATTCTCCACTTTAGAATAGTGGATATCCTTTAACATTATTTAATAGCACATTCAATTTTTTAAACGAAATCTTTAACTTTTAATCTAGGGTACAACCCTTATCCACTCAATCATATACCATATTTTCAATCAATTTTTTTTTATATCTTACTTATCTTTTCAAACTCGGACTTTTACTCACACGCAATATTATTTTTCTGTTTAAAAAAATCAAACGTTATAACTTTCTTTATCTTATAAATTGTTCACCCACTTACTCATTCTCAAACTTTTCTATTACTCTATATCTTCTCTTGAACATTCAAATCCTTATCTCATATACACATACTTAAACTCATTATATTCCTTTAAAATAATTTTTTTTCCTGCTTCAATTTTCATAACTTCTAACAGAGCTTTTAACCTAATTCACAAAGGTTGTCTTTAACCCTGACTTATTATCAATTAACTCCTTGTTTAATCTTTCAAGATCAAACCCTAATGCTTGAGTTTGTCGGACTCTCATATGATTTGATTTTCTAACGGAGAATAAAACTAATTCATATCTGGTTTAAAGTTGAAAACCAAAATCTCTATTTTTCTTTGATAGTACTTAACTCTATAAAGCACTAATTCTCTTAATCATCTGAGATTTTTGTTGTCCAATCCTTTTATTCTTAACTCTCCCTAGAGCTTTAACACGATTAACCATTTCTAGAAATGAGAACAATTTCAAAACCAATAACATTTTTTTTAATTTAAGGCGCAAGCCCTAAACAACCAATCACATGTTCTTTCTTATCCTTCTTAATCAAAATCAACTCAAGAATAAATCTGTTTAATTTATTAAACTTATATTCATACACATGCATGTGTAATTTCCTTGTTTCAATCTCATATATTTGAGTTTCATTTATTTTTATGAAATGATCATTCATGTACTTATTCATGAACTCTTCTATAAATGATAACCACATCACTTGATATTTTAACATTCTTATGGTAACATTTGTTCACCATACTTCTAACTTATCTATGTAGTAACAAAACTACTCAATTTAACTTCTCCACTTTGGAGAAATGAAAATTTTCTAATATTATCTTCCTATCATTTAATCAAATTTTCATAACAATGAAACATTTCTCAAATTCACCCTTGAACTCGGGTGTTCTCAACTCTTTTCAATACATTCATTTTATGAATTATAGAAGTATAAAAGTAAAACACATCATAATATCATTCTTTAATCTTATTCAGGCATTCCCTGAGGTTTTCGCTCTTCTCCCTGCCTGTCCAGGGCAGGTGAATGCTATTACCTTCAGGTCTATCACCTTGTATTTCACTTTAGAAACTCTTATGATCATATATCTAATATAACATAATATTTTAATTCTATTAGCAAGACAGTACACTTACTATTCCATCAGATCAGAAGTTTTCACTATTTTGTTGGCATGTATACCTTATAAAACACTCTAGACTCCGGTTTATGCCGAGAATCGACTAAACCTTAGCTCTGATGCCATTAACTATAACACCCCAACCCGTACCCGACCCGAATACGAGTCTGAGGTGTCACATTGACTTTTAAAACCTTGACACTTAAAGAAAATCCCCGAGAATTTAAGAAAAAACTTTGTTTAAAACAAAATACTTTAATTTACATAGAAGAGACTACAAAATACAAACTCGATCAGAGTGCTCATAATTAACGACTTATTACATGCCAACACTCTATACACAACAAAATACATTCATTTATCGATTACTTCTGATCTGATCTTCTAGTAGTGATACTGTCGTTTCCACTTCTATTACTGCTCTTCTTGTTTCTTGGTACCTACGTGTAAATCACTTACACGCTAAGTCATAGACTTAGTGAGACAATAAATGAACATGTAACAATAGATTCATAAATATGCATTCTTACCATTTGATCATGACATTTCAATATGCATATATATATATATTTCATGACATATATATATAATCATGTCATGCACACATGAAACTTACCTTCTTGTATCACTTTCACTTTAATTTATCTTTCAATTGTATTGCCCATGTATATTATTGAGAATAGAGGTATGTGAGTACATTGAGGTTGTGCACCAATGCTGTCACCACAGCTCGTATAAATTCCCTCATGGGGCACCGAACATTTGTTCAGTATTCGTCCAGAAGGACTACTATATATGTCCCATAGGACCACTACGTCCCGAAGGACTACGTCCCGAAGGACTACGTCCCGAAGGACTACAATACCCTCGACTCTTGGCATGCCAACTATACCTATAGCTCTCGTATCATATACTATGGGCATTTACGATGAATACTTTTCTCATCACTTGTTCTTTCTTTTCTGTCACATACCACATGTATGTGTAACCATGTATTTCATATCATATCACATGTATCACGTATTGCATATTCATATATCATTTCATATATTCACATAACTTATCTCATTTCACATTGGTCATGTCTCATAGCATATATCACATATGCATATAATCATGTATATCATATCATATATCTTATGTTTTATGCTCTTATGTTTATGTATATCATGTAACATATAAAATAACCTATACTCATTTCATGTATTCATGCACATATAAGAATCACAAATTAAATAACATTTTAGGAGTCACTTCTTACCATAGTAGCTCCATCACTGGCTCATCGCAAGTCAATGTTCGTTCAATAATATAAGTACAATTAAAATTGCACTCACCTTAGCCTTGTTTTCTTTGATTCGATCCTAATCCTTTGATTATTCCGGAACTTGTTTAGACTCAATATCTACATAAATATAACATTTCAAAACAACTATCAGAAGCCTAAACCTTAAACTTGATGTTAACAACTTAAGCCAGATTAAAGAACCAAATTCTATTTTTCATTTAGGGGGGAATCGATACCCCCCCAGGGGGAATTGATACCCCCTGGACATTCTGGAAATTTTCGTCCAAGAGGGGAATCGATTCCCATTCATAGGGTATCGGTTCCCTCTACCCAGAAATTGTACTTTAACCCCGAAAATCATCAATTCTTCACTTAATTCTTCTATTTTAAACCCCTATCATGTCATTAAACTCAACTACCATTACTTAAACCAACTTATATCCATGAAAATCATCTATGACTTCAAAATCCTATCCTTCTTATGAAATTCAAGAATCATACTCAAATTTCAATATGTTCTAAATACAATTCTAACACTTCATATTCCTTAATTATCATGATGACAAGTCAAATTTAACTTATCAACTATTTTCCATGATTTCATATAAAAACTCGTTTTCTTAAATCTCTTATAACTTCTTCATCTTTTGATTATAAGACAACTTAAGCTTTCCTTAAGCTTAGTTATTATCTAATGATCAAAACCTAACCTTTAATTTAACAAATAACCAACAAATCAGAAAACTCTTACCTTTGCCTAGCTTCCACGGTTGGGAGAAGAAGAAAGGAAGAAGAAAGAGTTTTCATATAACTCTTTCCCCCATCCCACGTGATTCATTCATATAATTGGGAGAAAAATATCTTTCATGCTAAATGACCATTTTGCCCTTTAATTCTTTGGATAATTACTATAAACTTTTAGGAAATATTTCTGAACCAATCATTGAACTATTCAAATATCCAATTTAAATCACCAAAATCTGAAGTTTTATAATTTAGTCACTAACCCGTATTTTGGGATGTTACAGAAAACCGACTAGAAATCGTTGTTTTTAAGTGAATAGAAGATTTAGGGATGATAGAGAGTGAACGACATGAGTATAAAGAAGAGAGAGTTTGAGAATAAGGGTTCATTTGGGCGTATATCAACCAGACCCCATAGAGGGTATCGATTCCCTAAAGGGGGAATCGGTTCCCATTCAAAGGGGGAATCTGTTCCCCTACAAGGGGGTATCGATTCCTCATGCACTAAAATTCAAAAATTTGTGTATAAACACTCATAAAGCTAAATTAATCAGCTTTAGTGGTATTGACAACTCATATTACGAAAATTAACAATGTTCAATCAATGTAAATCTATCCTTAAACATTATTTGAACATATAATTATTTCTCACTAAGAATCATAAACTCCCCCTAACTAATAGCAAAGAATGCAAACAAAAGTGTTATTTTTATAAGCATTTTCCAAAACTAATTAAAAGTGTTAAACTTATTTTAAACACTAAGTCAAGGTAGGTTGGTCAAACCTAATTCTCTCCTAAGTGTCCACAAACGTTCTTTATCTAAGGGTTTTCTAAAAATATCCGCTAATTGATGCCAAGTATCAACAAATTCTAGAACTACATCTTTCTTAGTGACATGGTCTCTAATGAAGTGATGTCTAATTTAAATGTGCTTAGTTATAGAGTGTTGGATGAGATTTTTAGTGAGACAAATAACACTAGTATTGTCACACTTGATAGGTATGGTACCTACTTCAATTCTATAATCAAAAAGTTGTTGTTTAATCCATAAAACTTGTGCACAACAACTATCGGCTAAAATGTATTCCGCTTCAGTGGTAGATAATGCAACACAATTTTGTTTCTTTGAAAACCAAAAATCAACATATTTCCTAGGAATTGGCAAGTACCAGAGGTGCTTTTCCTATCTATTTTGCATCCTCCATAATCCGCATCAGAGAAAGCATGCAAGCTAAAACTATAGTCTCTAGGATACCAAAGTCCTAAACTAGGAGTGTCCTTAAGGTATCTAAAGATCCTCTTAACAGCTAGTAAATGTGATTCCTTAGGGCATGATTGAAATCTAGCACATAAGCAAACACTAAACATAATGTCTGGTCTACTTGCGGTTAAATAGAGCAAAGAGCCAATCATAGACCTATAAAATTTAACATCCACACATTTACCTCCTTCATATTTGTCAAGCTTTGATGATGAGCTCATTGGAGTGGCATGAGGTTTCCCATTTTCCAGTCCAAACTTCTTGAGCATATCCTTGACGTACTTAGCTTGATTGATGAAGATGCCATCTTTTGTTTGCTTGATTTGGAGTCCCAAGAAAAATGAGAGCTCCCCCATCATGCTCATCTCGAATTCACTTTGCATTAGCTTAGAAAAATCTTGGCAAAGAACATCATTAGTAGAACCAAATATTATATCATCAACATAAATTTGTACTACTAATAAATCTTTACCTTTATGCTTTAAAAACAATGTAGTGTCAACCTTCCCTTTTGAAAAGCTTTTTTCAATTAAAAAATTTGACAATCTTTTATACTAAGATCTAGGAGCTTTTTTTAAACCATAAAGAGTTTTTGTCAATTTAAAAACATGATCCGGAAATTTTGAATCTTCAAAACCTGGAGGTTGTTCCACATACATTTTTTCTTTTATGAAACCATTTAAAAATGCACTTTTAACATCCATTTGATATAATTTAAATTCATTAAAACGTGCAAATGCTAATAATATTCCAATTGTTTCCATCCTAGCTATGGGAGCATATGTTTCATCAAAATCTATGCCTTCTTCTTGAGTATACCCTTGAGCAACAAGTCTAGCCTTGTTCCTCACTATGTTACCACTTTTGTCAAGCTTATTCCTAAATACCCATCTAGTACATACAGTAGATTTATTACTAGGTCTTTCAACTAATGTTCATACTCTATTTCTCTCAAATTGATTTAATTCTTCTTGCATAGCCATTATCCAATTTTCATCATTTAATGCTTCTTTAATATTCTTAGGCTCTATGCATGAAATAAATGCAACATAATTACATATATTTCTAAGAGAAGATCGAGTTGTTACCCCTTTGGATGGATCACCTATAATTTCACCATCCTTGACATAGTTGTACTCTCTTGGGAAATATATCTCCCTTTCTTCAATGGTTGGATTCTCGAGGGGATCGTGAGTTTCCTCATCATTCATTTCTTCAGTTGATGATGGTTCTCCAACGTCATTTGAATTTACTATACCTAAATCATCATTTACACAAGAATCCTTCTCGGAATGGGATTATCATCGAAAACAACATGTATAGATTCTTCTATTACTAAAGTTCTTTTATTAAATACCCGATAAGCCTTAGAATTTAAGGAATAACCCAGAAAAATTCCTTCACACTTTTAGCATCAAATTTGCCAAGATTATCTTTATCGTTGTTTAAAACAAAACATTTACATCCAAAAGGATGAAAATAGCTAATGTTAGGCTTTTTATTTTTGAAAATTTCATATGGAGTTTCTTTAAAATTGGCCTAATCATTACTCGATTTATAACATAACAAGCGGTATTTGCGGCTTCCGCCCAAAAATATTTTGGCAAATTGTTTTCACAAAACATAGTTCTAGCCATTTCTTCTAAAGTTCGATTTTTCCTCTCAACAACTCCATTTTGTTGAGGGGTTCTATGTGCTGAAATTATGACTAAAACCATTAGAATTACAAAAATCGGTAAATCCAAGATTTTCAAATTCAGTGTCATTATCACTCCTAACACTAGTGATGGAGTAACCTTTTTCATTTTGGATTACTTTTGAAAACGTGATGAAATTTTCTAATGCTTCATCTTTAGTACTTAAGAATAGAACCCAAGTATATCTAGAATAGTCATCTACCAAGACAAATGCATATTGTTTTCCACCCAAGCTAGTAGTTCTAGTTGGCCCAAAAAGATCTATATGGATCAATTGTAATACTCTACTAGTTGATACATCATTAATGGACTTAAAGGAAGCTCTAACTTGTTTTCCTTTAGCACAAGCATCACATATTTTATCTTTATCAAATTTTAGCTTTGACAACCCTCTTACTAAGTCTCCTTGAATTAGTCGTTGCAAAACACTCATACTAGTATGCCCTAGTCTCCTATGTCATAACCAACTATCATGTTCATCCTTAGCAACTAGACATAAATTTGTCATATCAATGGAATCTAAATGCACCATGTAAATGGTTCCTATTCTATGACCAATAAGCATAATCCGATTAGATGCAATGTCGATTACTTTACAACCATTAATTTCAAATATGACATTGAATCCCTTATTGCATAATTGACTAATACTCAATAGATTATGCTTTAATCCATTCACATTTAACACATTTTTAATTTGTATAGAAAATGTATTACCTATAATACATATACCTTCAATGTAACCTTCTGAGTTATCACCAAAGGTCACCACTCCTCAATTTTTGGCGTTAACCGGCTCTTGTCTCCGGTTATGTGTCTTGAGCATCCACTATCAAGGTACCATGAGTTTGAATTTGTTTCCCGTCCCTTGTAGCAATGCTCATTTCCCTACAAACATAGATTAATTTCTAATTTTTGGTACCCAAAGTCTTTTGGGTCCATATTCATTAGTACTTAAAATCCTAGTCCCCTAGGGTATCCATTGATGTATGATATTCTTATCTTTAGTAGTAATGAGTTCTTTAGGAACCCATATACTCCTAACAATTTTACCATTTAAGGTTCGTTGAGAACTTCTATGGCTGTAGTTTCTAAAACGTTTTCTAGCAAAGTTGGATTTTGAATTTTCTCTTTTTTTCAAAACGTTTTGTACCAACTTTATTAAAAGAAGTTTTAAGGTCATCAATTTCTTTTTTTATGATCATCATGAACTTTTGAAAGTAAGTTATGCAAATCATTATTTTTCTTTTCAAAATCATCAAGTTTGATTTGCAATTCTTTAATTTTACTTTCAAGCTCATTGTTGGTCTTGGACATAAGACTATTTTCGTTTTTCAATTTTGAAATATCATTTTTGTATTTTGAAAATAAAGTCTTATAATCTGAAGTCAAACCATTATAATCCTCTAATAACTCATCATAAGATAAATCATCTGAATCAAATGAGTTAGAGGTTATCTTAGAGCTATCCCCGATGGCCATCAAGAACAAGTTTACAACTTCTTGTTCCTCTTCATCGGAACCTTCCTCATTACTCCATATAGCCACATGAGCCTTGTGTTTCTTCTTGGATTGACCATTTTTCTTTAATTGAGGGTAATCATATTTGACATGCCCCGACTTTTTGCATTCATAGCAAATAATGGGGTTTTTCTCCTTCGGTTCATTTTTGAAGCCTTCATTCCTTTTGAATTTTCTTCCTCAGTTGGGCCTCATCAATTTTCTGAACCTTTTGGCAAATAATGTCATTTCTTCATCATCGTTATCTTCATCCGAATCACTCTCATCTCTTGTAGATTTGAGAGCAACTCCAACATTCTTCTTCTCCTCCTTCTCTTTTGGTGTCTCGTCAATCTTATCGAGGTCTACCTCATCTTCAAGCATCATTTCATGAGTGAGGAGGGAACCTATTAGTTCTTCAAGGGTTAAGGAATTCAAGTTCTTAGCCTCGATGATTGCCGACTTCTTTGATTGGCACGATTTTGGAAGTGAGTAAACTAATTTCCTCACGAGCTTTTCATTTGGAATGATCTCTCCATATGATTTGAGATCATTTACAATCGTTGAAAATCTATCCGTCATAGCTTTGATATCTTCATTCGGTTTCATCTTGAAATTTTCATAGCTATGAGTTAGAAGACTAATTTTAGATTCTTTTACCTCGTCCGTGCCTTCATGAGTGACTTGTAGTTTATCCCATATCTCCTTGGCGGTTGTACACGATGAAACACTTCCATATTCATCCGGTCCAAGTGCGCAAAATATGATATGGATGGCTTTGGAGTTGAGCTGGAACATTCTTGTCTCTTCTTCACTCCACAATCTTAGGTGAGTGGAAGGTTTGATGTATCCATATTCTATGATATTCCATGCTCCCATGTCACTTGCTTGAATGAAGTACATCATTCTATTCTTCCATAAGCATAGTTAGCTTCATTGAAGAAAGGAGGCTTGTTGACGGGCATTGAATCGAGAACAAAGTCGGAGTTTGAAGCGTCGGTCATTGATGACTTGAATATTGATGTAACTCTTCCCAGATCTACTCAAGAGGCGATTAAACCTTCAAATCAGTCAAGCTCTGATACTATTTATTGAGTTAATCGATCGACGAATATATCCAAGAGGGGGTGAATTGGTAATTAACATTTCAGTGGAAGCTTTTGCAGAAAATTGAAAAATATTTGCACAGCGATTTAGAGTGGTTCGACTTTCTCAACCAAAGTCTACGTCCACTACCTCAGCTATACACACTAAGGATTTTCCACAAATTCACTAATTTATCTTTCTTTTGAGGACAAAAAGTAACCTTACAAATCCCTCAATAATTATACCTCAAATTCTTGAGAACACCCAAGGAGAACAATACAAATTTTGCAAACTTACAAGAAAATCCTCACAAGGAAAGATATTTGCACAATTCTAGAACAAAGAAAGAACACTCAAGAATAATACAATTGAGTACAATAAGTGTTCTTGAAACCAAAGATGAATATTGAATGAAATAGGCTTGAAAATGCTCAAACTTGAGGTTTGATGCTTTCTCTTTGATTCTCTCTTGATTCTTGATAATTGTTGTTGATCAATGACTTCTAAGCTTGTTTAAATACTCTTTGGGTCATTTCTGAACGTTGGGGATCATTAGTGGAATTAATAGAGCCGTTAGTGTGTGAAAACAATTAATAAAATTAGTTGGGAACGTGTGTGCATTGATGCATAGTTAAGGTGCATCGATGCATCAAGTGTAAAATTCAAATATTTCAACCGTTGAAACACTTAGTGCATCGGTGCACTAAGGGTGCATCGATGCATAAAATGCATTCGATGTTTCAAACAAGCCTGGAGTGCATCGATGCATGGTTTGTGCATCAATGCATAAAATGCATTCGATGTTTCCATAAAATCCTGACTGCATCGATGCATAAAATGCATTCGAAATGGTGTGTGCATCGATGCATCCCTTCACAAATTTGATTTTTGGCTCGTTTTTTGTTCGAAATACTTTGTAAAAATTGTTTTAAAAATATTTTACATATAAAACACAATTTTACACTTTAATAAGGATTGAAATTAAACTTTGAAAGACTTGGAGTAATATTTTGATATTCGAATAATTGTATCGAATATACTTAGAAAATCATTTGTAGAATCTTAAAATTCATTTAACTTACTTTGTTATATCAAAACATTAAAATGTTTTTAACACAAAGTTCTAGGCGAGAAAGCAGTTTACAAAGCGAGCTTCTAGCTTAAAAGTTAAGACTCACAAGGCTTTGTTTTATACAATAAAATAACAAGAATTTAATAAGTATTTAAATTTTGAAAATTTAAAAAAATAAAAAGTACTTTTGACTAATATTTAAATTAAAAAATGACCTAAAAATATTATTATACTAAAAATCACCTTTTCAATGGATTCATCCTTAAACCTTGAGATGTACTACCAGATTTAGAATATATAAAGTGCATGCTGTTAATATCGACATCGAATGTGACCGAAATATTATTTATAGTACCACTAATTTCAAATTTATGTCAAGATAATTGTCTTATTAAAAGAGTTAATCCATTCATAACTTATATAGAGCCTCCGTTAATATTACACTCGAACGATGAAAAATGATCATACGTTGAAAATATTATTGTTTAAAGGGTAATCTATGTTAAATACCACTCACCTTTAGGCTCGGGCTCGTTTATGCTAGCAACGTTTTAATTTTGCCAATTTTAACACTAATGTTTAAGTTTAATTGCAATTATGCCACTCCACCGTTAATGGCGTAACGACGCGATGACATGGCACATCCGCCCCGTGACGTTGTTGACGTGGCTCCCTCATCAAAACGACGTCGTTTTGGCATAACTGTGTTGGTGCTAAAAAAACCTCGAAACAACGTAGTTTTGTTTGAGAAAAATTAGTAAATAATGCATTTGAAGGGATTTGAACCCATAACCTTTTGAAATAAAGATCACTATGCCAACTTAGATTTTTTAATATAATTCTATAAACATAATATACATAACATGAGTCAGCATTCGAAAAGTTATTTTCTAAAAAACCCATAAAATTATTAAAATTCCAAAAAAAAACCTTAAATTCCATAAAATTTCAAAAAAAATCCTAAATTCCTAAAAATTCCAAAAAAAAATTAGGGAGTCAATAACATAATATATTTGAACAGTTTGATACATTGAACTTGTATTATTGATTTAATTCCCTACGAAGCATGTTCTAAATGCTCATTTGGAGTCAATAACAGAAGTGACATCAATAGTGTTTGTGTTTAAAGTATATTGAATAACATGAAAATCTTGAATTTTTATGTTGTTTTAATGATTCTAATTTAATTTTAATGTGTTAAAATTATTGGTAAAGTATTATAAGTGATTAGATTTAATTTTCCGGTCATTAAGAGGGTTAATCTCGTGTTTTAAGTTGAAAACAATGTGATGTTTGGAATTTATTTTCTTACCAGTTTTACAAAATGTGCAATTTAGTCCATGAACTGAAATTGTTTAAAATGACGTATAACTTCTGGTCCTTTTATTTTGGAAATTTGCAGAATGATTTTTAAGTTCCAGATTATTATGTAAACTTTATGATTTTTTGGGATTTTTAGGATTTTAGGATTTTTTTAGATTTTCTGGAATTTAAGGTGTTTATTTGGGAATTTTAATAATTTCATGGGTTTTTTTAGAAAATAGCTTTTCGAATGATAACTTATGTTATGTATATTATGTTTATAAAATTATATAAAAAATCAAAGTTGGTATAGTGGTTAAGTATTAACCTTTATTCCAAAAGGTTATGAGTTCAAATCCCTTCAAATGCATTATTTACTAATTTTTCTAGAACAAAATTACGTCGTTTTGAGGTTTTTTTAGCACCGACACAATCATGCCAAAATGACGTCGTTTTGTTGAGTGAGCCACGTCAGCAATATCACGGCGCGGAGGTGCCATGTCATCGTGCCGTTACGCCATTAACGACATAATTGTAGTTAAACTTAAACGTTAGTGTTAAAATAGATAAAATTAAAACGTTGCTGGCATAAACGAGCCCTAACCTAAAGGTGAGTGGTATTCAACATAGATTACCCTAGTTTAAATTATAAAAATGAAAATAGAAAGGATGACATAAATTGTGATAAACAAGATAAATAAAATAGAGTAAATAACGTAATTTCTTTCAGCACCAACAAACATCGCATTTTGTTCTTTTTCTATACATGCTCGGGACGCTGGAATAGGCCGAAACATCATAGGAGAATTGGAGCTGGGCAACCTATAAGGAGAGAATCTTTGCTGTTAAGAGAGCAAAAGCCAAAACCATCCTTCCACGTTAAACGAAGTTGTCTCCGTATTCCTCGTCATCTGTCTCCATCGGAGTTTGTTTATCTTACCATGTTTTTTTAAATAAATTTAGATGATTATAGAGTAGTATATGTTTTAAAGGTTTTAAATTATTTGACATTAAAGTTTAAATACCTCCGTAGACGCTATGCTCAAACTCGGGAGCTTTAGGAAGATCAACATCTCTTATAATTAAAATCTAATGGTTAAAATCTTATAATTTGAAATCACAAGATTACCCTAGCAAATTGCTGTGAATAGAAAAATGAAGAAGTAAAGAATGAAGTATATTGAAGCCAAATGAGAAGGTGATGATGACTGAAGATGAGAAAAAGATTGCTTAGCTGGGACTGTGAAAGAGAATTTTTACGTCCACTGGACTGGTCTAAGTAATGAGTAGATTTTTTAATAGGACAAAGATAATATTTCTTTTGAATTAATAACTGATATTTAATTTATTGACCGGTAGAGACGAGAGCGACCCTTCCAACCCAGTTCGCTCTATTCGCAAACGCTAGGATTCGAACTCCTAACCATGATTAAGAGACCTAGTGCCTCATCTAACTAGACCAACTTATTGTTTGTTAAAGATAATATTTTTTTAATATATAATCAAAGTAATTATATGTTCATAACTTCATGGATCTTAAATATAATATTTAACTGAAAAATAAAAGAAATGGTTAAGACAGTATGAAGTATCCTAGAATTCAAAGCACAAAGACACTGCTCACAAATCACAATCATAACAAAGATCCAAAACTTCTCCCTTTCCCATACTGTCATTTGTTTCTCTTCTTCTATCTCCCTTTTTAAAATCACATGTCAATTATTCATCTAATCAATAACCTTTATGATTAAGCGTCAATTGAAAATCAGTCACTGTTACTGACTTTTATATTACAAAGGTAAGGGAACAGAAGCTAGAAAAACCAGGTATTACTTTGATCAATTAAATACATATTAACTTCAACTTTAAGCTCCATTGTCATGTCTTGAAAGTTCCTTTCTTTACTTTTTTTTTATATAAAAAAACAAATGAAAAGGGCACCCTATGTTCATATGTTCCCGCCTCAACACAACTACATAATCCACATTGTCGTGTAGCATATCAGTGGAGTTGTATTTTTACCATAAAAAATAAGTTTTTGCCAACCGTTTTTTGTCAGCAAACACATAGCTCCATCTGTTTTTCTCTTTCTCCCAAGTCCCCACCATCACAGGATTTTAAAACCTTCGTCATGAATCTCATCACATTCTTCTCATACACCTTTTGCATAATCTAATCTCCTCTCTCCCTTTTCATTCTATATATTCGTCTATTGAAAAAACTTTCAAACTCAATCTCGATATTTTCAATGGCTAGTGCTTCCATTTGGTCATTCATGATGTTCATGGCTTGTTTTTCTTCACTAGCCTTGTCTTCGTCTCAACTCCGTGTTCAATACTCAACTATATCGGCTGCACGGGCGTTCTTGCCGACTGCTCCGAGTTTATCTCCGGAAATTGAGCCTCTGTTCCCTACTCCTAAAGGCATGTCACCGGCTCCAGCTGATTCATCGTTCCCCACTATTCCTTCGAGCCCCAGCCCTCCTGACCCCGACAGTGTGTTGGCTCCTGGCCCTGGTTTTGCACTTGCACCGTCTGGTTCTTTGCCGGTATCCACTTCGGTTTCGGATGGAGCTCTGAAACCGACGTTGTTGCTTGGTTTGGTGGTCGCACTTTGTTTATTGCAGTAGGGTGGAATGGAAACCCCAATTATTGTTACTAGTGGAGTACTGGTTTCTCTTTTTATTTTCTTAATATTTTATATAGTGTTCCTTTATTTTTGTTTTTGTAATATATTACTTTTGTTTGATGTTAGGTAAACCAAGTGGCATTCCACAAACTGTTTTTTTTTTATTCAGATAGAATAAAATCCTGAAGGAATTGTAGGTTCAAAAACAGAACATACATTGGCTATTGCTTCTGAAATGTTCAAATCCAACTGTTGTACTTCGGTATAACATTATAACTAACACCATATCCATCCCATTGCGCACGCCAGTGGCTGGACAGCGGTATAATGGTCGCAACGATGTCCGAAATCTATATCACAGAAAATAATAGTATAAAGTGAAATTACACCAATAACGATGGGTCACGGCCATATTTAACGAGTAGCGGTTAATCGTGGCAATAACATATCACTATTTTTTGTTATTTTAATTTAAATTTTTTTTTTATAAATCAACTCATTTAGAAAAAAAAATCACAAACGTCATACCCGTTATGACCGTAATAACATCCGTTATATTCGTAATCGCAACAAACGCAACGCGATTGAAAACACGGCCACAACTGCCATTTAAATCCTGGCATGGTGTTAGAGATATAAACACCCATACAATGAAGCAATGGCGGATCCAAAAATTTAAGAATGAGGTATAAAATTTTAATTTTCATTTTTTTTAAATAGAGGACATACAAATTTTCTTTTTCCCTTTTTTCCTTAACCCATTAGATTAAATTTAACCATTTTTTTCAAAATAATACGATACAATTAACTCCTATTAGGGTTTAATGCATCCGCCCCTACAAGGAAGGGTGAAAGAATCTGAAACCCCACACCCATTATTTAATATTGTCTTCTTCAATCTCTCTCTCTTTTCTCCCTACTATTCCCTGTCTAATCCAAAAATAGTGAAGTATCTAAAATCACTATTTTTCTATTGAGACCATCAACAATAACTTGATGGCATCAGAGTCAAATTAACACTAATAATGGTTGCTTTTGTTGAAATAAATCGAATTTTGCCATGTTAAAGAAACGAAAAATGAAAATTGAAGAAATAGATATAAAAAAACTGTTAAGAGAATGAATGATGCAGTTCGTGAGAAAGGAGTGTGCGTGTGTGTAGTGTCAAGCATGGCTCACGTTTAGTTCATGCATAGTTGGGTATGGAGAAGTTCTAGAAGACTAGGCTGTTATGAATTTGTTTCATTTTGTTAATTTGTTACAGGAGGTTGTTGTATTGTAGTATAAAACTATAGTACTGCATATTGTAAATGTAATTCAATTCATCCAATCAAGAAAGTATTCACTATTGTTATTCCTTTGCATTTCTGCAATATTCCAACATGGTATCATTCGCTTTCGGTCTTGGAGCTCTCTGCTGAGTTGCGATGGCTCTCTTTAGTGATTCCTCCTCGTCGTCAGCCCGTATGTTTATCAATAAGCGAGTAAATGTGGTGCTCGATGTGATGAACTTCCTCCTATGGAAGTAGCAGGTTCTACTTACAGTTCGCAGCCACCGTCTTGAAAGGTTGTTGAATGGCTCGTTAACACCTCTTCTATAGACGGTTGTTGATGCAAACGGCGAGACTGTTGCCAATGAAGCCTATGAAGATTTTATAGCCCAAGACAGTGCCCTTGCGTCTTGGTTCTTATCCACGATTAGTGCTCCGTTGTTGCCATAATTTGTTAGTGCCGAGTCAGCCTCTGCAGTATGGAACATAGTTCAACAATATTTTGCTAATCGCTCTACCACCACGGTCATGAATCTCCACTACAAGCTTCAGTCTATGAAGAAAGGTGAGGATTCTATGCGAGTTTATGAGTGCTCATATTGATCAAGGAAGAGTAGCGGCTGGCTCGTCTGAGGCGCCTCGTGGTGGTCGTTCCGGTGGGCATGGTCGAGGTCGTACACGGCTTCAATGTCAGTTATGCGGTAGAAATGGTCATTATGTCGATTGGTGTTGGTATCGCTTCGATCGAGACTTCCCTGGGATCAATGCGGGTTCTGGTACATCACGAGCCAGAGATGATTTCAGTACTGTTAATTGTGCAACGCTCGACTCGTCAGGATGCTCATGTTGCACTGCTAAGCAGCATCCCTCTTCGAGTCAGTCCCAAGCGAACTTGGCAACAGGTGAACATTGGGTCGTTGATTCGGGGGAAACTCACCATGTCACCCCAGACGCATCCAGGTTGATGCATTCCTCTGAATTTCTTGGCCCAGGTAATCTCCTAGTAGGTAATAGTGTGTCATTAGGGGTAAATTCAATTGGTAATACTGTTTTGAATGCTTCCTCTCGAGCTTTAATGTTAAGCGATCTGTTACATGTACCCAAAATAACGAAACATCTGCTCTCGGTTTCGAAGCTTGCTAGGGACAACAATGTTTTCATTGAGTTTCATACTGATGAGTGCTTTGTTCGAGATAAAACAATCGGTGTAGTGGTTCTTCGAGGGCAACAACATGAAGGGTTGTACACCTTTGCTATGGAACCTAAAGTCTTTTTGTGTAATAAGTCTAATGCTGTTGGTCCTAGTATATTTGACCTTTGGCATAGGCGATTAGGATACCCTATATTTCAAACATTGCAAGATGTATGTCATTCCATC
This sequence comes from Hibiscus syriacus, assembly GCF_006381635.1. Taxonomy (NCBI): domain Eukaryota; kingdom Viridiplantae; phylum Streptophyta; class Magnoliopsida; order Malvales; family Malvaceae; genus Hibiscus; species Hibiscus syriacus. The sequence continues at coordinate 117,969 of NW_024062788.1, read as the reverse complement.
AATGTTAATATTTCAAAGAATTTAAATACCACTTGTGTTGCTTGTTGCATGGGAAATAGTCACAAGTTGCCTTTTAATTCTTCTACTACTGTGTACAATGTTCCATTTGAACTTGTTTTTACCGATCTTTGGGGTGCTGCTAATGTTTCATCCTGTGGCTATCACTATTATGTTTCATTTGTGGATGCATGTACACGACATACATGGATGTATATGTTAAAGAACAAAGCTCAGGCACTTGATGCATTTCGACTGTTTCAAACTATGGTCACCACTCAGTTTTCTTTGCCTATCAAGTCAGTTCAGAGTGATTGGGGAGGCGAGTACAGACGGTTTTCATATGAGCTAACTCGTGCTGGCATTTTACATCGAGTCACATGCCTTCACGCCTCTTAGCAAAACGGTGTCGTTAAACACAAACATCGTCACCTGGTAGAATTGGTACTCGTGTTGCTAGCTCAGGTTACTCTCCCGTTTCAATTCTGGTCGTATACTGTGGCTACTACATCGCATTTAATTAATCGTTTGCCTACCAAAGTGTTAGGTAATCTTTCACCTTTTGAAAAGTTGTTTGGCTCTAAACCTGATTACACCATGCTACGAGTGTTTGGGTGTCGTTGTTTTCGCACTTGAGGCCATTTTAACAACATAAATTAGTGTTTAGATCAGCTCATTGGGTTTTCTTGGGGTACAGCTCGCAGCATCATGGCTTTTAATGCCTCGCTCAGGATGGTCGCGTCTATATCTCGAGGCATGTTAAATTTGACGAACATGTGTTTTCCTTTGTAGATATGAAACAGCCTGAGTCTGTGCCTCATACTAGTGCGTGGAGGTCTCCTCCTTTGCAGGTTGTTCCTCATCATGTGAGGGTACAAGCAACGACTGGTCTCTTCACACGCTCTAATGAGTCTTCACATGCACATGTTGATAGTGTTGACTTCAGCATTCCGAGTGGTGGTGACCCTACTCCTCAAAATGCTACTAATTCAGATATGGATAATGACGAGGCTGAGTCGAGTGGTCCTGAGTCCACACAGTTATCCACTGCAGTACCTGAAGGTGTAGCAGATGATGACTTGCAACCACCTGCTAAACAGAATGTAGTTTCTGTTAATCAACACCCTATGTTGACGAGAAGAAAATGTGGGGTCTTTAAACCCAAGGTCTTTACTAGTTCGTTAAGTGAGGTGCTTCCAGCTTCGATTAATGAAGCTCTACAATCCAAGGAGTGGAAATAAACAGTACATGCTGAGCTTACTGCTCTTCGAAGTAATGGCACATAGACGCTTGTTCAGTTACTTGTAGGACGATCTACTATTGGTTGTAAGTGGTTATTTAAGGTTAAACGTAACTCTGATGGAACGGTTCAAAGATACAAGGCTAGGTTGGTTGCTAAGGGATACTCTCAAGTGCCTGGGCAAGACTTCAAGGAGACCTTTAGCCCAGTGGTGCGGTTTGCTACGTTAAACATTATACTTGCCCTTGTTGTATCTGGAGGGTGGTCACTAAGGCAAATCGATGTCAATAATGCATTTCTTCATGGTGAGCTGAGTGAAGACGTATTCATGCATCAACCGTATAGTTTTGAACAATACACAACTGATGGTGTAAAGTTGGTCTGCAAGTTTCAGAAATCTCTCAATGATTTGCGGCAAGCACCTTGAAATTGGCATGCAAAGCTAAAAAGCAGTCTTGTGCGTCTTGGATTTAAGGAGTCCAAAGTTGATACTTCCCTTTTTGTTCTGGCAGCAGGTGAAGTGTCAACATATATTTTAGTATATGTTGATGACATAATAATAATCGGGCAGTCGTCGAGTGAAATTGAAAAAGTGGTCAGATTGTTAAAAGATTATTTTTCGTTGAAGGATTTAGGGGAACTACATTATTTTATGGGCATTGAAGTCAGGAGATGTGATAAGTTATTGGTGCCTAGTCAAAAGCAATATACTTTAGAATTACTTTAGAAAGCAAAAATGACTAAGGCCTCGTGTACCTATACTCCTATGGTTACATCCTCGCAATTGAATAAGGATGAAGGACAATTATTAGCTGATGCACGAGAATTTCGGAGTCTAGTAGGAGGGCTTCTCTATGTGTGTCACACAAGACCCGACATTGCCTTTAGTGTGAACAAAGTCGCCCGATATATGCATGCACCAAGAGAGCAACATATGCTTGCTGCTAAACGCATCCTACGTTATTTAGGTGGGACATTGGACTATGGTCTGGGATTTGTGCCAAGCAAGTTGCATATATCAGCTTTCTCGGATGTCGATTGGGGAAGATGTGCAGATGATAGACGGTCGATGTCCGGCTACTGTGTTTTTGTTGGAGGAAGTTTGGTGACTTGGAGTGCGAAAAAGCATAAGGTTGTGTCTCGATCAACCATGGAAGCTGAATACAGGAGTCTTGCTGACACAACAGCTGAAGTAGCGTGGGTTGATGCTTTGCTCACTGACTTGAAGGTATCACAATGCAATTAGCCAACAATATGGTGTGATAATACCAGCGCTATTGTGTTAAGTGCTAATCCAGTGTATCACTCGCAGTCCAAGCATGTCGACTTAGATGTGCACTTTGTTAGGAAAAAGATAGCTGCAAATCAGCTATGTGTAAACTATGTTCCAGCAGCTCATCAAGTTACTGATGGCTTGACTAAACCCTTAGCAAAAGCTGCATTTGCCAGCTTTCGTGACAAGTTGAATGCGTGCTTGTTTTTCTAAAGAGGGGAAGAAGCAGGGAGAATGTTAAGAGAATGAATGATGCAGTTCGTAAGAAAGGAGTGTGCGTGTGTGTAGTGTCAAGCATGGTTCACGTTTAGTTCATGCATAGCTGGGTGTGGAGAAGTTCTAGAAGGAGGAGTTCTAGAAGACTAGGCTGTTATGAATTTGTTTCAGTTTGTTAATTTTTTACAGGAGGTTGTTGTATTGTAGTATAAAACCATAGTACTTCATACTGTAAACGTAATTCAATTCATCCAATCAAGAAAGTATTCACTCGTGTTCTTCCTTTGCATTTCTGCAATATTCCAACAAAAACAGATGTTTATTTCGTAAGGTAGCATATATCAAGTAAGTTACAGTTCAAAGGGTGAATAATACAACGCTACTTGTAATCTGATTCCCATAGGATCACTACAGCAAAAGTGGCTTGTTGCGGCGTTTTTTTTTACTTATAGCGGCGTTTTTAAGCGCCGCTAAAAACACCTGCGGCATAAAGACAAACGCTGCTAAAAATAGTACCGCTAAAGTTTGCGGCATTTTTCAACAAAAAAACGCCGTAATAGGTGACAACATATAGGTTCAAACGCCGCAAAAGGTATTGATATTTATCGACGTTTTGCAGAAAAACGCCGCAATAGGTGTTGATATTTAACGGTATTTGGCAGACAAACGCCGCAATAGGCGTTGATGTTTAGCGGTGTTTTCTTCACAAACGTCGCAGTAGATGTTTATTTTTACCGGCGTTTTTCCTACAAACGCCGCAGAAGATGTTGATATTTAGCGACGTTTTCCTACAAGCGCCGCAGAATATGTCTTGAGATTTAGCGGCATTTTCGTCGAAAACGCCGCAATATGTCTTGAGATTTCGTGGCGTTTTTATCACAAACGCCGCTAAATGTATGGTATATTGCAACATTTTTTGTTACAAACGCCGCTAAATAACACAGAATTTAACAGTTCTAAAAATTATGCTTAATACCTCAAATCTGTTTTTTCAACCTGTTCCATTATCCAACAAACAAAACAGCAATAACATCAAATCCAATATAATAAATAAAAATTTTCATTAACGTAATATAAGTTAAGTTAAACACGGTTCAGTAACATTAACATAATGCTCATAACATAAATGAGGCTACGATGGTGGATTCTGAGGTTGCGTTTTTTGTATCATCAGCATCATATCATTGAGTCGTTTTTCAAATTCTTTACATCTCTGCTGATATATTACTTCTCTTTGTTCTGCCGCTGCCTCTCTCTGTGCTGCCACTGCTTCTCTCTCTGCTTCCGCTGCTGCTCTAGCTGCTTCCGCTGCTGCTCTCTCTACTTCCCTTGTTTCATTTTCCGCTTTCAAGTTAGCCATTTGTTGATCCATCTCAGCCAACTTTTCTTTTAAACGACCAACTTTTAATTGGGAAGATCGAGACTGTGATGACATGTATTGTGATGAACTGGATCCAAAATATTTGGTGGGAGTAACGAATGATCCTTGACAGCGTACCCGACCATATCTTTCAGGACCCAAAACGTCATTAATAGCTTGGTTTTCAATGTCATCATCATTAACAATACCTTGACTCGAAGCAGTAGCATGATACTCTGCCCTTTTCTCCCTCAATTTTTCCTAATAATAAAGTGAATAATTAATTAAAATAAAAAATATCATGATACAAATATAAATAAAGTCAGGTAAATTTAAAACATCTACCCAATAAACGTACCATAATTTCTGCAGCATCAGCAGTCATAGGAGTGCCATCCTTCTTCTTATGCGTCATGTCGAAGAGTTAGATTCGACCAACTTTAGAACCGGATGTATTTTCCTACAATGTACCATAATGTAATTACTATGAGTTAGTATGTACATGGAATACAAAAAAACTATTTCAATAATCTATAATACCTCCTCATGAGCTATACAAGCAAAGCTCTTCGATCCAGCCGTGTGCGTAAACTTTTGTTGTTGCCTGCTAGCAACACCAACATGCTCTCGGTCCTACAATGTCAAACAACCACTTATAATGATGATTTAAATTTTGTTACAAGTATTTATGAAAAATACATCATACCTGTCCTTTTTGAGAACTCCAAAATCTGACTGCATCTTCTCATTGGTACCTGAGCATTCCTGGTGGGACTGTTTGCAACTTCTCTTCAAGGCTGAGATCATTCTTAAAGTATTTCTTCTTTAAGGAGCTCTTGTAGTCCCTCCATCTCTTCCTAACGCTTGCTTCACATAATCGTCAGAGACCTCTAAAACAAATTTCTCCTATACAGCAAATAAGTATGCACCGTAAGTATAAATTAGTATTGAATTTATATATAGTATCTATTATAATGACATTATTACCTTAACAAAATCCAACGCTTGATTTTTGTTACTATTAGGCATTTTGCGCCATGACTCATAATTGATCGGTAACAGATTCGCATTACGTCCAACTATGCCTAAGTAACCTGCTAGAAGACGTGATTCTGGGCTAATAGGTTGATCGGCATCGTTTCTTGAAACTTTGACACGATGCCCAGGAGGAAGTTGGTATAATTCCTTTAAAGTTGTACGTCCTCGAGTCTTGCGCGTTCCAGCATTTTCAACTATATAAAAAATTATTAAATGTCAGTTTTGAAAATGAACAAAGTAGTAAATAAAGTTTCGAAGATTACCTTGAATTTCTACTTCTTCAACAGTTTCAGGAACTTTGGAAGACTCAGGTGCATTCATTTCCTCGTTATTTCTTTCTTCATGGTCTTCAAAAGCTCGAACAACCCGCAAATCAGATATTTTTCTCCTCGGCATTATATCTGTAATAAACAAACATGAGTAATAAAAACGATTTAATTAATGAATACATTGAAAGACAACATGTCGTTAACAGAACCAAAGATGGATCATTGATTAAGAGTTAACTGGACATTTCTTCTGACTCTTCATTTGTTTCACACCTCCTCTTCAATTATAAACATGCAGTAATCGTACATGATAAACATGATTACTAAACAAATATTATAAGATTCTTAAATAAATTAAACAAATGTATCTTATAAGCGAAAGCCATAATATTTCTAACCATCAAAACGACAAAATGAGAGTACATAACTTGAAGATAATCCAATTCCCTACCAAGTTAATATTTCAATAGCATACACACAAAAACAGAATTAAAACAATAAATACATGAGAGAATAAACAAATCCCTCTTTTCGAATTCAAGCTCCTAATGGAGCAGCACAGCAAAAGTCATATGATTATTCAATTTAAACAAGGAATTTAACTGGTTTATTAAGTTTATTTCACCCCTAAACCATATGACAATTCAATTTAACCAAGGAATCAATTTAAGGAAGTTAACATTTTGGCATCCTCTTTGTGTTCTTCACCACTAAAAATTGCTTTGATTTTAACTCATTCTCTATACGCGACACCATGGGTTCATAAGCAAAATTATTATTGACTTCCTGTTTCGATGCACATGTTACTGTTGAGGCAAACAAACTGTTTTTTTTTTAATTTGGACTTCCATATATATATCAGTGTTTGACAAAATTTTGAGGAACAATGTATGAAACAGAGGAAACAAACTAAAATAGTAACTTCCTCAGTTTAAACCAATCCTGGTGCAGAATACAAAATGTCATACATACATGTTCCAAATTATACCAATTTAATCAAGTTATCTATGTGCTATACAGAACCAATTAAAGCCAGTATCACACAATACATAGAGATCAAATACATGTCAATTGCCTTTTGGGCTAATGCAATTATACAGTTTGATGGTGTATGATAGAATTCATGAAAATTCTTAGAATATACAAGTTTTCCTTGAAATTCAGTTACTAAGCTAAGCATCTGGGTGTTGAACACAATAGAAACAGTAAATGAGCCACCAAAAAATATTATAGAGGAAGCGTACTTGTATTTCAAAAGAACGTTTTGTTGAAGAATCTGAATGTTTGTCTTCGGTTTCCTCAGTGCTTGAAGCTTTTGAACAATAAAATCAAACACCTGCAGAAAGATAAACACATATGAGAGATTCCTTTATACTAATTAGTTCGTAGTAAAAATTAATTTAAATAATATGCAACAGATCAGTACCACATTATCAATTAACATTTTTGAATTTTGATAGCCAAATACCATATTACCATCAACATAGTAATCAGAAAACATATAAATAAACTCCAACATATTGTAAATTTCAGTCTACGCTCAACAAAAACTGAACATAAGCATTGTATCTGGTTAAATACCAACAGAAGATTCCAAAGAAAAAAAACAGCAAGACCTTCTAACTCTTAGTTTTCGTCAAGATCAATGTTATAAAAATCTAAAATCTGTAGAACAAGAAGTAGGTGCTAAATTAAGTTAACATGCATCGTTCGTAAATTTAAATGACATCGTGAAGGGGTCCTAATTGTGCGAATTGATTCTGAACCTGACATTTCTAACCATTAAGAGAAAACATCATTTCTAATCCAGACATGAATATGTGGAGGTGGTTCAGTTTTTAAATAACCTATAGTTTATATTTTTCATTTCCAATGCAATGGATCTTAAAAGCCTACCTAGATAAACTATATTCACATTTGAAACAGAAATCATTTGTATATATGATAGCATTGGTAAACAAAAATTGCAGATGAATTTTCCAAATATTGACATTTCATTCCATATATGTAATGAACATTGAACTATTAATTAACGATAAAACCAGAAAAATTATTTCAGTTTCTGAACAAGGGATAGGTTCTTTGCTAAACACTAATAAACGCAAACTACTAGTGTCAAAATCCCAGATGCAGCATCAAAAGGTGTATTACCTTTGGCGCTGTTTTTGGGGAAAACACAAACAATTTCAATTCCTGGAGCTGGACCAAAATTGGACCCAGATAAATTGGAAAAGAAGGGAGAAAATAGTATATAATAGAAATTTGTGGAAAACATACCTCAAAATCGGCCAACGTTGTCGTGACCTTAAACGGCCAACAACACCGACAATTAAGGAGAAAGCAAAATCCAGAGGCTCCCACGACGAACCAGAGCCGACCAGACGCGAACCAAGTCGGCTAAGCCCTACCTCGACGAAAACCTAACCCTACGGTAGCCTTAATCGGTCGAAAAACACCCCAACGACGGTGATTGTGAGCCAAAGCTGTTGGTTTCTAACAAAAACGCCACGATTGATAAAGCCTATTGCGGCGTTTGGAGACAAACGCCGCTAAAGTACACTTTATAGCGGCGTTAAATACAAAAACGCCACTATGAATGAATCTATTGCGGCATTTTTAGATACAAACGCCACTATTGATGAAACCTATTGTGGCGTTTGTATAAAAACGCGACTAAACTACTCTTTATCACGGCGTTTATTGGAAAAACGCTACTAAAAACTAACCCTATTACGACGGTTGTACCACAAACATCGGTATATTACTACTCTATCGCGGCGTTTTTTAAAGAAACGTCGCTATTTGATAAACATTAAATTAAATGTATGGATGTACCTATTGCGGCGTTTTTTTATAAAAACGCCGCTATTGATAAACCTATTGCGGCGTTTATTGATATAAATGCCGCTAAATACCTTTATTTATATAAGATTAACATATTTTAAATATTTCATTTCTTCTCTAGATAAACTAAATTTACTACCATGTACTTTTATGTAATTAACAACAACCATGCATTTTAATTAAGAAAGAAGTTATGCATAAAATACTTAACAACAAAATACATTAAAATTTAGAAACATTAAAGTTATGCATAAACAGTCTTCACCCATATTGTTCACTACAATTTAGTCTTCATTGCTCATTCGTGGGGAAAGAACGTAGGAAAGCGATTTTCCTTGTTTGACGACGCATCGTTAAGTTTTTCCTCCCTGTAAACTCTATATGGAGAAACTGTTCATCCATTTCACCAAATAAATCCCCTACCTCCGGTTCACCAAGAAGACTCTTTGTGCGCTTCAGTGCTTCACTTGAAACAGATAACGAACTTCCACCTACACTATGAAACTTGATTGAAGGTGGCTTGGGAAATGAATCAAACATTAAAAATAAATTTAAATAGATGATATAAAATATTTACTTGGAGTAACAGTAGAGGAGACATCGTCATCATTGAGGATACATACTGCTTTTGCAATTGAAGATTCTTTCAATGCCACAGAGTTACCAAATTCGGTTCTAAACATCGGGTATTTATCAACTCCTCTATCATATTTCTCAATAAGCTTCGAAGATCCTACATGCGTACGATCTATGAAATTTTAGTGACCATAGAAAAATAGTATATAGCGGCTTAAAGATTTATAGATTATTACCTTCAAGTACGAGATCGGCCATGGAAGGGTATGGAGTAATAGAAATTCCTTTTGGGTCATCATCGAGTTTCAACGGCGAGACCGGACATTCCTATCATTAATTTCTCTTACTCAAGGCAGACATTCCTACGATAATTTCTCTTACTCAAGGCAACACATACTCCTTTTTTTCCAATACGTTAGCTTTCTGGGTTTTCACCATTTTCAGAATACCCACAAAAATGAAAATGAAAAATGTCATTAATTTAAGAGGGATCAAACCGTGCAATTGTGTTATAGTTCGTCGATCAAAGGGCCAATTTGGTCGCCGGGACATTCAAAAGACGACGTCGCTTGGAATCGTGCTCAGCCTGTTGTTGTATCAAAGAAGAAGGTTTGAGGGAAGAAGAGTTGAAATGATTTTAGGGTTTAAGAAGGAGAAAAGGAGGATAGTATATTTAACATTTTGCGGCGTTTTTAATACAAACGTCACTATATCACATACTTTTGCGGCGTTTATAAAAAAAACGCCACTATTGATTAATACTATTGTGGAGTTTGTCTAAAAATGACACGAAAGTATTAATGATTGCGGCGTTTGAGGTATAAACGTCGCTAACTTACCGCTATATTGTGGCATTTGGCCTAAAACGCCACAAAATTTCTTCTCTATTGCAGCGTTTTTTGTTAAAACGCCACTATATGTCCAATATATTGCAACGTTTGTACATAAAACGCCACTAAAAACAATAATATTGCGGCGTTTATCAAAAAATGCCGCACCATTAATACTCAATAGCGGCGTTTGTACAAAAACGCCGCTAAATGACTACTCTTTTACAGCGTTTGTTGATAAAAAGCCACAATAAATAACTCTATACCGGCGTTTGTGCCATAAATGCTGCTAGATTACCACTCTATTGCGGCGTTTTTTCAAAAAAACGCCGCTATATTATCATGTGGCGGCATTTAGATTATAAACGCTGCTAGATTTCAAAATATTGTGGCGTTTACTCTCCAAACGCCGCTAAAAACGCCGCTACAGAACACTTTTGTTGTAGTGGATTTATAATACTTTGTATATATGTATATGGTATTTGCTCTGTAGGCAACTAAAACTAGAGAGCAATTGCAGTAGCATGTGACATGGAAGATCCATTGAATAACATCCCCAAAAATCCAGCCTTTGATCTGTTGAATTCCAGGGGATTCCGTTTCCTGCTTGGGGTGGATGATTGATTAGCAATACTCTTCTTGAGCTCAATATTATCATCCTTGAGCACTTGGACTGCCAAACTCAGTTCTCTAATCACTTGTCTCTTCTCCTTATCTTTCTGCAACAATTGAGCCTTCTGGTTCTTGTTCTCTTCTTTCAGCCTTTCTATTTCTTCCTTCAACTTCATTATTTCATCATCTTCGGATACCCCACTTAGAACTTCGTATATTACGTCATGTTTAGGGTCATCAACTTCGGATTCGGGACCGTCTTCGGAACCGGAAGTGTCGGGGTGACGGTCGTAGGTCACGTTGACTGTCTTGTCTGAATTGGACTTCATGGATGAGGATGATCCTAATCCTATGATGCCTGTCTTAACCTGATCGTACCGTTCGGCCAGTGAACGGTGGGCTCGGTAGAGATCTTGAACCAAGCTGATTAACTCCGGCCGCTTCTTGTAGTACATTTCTGCACGTTGCGCAAAGGAATCTGCATCTTCCTCGATCAATTTCAGCATCGTCTTTGTCTTGTACTCCAGTTCTAGCATTGGTATAAAAAAACACTTCATCATTTAAGCAAAATGGGTATGACAGAGAAACTGAGCATGTGGGAATAAAATATTGGGGTTTTACCAGAAAGAGTGGAATGAAGCCATGGAGAGCGCTTCGATCCGCTTTGATGACTATCAAACCACCACCACCGTGGAGCTTCCTTCTTCATCGTTTGCGCCATTTCTCCCTTGTAATAAAAAGTAGGTTCAAACCCAGAAAATGCCAAAGCACAGTGAATTTGTCAAAGGTAGAAATGTATGATTTATTACATTTGCAGTGAATGAGAGGATGGACAGAACTAGCCGTCCATGGGATTTTATAAGGGGAGGGGAAGGCTAGCACAGTGAATTTAGAAACAGGCGGTAATTTCAATATTCAAACCCGCCATTCAAATAATAGCCACAAACTTCACTGAATGCAACACATTTATATGGAAAGAAATCATGAGTTTCCACCTACTATTAGCCCTTTCCAAATCCCATGAAACACAAAATCCAATTCCTGACATGAAAAACGCTTTCTATGCGGTTTGATGTTATCTTCGTTTCTTAGTAGTTAGTAAAACTCAACTTGAATTGAGTTTAAATTGTAATTCTATAAATTTGATTTAGTTCGAAAAAAATTAAATTTAAATCGAGTTGTAAAATGTAACTCGAATAATTTAAATTTTTTAGTAATTAGTAGATTTATTTTTAAGTTCAACTTGAGTCTTTGGATTTTATATGACATATTTATATCACATATGAATAAATATATTTGTGTTGAATATATGATTATAGAAAGTCAATTAAATTTGAATCAAATAATATTATAATATTATAAATGTTTACAATTAAATTTAAACAAAAACTCGAAAAATCAATTCGACTAGACTAAAAAAATTCAAATCAAATCCGAATTGTAAAATAGGACTCGTTAACTCGAATAACTTAATTTTTTTCTCGATTCGACTCGATCAAAAGCTCACCCCTAATTAGGATTGTGGTATGTCCAATATCCTTCTACCACGTGTCATATATGTCGTAAATTAATAAAAAGATTTGACTAATATAATGTAAGTATATTTCAAATATTATTTTAAATATATCTGATGTTACCGACGCTATTAGGTAACTTCATTGATTAAATGAAGTTTTATTTTTTTAGAAAATATTAAGTTCGAACAATTTATATATATATATATATATATATATATATTTTGTTAATAATTAAAAAAATATCATAAATAAATATTATTTTATAATCACTATATATTATTATTAAAATATTTAAGTCATAAATTTTATAGTTAATGGAATACTGATGGGTTTACCTAGAAAATGAGAATTAACTACGAAAAATACTACATTTTTTCCTTAGAAGAAAATGGAATGCATCGTGGATGAAAATACCGAGGTTTATAACACGGGTGAAAGAATAACGGTTTGTGGCGGTATAATTTCGTGGTCGGTGGATCTATCACCCCAAAATCTAAACCCTGGGTTTTTTAACTTATACTGCAGGCAGACCAAAAATATAATTGGAAAAATATGATTTTTTAATTTGAGATATACGATATTTGGTATAGTATTAAATAGATTCATCATGTTGAGTTGATGAATTTATTCTAATATTTTTTTATTTAAATTTATTATCTTAAAGTGATGAGTTTTAATAAAAAATATTTTTTTATTAAATTTTAAAAACTAGAGGAGTAGATCGATTTCGTGCATTGCATCAAAAATATTGTATATCCTAAATTAAAAATCTGACAACTTTATTTTATTAATTTTATTTTAGAACTATCGTATTGGGCCAAAAAACCCTAAATGAGAATTGCCAAAAGCCCAAAAGGCTCTTTGGTAAGGATATGTTTCGAGATCTTGAAAATAAGTTTAAAAGTTTAAATTTTGATGTTTATTAATAGAGTAAATTGAGTTAAGACGATCATCATTGTTTATACTATATTTAATATGAATCATCGATTAATAAATTAGATATCGATAATTATACAAGAAAAATATTTGTAACTTGAACACTCTCACGTATAATTTTTAAAAATTAAAAAATATTTTATTTTTAATATATAAAAATTATATAATTTTATAATATTTTACCCATAAAATCATGAGAAATAATGCAATCGTTTTATTTTTCTCTAAACTAATCATTAAATATAAAAATGTACTACAAATAGAGACAAATAAATAAATTGTTATCAAAATTAAACTATAATATATTTTATAAAATAAGACAACTTATAAAAATTGGTAATAAACAAGAATGGGCAAAAAGACAACTTTTGAATCGGTACAAGGAGGGCTCGAGCCTCGAACCTTGTGGCTAACAGCCACACGCTTTAGCCAACTGAACTATTCTAGCAACTAACATGAACTTGCATTTACAAGAGTTCTTCCAATAAATTAATTTTATAGAAAGATTAATAGACGCATCAATTTTATTATTATGAAATTAATAATAAGGTAACCTAAAATAATTATTACATAAACATTCGGTATAAAATACTATCTCACATAATTTTATTAAATTGTAATTTTTATATTTTTATATTTTATAATAATAAAATTTATTTCAGTGTTTGATTAAATAATTATTTTAATCTTTACTTTTTAAAATATTTTTTATTTGCAAACATTTCATTTTAGATTTAAATGACTAATACTTAAATAAAAATTATTAATTAACTAACAATCAATATTAATAGTCAATGTGACAATATCACTTGTACATAAGTGATAATGTGTTATATAACATAGATTCAAAATGACTATGCAACATATTTATTACATCAACGCCGAACAACAACAGTTAGTCAACTATCAATTTTCTTGTAAAATCACTATTTAATTTTTTTTATTAGTCTCAAATGATTAAAAGATAATATTTGTTCGAAAGATTTTTGATCATTTAATAATAAACGCTAAAATATTTTTGCAAACGACATATTCGAACTTAAAATCTTAAGAGATAATAAATATCCCTTTAATCACCAAAATTATTTAATTGATTAATTCATATAAAGTAACTATCTAATTAAGTATTAGGGCTAAATTTTATCATTATACTAAAAAATATTACCTTTTAAAATTAAATAAAGTTTTTCTTATTCGGAAATACAAGTCAGTGAGGTTCATAATTGGATAAGGGAAGATGAAGATGGGACCCTTGGGTGGGCAGGCATTCAATCACAGTAAAACTCTGCTCCAAGTCCTCCACACATCACCAGACTAACCCGAAAAAAACGCACCAAACGCAACCAACTTTGGCAACTTAGCCTTAAATCTTTCCCCCATCTTGCACCTGCAGGCTTCTCACTGCCCAAGGCCAAAAACCTCAGATACCATCGACCCCATGATCCTAAAACCTGATACTTGTTGACCCGGATGTTATTCCATGTGCTTTGATCTTTCATCTTTGTTAAGGTTTGATGTTTTTCACAATTGTCTTGTTTCTTATTATTTGGTAGTTTGATGGGTCCTGGTTGGACTTAGGATAAGAAGAGAGATCTACAGGTGTTAGTTTGAATGTTGTTTCCTTTTAAGCTTTTTGATCTTTTTTCACGGCTAGCTTTTTGTTTAGATTTATTGGCTGATGGGTAAATTTGGTGGTAAGTGTTGTTTCTTTATGATATTTTTGGATGCCAGTTATGGTAATCTACATTCATTTGGAGGAGAACTGATGATTAGGGGCGAAACAGTCACTTCGGTGTTTGGAGTCAGCTTTCAATCTTATTAGACTTCTTGTTCTGGATCATGTTGTTTAGTGCTCATAGCTTATTTGTGTATGAATTTTGATAGCTCAGCTGTCAATTTCAAATCATTAGTGTTTATTCGGTTATGCGTCTGCGATTGTGAGCTTTGATTTTGGAGATGTTAGGTTGTACCGTGGAGCCGTGGAGAGATTTCGAAATTTAATGCTTTTAGGTACATTGTTTAGTCATTGGAAATTTTAGAGGTGAAGTGTATTGTTAAGTTATCATTGGATTTTAGAGGATTAGGAGGCATAGATGTCGTTTAAGAGCATTATCAAGGACATGAAGGGAGAGTTGGGGAGTATATCGAGAAAAGGGTTTGATGGGAAGTCTGGGTTTGGCGTGAGATCGAGGTCACACAGGGTAGTCGCTTCCAGTTGATGTGTTCGGGCAGAGCTGTTGGGCAAACATGCAACCTGAGCTTTTGAGGGATTTGTTGATGAGAATAGAGGCATCGGAGATTACTTGGCCTCCACGGAAGAATGTGGTTGTTTGTGCTGGTGTATGTAGGAATTGGAGAGAGATTATGAAGGAAATTGTGAAAACCCCAGAAATGTCTTGCAGTTTGACATTCCCAATCTCATTGAAGCAGGTACTAGCTGCATGCCTGTCCTTTTATTCTTTTCTGTTAAGTGAATTTTATTTTTTATTTGATCGAATTGCTTTTCACTTGGTTATTTATTGACCTTAAAGTAATTCTATTATGCTCTATCTTTAAATCTTTTTTTCCTTATACTAATCAACTGCAATGGCATCCAAGTCAGGATTATCTGGAATTGTGAACTATTCTCACCTCATTAGGATAAAGTGTTATAGCTAAAGAATGTGTCAGAGTTCCCATCCCTCATAAGGAAAGACCCGGATATTGAATTAAGGTTACAGGTCAAAAAGGTAGTTTCTTCGTCTAGGTGTCATGCTATAAATGATCTGGTACCTCTTTCCTTAAGCTCCATTTAAGATGATTACATTAAAAATTCCTACATCCTGGAAAAAATTATTCATTCTTTTATAGCCATAACTTAAACTCAAATACATTAAAAATAGTTTTTTCCTAACAATAGTATCTATGATCCGACCATCTGAATCTCATAAAATGGCTCCCAGGCCCGCCAAGTGCCACCAAGTTGTTCTTTGCTTGTGCAGCATTTACATTTACTCAAAAAGCACCCGTAGGTGATGAATCCACATGGTGGGATGACCGTTCTAGTATGTCTTCTTTTTTCCTTTTCCCCTTTTTCTTTTTCAAGTTTGATTTAAGTTAGGACAATTCCCTAGCATTTACAAAATTTGTCGCACTCCCTTTCTCTTGTTATACTCTCCTTACAGGTGTGCTTTCATAAGTAATGGTGGGTATATAATGTGAAAAATGAGGGGCAATATCTACCTTCTGCTGATTTGTTTAAGTTGAGATGTGTCTTGCATTCTAGGATCGTCTTGTCATACTCTGTAGGAAGTTTAGAATCTAGAGTTAGAAATATGTTGAGTGCTGTTTATCATGCTGCATCACAACAGTTTTCTTTTTCATAAGTGACCAAATAAAAAATCTTGAATTCTAAAGGCAGAAATTCTCCTGAGATGAATTGTGAACTTGACAGTTACTTGGCTGTATAATTGCTTTAAAGGCACCTATCTAAGATAATAGACTAGAAGCTATATGTTTCTACTTGGAGCAGTTTTCATTATTCATTAAGTATCCATGATAAGTGAAAAGTTTGGATATATATGTTCACAGTATTTGTTATTTGCTTTTGCAGCCTGGTCCAAGGAACTCCCTTCTTCAGTGTTACATAAAGCTTAACCGTAGCAACCAAACATATTATCTTTACCTTGGCTTGAATCAAGGTGAGCTGCTTTTATTTATTTGTCTTTCTTTTGAGGTGATTGATTAGTGCCTTGTATCTCTTTTGGTATCTTTTCTTAGTTATGTATGTAAAACTGTTTTGCTTTATGTATTTACTTGGCAGCTTCAAATGATGATGGAAAGTTCCTTCTCGCTGCAAGGAAGTACCTCCGTCCTACCTGCACAGATTATATAATCTCATTAAATGGCAATGATGTGTTGAAAGGAAGCAGTACCTACGTTGGAAAGTTGAGGTACTGTCCAGTGGTTTATGATTTTGCTGATACATCATATGTTAGTAATTTCAGAATCTAAACTTACCTTGATTTGCTTTAACAGATCAAACTTTTTGCGGACCTTGTTCACAGTCTATGATGCACAGCCTCCAAATGCTGGAGCCAAGGTTACTAAAAGTTCCTCCACCATGCTAATTAATATGAAGCAAGTTTCTCCATGTGTCCCAGCTGGCAACTATCCTGTAGCTCAGATCTCTTATGAGTTGAATGTCTTGGGTTCTAGGTAAGGAGCATCTGGAAAGTTACTCTTTCTCTCTCTCTCTTTGCCTCGGGGTGGTCATCGTCTATCACCTAGTTTTGGTATGCTTACTGAAATTAATATATTCTGTACTATAGAGGACCAAGGAGAATGCGGTGCGTCATGGATGCCATCCCAGCCTCTTCTATTGAGCCCGGAGGTGTTGCTCCCACACAGACTGAATTCATACACAGTAAGCTGGATACTTTCCCATCACTGCTGTTCTTTATATCAAAATCAACCCGTTCAGTGAGTTTCCGATCCAGACCTTTGTCTGAGCAGAAAGATGAAATGCTGGTATTGAGGAACAAGTCACCCAGGTGGCACGAACAACTCCAGTGCTGGTGCCTGAACTTTAATGGACGGGTGACAGTTGCTTCAGTAAAAAAATTTCAACTGGTTGCATCTCCAGTAAATGGAGTTGGTGAGCAGGAGCATGAGAATGTCATACTGCAGTTTGGGAAAGTGGGGAAGGATGTATTCACTATGGATTATCAGTATCCAATCTGAGCTTTTCAAGCATTTGCTATCTGCCTTAGTAGCTTTGACACTAAGATTGCTTGTGAGTGATATGCGAACAGGTATGAGTTTAACTTACCTAACTTTTGAACTTTTGACATTTTTGAAAATCAATACAAGCATATACTTTTTATCAATGTCATTTTTGTGTTCTGGATTGTGGCAAATAATTAAACCTGCTTTGCTGGCCCTTGCGAATTTCAACTTTGTTGTAACAGATTATCAAGTAATCGGTTTACTCCGTGTTAAGCCTAGAATTCCAGGATACTCGTAGAATCTGTCGTATGGTCATGCTAAAAAAGAAAAAAAAAATCTGCCCTGTAACTTGGTCACTTGTAGTATTGACTTGCCAATCATGCCGATACAATTCCAATCGACTGGTTAATCTTAACCCTAATTTTATTTATGGATCTTGAGAAGCTTAAGCTCCTGGTTTTGAACTGCAGGTATTGTTAGACGCAAAATAGTTTGGTCTTTCTATGGACTTGGCATGTTCTGCTAAAAAGTTTCTTGGTACTTCAATGCTTTCCGGTTTCAATATGAGCAGTTAGGATTTAACTTCTTTTTAATTATTTTCTGTACATATTAACTGTTTGTATTGAGAGCTAGACATGACCAATTGACCACCATGTTGGTTGTGTGCTTTGTTAACATGATTGTTTCTTTTAATTCTTGTGCAAAAAGAAGCTGAAGAACTGTGTGAATGGATTGCGTATTTGTTAAGGAGTTCCCTTGTTGGAGACGTTTATCCATTTTTTATCTGCACTTCCTCATTTCTCAAATTGTGCCTTCTAAATGTTCATCGTATGTTCCTTTTTAACAGTTTGAAAAACTGTTGATATCCGCTTCTAAAGTTGTGGGTGAAAATGTGGGCATACTAGTGTGGACGATAACAAGGAAATTCCAACCAGTCTATAACATCATTTATGAACGCTGATAAAAGTTTACAGGGAAATAGAAGAAAATAGTAGGGAAAACAACAATAAGAAGCAATGACTAGATTGTAAAGTTTATTAAAAGGCATTACACAACACAAGCAGGGCAGCAGGCAGCAGGCAGCAGGTGAGAGAGGATTAGAAAGGGGGAGGGCCATAGCCACGGGGTCCGCCAAAGCAGTCTTGCAGTAGCCAACAACAGCAGAGGCAATAGAAGCTTCAAGTCCAAACAATGTAAAAGCTCAATCAAAACGCACTCAACTATACATGGGAGCAGAATTGAGTAACAACGAGATTGCTTACCATGAAGATATCATGTTGCACAAACCATTCGCAAAGCCACCAAAGAAACCACCAGGACCTCCTGGCCCTCCAAATCCAGGGCCCCAAGGATCTCCTGGTCCTCCTCCCGGTCCACCAGGTCCCATTGCTATCCGGAAGCTCGGCCTTCAATCAGTGTTCACCAGAAAGGTGTTGCCGAAGAGATAATCGGAGTCTTGAAACAGAGCTATTCTGTTGGAAGGGCCAATCCTATTGGCGAATGAATGAATGTTTTGGAAGTAGCTTGTACGCAATATGTAGTTATTCTGATAGTAAGTGTTGGGTGTCTCGTACAAGTCAAAACCAAGAAGCCTGCCAGTCTTATCTTTCAACTACTCTTCTTTTACAGACCATTTTCATCTATCATTCAACGTTACTCCTGACAAACGTCGAGAGCCCATCGGTTGTTAAATTGAGAATTAATGTCACCAATGTTGTTTACATTTTTTTTTATTAATTTGATGTTGTCTTCAGTCATCTTTTCATGAAAATATCGATCGAGACAGTTTGATCTTTTTATTGAATAGAGAAATCAAATCCGTTTCTTTATTATATATACAATAAATGCATAATAAAGCAAACAAGTGACATTGGTTGAGTGAATGTGGATCCACAACATATTTATTATTTGGTTGCTTGAGGTGTGACAGTTGGGTAATTGCATATCGTTCAACGTTCGCTGGCAATTGACTGGGATTGTTGTAACACATTATTCAATTAATGCCTCTTTAAATTCTTTGTGAAATTAACGATGTACAAATTATACCCCAACTGAGCCTTATATCACAAATAATCGAATACACAAATGATTTAAATAATACAACAAATGTAGGTAGACCACTGTATTACTGCAATTTCTAAGTGCCACATGTGTAGCAGCATGGATTTCGGTCCACCATCAATGCTAACAAAGTAATACTTAAAATACTAAAAGATAAATTAAATTGTTCATCATTAGATTTAATTTGATTACTCAAATTAAAAAATAATAACTTGATAATTATATTTTTAAAATTTTCATATTGTGATCATACAAACATTAAATCGTAAATATTATGACGTGGATATTTTTATGCTCACATGAAATGTGTTGTTCACTTTCCCATCTTCTTACCCACAAAGATAAAACATAGACTTTCGCCCTATATATGTCACATTGATGTAAAAATTATTATTCATCAACCTATTGTTTATTGTTATTCAAAATATCGATGAACTTATCATTTTCACGTATTATTCTATCAATTGATTTTTTGAAAAATATCTTTTAAAACTCATGAAATTTAACTTAGAATCTATATAAAAAATATAACTCCACTTACACACTCTAGCGCCTAATCAACGTGAATCAAGACATAATTCATATTTAGTGGCGATTTAAAAGAAGATGTTCTTTATCACCAAACATTGATCAATATATATGACTCAAATTCTTTTTTCTACCTTGTTGGTAATACAAAGAATTTTACATTGGGTATGAACCTTTTGGCGTTGTATGATTTGATTCATATGTATTTCTTTTTAAATAAGATCTTTCTAATAAAATATTATTTATCAGAGTTTATTTTACCGTTTACAATCGTTACAAAATATTAAATATAATTTATGATCATTAGAATAATGTTTATGACAATTATTTTGTAACTTCTATTGGATCTTTTACCATTTTACCCTATAAATGGATGTTTAATTTTTCATTTCATATGCGCTTCAACAGAAATCATCCTTAAGCAAATTGTTTTAGAAACACTATTCTTGATTTTTATAAACTTGTTCGGAGTGTCCGTTTTGAATTTTGAGATAAGAGTAGTACTACCAAGTCCACTCCATATTTCGAGTATACAGAATTTAGGGAGTCGTGCTAACCTCGGGGATCATTTTTCCACTGTAACGATTACACACATCAGAGCGAATTCACTTTTAAGGCAATGGCTCATATCACGACACAATTAATCTATTCTTCATTTAAATATTTCATTTAATATTTTTCAGTCATTGCTAACGCATCGTTTTGCAATAGTTAAATTTTCCAACAATTTAGAAGCGAATTCGAAATTGCTGTTCATGGAAAAATATTAACGAATTGCCTAATAAGTGAAGTTCCTTCTAAATCTTGAATGCAACATTGATATGCAAATGGTGGTTACGAACGACCTCAGTTACACATACATCTTGAAAAATCAAAATTTTAAATTCTTTTACGAAAAGGTTGAAAGAATGATTAGCAACAAAATATTATTAGGTTTTCATGCATTTGCAAGTTTACTTTAAAGAAAATGTTTAAAAAATCGTAATAATATGTTCTGAATGGTTTTTAATGAGTTTGTGCATAAAGAGAATTTAAAGCAAATCTTATAACTCTCCCTGTAATAACTCGAAACCCGGGTGAACAGTTCGGGTCAACCCGAGACCCAAAGATGAGCCCAAAGAACCTTATAAATTAGTGGACCAAGTTTATTATTTTTGGGCTTGAGTTAGGGCCCAAGAGTTTTGGTTGATGGTTATGGGTGTTATGTAATTTAGAAATTTGAGGGACTAAAAGTGTAGTTTACCCATGGTTAATTTTGAAAGCTGAAAAACCCTCCCATATATTATTTTTTTACGTGAACCACTTCCCCTTGTCTTCTCACCAGCTGCTCTTCTTCTTTCTTCCATAATTTATTTCTTCCCTCTTCCATTCCAAGTGAGAGTTCAAGCATTTCAAGTCTAGTATGGTAAAACTAAGGTGAGAATGGCAATCTTCATACTCCAAGCTTTGTTTTAAGTTACATTTCATTAGTTTTTATGCATAGAACAAAAAATGGGTCTTGAGAGATTTGTGGGAATCTACGAATTCTAACTAAGTTTTGAGTTATAGGGAGTTTGTTTAGATGTTATTCAACCCATAGATAGATTGGTAATCTATTTTCTCATTTTGTTTAGTGAAGGAGATAAAAGAAAGCTCAAGAGCTAAAGGAAAAGAAAAGTTGAATCTTGAGTGAGTTGAGAAAGTTTATAGTTATCCAAGGACCAAGGTAACACCTTTACAACTCTTCTATACTCATAGTGAGTCATTAGAAGTTCCGGATAGTTTAAATGATTGAGTTGAGCATGATAAGCATTTTCATGGTGAAATTCTTATTTTAGAATTATAAATGTGTTTAAAGCCTCTATTATGACCCTTGTTGATTAAATAAAACTTTAATCGTGTTTGGGGACCTCACTAAGATCTTTGGGGTTGAAAAATGGAGTTTTTCATATGTGTTTTATGACTCGAGGGTATTAGACTCGACGTACCCCAACACTTCATTTTATCATCAAATAAGACTACAGGTGAGAATATTAATGATATTAATATTACACTTAGAAACAAGATCAATTAGGATGACATAAAATAGACTTGGATGATGCTCGGGAAATAATCAGGACACCCGAGTTCCTTTAGAAAATGCTAGCATTATCGAAAGTATAGTTCAGTCTGGATATATCCTTAGGTAGTGCGCGAGGCACTTAAAGCTAACTAGCTTGGGCGCAAGGTCCGACACTCGAAGAGTGGGATAGTCGAGGAGGTTGACCAATGTAGAGATTCTGGACAACCAACTAGGGCTGAGCAACGAAACCGAGAAAACCGACACGAACTGAGTAAAACGGTTCAGTTCAGTTTGACATTATACGGTTTGGTTTTCGGTTCGGTTTAAAATCTTCATTCTTTTGATTCGGTTCGGTTCGGGTTTTCCATATGGAACCCATTTGTTCCATATTGAACCGAATAGGCAATTTTTTTAAAAAAATATAGTTTCAAGTGATTTTTTCATTGAAAAATTGATAAATCGAACCGAACCAAACCGAAAAAACCAAACCGTTAAAAAATCGAACCGAATAAACCAGTTTCGATTTTTTCAGTTTTTTAACCATTCGGTTTCGGTTTAAATTTTGAAAAACTGTTTATTTCGGTTTGGTTCAATTTTTGGTAAAAAAACCGAACCGAATACACCTCTACAACCAACCTCAGTAGACTAGAGGGGTGTGTGAGCTCCGAGATGCAAAATCCTTACCCGCACCATAAATGCGGGGTGTCTTAAAATGATGATTAAAGTGAGAGAGGAACCTAGTTGACCCGCTTACTAATGATTAAATTTAGAAGCTGGTTCTTGATTCGTTGAGGGGATGGGTATAAAGTTCATTGGTTGAGAAATTCATGGTGGATACTCAACTTAGTTATCTAAGTTCAGTATGGTCAAATGATGACATGAAAAGACTCATACTATACATTTCTACCTCCATATCCCAGGCTTTGGGTGGTCTTAGTGAAAAATACTTGATGAATTTTTCGATTTTGGTTGAATATATTTTCTTAATAAGCTCATAACCTACTGTTGAGTGGGTAGTCCTAATCGTGGATGACTAGATGAACTTACCGCTAGAAAATATGAGTTTTATTAAAACTCTTTATGAATTCAAATCCAAAAGTTTGGGTGTTCCTGATGATAAAGACATTAAATTCACCGATTAATGAGGTTAAATATTTATTCTTAATGATTTCTTATCCCAGGGTTTGAGTGGTTTATTTAAAATTAATTTAAAGAAATCCACCTTACCTATTGTGAGGATGAGCTATTGTAAAGCTCTTAATTATTTCATAACCCGATTTTGGGTGGTTTATGTTGAGATAAACATGATGAAATAACCTACGTAAGTGAAAAAGATTACCCTCATTCTATGAAAAATGTTGGACCGTTTTTCTAGTATACTTGTTAGAATCCTGAGGAAATAGGGTTGTATATATACATTCGTATATATACTTTGTAGACACATCAATGACTTTGGTGGATGAAAGAGTTGTGTGTTATGAGTTCACTTTAATCTTAGAAAGTTCAAGATTTGTTCACTTATTTAAGAGAATAACTACTCATCGTTACTATTGCTTTTCTCGTGTTTTGACTTCAAATTTCTCATTTTTACCAAATAATTTTTTTTTGTATTAGTGGGGGAATGTTGGTAATACAAAGAATTTCACATTGGGTATAGACCATTTGGTGTTGACCGATTTGATTCATATGTGCTTCTTTTTAAACAATATCCTCCTGATAAAATATTATTTATCAGAGTTTATTATACCATTTATTGTCGTTGCAAAATATTTAATATAGTTTATGGTCATTAGAATAATGTTTATGACAATTAATTATTTTGTAATTGATATTGGATATTTTACCATTTAACCCTATGTTGAGACTATAGATGGATGTATAATTTTCCATTTCATATGCACTTAAAGAGAAATCATCCCTAAGCAAATTGTTTGTTTTAGAAATATTCTCATTGGTTTTTATAAACCTATTCGGAGTGTCGTTTTGAGTTTTGAGAGAATAGTAGTACCATCAAGTCCACTCCATCTTTCGGGTGTACAGAATTTGGAGAGTCGTGCTAACCTCGGAGGCCACTCGTCCATTATAACAATTACACACATCGATGCGAATTTGTTTCCAAGACAATGATTAATATCACGACACAATTAATCGATTCTTTATTTAAATATTTTTATTTAATATTTTGTAGCCAGTGCTAACGCCTCAGCGGCAATTAATTTTTCTAACATACCTTTACTCATGATTTATTCCCATTTAATGAAACAATTAGTTTTACGCACATCACAACCTAGCTCTTTGAGTCCCCTCGTTATAGAGTATTATTTTGTTGAGTCTTATAAAAATGATCACCCTAAATATTCACATGTTATTAATTTTTTAACAGAAAAAGATGAATTTATAACATATAAATAATTGAATGACTAATTTATAACTTTTAATAATAAAATGACTCAATAAAGTAACATCTTATAGTCGATAAATCATTTTGTAACTTTTAATAGTTGGGAGACTAAACAAAATATCACCTCATAGTTGATGAGCATTTTTGTACTTCACCCTTTTTATTATTTATTGGATTTAATTGTTTTAGACTAAACCACTATCAAATTATCACCAAAATACGTAGATATTGATTTTCTTTTTGATGTAGGGGATCCGAGACAGATGATGCTGAGCTGTTAGATTGCACATTGATGGCGCTGAGATAGCATGAGTTGACAGATCAGCGCAAAGGCGGGAGTTGATTGTGATATGTTCCTCATTGGGGCCGTTTTGAGTGCGTTTCAGTCTTTTGGCCATAACTTTGGCTACAGGTGTCGAAATCGAGCATAAGACCCCAATCCGGAAAGCCCCTTTTGACGCGCACGCTGTCCACATAGAGCATGACTCCATGTTGTTCGACTTCAAATTCTGCCGTTTTCCCCTCCGAATCACTATTTTTATTTATTTTTTACTATTTATGGTAATATTTCGTTTGTCAGTTAGGAAGTCAATTTAAATCCGATTTGGGCCGGATTTTTTGCAGATTGTTTATTTTATTTCAAATTTCAATTTAAAGTGATTTTCGGGATTTTGTTATTTTTGGCAAAATTCGGATAAACATAATTTTTGGCTATAACAGTCCAACTTGTGGACTGATTTTGGCATTGTTTGATTTTATAATATTTCGTTAAACCCTAGAGACTTGTTTATTCTGGTTTTGGGCGAATTTTCTCTTGTGAATCATCTGTTGGAACCAGCCTACAGGAAAATCTCTATCTTGTCTGACGTCACTTTTTCATTTTTTTTCTCGTGAAATTTTAGCTATAAATTATAAATTTTGATGTAAATAATATATATATATCATCGTGATTCATTTGTTTTTATCAACGAACTGTATTGAAGAAAAGAGTTTGTTTCGAACTTAACTATAATATTTAGGGGTGTTTAAATAACCGAACTAATTTGGTTAACCGACCGAATTGAATTAGTTCGGTTACCGAATTAATTCGGTCGGTTAACGGTTAAGAAAATTTTTAGAATTCGATTAACGGTTAATTCGGTTCGAATTCGGTTAATTAAACGAATTAACCGAAATTAAATTTTAAATATTAAATATATTATATATAACATATGGGCTTAGCCCAAACCATTTAAAACCCAATTAATAATTTAAGATCCAAAAACTTTTAAACTTAAATCAATATTAATTAATTAAAAAATTTATATAAATTTTTTATTTTATAATTATATATTATTTAAATTATTTTTTAATTAAAAAATATTAAATATATTATATATAACATATAAGCTCAGCCCAAACCATTTAAAACCCAATTAATAATTTAAGATCCAATAATTTTTAAACCTAAATCAATATTAATTAATTAAAAAATTTATCTGAAATTTTTTTATAATTATATATTATTTAAATTAATTATAAACTTTTTTTTAATTAAAAAAATTTAATTTTATATAAATTAGAAATTTTTTAAAAATATCGATTAAGTCGAAAATTAACCGAAATTTATTCAGTTCAGTTAATATTTTTGAAAAAAAGTTCAATTCTATTAACCGTTAAAGAAAAAAAATTAATTAATTTAGTTATGGTTAATTCAATTCAATTCGATTCCATTTTAACTGAACGAACAGCCTAATAATATTTATAAAAATAGAGCCAACCCTATGGTCCCACTCAATTCTCACATGGACACCTGTTTTCTGCGGCTCCGCTTCGTCGCCTACGGATAAGATCGCCATCAGCGGTCCACATCTCTTCTCTACCACGTGTCATTATCTTAAACGTTCATCATTCCCTACGTACCTCTATTCTTTCACATGACTTGTTTAACCATGGTTAAAGACTAACCCATCTTCCCAACGCACAGAAAATTAAAAATCCTTATCCTATCATTTATCTGTCTTTTCACTTCACTTCACTTCACTTCACCTTCTCCATCTCTACCTCCCTGCTCCCTGTAAGCTTCGTTAATGGCGTTTCAGATCTAAAAAAAGACAAACTCTTTGAGGTTCACTAAATTAAGTTTCACTCGAACCAAAGAGCTTAAAGAAGAACAGGCATTGATCTTTTCCAATCAAAAGACTGATTTTTTGTGTCGTGCGTGCTTTTATAACTGATGCGTAAGAAAATTATGTATTCCTTTCCGGATGAAGTGCTGGAGCACGTCTTCTCTTTCATCCAATCCGACAAAGACAGAAACGCGGTCTCGGTGGTGTGTAAATCGTGGTGCGAAATAGAACGTTGGTGTCGGAGGAAGGTGTTTATCGGCAACTGTTATGCCGTGAGCCCTAGGATGGTTATTAAGCGGTTCCCGGAAGTTAGATCCATTGAGCTGAAAGGGAAGCCGCACTTCGCGGACTTCAATCTGGTCCCAGACGGTTGGGGTGGCTACGTTCTTCCGTGGATCGTCGAGATGGCTGGCGCCTACCCTTGGCTCGAAGAGATTCGGCTTAAAAGGATGGTAGTTACGGATGAAAGCTTGGAGCTTATCGCTAAGTCGTTTAAGAATTTCAAAGTGCTGGTGCTTTTTTCTTGCGAAGGGTTCTCAACCGATGGACTTGCTGCCATTGCTGCTGGTTGCAAGTGAGTTTCATGAACTCTTTTTGTTTCTTTTTTTAAAAAAATTCATTTGGTTTTGCAGTGATAAAAGCTTTGCTACAATTTGCTTTTGTTTTAGCTAGATTTTTGGGTTCAATGTTACGTAGGATTGTAAATTGAGTGGAAAATGTGCTTCTGGATGCTTTACTTGTAGATTCAATGCTTAGCCTTTTTGTTTTAGTTATTTCTTCCTTGTATTTTTTCTGCTTCTGGTTTTCTCAGATCTGAGGTGAACCGGTTATTTTTATTTATTTATTTATTTATTCTTGGATACCTTGTTGGTTTTGATTAGCAGAGTCGATTTAGGGTTCTTTCAGAATTTTGATGATTAATTCCTTCGAGATGCGGTCTTGTTTTTGCTCTTTAATTAGATTCCTTTTCTCTTGATTTATTGTTATTAATGATGGATTTTTTGTCAACGTGATTGATGGGGGAATAATTTTCCAAGCTGGGTCATTACTTTTCTTTCATTTTACTCGGCTCTTTTTTTGTTTGTTAGTCGTAAATTCCCTCTTGTTTAGTGATAGTTTTGGCTGACTGAGCAATCATACACGTAAAGAATATACAACTTTTCTTGTAAGTTCCATTGTAGGGAAAAGAAGGTAAATTTAGCGTGGTAGTCTAGTCGTTTTCAATGACAATGACAGTAGTGAGCTTCTAATTTTGTTCAACAACATGATTTTCCAAGTTCACTCTAGGTTTTTTTTTCCTACTTGATTTTGGGTTTTTCTATTTTTAGAATTCAGATTGTCGTTTTTATTACTCCCGCGTCTTGTATGTTGTTTTTGTGAACCAGTCTACTTGGTAATGCAGGAATCTGAGAGAGCTGGACTTGAGGGAAAGTGAAGTGGATGATTTGAGTGGGCATTGGCTTAGACATTTTCCTGAGACGTGCACATCCTTACTGTCCCTAAACATTTCTTGCTTGGGATCCGATGAAGTTAGTGTCTCAGCCTTGGAGCGCCTGGTGGGTAGATGTCCCAACCTGAAGTCTCTTCGGCTCAACCGTGGAGTTACCGTTGATAAGATTGCCAACATTTTACATCGTGCGCCACAGTTGGTTGATTTTGGCACTGGTAGCTATTCTGCTGAGCTACGACCTGATGTCTTGTTGAACTTGGCTGGAGCTTTTTCTTGTTGCAAGGAGTTAAAGAGCTTGTCTGGGTTTTGGGATGTGGTCCCGGCTTATCTTCCAGCTCTTTATTCCGTGTGCTCTAGATTAACATCTCTGAACTTAAGCTATGCTACCATACAGAATCCTGAAATAATCAAGCTTGTAAGCAATTGTCCAAATTTGCAGCGCCTTTTGGTAAGCTTATTAATCTGGCATCATTGTTTAATAAACAGATTGAGCACTGCTGGGTTAGAATTGCTATTTTAAACGTGTTGTGCACATAAAGCGGTTTCAATTTCAGGTACTTGACTACATTGAAGATAGTGGCCTTGAAGCACTTGCTTCTAGTTGTAAGGACCTACAGGAATTACGTGTGTTCCCATCTGACCCATTTGGTGCAGAGCCGCATGTCTCCTTGACAGAACAGGGCCTTGTCGCTGTTTCTTTGGGTTGTCCTAAGCTACAGTCAGTTTTGTATTTCTGCCGTCGAATGACTAATGCAGCATTAGTCACCATAGCCCAGAATAGTCCAAACTTTACACGTTTTCGTCTTTGTATAATTGAGCCTAAAACAGCTGATTACCTGACCCTCGAGCCACTTGATGTTGGTTTTGGAGCCATTGTCGAGCATTGCAAGGATCTCAGGCGGCTTTCCCTCTCTGGTCTCCTCACAGATCGTGTATTTGAATATATTGGGACATATGCAAAAAAACTAGAAATGCTGTCCGTGGCTTTTGCGGGAGATAGTGATTTAGGACTCCATCATGTGCTTTCCGGCTGTGAAAGCCTCCGGAAGCTAGAGATCCGGGACTGTCCCTTTGGGGACAAGGCTCTTTTGGCCAATGCTGCAAAGCTGGAGACAATGCGATCCCTTTGGATGTCATCTTGCACCGTGAGTTTCGGAGCTTGTAAGCTAATAGGGCTGAAGATGCCCAGGCTGAATGTTGAAGTTATAGATGAGACGGAACCTCCAGATTCAAGACCCGAAAGCTGCCCAGTTGAGAAGCTCTACATATATAGGTCTGTCTCTGGGCCAAGGTTTGACATGCCTCCCTTTGTTTGGACAATGGATGAAGAACGTAAGGTCATGCATTGAAGGCTTTGTTCAGGCATCATCTATGAGCTCAGTTGATTTCAAGAATGAATGTATCAGGTACACACCCTCCTAGTCATCGTTCCGCCTTAATTTATATGTAGCTTAACATAATTGCAGGTTTGATTGGAGTGGATGAGAACATAGCATGTAGAGGGTACCAGATTTTTCCATTGTTTCTCCATAGTTATAATGTATACTACTACGTTTACAAGACTTGTGGATGCTTATGCACTTGATTTTTGTATCGTCTTTTTCGCGTAGTAATCATCTTCCGACCTGAAACCGTCATCGTTAGCCTAATGGAACACCGTAGAAGTTGCAGCGTTTGACATCTTTTCTTGTGTGATGATGGTATAATGAATGCATGCCCAAGCAGTTGTTTTTCGTTTTCTTTGTTCATGGAGTAAGAATGAAATCTCTGACGACTCCATTGTGGAATCATAACAGTTTCCCCATCATTAGATCGGCTTTGCATCAGTAAGAGTTAAAAGACAGCGACAATAATAACAAGACACTAGCAAGGCTTGTTTTTACGGAGAATCATTGCATATCCAACACTATATAATATAATCTAATCTTGTGGTAATTATGAAGCAATCTAACAATACGCATTTATGATTTTATTTTTACCTTACAACTTTTACTGGGGAATAGAGAAAGAGAGGCATGACATGGTAACTTTGAGGGCATATACATATTATTATGAGGGTTGGTTCCTCGAATGTTGTGCCACGTGATAGACACTGACAACCTTTTCGGCTTCTTTCATTCACGCTCTCTTTTCTTTTTCTTTCGCTTTCTACAGTGCCCACCTGCTCTCATCTCCACTCTTTCTAATTTGTATGAAAAACTCCTCGTTTACCCTTACTCGCTTAGGAGCTGCATAGTTGAGGAACGTGAGATTTTTATACGAATTAAATCTATATTTTTATGTTTAATTGGTTGGGAATTTCATTTTCGATAATGTTTTATTATTAATAGTTGATATTTTAGGTATATTATTGGGAATGTCATTACATCTCTTTAGTATTTTTGGATTATTGACGTTTTGAATTAAAATATTCTTAATTTTTTTTCTTCAAAAATATCATTCTTCTGTCATTGAATAATAAATTTTTTACTAAAATTAAATTATAAATTTATCCTTAAAATATATTTTATATAAAGAGAATTATCTCACACCATTATTATCAGCAAATATTAAATGAAAAAGAAAAAAAGCAGCGGCGGCGGAGGAGAAACGAACAAAGTTGGGTGTAATTAGAGAATGAATGATTGCACTGCCAAAATGATTACAACTACTACTAACTACTATTACTGTCAATGATCAATGCCAATCATAATGCTCTGCGTACGTGAATTCATCCATTTTTACCTCTCCATTCACTTATTGTTTACTTTTACCCTAATTAAAAAAAACCAAGAAGATGGTTTGAGAAATGGAGTCTTCATTTGTAATGAAATGCCACGTGATAAGAATCATGGTTCTCCATCTATGGCAGTCGCACTGAATCTGTTCATTTGCTTGTTTTCGTCGTCTTTATCATACATACAACTAAACCTGGATACCATTGAACTTGTTGCACCAGTTACCATCTCACCTGTGTGTGTCAAAAGGTCATGCAAAATTTATCTTACCCGGGACCAACTTTTTCCAGAATCGACTTGATTCTTTTCGAGCACTTGTAACATATGAGGAGTTGATTACCCTAAAACATTACAGATAAAAGTTGATACCTGTTAAGCAAATCACTCGCTCACATAGAGTTAATTGAAATTGGGGACGGATCATGTAGAGAGTAGAAGAGTTTTGGCCCTTTTAAAATTTCTAGTTGAAATTTAAGTTAAACTAAATGCGTTTCTCTAGTATTTTTACATCGAATACTTCATGAAATTTTATTGTTTTAGACTCAAGTAATCACTACTCTTAAAGTTTGATCCTAAATTCGTCCCTAATTGATATTATAAAATATTAAAAAATACTTTATATAGGTAATTACTTATATAAATTTAATTTTTATTCAACCAAAAAATTTGAAAAATATTTTATGAATTGCAATTGCTTCTGCTCCCTCTATCAATTTTCTGAATTGCAATTGACTCAATTTCATTAACATATATATAGTAGAAAGATTTTTTTTAATGTTTAACTTGTTCTTATAGGGTATAGGTCAGGATAGGAGTGCAGGAGTATGGGTTACACTTTTATCATTTCAATGCCATGGACTTTATCGGCCACACCAGGGACTCGCGAGACGCATGTTGGAGATGTACCTACGTAGGAACCGACCCCCCTTCCCCTGCTCTCTCCCCTCTGCTACTGTTGCCTCTGCATGAGGAATTCACAAGTTCAGTGGGAAAGACGCATGGAAAGCCTACGTCGGTAAATGAGTCTTTCATGAATCGTGCATAGCCCATGCATGTGAGGGTGTATGGGTTGAGGATATTACCTACATCGGTAAATGAGGGGGAAGACGCATGGATTACCATGTAACTTCGAGGGGCTTGCACCGGCATCTTCAAGAGGTTTGAGTAAGTCGCTTGGACTCCAATGCATCTTCGGAGTTTACTGTAGCATTATCCTATTTCACGAAATAATTTGTCGACTGCATTATTCAAGAAAATAATTTGTTCCACTACATTATTTGATAAATTCATCCAGGTGAACCCTGTATAGACTGCAAGATATGCTGGATTCTATATTTCATTATAGGCTGACCATGTCTTGTCTTTTTGAACATCTCCTTCCTTTCTACCTTCCTCTGGGCTTCAACTTTCTTTCTCTGTTCCTTCTTTGCTTGAATAGCTGCCTCTCTCTCTATCCTTTCCTTTTCTTTCTCCCCCCACTGCTTCTCATACACTTTTTTCAAACTGTGAGAACTATTCCTCATCTTCTTTGAATTTTTCATTTTGTTTGTCCTACTACCCTTGCTGTCTTCATTCTCATCCTGTAACAATCCTTGCATTATCAGATACTATGTCTGCTCTAAAGTACGTATTGAATAATTGTCTAGTTGCATGCAAGGAATATCGATATAGAATTTGGATTACATGTTTCCAGCAGAAGCATGTAGTCTATCCTGCCTCCCTCTGCTAAACATAAAAGGATTTCATAGAATATGAATTAACTTTTGAAAGAATCATATTCAAGAAGCAATCTAAGATTTTGGAACGCAATATCACAAATCTATATTCCATCTAGCGAAGCCCTGAATAAACCATCAAATACTTAGCCACTCATCTAGTGAAACTTCTTATAGCATGGTGCTGCCAATAACGCAAAGGTATTATTGTCCTCCTTGGGTGCCGCTTAAAGAGCAAAACACCCTCAAGATTCTATCCACACCCTGAAAAGAGCTAAAGGCGACTTTTGATGCAAAAATCAGGTTCCCTTAGCTCTCCTCAGAGTGTGTCACTCTACGGCAGTACCAAGGAGGTCGATAACTATGCGCCATATCAGCAGAATGCTTTAACGGAACTCCATTTATAACTACAGCTAAAAACGAATTACACAGTTAAAGGTCGTATAAGGATAATTGTAATATTAAAGTAAGGGTGTGTGTTTAATAATCAACCAAGTGATTCTAACCTTAATATTTATCAAAGTATTAATGAATGCTCAACCAAGTGAGCCAACCTCACATCCAACCTTTCTTTTGAGTGTCATCATAGGCATTAAAAAGTAGTTTTAAATGAATTTGGTACCTTTTTCAATAATTTCCAAAATCAGATTACTAAAACGGGTAGTAATGATCTCTTTTATGATCAGCTCGTCAAACGAACCAAGTAGGTCTCTCATCAACCAAGCAACATAGCCAGTCACTGTTTTTCTCATCGGATACCGCATTGCATTACTCAGGCATCTAATACACATTGTAAATGTAGGGTTGGGGTTGTGCAGGACGCTGGATCGATACCCTGGCGCAATAATATTCGACTTCCTGCTGGTTTTACGTACACATCTTCCTCCACTCTAAAGACACTATTTCACTGACCTCCTTTAATGCCGCCAGCCAGTTGCCTTCAATGCATCCTCAACTTCCTCCTTTATTCCAACCTCCACTCCATTAACTATCCCCATAATTCACTCTTTTCTAAACCCTTTCCGTCAACCCTTTCTGTACCTCAATAACCCTTCTCCATTAGCTCAAGTTTTCTTTCTAGAGATTAAGATGGATGGAATTGGGAGCAGCTTGAAGGTGGTAGAGAGTTCAAGGAGAATTAGATACTGCGATGGATTATTAAGGGTTCTGGTGTTAACTCTGACGTTGGTAGCAGCCATTTTAACTGGTGTGGACAAGGAGACCAAGATTATTCCTATAACTATCACAGAAACCTTACCCACTTTGCACGTCCCCGTCACTGCTAAGTGGCACTACATGTCTGCCTTTGTGTGAGTTTTCTTTTAGTTTCTGTTCCATCCATCAAGATTCTGTCTGTCTGTATGTAATGTCCTGCTTACGTAGATATCACCCATTACGGTATTTTTTTTCCTGATAAAAAAATCTTATGTTTTAGTCTTAGATCTTGATCAGTAGTATCTAGAAATATTTTTAATTAATAAAGTTTCAGGATGAACATAATCATTAAAATGAATAACTAACAATTGAAAATTTGGATTTCAAGCCATCTTAAATTAAACATGTTCGACACTGATCTCGACGATCTTATTTGAAACATAAAATGTCTGACTCAGCCGTATATCATTTTGTTAGGTACTTCCTGATATCGAACGCGATAGCATTTTCATACGCAGCAGCATCGCTGGTAGCATCAATGGCAGTTCGGGCATCCAAAGAAAAGACAGGTATAGTTCTGGTGGTTCTGGACATGACCATAATGGGGTTGCTCTTGTCTGCGAATGGGGCAGCAATTGCCGTTGGGGTCTTAAGCCAATATGGTAACTCGCATGTGCAGTGGAAGAAGGTTTGCAATATGTTCGTTGGATTCTGTCACCAAATGACTGCTGCTATAATATTTTCTTTGGTCGGATCATTGATTTTCTTTTGGCTGGTAGCACTGGCCATTCTCAATCTTCACAAGAAATCAAGGTAGATGATGGGAATCAAGGAGGTAGAAAGGGAGCCGTTGGTGGTATTAATGTTTAGTATCTACTTGTAGCTTTAGCTAGTAGGAAAAGGAAGTTGGACGCCAAGTACATGCGTAATTAAGGTTTGGATGGTGCTAAATTTGAAGCCAGCCTGGCTGGTTTACTGGATGAATTTCATTCTAGAAAGATCAAATTTTATCAGGAAAGTGAAACGAGGTTATCAATAGAAAGTACCTAAATTTTTAGGGGGCAATGATCCCACCAGCTCCCTTGATCCATCCCCACGTACATGTCAAGATTGGTGATTGGATCACCCCACTTTAAGCAGGCAAAAACAAAACTAAAAATACGAGACAAACTAACTCCTACATACACGGTGTACAGTTTTGATACCTACTCTTCAGGCAACACATTGGGTAGAAAACCTATACACACTATTTCCAAAATTCAAAGGAAGAAACCTGGTGTACTTTAGACTGTTACACTATACAAGCCTTTGTCTAGGCAGTTTGATGTCTTTTTCTTTCTTTTTTTTCTTATTTCAGTTAATACTTCATAATACAGATTAAAGATGTCATCATTGATTCTACAAAGAAATAGTGAAGCAATACCTTTGAAAGTGCTGACATGGTTCCCACAGCAAGTAGATGTAGTTGGTCTCGAAGACTATCATTATCATGCATAGTCATAGTAGAATCTAGATGTTTACAAGTGAACTACATATGATAAAGCATACAATTAATATTGGCATTTTAGTTATATCATTCATGTGCAAAGCATTGGTAATTTGCCCAAATTAACATTATCTCTTTGCCAAATAGATTTCATTAGCCTCTATAGGGCAAATGTAGCTTACACAAAATTTGATTTTCTGATAGCCTAATTTTACCGGTAGGAGGATGGTTACAGAGGAACAGTGTACCTGAGTCCTATTGTTAAAAGCAGCCAATATTCAGATGAACGCCATTTCCAAAAGCAAATCAGACAGAGACAAACTAGAGGTATAATCGTGAAAAGCTAGATCATTTTCAACTAGCAAGTTGAAAACTATAGAGGATGTTTCTGGATTAAAGAATAATACATCCGCATGGATTCAGCTTCTGCAACTCCTCTTTGTTATTTGCTGCAGTGCACCAAAAAACAAGGACAATAAACCAGGAGAGAATACAAAGTTATAAACTCATTCACCTCTTTAGTTAAGAAACTCCAGTGACAGTGAGTGTTTTCACTTTTCAATAAAAAAAAAATATTAAATTGGTGTTTTGGGGGGGGGGGGGTTGTCCAAAGGTTTATATGAATTCAACAAGGATCTATATAAAATCTTGATCGTGATGAAAATAAAGAAATCTTGTGCTTTCAAGAAAGAGAAGTTGACGAACCTGTCTTGCGTTTTGATTTAGCAGGCTGCACTAGCACGTGCATGGTGATAACATCTTCGGGAAAGTCACCAACTGTATTTGTGCAACAAGCGAGGGTTTTGTTGTTTCTCAGAATTTTACCACCATGTATGAGTTTCAAATCGTTTATTGACGGTGGTGTCACCGTATTGCCTGAAAATACACGAGGGTCAAGGAGAGGAGGATCATCCATGATATTTTAAGTTAAATTCCATTAAGAACTTTAACAATTAACTTGCCATATACATATATTTCACACATAAAATTGAGGTTGTGGTTCTTATCCTTGAGGTCGTGGGATCGAGTCACACGGAAGACATTTCATAATTTGGAGGTCTCCCACGGAAGCTGCTCTCAACCTGGCGTTGGGAACAACCTACTATCCTACCTCCCCTTATCCCATTACATATGGGAATAAGGGTCAGCTAATTTATTCACACATAAACACTGGCTAGACAAATTTACATCATTCAAAAATGTTTTTATATGCACAATGTGCAGGCAATGCTGAAATCAACCCATGATCCTCAAATTAAAAGATAGAAACAACATTAACAAAACAAATCAAACCGATGAGCACCAAAGATCTTTAATCCAGTTACAGAGTTGAGGTAGGAGTAAAATCAGAGGAGGAAACAAGTAAAGAGATAGAATATAACCTTGGGGCCACTCAGCAACAATCTTTTCCTTAAGAGTTGAAACTGTCATAGAGGGCTTGTAATTACCGCGTGCTATATCTTTCCCATCACACAAGCGGAATCTAAGCTCAATAAGCCTGTCGTCCTGGGCCACAGTAGAAGGTTTTGCTCTCCGTTTCCTAGCTTGCAGGTTGAAGTGGAATGTCATAAAAAATGATAGTTTTGTTGGAACTAATGGACTGAGATAATTATTATTTTATATAGGTGAAACAATAGCAATTACACACTCACTTAAAATTTGAACAGGAATATTCAGAATTATGCATTTTCAATCATGTATATGTTCAGCTAGACTACAGAAAATGAAAAACTTCAGATTTCATTCTTTGAAGATTGTTTCAAATTTAGAGAGAAAAACGCATACCTCAATTCAGATGGTATTATTTTAAACTAACCTCATATCCTCAGAGAAATTTGTCTAATAGTAACGCATATAAATCAACTTCCAAAACCTCGCCAACAAGGTGAGAACGCCATATGATCTGATAACTGGTAAGGTTCCTCGTCAATATAGCTAACTCTAAACCAATGTTCCTTTAACAAAAATGCAGAACTCAAACTCAAGAACCAGTAGAATAATAATAACAAGATCTTAATATTCTAGTAAATATCTAATTAAGGCTCACGCAAAAGAATCTGAAAAGAAGTGTAATTAAATAAAATCTAATCTAGATTAATTTAGGTAAGATTTTCTATTTCCCGTTCATCTTTCCCTTACTTTTTTATGAATTTGAATACCGAAATCACAAGAATCATCGTTTATTTCACCTATTATTTTTCGTACATTTTTTCTAATTAGCCATATACAACATGAAAGGATTGGGGAAATCACCGAAAATGATAAAGAAAAAAGAAGAGTACAAGTCGACAGAGGAAATAGAGAACTACCCGATCAAAAAGCCATTGATGGGAAGATCAGTGAGAGAAAATTGAAAAAGGAAAAAAAAAACGAAAACTTCTTCGAAGTGCCGTGTCGTTGCTCGATATATATGTGTATATATTAAGGGAAATGAACTTTTTCCGCTTCCCGTTTCCTTGTTTGGTAGTTAAAAACAATTTCCCATTTTTTAATTAGGAAAACTACATAAATGGTCTCTAATATTTAAGTAAGTTTGTAATACCCACATATCGATACGGGTTATCCGATCTGATTTAGGTGTCACATTAGAGTCACCGGAGCGATCCATCGTAAAAATCTCAAAAAATTTAAAACTTTTATTAAAACATGTGAACCCATAAAATGATTTATGAATACAAAATAAAATTTATCAGTATTCAGAAATAAAATATATTTTCAGACTCGTATATAAAATAAAATACAACCTAAGGCCCCCTAATCACATGTACTATACTCTACAAGCAACGTCGGAGAAACTCCCTTACAGATGTCTATAATTGCACTAATTCAATCCTTTTAACCTATAATAGTGAGTAACAAAGTGAGCTTTGGGAAGCTCAGTAATACAGAACTACCAGATGATGTTGAAGAACATGCACAAAACATATAAACATATGTTTCTTTATTGGTTCAGACATCTATAGATTTTTAGGCTGAGCTGAGGTCCCATTGATATCTCAGGTAGTAACACACATTAAGCTTCCAGTTCAGAGGAAATATTTTAGATGACTAGGTTCAGGAGATCAGAATAGGTTGTCTAGTGTGTTCCCACAAAACTAGTGAAAATATATAAATCTTTTAAAATCATAGTAGTCCCTCAACCGAATGCCAATGAAGTTCCCCAGAACTACATAACCTAAGGGAGTACCTTGGGGCCTGCGAACCTACCCAAGAAAAATCTCAGGGCCACTAAGGCCTAGCCAAGAAAATCTCAGTGACGCAGAGCCTACCCAAGGATCGCCTTAGGTCCATAAGAAATTATCAGTCGGTGCAGAACCTATAAAAGGAATTAACCGCAACGACTGAACCTGCTAGAGTCTTCATACCAGATCCCAGAGTATCCCAAATAAAACATTTTCATTTAGTAAACAGAAATAAGAAATCATAACATAATTCAGATCAGATATCATATAGAATCCAACTCAAAAATCATAACAGAAATAAGATAAAACATTCATGTGATTAGGGAATACACTAGAGGTTCTAGATATGGTTCGGAGATACTGGATAATCTTATCGGGAAAAAAAACACTGATCTTCAATATATCAATAGAATGCCGGAAGTTAGAATCACTATTAGAAGAGTTTATTAGCTGATGAAATCATCAGTTATCCAAGATGTGATTTATTAGGATCATTTAACATTCAGACGTTTTTCGGAGGCACTAAGTAATAAAAAGGGTATTCAGAATTCTTTACATATGAGTTACTTGTGTTTTCAGATATGACCAGAATGATTTGAGTTGATAAAGGAGAACAAAGATTCAAGACATTTACGATTTATGTTGACCTATCGAAATATCGAGTCAACCCGAACTGTACAAGTCCCATAAATGATACTTATCGACCGATCAAATTGTTGTACTTCTAGAGTATTCACTTTTTAATATATACAATTCTTGTCAATTTGATCATCTTCATAATCATAGTTGAATGTAACTTAAGAAGACGAACATATATTTCAATGGTCTTTATTTCATTTTCACGATTTAACTATATCAAGAAATATCGACATACTTGATTTGTGGTTCATAACCCATAGGGATGGTACACCATGTAAGTTCATCCGAGTTTCCAGACTTATCCAATTCACTTACTTAATCCTCAGTCAATGAGGTTATTAGTTCATTTCAGAGCTCAGAGTATTATCGTAATTTTATTCAATTCCGTAAATAGTATTACTTCGAGTAAATTAATCTTGAAAGTATTTCAGTTCCATTACAGTTCAAAGTATTACGCCCATTTATTCACTGGAGGTTAATTTCACCACTAGGGGAAGTCTTTGTCCTTTTTTAGTACAAGAGCAATTTCGTAATTTAACCATGACATTCTTTTCGGTAATTTCATATCCAAATATTTCATATATTTAATCCTTAATGAGATTAATCAGAAATTTCGCGTTCAGAGATTGTTTGATTTACTAATTTATTCATTGAACTGAGATTTGTTTCCGATCAGTATAGTGTTCTGTCATTAATCTAATTTCTGTATGAGTCCAAAGATAGTTAACTACCTTAACGAACCTATTATTCCAATCAATCATTTACCATCTATCCATGAGTTCCGAAAAGCATACAAAAGGTAGTAAAGTATTATCTCGGTTTTCGTGACATACCGATCGACCATTTAACTCCATTTGATTTCTCTCGAACTTGAATTCAACATCCAATAATTACTCGGATACATAAAAATTGAATTTATGTCAAAAACTGAACATAATCAGAAAACCAAATTTGATTCCGAAGATAAATCACTGAAAAATGGCTTACTGAGTGCGAATTTGGTGAAACGAGCTTCAAACCAACAAATATACAAACTCTAATCCAAAATAATTTTCTTCTCAATAAAAGTAACTTATTAGAATCTAAATAATAATTTGGAGACTCAACTGATACAATTAAAAACTAATTGTTCCATCAAAATATTTAATTACTTTAATTAATGACTAAATTGATATTATGGAAACTATCATATCATAACTATAACCACTTGAAAACTAAGAGACAAGGTAAAGATCTCACCAAACTTGGATGACTCACCTTGTGATTTACCCGCTTTTCACTTTATCAACAATCACCCAAAACCCACGTCATTTTCTATTCCTTCACTCCATATTTTTTCATGTTTTTCATTTCCTAGCCATCTCCACCGAAGCTCTGTAGTTGATCAAAGAAGATTCACCGACCGATCTTCAAACTCAGTGACCGTCGCGTCGACCAGGGTCTTTGGTCACTGCTCGAGACCAAATTTCACCACCAAGCTCGACTCATCCCCCTGATCAGGAATATAAGGTTCGATTTTTGAAACTCACATTCGTTGGGCTTAGATCTGAGAAAATCTTTTTCATTTCTATTAGTGAAAAACCCATATATCGTCTTTGTTCTCCGTCTGATGATGTTGATTTCGAGTTATGTGTTTCTCGTTGCCAAGAGGAGTGTTCCCACCGTTGGGATCTCTAAAACAACGCCCTTAACATCAAAAACTAAAACCATGATTCTCACCGATGTTTTACTTTCTCTCCATATTTTATGTATTATTTCTTGGTTGTCTTTCTTGGTTATTTAGTTTGTCACCTTTATTAAAAAAACTCCAAGTCTTATACTGTTTGCCAAAATATCTTTCAAGTGGGTGGTTCACCATCTTTACAGATTATTCTAATGAGAAAAAAAATCATATCAAATAAAACTTAGATAAATCACGTAAATTTTAATATCAACTAAATTTAAAGAAAAATAAAATTATAATTAGAGTTGTTAATATTCTCAAAATTTCTTATTGATCCAATATTTTAGTCAGACTATTTTTATAAATATCATACGAAATTTTAACTCTAGATTGGGTGTTACAAAGTTTTTTCTTTTATTGATATTTTAAAATTAATGATTAAGTTACTAATGTTATCGATATATAATAAATCAATCACTTTTCTTTAACAGATATTATTGAGGTGACAGAATATTAATGTGGCATGTTAAGCCAACTAGCTTGACATCATTTTGTCACGCGAGACTAATCATTTGACTCCATGAAGATGCTGAAGTGGGTGAAAACTTTACCACCAACAATGACATGAATAAAAGTGATACCGATAGAAAAGTCAATGTTTGAGAAGATGGTGAGTTGGATAACCATGAGAGACAACTACTTGTAAACATTGGTTCCATCATAAACCATCGTTGAAAGTGATGATAGTTTCGAGACAAGAGCTTATAATTTTGATCATATCATTGTGGATGGCTGCTGAAGAGATGGTTTAGGTAACAAGAGATACAAACGACCGATCTCGCATGGGAAGATGATGCTAAATTAATAAGGTTAATGTGCCACATAAACATTTTATCACTCTCAATAACGACTGTTAACGATAAGTGACAAGTTTATTATAAATCGATAATATTAATGATCAAATCATTAGTTTTAAAATATCAATAAAGAAAATAGAAACTTAATTAAACATTAGTGGCCAAATATATAGTTTATCCTTTTTAATGCCATTTTCCCGAAATTATGTTATAAGTTGCCAAAATCCATATTTATCTAGACAGTGGAAGGAAGGTCCTGAAAGTTTCGCATTCAAAGCTTCCCAAAGTGAAATAAAAGAAATGGTAGAATGATGAAATTACCCTTAAAAATTTAAGAAACGGGCTCGTGGACCCTGTTTCTACATTATTCGTCCATTACATCTGTCGGTTAATGAAGCCCAAACTTTTCAGCCCGTGCTTTTACAACCCTCTGAATGCGTTTTTAGCCTCCGTTTCATCCGGAAATACCTTAATCTCATTAAATCAATGATGTAATCTTCGATTTCTTCATCCTCTGATGTCCATGGTTCACTGTCCAATGGGCCTGAAACTGTACTATGTTTGTCGACTCGTCATTCTCTCATGGTTAACCATTCGGATTAGTCATCCATCCACCGGAGCTATGCTCTGTCAGTCCGTCTGTTAAGTTTTTAATGGTAGGGGTACTAAAATGAAATAAAAACTAAATGTTAGGTAAATTTTGAAAAAAAAATGAAAATTTAGGTACTAAACGA
The DNA here is from genome assembly GCF_006381635.1 of Hibiscus syriacus. Taxonomy (NCBI): domain Eukaryota; kingdom Viridiplantae; phylum Streptophyta; class Magnoliopsida; order Malvales; family Malvaceae; genus Hibiscus; species Hibiscus syriacus. The sequence goes on along the minus strand of NW_024062788.1, from coordinate 75,817 downwards.
ACCAAAATTGATATTTCAGATACTTGACTATGTTGGTCAACTCGTCATTCTCTCATGGTCCACCATTCGAATTGGTTGTTCGTCCACCGGACCTATGCTTTGTCAGTCCGTCCGTTAAGTTTTTAATGGTAGGGTACTAAATTGAAATAAAAAAACTAAACGTTAGGTATAATTTTGGAAAAATGAAAATTTAGGCATTAAAATGAACCAAAACTAATAGTTTAGATACTAAACACACAGTTTACCCATAATTTTAACCCACTTGGGTATGTTTAAATAGAGACAAACTCACAAACTCAAATTATATATAAGCTTGCGAGATAGGTGATCAGATAATTTGATGATTCGAACGTTAAATTACTAATAATTCAATGATCATTTATATAATTTATCCTTACATTTTGAAGCCAATATAAATCAATACGGGATCTAATCATAGGAAAATTAGTATTACATAGTAACAAACACAAAAATTGTAAATTAAAAAGAAGTATAAATGACAGAAGAAGAATGAGAAGTATAAAGAAACATTGAAGAATAGATAAAGATTATTGTTTTTTTCATTGAATAATATATAAGTCGACCATTGCTCGGAACGGACCCTTGAAGAGGTGAGGCATATGGGAAGTGTGTAATGATTTGGTTGAGTTAGAGTTTTTGCTCCCTCGTAGCTTTTCATGTCTCTTGATTGGCTTTAGACCAGTTGGCTTTTGTGAAGTTCTTTATCTCTATAACGGCCTTTCACATTTTGCTTTCCTCTTAACGTTGAGAAGAAACATTAGAAAGAAAGAATAATATGGGTACGATACGTGTTAAAGACAAATAATCAGATGAATAAAAATATGAACACAAACCAATTTAGACAAATAACGACAACATGTAAGATCACATCATATTCAACAAGGAAGAGAAATGTCGATGATCTCTTATGAACTTATAAGAATTTATCCCATTAGGTCATTTTCAAAATTAGTTTGGGATTTATAACAAATGAACTCATCATATTGATGTGATAAATTCTAATAAATATATTTTTTTATTAGAATTTATTACATCAAGGTGAAAATTTTGAATAAAAAATATATTGTAGTATTTTTCGCAAATCCCTAAATAATTTGCTTGGTGTTATATTCAATTAAATAATTAACCCGCCCACAGATATTTTTTTTACATGGTTATTGCTAGAACCAGATGGCCTTTGCATCTTTGAGCATTTGTTTCAGTGACCCATCTACATGAAGGGATATGACATCTTTTGCCGAGCCTACAAATCTTCCACCAATGAACACCGCCGGGACAGAGGGATCACACCTTAGTCCTCGTAGAGCCCGTTCCATGTCTAGACCATTAGGATCGTGGTCGAGCTCGTGGATCGCCGGGCGTAAAACAGTGTCTTGATGCTGTAACACATGAAACACGAGCTCTTTGTGAATATCACAACTGCCTTCTTCGATGCCAAATCTCTTACCTTGTCCATTAATGCAGCTAATAAGTAGCAAAAGAAGCCGAATATTGAAAAAACAATGAAACAGGCAAATAAGTGAGCAGGCTTAGGTCTGGTGGAGTTTTAGATTGCATCATCTCGTATTTATAAGGCGTAGGGAGAGAAAGTTGGATGTTTCATTAATTGTTTAATGCAAGCATAATAAAAAAAACAAAGTAAAAGTAGCATAAAAAGGAAGGAAGTTCCTTAAGAAATAAGATTTTATATGACAGTGACGACACTGTGTTATAAAAAACGAGTTGAAATCAGTAATCATAAGCTAATCTTTAAACTATATCAAATATAAATAAAAAAGCACTTTCGGCACTGGCAGGTGGCAATAGCAAGAGTAATAAATATTACAAAATGATTTAAAATTCAACGAGGGAGACAAGAATAATGACACTTCAGTGGTATCAAATGATAAAAAAAAATTAGTAGATTGATTGTTATTCTCACTGCAGTCAATTCAGAATGTCAATGATCTGGAATGGAATAACTACTTTTTCCTCGTGTTTGAGATATAATCGATTTTATCTGCAATTTTTTTAATGAGCACGACGATGATGCAGATGATAACCGAGAAAAAGGTTCTTATCCCCCACCATCAAGATGCCATTCCCCCCTGCAAAGTTGTCTTGCTTTCATGGATTATGGCATTTTAAGTTTACTAAGCGCATAACAGATTTTTTGTTGTACCTCCGGACTAATGGAGTTCTCTTTCTTCAGTTTCGATGCGATTTCAATAAAATCTGATGACTAATAGCCGTATTTATATAACAATCTACTAACAGTTACGATGACCCTAGGTCCGACATCAACCACCCTTTGATCGAATGTTTATACTCAGAGAAGGATTGAAAAGAGGATCTTCATCAAAATCTATCACTTTCTTTGCAAAACTCCTTTACATCATCCTGTAATAGAGGAGTTACGTTGGTTCCCATCAACATTTTTAAACTGCCTTTCTTTTGAGTTTCATGGGTACTTTTTTGGTAGCTTATCGTGGTGAAATTGGTATTTGCTGATGTGGGATAGATAAGAGTTTATCCAATTCGTTGCCACTTTCATGCATCGGTCCCCTTCAATCCTCGTTTCAAAACTCATGTTATACGAAAATATGTATCCGTGTGTGTGTAAAGACAGCAAGATTTGAAGAGGACAAGGGATCTGACGAAAGCAAAATATCATGAACAAAGTAGCAAAGACCCATGCTTCAGTTGTGGGGGCTGGGATATTTTGAGGCTTGTCCATGCCTAATAAATTGGAGGGATAAATAGAATTGTCTTTGCAAATATAGCAAAGGCCAAATACTTTAGCAACACTTGGAATGAAAAAGCTAAGGAGAACAAAATTCAAGACAAGCTAAAGCTACCTACTTGGCCCCTCCATGACCATCCGAATCTCCATTTTGGCTTTAAACAGTAGTGCATTATGAGTAGGTGCTAGGATGGACAACAAAAATAAGAGTTATCATATTTTAAATTTTTTAAAATATCGTATATTTAATTACTAATTTATTTTCACATCCTCTAAAACTTTTAAAGTTTATAACTTTTTAAATTTTTTTAAAAATATCTTTTAATATAAAATCATACGATAATCTCTAATAAGATATATCGTTTATTCTTGAAATAATCATTAGCTTTTACCATGCAAGAATCCTTGTTTTTTAGACTGCACGTGACCCGGCCTCCTCGCCCACTTCAAGCTCCGATTCTTGCGGTAGACATCCATCCATCTATACGATAGATTTTCATCACCAACATTCTTTCTTTAAACTAAAATTTTAATATATATTCACGAGGATTTGGTTTAAGGACATGATTGGGAGTTAGGATTTTAAGTTCAAATCTTATTCTATATAAATTATGTGTAAATTTTATTAAAATACATTTTAGCTTTTAATCTGACCGTGTTATAATATTATATTCGAATTATGAGTAACAAAAGAAAACTGTACGACGAAGTTACTCATATACTTAAAAAGCCGCCCACGTTTCACAATTGTAACCAGCCGTCCTCTTCAAAAGGTCATGGTGAGTATAGCCATGACCATTTAAGAAAAGTTCAAAGCTTTGATTATCCATGCATGACATGGACGTGCATATATATATACACACGAATATATCGAAATTAATTACGAGAAAAGAAAGAAAGAAAGAAAAAGTTCTTTAAGCTGTTGTTAGGATGACATTAGCAAACAGAAAGAAGAAAAAAAAAGGTTAAGCTTTAGAAATGGGTTACAGGAAATTAAATGATTGGAGCAAGTTGCGGATTTGAATGTTCAAAGATAGACAAAATCAGTCATTTAATGATGGTGTAATAATTATTTAGGTTTTTCGGGTGATTAAAAAATTAATTATCAATCTATTATATTTATTATAGTGTATTGAAACTCGTTATGTGTATATGATGACTTCCAATAAAATATATTTTTTTATAAGAATTTGTTATCTGGATGTGACAAATTTTAATAAAAAAAATTATATTTTTCAAGAACTCGTCAGATTCACGTGACGAATTTAAATAAAAAAAATATTTTTTTCAGAACTCGTCATCTCCACACTACGAATTTACCCTTTACTGTAATAAATATTGCAGATCCCAAAAATAAACTTTGAGTTACCCTATTGAAGTAATAAATTTATCCACCATCATTGTTGGACTAAAAAAACCTCAAAGATAATCTCCTTTTTTTTAATAGCTTTTTTTAATTTATCAAACATAATATTTAACACACATCTAATGAATAAGTTGATTAATTTAAATTTAGATAATAATATTTTAATCCAATGTAAAAAAAATAACTTTCACATAGATTTCGTTTAGTTGGGGTTAAAATCACATTTTGAGTCAAAATTGTTGGTAAACAAATAACCTTTTTCTTTAAAAAAAATGTTTCAATCCAAAAGTAAAACTAAAAATTTAACATCTACATTTGAAAAGTGTTTCTTGAGCTAAAATTATAATTATAATTTTTATTTGTTATCGTATAATGGAGTTATTGATTTTTACTATCTTTACAGAGAGTAATTTAGCAAACAAAGAGTGTTATTGAGATTTCAGGTGTTTTTACAAAGTGACATACTACATGTGTAAACACTAGTTTTTCATATTACTTAAATTATTATTATTTTAAAATTATTATTATTATTATTATAATATATATTATTAATATTATTAAATTAAATATTACAAAACCCTAAACCCATTTACAAGGCCCATTCACTGTTGGCCCAGACCAAAATGAAACCCTAAACATTTGGGGTTTCAGCTAGAGTTTCTAAACCCTAGCACTCCAGCCGCCTCGGATGATCTCAGTAACCAGCCGCCGCTCCAAGCTTCCAGACGCCTCAGCCTTTGATGCCAAGTGCTCCAATCGACGCTGCCGACACCTCCAATGCCAGGTGTTTCAACCATGGCGCCACCGCCTCTGACGAAGTCTCCATAAGCACCAGATGGCCGCCAACGTCAATACTCTAGGGTGAGTCACCACCCTAGTTTGGTGACTCACCGAAAGACGCCATTTTTACCCAGACCGAAGGGAGTTCCATGGTGGCTATAAAAGCCATTGAAACTGCGAGAACAAAGAAAAACCAACAGAGAGGAAACAGAAAGAGAGGAGGCAGAGAGAACAACCAACGCAGCAACAAAGAGAAGGACAAAAACCCAGCAAGCATACAACAATCAACAGACATAAAGCAAGCAAAAACCCGAGAGCAAATACAAACCGAGAGAAAAAAAACCCGAGAGACTTACCACCGAGCAGAACTCTAAACGTTGTCGGAAAATCAAAAACCGAAGGTAGTTTTTTAAGATCTACGTAAATCCGAGACTATTTAAAGGAAACGGAGGTCTAAATCGGTTTTAGGTAGTACCGATCTATCTTTTAAGGGTTTTTTTCTTTTCCGGCCACCGGAGGCGGTGGTCGGCACCGGAGCACGGTTGTCGGGCGGAACTTTAATCCCTCCGATGAGGGATTTGAAGAGAGAGGCGAGAGAGAATGTTAAACTCTCTCAGTTAGAGAGAAAAGAGAGAAAGAAGAAATGAGGATGCTGGCCCGAAGGGCCAGCCGTTTAGGGTATTTAAATACCCTCTCCAAAACGATGCCGTTTTGGGGAGGGTGTTTTTGTAATTTCATAAAGGGTAAACCTCATCCGCAGTGCTCCAAGTTTGTATACCTTGCAATTTAGTCACTGAAAGTAATTTTTGCCTATTATAATTTAGTCTTCGAAGTTTATTTTATTTTATTTCAGTCATGTCCAGTATAATTATATATTTAGGGTGAATACTGAATTTAGTCCCTTATAGTTTAGTAATTAATATTTTAATCACAAACAACATGTTTTAATTTTTTTTAATTTAATATTTGAATTTAATATAATTTTATTTTAGTCCATAAATTAATAAATGAGTAAAATAACATGTTTAATCTCTGTAATTTTAAATAATTAATTATGAATTAGGTATTTAATTCTATTAGGTTATAATTTAGTCACTAATTTCAATTTTTATTTATTTTTTACAAGTTTTATTTATTTTAAATATATAGTTTTAATTTTATTCATTGTTTAGTTATATGTTAATTTTATATGTCTACTTTTAATTATTATTATTATTATTATTTAGCCAAAAATATATATATTTATATAATAAATAATATTTATTTTATTTATTAAAATATTATTTAATTACTTTTAACTTATTTTAATCATGTTTTAATATTTATTTATTTTTCAATATTAAGAAAGGACAGTCTTAAAACAACTGGATGTCCATTTTCTGATATTTTTAAATAAATAAATATCATATTTTATAAATTATATATTAATTGTTTTAATTATTTATTTATTTTTTAATATCAGAGCTGTCTTAAGACACCTAGAAGTCATTTTCTGATATTTCTAAATAAATAAATATTTTATTTATAAATGTATATAAATTAATTTTTTTTCATAATTATAATTTTGAAATAATAGGATTATAAATTAAATATATTTTGAATTTTTAAATTTCTAATAATAGAGACAATTTATAATTAAAAAGTACCAATTTTGGGCGTTGTAGGGGTGCTAATCTTTCCCTAAACGTAACCGACCACGAATCCCTTTTTTATTATTAAAAAGAACAATTTTTTGGCTAAAACGCAGATCAGTTTATCTTTTAATCGACGTTTTCTGAAAAACTCTTTGAAAGGATGATTTTTAGGTATTAGACCTACCTGACCCAAAAGGCCGATGGCGACTCCCAAATTATTTTAAAAACCATTTATTCACATCACTTTTCCCGCCAAGTTAAAAATTCATGCCCGGACGAAAACCGGTTACGACAGCTTGGCGACTCCGCTGGGGATTTGGTCAAACTTTAAAATCAATTATAAATTGTCTCTATCAATTAGAAATTAAAAATTCATATTTATTTAATTTTTAATTCTTTTATTTAAAAATTTTATTACTTATTATTTTCATAATATTTTTTATATTTTTTATTTATTATTTTATTTTCAAATATTAAATTTCATTATTTATTTGTTTGTCAGAGGTTTGAACATTTCTCCTCACACACAACACTTGCATTGCATAACATAAGCTTTCTAATCAAGCTTGTCCCTTTTTAAGTGGGAGTGAAAGCGACGTCTTCGTGATAATTTATTCTCCGTGTCAGACCTAGCAAGTAACTTTTGGGGTTCATATGCTCTATGTCTTCGTGAGAATTTATTCTCTGTGTCATGCATAGAGAAATGTGTCCCCTCGAATTGAACTCGATCCGTTTAAGTTTGTAATGGACTAGGATTGAGGGTTTGACAGCCCAAGGGGGCATCAACAAGGACAGTTCGAGTACCTTTACTCCTAGAACTGAAAACCTGCATATAATAAACCCTAGAAACTCTCCCGATCTGAAACCATTTTGTCAGTAGGTATACACAAAGGAGAAATAAGCTCTAGCTTTTAATTTATTTTATTTCCTTTTCTTTTTCCTGAATAAATACATGCGAACTAGAAATCACGCGGTTAGGTTAAATTTTCCAAACAAAGCATGGAACTAGAAAGCATGAGGTTAAGATTTATACCTTGATAGATAGATTTTTTTCCATTAGTTGGTACTAACTATTCTATTTTTTCTTATTTTTCATGCATGTTACATTGCTCTAATCTGTTCATGTTGATTTCTTTTGTTTGCATTGCATGATCATGGCATAACCAAAAGGTGTTTACTTGAAAGACTGTTCATCATATTGGAAAGAAATCGTAAATGGACAAAAAGTTTTATGATCAAACAAAATATGATGCGGCCAAGAAAAGACATCCCGAGGGAACTCTGAAGATAGAGGAGAGCTATGCACCCAAAGATCGTATGCCCATTGAAGAGTAAAAGGAGATACGAGAAATAAGAGAGCAGATGTCCAAGATGATGGATAGAATATCTGTTTTGGCCAAAAGAGAAGAGATTCCTGCACAGAAAGAGAGAGAGCTCAATGAACTTAACCCTGCAATGTCAGATACGCAAGGGACTTCGGGTCTTAACCAACTTGAGAAATTACAGACAGTCATCATTTGTATTCACAAATCGTCTAGAGATACCAAAGAAATGGTGACCACTGTAAAAGTTCCCAGAGATAAGAAGAAATCATGTAATCAGAAATCATCGAAGTTTGGTCTGCTCCCGACGTCTAAAACTCAGGTTCAATCCAAGACAAAAGTTGGTTCTCATTTTGATGTTATCCCCATATCATATAAAGAATTATATGAAAAGTTACTTGAAGCACGAGAAGTAGCTCCATATTACATAAAACCATTCCAACCTCCGTATCCAGATTGATATGACATCAACGTTCATTGTGAATATCATGCCGGAGCTCAAGGACATACTATTGAGAATTGTATTGCCTTCAAACGTCGAGTCCAAAGTCTTTTGGGTCATGGAACCTTACAATTTATAGTAAATGATCGACCTAGTTTGGTAACCGAAGGTCCTGCTAGATTAATACCAAAAGTCTTCAAAGGTAAGAGTATCAGTAGGTGCGCCCAAAAAGAAGAAGATTTACTGAGGTTTGAGGCTCAAATACGTCATTTGAAGATTGAAAACGATAAATAGAGCACCAAAATGGAAACCATGCATGAAGATTTCCAGAAGGTCAGTCAAGCCTTTCAAAATGCTGGCATAAAAAACACCCCAGAAGAGTGGATAACAGGGCTCACCAAGCTGAAAAAGAATTACAACATAAATGAAGGAAGAACCAAGAAGTTTTCTCATGATTTACGAGTTGTAGAAGAAAGATTCAATACAACTATCATTGAATCGAGAAAATATCAAGTCGATAATCAAAGGTTAAATAGTACTATGACCAATATGGAAGCATCATATCAGATCAATCAGCATGAGATTGATATTGAATTAAAAGCCAATATAGACAAGAACAAGACATTGAAGAAATGTTTAGATGATTATGGAGATCTTGTACGAGAACTTCTTGAACATAAAGATTCTCTCACAAGAAAAAATGAACAATATTGTTTACAACTTCGAGAGTTAATGCAAAAGATAAAGGAAAAAGACAATATCACGAAGGAAGCCACAGCTCAAGCAAACAATGTGGCTCATAAGCTGGTGGACTTAGCTGGTTTCACGAGAGAGTTAAGGCAGATTGATAACTCCACAACTGAACATGAGTGGAAGTTAAAATGGATTTTAAGGGAAATAGAGAAATTAGGAGTAAAAGCCATCCCCTACATGTAAAAGTTTTGTTTAATGCACGGAAACTTTTGTGTTCAATGAAATCTGTTCTAAGATGATCACTCTTGAGTAACACCTTTTCATACATGCATTTGCATTTCACATCTTTGCATTTTCATTTTGTATTCATACTTTTATGTATGCTTTTACATTGCACAGTTTGCATTCTTATTTTTACATTTATACATTTTTGCATTTACATTACATTTATTATTTAAGTATTGTTATATACATTAATTATAAAAACATGTAAATAATTCATGAAATGTTTTGAAACAGTAAAATTGAGATCATTCATTCATATTATTGTACCATCATCATGAAAACAATGGAGCAATTTTATGAGGGACTACAAGATCAGTGACCATAACAATTGACAGGGTTACCTCAGGATATAAGGAAATAAGCATTAGATTCAGTACCAGATGGATCAAATCAAATTATTCAGGGGATGACATCTGATAAAGAAGAGATAATAACTGATAAAGAGCAACCATGTTGTCAGATTAAAGAGTCAAGAATGATAACGTACCCTGGGGCATCCCACTCGAACCCAAGGAATAGCCTCGTTAATTATTCACAGTATGAGGAAAGATTCAAGAAGATGGATGAAGCAATCAGAATTATGAAAAGTGTTAATGCCTCCCACAAAGAAATAGAAGCAAGAGAGCTCATCTTGGTTCCACACTTGGTTATTCCCCATGAATTTAAAATGCCAGATTTTGAGAAATACAACGGCACTAGTTGTCCCCTAATCCACATCAGAATGTTTTGCAGAAAAATGGAATGATATTTAAGTTCTGATGATATGTTAATTCACTCTTTCCATAATAGCCTCATTGGCTCAACAATAGTATGGTATAATCAGTTGACCCAAGATCAGATCAAGAGATGGGTTGATTTAGCTGATGCATTTTTGGAACAATATCAGTATGTTAAAGGCTTAGCTCCAACACGTATGGATCTTTGAAGAGTAAAGAAGAAAACCAATGAAAGATTTCAAGAATATGCCTTAAGATGGAGAGGAGTGGCAGCACAAGTTCAACCTCCCATATTAGAAGAAGAAATATCACGTATGTTTCGTGATTCCCTTCCAGCGCCTTTCTTCGAGTTAATGCATGCAAATCCGACAAAGGAATTTGGGAATCTTGTGACAAGTGGAGATTTAATTGAGAATGTAATCAGTGAAGATAATTCAAAAGTCACATCCAAGAGCCCGACTGATCAGAAAACAAAAGCTGGTGATGTGAATGTATGTCGCATCCAAAATCCCCGCAACTGCAAAAGAAAAAGAGCAAATAGTTGTTCGGATATACCAAAGAAAGTCATGCGATCAAGAAAAACTTTGGAAGTGTTCCAAACTTCCATTTCAGACTTGTATCCTCATTTGGTTAAAGATCAATACATCACACCAAGACCAACTAAAGTGACATCAAACCCTTCTGCTCATAGCTATGATCAAGATAATGTTTATAATTTCCACTTGGGGGTAAAGGGGCATTCTACAGGCAATTGTAGGCCACTGTTAAAAGAAATTGAGATGCTTGTTGACAAAGGGGTTTTGACACAAGAAATGATCAAGAAATGGGGGGCAAATAAAGAAAAGAACCCTGATCCTATTACATACCCAACATTATAGGAATAATGAGGCATGATGCATAAACAAGTGGAAGTGTTATCTACCACTGTAGTACTTTCTATTTTCAGCATCTTGTTTGAACTTGTTTTTTTTGTTCATTTCTCCACCTTTTGTGCAATATATAAATGTGTATTGCTTTTATGGTTATGAGCAAGGAATCAAGTTTTAACCTTGAGATTATTGAGTATCAAGTAGATTAAATATTCTTTTAATTTTTCAAAAGTTATAGATCTTTGGCAAGTGATAAAATTATACCTTCCATCCAATGCCAATTACTTGATCCTTATTAAAGACCAAATTTTGACCGTACATTTATCTGAGAATCTGAAGAATGTTTCCACCTGTTTTTGAGACACCAACTCTAGATGTTTACTTTTTCGGGTAGAGTTGATTGATTCATTATACTACATTCCACCATATATACGACTTCAAAAATTACACATTTGTCCTTCCAAACACAAAACCATCATAAACCAAAAGACCTCAAAAGAACCAAACTTTCAGTTATCCGTGAATTTTCCTGCAAGAAGAGATGAGATGAGGCATCATGGACCAACTTATCGAAGATAATTTCGAGTGATTGGGACATATTCAAAGAAGAAGGAAAAAGTGATTGATTGAAATAAATATATCATGCATTAATTACATTTTTTCATGTAAATAAAGTTAATCTTGAATATTCATCCCCCTGTGGATACCTCTTTTTACAAAGGTTTCTGTGTATGAGATGATGAACGGCATTGTTTCATTTATCCTTTAATATATATATATATATATATATATATATATATATATATATATCCTTTGTTGTCCCCATTTGAGCCTGAATAATTTTTCTTCTAATTCAACCCTAACCAAGGATCACCCTCTATATTGGGGGGCAAGGTAAAGGATATTGGCTCACAAGAATAAATATTGTCAATACAATTTTATTACGAAGATAAGTTTCCATGAAGTCAAGAAATTTTTGAACTACAAGGTATGTCAAATACAGAGTGCTTGAAGATCAATCTAATCAAGAATAATGGAAAATCTCCAAAATGCAAATGAAAAATGAGGTGCTCAAAGCAATTGAAGTATTATACTCATCCAGCAAAGAAGGAAAAAAGAAAAATCCAGCAAAGAAATAAAAAAGATGAAAAAAGAAAAAAAAAAGAAAAAAAAGGAAAGAAAGAAAAATAAAAAAAACAAAAAGGAAAAAAATTTGAATCAAGATGGGTGAATTATTGAGCCTCAAGTTACAAGGTTGATCAAGTACAAACAAGAAGAGCAAGAAATGCTGAAGATATGAGAAAATGGAAATGAATCCAAAATTTAGCAGTCTAGAGGGATCCAGATGATGGAAAAATCCCCAACAAAGCAGATCCAAATTAAGCAAGGCAAGATTGAGGGCATCAGAATGAATTGATCCTTGGTTTGATTACCCTTAAACATTTATTTGGGCCTTTTTTATCCTTTTCTTTCGTAACCATAAGCCATGGCCTACGTTACGTACCTAAAAAGTCCATTTTAATCATACATGGATTTCTAAGTAAAAGAGAATATCTTTAGAATTTATTCCGCCTCTCAAGATTGATTTTTATTTGCAAAAATTGGTTTTTAAAATCTTTAATGCATGATATGAAAAATGATAAAAGGGGGGGTTCAAGATGTAAATTTTTAAATAACATCTTAGAACCAAAGGAGGATTCGAGTTGAAAACCTGAAAAGGCGGCTCGAATATTGAATGGTGCAACAACGACATAAGAGACGATCTTAAGCTCTTAATGAAGCACCACACATCTCAAAGACGTTCTTGATATTCTGGAATTAAGAAGTATCTCTACGAGATGAGCATAACAACCATTTCTTCAAGTTAGTGGAAGCCCGAAGCGACATACTGAACCAACTTAAAAGAACCTACTTTACCAAAATCAACCTACACCTCAAATCAGTCAATAATTTTGATACTTGCTATAGGACTATATTTTTGAATGATTTAAAAGTGTAGTTGATTTATTTGATATTCATTAAACTCATTGTTTATGATTTGATTATATTGTGAACTTGAGAAGTGCATTATTTTGCAAAATTCTTTCATTCTTCGATAAAGAAATGAGAAAAAACATTTTCAAACAGGACAGTCTCAAATGAGGAAGGTCCTTGAAGCAATTGTTGCTTATTCTACCTTTGTTGTAGAAAAAGAATGAACGAGGCCAGAATAATGAAGCACTTCACATTTTTGAAGGCAAGTGGTCCAAGAAGCCAGAAAGTCTGGAGAATTGAACTTGTGACACTCTCCTATGACATTATTAATAGCTCATCAAGAAATATTATCGTTTATCTCATGCTGAGGGTGATAAACATCACCAGACAAATTATTTTCCCCAACCATCAATTCATGTTCTCTAGAAGATTACATCATAGAACCATGAACAAGTCACTACATGCACTCTGGTTATACCGTGATACTGGTTCAAGTCTTGATGTATCATTGTTGCCTCTTCCATGCCGATTATTTTCCTTGACAGTATTATATCCATTATGTCCTTCAGAAGATTGCTGAATTTGAAATTGAGAACTTATGGCACAGAATAAGACATTGGAACATGTTCTACACTTGTATGCTGTACAAGATTCCAAAAGTTGAGATAACCAGTTTTACCATCAACTAAACCTTTCCATGGTTAAGTAAGAGTGGGATATGGTAGTGTGTATTTTGGAGCAGCAGAAGAGACAGTCATTGTGGCAGTCATTGCAAGGAAATGCACCAACAAAAATCCTCGAGTCCATCTTGATGGTGTTTAGTGCTTCCATTAAGGTTGTTACACGGGATGCTACCAACAACAAGGTCGAATCCGCCAAATCTACTCATCAATTGCTCCAACCGAACATCATTCAGTTCTTGCACATCTGTTTTCAAAGATATGCTAAGACAGTAGAAGGCGACCTCTGCATCACTGATCCTAGAAAAAAAAAAGACAGGACATTGATATCACCGGAGAACATGTCTCTAATATCTCCTCATGTATGGTTTTTAGGGAAACCTAGAAGCATTTCCACCTCATCAGGTTCAAGTGGAGTAACTTTATTCTTTCCAACCTATACCAGATTCCATTTTCAGCACTCATCAAGAACATACTTATTGACACTCGAAGATGGCTCATCGTCATAAGCTTCAATAGCCTTACAGATTCTTTCTGTCAATTTGACACTTCCTATACATGTTTGTAAACAGTTCAACTTTGTTCTTGGATCCCAAGAAGGCCATTATTTCTTTTTCAATGAAAAAATATCATGTATAGTGCGTGGAGAAAACAAGATAAGAGGAAATTTGTTCTCAATTGGCAGATTATGAATATAGCCCCTTTTCAGTGTAGCAGCATGAAAATACTTCGAATCTACAAATTCTGGCTCTACATCGAATAAGTACTGTGATATTCCAGTCCAAACATTAACTGGAGCAAGTGCCACGTTCTCGTAGTAGAAATAAGGAGACCCAATAGCATCTTCTGGAAGTGTTCTTTGAGTTATCTGATCTAATTTGGTATGAACCCCAAAACCAATTATTGGATTTGAAAGATGAATTTGCTCATAGTAGAAATAAGGAGACCCAATAGCATCTTTTGGAAGTGTTCTTTGAGTTATATGATCTGGTTCAGTAGGAACCCCATAACCAATCATTGGAATTGAAAGATGAACTGCATGATCGTCTTCATTAAGAAGCTTCTTTTCGAGCTTCCTCTACTTCTTCCTTTTCAAAAATCATATCCCAAGTTTCGCCTTTGCTTGTAATTGGGATCATTGCATAATGACTTCTTATCTTCTACCATAAGAAGTGTGTCAGTAGCCTTAGCCATTTGAGCATCATATATAAAATCTGTCAACTCTTTAATTGATGAATCTGGACTACATCTCTCCATGGTTATTGAAGCCTCAGCCTCTGAATATCCTATTTTTGTCAAGTATAATAGTTTATTCTCCTCATCAGAATCAGAATTCAGGATTTCCTCGGTATCAGAAAGAACTATCAATATCTGTGAAATCATCCTGAAAGATCGCTTTATAATCAGATGAGTTGTTATCAGAATCAACATGTTGCATGGGTGTGAAATTTTCAAGAGCCTGTACCACTGTATATATAGTCTTGCTATTGCATCAGATTACTGTTCGCATAAATTAATTTCTCTCCCACAGAAAAGTATATTTCATAGATGGCCTTCACTGAAAGATGATAAGCCACTGTGTCAGCCTGGAACGGATTACTAAGCTATTTATACTGCTCTGTCTGATTAAATCCCTCCAGATACAGAAAATGGTCACCTCATTCAGAATACACGTATCTCAGACATTTCTGTCATAATGATTGAGTACTTCTTAAGTTTGTGACAACATGAAGAGAATTTCAGTTACTTGATAACACTACTGTTTAGTGACACCAGAATGAGAGTATTCAAGATAAATAGATTTGGGGCACGAATAAAGCTACAATTACCTACAACAGTTCATTGTCAAAATTGAACCTCGTGGGGATCATGAAATTTCAGTCAAACAGACATTGAGAGTGAATTGGACATATCTAGAGGGACATCTTGAGGGCCCATTTCAACCAGAAATAGAATATTGGGGCATTTTGAAGGCTCACAACAATATGAATATTTGGGCATTCTTGGAGGCTCATCTCAACAAGAAGTAATGTTGAGCACACTTTTAACATTTGTATCAGTAAATGTTGGGGCATTTTAAAGGTTCCTTCAGACAGATCCATGTGGGGCATTTCGAAGGCTCAGATTAACAAAAAGCAAATATCAGGGCATGCTGAAAGCCCATTTCAATCAGAATTAGGTCTGTTGATGCATTTTTGAACACTCGTATCAGCAATGCTGGGACATGCTGAAGGCCCGTATCATTATGTGTTAAAGATCATTACCTTGAACAAATATTTCCAATAAGACAGAAAGATATGAAGAATGAAAATGATAAAACAATAACAGTCGAGCTGACTATATTGCTTCGTTCATCAGGCAGTTGCATTAGGGTCCTGTTGTTGAATAAATATTTATTCAACAAGTATGGTTTCAAATACCCAATCTTCTTAAACCATGTGTCATATGACAGTGTGTTCTTTGTTAAGATACATCACGGTTGCATGAATAAAGATGGTCCCCTTGTAGACCATTCGATCCAAGGATCAGTTCCTCGAGACCTCGAACTCTGAATTTGGCCTATTGTATGTTGGTGATAATTGAAAATATTTCTTTGAGATTCCTGTCAGTTAGTTTCAACCATACTGTTGAGGTTACGAAGCTGTTTTTCACATCAGTTTTGTTTACTTGATGACATTGAAGAGAGAAGCTCATGTATATTGCTCTTTCCCGATGTTACTGGGGTTATCATTGCCAGCTAGACTGAACTGAGTTTTCATCTATTTGGTTTATCATGTGTGTTTCATCCCCAGCGTCAAGAATTCTATGTATATCTTTCCATACATGGCTCTTATAGTGGGTGTGTTTCTACTTCTTACAACGTCCATTACAGAAGAAAGCGCGATCAATATCACACTTACCCTTGCCTGAGACAATATCAAGATCAATTGGTATCTCTTATTCAATTCATCACTAGCATATCTTGAGAATTTGATCAACTTTTTGGTCACACCAGCATCTCACTTGTATTCCCATTAAGTTTTGTTCTCAAGTGGTCTTGTGACGTTATACGAAAGTTCTGAGCGCTACGAAAGAGCCTCCCTGACCAGAAATCCGGGCAGAAGCCACAAGAAAGGAAGAATGTGTTTTCAAATGTTTTACATCTCGACAGAAACCACAGGAAAAGATGAATGTATTGTCAAATGTTTTACGAACTAGTAATTATGGTGCTGAGCCAATGCTACAGATCATATGGCGTTTTCATTTATTGATCCAAGATGAAGTTTGTCTTCTTCAACACCAAGCTTTGAAGTGAGATATGACGAAGATTTCTTTCCACAGAAAAGAAGCAGAAATTTTAACAACAAGAAACTAGTGGAGCCAATTATGGTTGAACGATAGGTTGTTATTAAGCATCTCGACGTGATATGGTCCAAGTTGCCTTATTCGAGATCTGATTATATGTGGAGACATGAAAGGAATTAGGATAAATCTTCCTTATGATCTGTTTCAAGAGTCAAATCAGAACAGACTCTACTCTCCTAATTAATCCCTGCTGAGTCAGATATATCTATATCTACACTCTTCAAAGATGATAGATTCTCTTTTCAAAGATGATAGATTCTCTTTTTAAAGATGATAGATTCTCTTTTCAAAGATGAAAGCTTTATTGGATTTCTACACAAGTCCAGACAAAGAAAACCGGTGTTACCAAAGACAAAATAGGGCATCAAAATCCTAGTTCTGATTACAGCAAGAGTTCCACAAATGAAACATTTCTTCTGAGACTTAAATGAAGCAAAGAAGGCACCAAGATACAAGTTGATCAGATGATTCTGCAGAAATGCAAGCTTGATAGCATAAGTTTCTACACTGATATCCAGAGGTAACCCTGGCAATAAATGATGAAGTGAAGGAAGACCTAGTTCACCACTTTAAAATCAAATGAAGATTGCATCAACATTTATGCATTCATAAGAATATCATTTACACAATAGATAATGCATTACATTGATACATATGATTGCGTTCAAACATAAGGTTTTGCATATCTTCATATGAAAAAGAAGATTCATGATGAACAATACCTTATAAGAAGAAGGTATTCAAAACCGCAAATACAAGAATCACGCAAACATCTGAAGAATAGATGGACGTAATCCACAAAAATAGCCTTATCTTAAGATTGGGCAATCAACATGTTATTTTGAAAAATAATGAGAAAACGATTTCCATAGTTTCTCATTCAATCTTTTCTAAAAATGAAATTGTTGAAAAGTAAGAAAACGATTTTCATAGTTTCTTACTTAGTAAACTATTTCCCACATCTGTAAGTCCTGCAGTGCATGATGTTTCCAAAAAGCCTTCGGGAGCTTTTTGGATGTTTTCAAAGCCTTAGGGTCATCTGTAAGTCCTACAGTGCATGATGTTTCCAAAAAGCCTTCGGGAGCTTTTTGATGTTTTCAAAGCCTTAGGGTCATCTGTAAGTCCTACAGTGCATGATGTTTCCAAAAAGCCTTCGGGAGCTTTCTGATGTTTTCAAAGCCTTAGGTTCATCTGTAAGTCCTACAATGCATGATGTTTCTAAAAAGCCTTCGGGAGCTTTTTGATGTTTTCAAAGCCTTAGGGTCATCTGTAAGTCCTACAGTGCATGATGTTTCCAAAAAGCCTTCGAGAGCTTTTTGATGTTTTTAAAACCTTAGGGTCATCTGTAAGTCCTGCAGTGCATGATGTTTCCAAAAAGCCTTCGGGAGCTTTTTGATGTTTTCAAAGCCTTAGGGTCATCTGTAAGTCCTACAGTGCATGATGTTTCCAAAAAGCCTTCGGGAGCTTTTAGATGTTTTTAAAATCTTAGGGTCATTTGTAAGTCCTACAGTGCATGATGTTTCCAAAAAGCCTTCGGGAGCTTTTTGGATGTTTTCAAAGCCTTAGGGTCATCTGTAAGTCCTACAGTGCATGATGTTTCCAAAAAGCCTTCGGAAGCTTTTTGATGTTTTCAAAGCCTTAGGGTCATCTGTAAGTCCTACAGTGCATGATGTTTCCAAAAAGCCTTCGGGAGCTTTTTGATGTTTTCAAAACCTTAGGGTTATCTGTAAGCCCTTCAGCGCATGATGTTTTTTAGGACCTCTAGAATGATGTTTTCAACATTTCAGTCCTACTCAAAAGAAGAAAAATGAAAAATTATTGTTTTTTTTCGTCTTTGCTCTATTCTTGTTAACACAAGAATGAGCAAAGAGGGGCAGCTGTAAACACTAGTTTTTCATTTTACTTAAATTATTATTATTTTTAAAATTATTATTATTATTATTATTATTATTATTATATTATTAATATTATTAAATTAAATATTACAAAACCTTAAACCCATTTATAAGGCCCGTTCACTGCTGGCCCAGACCAAAATGAAACCCTAAACATTTGGGGTTTTAGCTAGGGTTTCTAAACCCTAGCACTCCAGCCGCCTCTGATGATCTCAGCAACCAGCCGCCGCTCCAAGCTTCCAGACGCCTCAGCCTTTGATACCAAGTACTCCAATCGATGCTGCCGACACCTCCAATGCCAGGTGTTTCAACCATGGCTCCACCACCTCCGACGAAGTCTCCATAAGCACCAGATGGCCGCCCACGTCAATACTCTAGGGTGAGTCACCACCCTAGTTTGGTGACTCACCGAAAGACGCCATTTTTACCCAGACCGAAGGGAGTTCCATGGCGGCTATAAAAGCCATTAATACTGCGAGAACAAAAAAACCAACAGAGAGGAAACAGAAAGAGAGGAGACAGAGAGAACAACCAACGCAGCAACAAAGAGAAGGACAACAACCCAGCAAGCATACAACAATCAACATACAGAAAGCAAGCAAAAACCCGAGAGCAAATACAAACTGAGAGAAAAAAAAACCCGAGAGACTTACCACCGAGCATAACTCTAAACGTCGTCAGAAAATCAAAAACCGAAGGTAGTTTTTTAAGATCTACGTAAATCTGGGACTATTTAAAGGAAACGGAGGTCTAAATCGGTTTTAGGTAGTACCGATCTATCTTTTAAGGGGTTTTTTCTTTTCCGGCCACCGGAGGCGGTGGCCGGCACCGGAGCACGGTTGCCGGCCGAAACTCTAATCCCTCCGATGAGGGATTTGAATAGAGAGGCGAGAGAGAATGTTAAACTCTCTCAGTTAGAGAGAGAAGAGAGAAAGAAGAAATGAGGATGTTGGCCCGAATGGCCAACCGTTTAGGGTATTTAAATACCCTCTCCCAAACGACACCATTTTGGGGGAGGGTGTTTCTGTAATTTCATAAAGGGTAAACCCCGTCCGCAGTGCTCCAAGTTTGTATACCTTGCAATTTAGTCACTGAAAGTAATTTTTGCCTATTATAATTTAGTCTTCGAAGTTTATTTTATTTTATTTTAGTCATGTCCAGTATAATTATATATTTAGGGTGAATACTGAATTTAGTCCCTTATAGTTTAGTAATTATTATTTTAATCACAAACAGCATGTTTTAATTTGTTTTAATTTAATATTTGAATTTAATATAATTTTATTTTAGTCCATAAATTAATAAATGAGTAAAATAACATGTTTAATCCCTGTAATTTTAAATAATTAATTATGAATTAGGTATTTAATTCTATTAGGTTATAATTTAGTCACTAATTTCAATTTTTATTTATTTTTTACAAGTTTTATTTATTTTAAATATATAGTTTAAATTTTATTCATTGTTTAGTTATATGTTAATTTTATATGTCTACTTTTAATTATTATTATTATTATTATTATTATTATTTAGCCATAAATATATATATTTATATAATAAATAATATTTATTTTATTTATTAAAATATTATTTAATTACTTTTAACTTATTTTAATCATGTTTTAATATTTATTTATTTTCAATATTAAGAAAGGGCAGTCTTAAAACAACTGGATGTCCATTTTCTGATATTTTTAAATAAATAAATATCCTATTTTATAAATTATATATTAATTGTTTTAATTATTTATTTATTTTTTAATATCAGAGCTGTCTTAAGACACCTAGAAGTCCTTTTATGATATTTTTAAATAAATAAATATTTTATTTATAAATATATATAAATTAATTTTTTTTCATAATTATAATTTTGAAATAATATGATTATAAATTAAATATATTTTGAATTTTTAAATTTCTAATAATAGAGACAATTTATAATTAAAAAGTACCAATTTTGGGCGTTGTAGGGAAGCTAATCCTTCCTTAAACGTAACCGACCACGAATCCCTTTTTTATTATTAAAAAGAATGAATTTTTGGCTAAAACGCAGATCAGTTTATCTTTTAATCGATGTTTTCTTAAAAACTCTTTTAAAGGATGATTTTTAGGTATTCGACCTACCTGACCCAAAAGGCCGATGGCGACTCCCAAATTATTTTAAAAACCATTTATTCACATCACTTTTCCCGCCAAGTTAAAAATTCGTGCCCGGACGAAAACCGGTTACGACAACATGTTTTTACAAATTTTTGTTTCCTTGAGCACCAGGCCACCAGACAACTCCCAAGCAACATCCCATAACCAGATTTTGACCTTCGGTCGTCCAGACTTGCACCCCAATCTGCATCCGCAAATGCTTTGATAGAAAAATTATTCGCACTTGGCGAAAAACCAGCCAATAATTCACTATGCCAGCCAAGTATCGAATAATTCTTTTCATAGCAACCAAATGGGACACCAGAGGAGCATGCATAAATTGAGTAGCTTTGCGCACACTGAAGGCCAGGCCATGTCAGGCCTGGATTGACAAACATATAGCAACGACCCTACAATACTACGATATTCACTCGCATCTTGTAGCAGTTCACCTTCATTTTGAGACAACTTAGAAGGCACAATCATAGGAGTACGTAACACAGTTGTTGATTTCATACCAGTCTTTTTCAATAATTCAAAGACGAACTTTCTTTCACTTAGAACAATAGACCTATCACACCATTTAACTTCTATCCCCAAGAAATAACTTAGATCGCCCAAGTCTTTAAGAGAGAATTGTTTACTCAGCATGCGAACCACCTTTTCCATTGCTTCATTCGATTGTCCAGTAATGATGATATCATCGACATACACCAAGACGTACGTACAAACATCATATTTGTTTTAGATGAACAAAGAAGAATTAGCACGTGAAACTACAAAACCCATTTACACCAAAATGTCTCGAAACTTGTGCCAATTCCTTGGTGCCTGCCTGAGGCCTTTCTGCAACTTGCAAACGAGTGGGGCTCCATCATTAGCAAACTTCTTAAACCCCGAAGGTTGTTTCATGAAGACATCCACGTTCAGATAACCATTTAAGAACACATTGTTAATGTCAACATGCCTAAGTTTCCAACCCTTTGTGACAGTAATTGCCATAACCGTGTTTAACATAGTGAACTTGACTAGGGCTAAATGTGTCATTAAAATCTTGTTCAGGCACCTGCGAAAATCCCTTAACGACAAGCCTAGCCTTGTATTTGTGCACCGATCGATTTGAATTGCGCTTTATTCTGAATATTTATTGATTAGTGGTTAAATTAGTTAATATTTTGTTGATAATTACTCATTGATTAGTCGATTTTAGTTGTTGATTTGACATTTTTATTCATTTTTTATGCAGGATAGTGGATTCCAAAAATGGTGCTAAAATAGATGAAGTTTCGCAAATTTTTATTTTTCTGGAATCAAGGTCGACCCAATGGGCATGACTTTGTCCTACGTTGTGTCTAGTCATCACCTTCTAAAAGGTCCAATCAGTATTCTCGTGGAATCAGGAGACTCAGCCACACATCCAAAGTTTAAATTATGATTCTCTTTTTTTAGGAATTATCTTTTATTTTTAGGATTAAGTTTGAATATCTTGATAAAAATTATAAATTTATAAAAGTATATTTTTTGTTGTTGTAAATTATAATTTTTTTAGATAAAAAAACATTTTAATTAAAAAATATTTTTTAGATAAAAATCATTTTAATTTTATATATTTTTTATGGAACAATAAAGTATTAAAAAATATTTTATTTTAATATTTTTTAAATTTTTATAATAATTTAGGTTATTATATTGTATATATTATAATATTAAAAAATAAATATAATTTAAATATACATATTTTAACTTATAGCATCATGGCTAAATGATAATTTATCTTCTAAAATTACATTTATACAATAATATTAAACATTTAATTCTTAAACTAAAAAATTTAAAATAATTTTTTAAAGTACTTTTCCATAATATTTTTCACTGTACTTTTAAAAAAATAATATTAAAATAAACTTTATTATTGCGAGTCTAGAATTGGACCGGTGTTCTATTAATTTACCCGTTCACAAGTTTTAGCCCAAAAACAGCCTACGTTTTACATTCTCGTTTCTTTGGGCATAACATAGTAATAATTCAAACGCGTATTGGATTGGCCAGAGGCCACAGCATGCAAACCAGGCCAGAGTTGAGGCGCATAACAGATTGTTTCGCAATAATGTTAAAAAAATTGTTAGCACTAACCAATTTATTTCAGTAATTAAATAAACTATTATTATTATTAGATATCACATGTTCAATATATTAAATATTTATTGTCAAATAAAAAATATATATTACTTTATAATTATCTTAACTTAATAAAAAAAATAATTGACTCGATTATTATAATCAAGTTTTAAAATATTTAATTATTAACTAAATTAAAATATTTATAAAAATAATTAATGAAACTAAACTTCCTGTGGGTACGTAATCGCCTCCGCACATGCTAAACTCTCTTTTTTTTGTACGATGCAAGAGTTTTAACCAGGAGTGTATTCGGTTCGGTTTGATTTGGGTTGTTATTAAAATATGAATTGAATCATCCTTTATTAGTTTTTTTTAAAATAGAACCGAAATCGAATGGTAGAAAAACCTCGGTTTTCGGTGTAGTCTGGGTCGACGGTTTTATATTGTTCTCTATTTTTCAAACCCAACATCCAAAAAACAAATTTAAAGATTAAATCGAGTGCAAATATATAAATTTAAATTTAGAAAAAAATATTATTAGTTTTAGGCTTAATACAAAAACAAGTGCTTAAAATATACATTAAAAAAATATTTTAGTGCTTAAAGAATTTTTCACTAAAAATATGTGTCTAATTTTTAAAACGTTACATTTTTAGGTGTTCAGATGTTAACCATCGTTAAATATCTTCATTAAGTGACACGTGTCATATTTTGGTATTTTTAAAGAATTTATTTAAAAAATTAAAAAATATATTTTTATTAAAAAAACAAACATTCCCCACCTTGTGGTCTCTCCCCTTCCCTCTTCCATAGTTGTCGGTCGGTCGACGATGACCAACACCGTAATCAACACCAGCGTTGACCTCCGATCAATCTCCGGTTGGTCTTTCATCATAATTTGCCACTGCTTCGGGGAGTAGTGTTAAAAGGTTCGTCGGATTTTGAGTCACTATCCCTGTTCTTCCTTGATTTCGACTTCCAAAAGTCACACTGTCGCCACAATTTGAACCACCGTATAATTCCGATCAAAACTCAATCGTTCGACGATGTCGATGATGGCTCTAGATGGTCGACGACTGTTTGGGTTAGGAAATTAAAATTAGAAATTAAAGATTTAGATATTGGGGATTTTAGAATTAGGGAATTTGGTAATGACTGGCGATGGGTGAATGATCGTTCGACGATGACGATGGTAGTCGAAAATGATTGGTAACATGTGCTAATGGGTGGAGATGGCAGGTGATAGCTAGGGAGGGAGGGAGAGAGAGGGATCGGGGTGGAGGTTGAATTTTTTTTTTAATTAAAATAGTATTTTTATTATTAAAAAATTAAAAAAATAAATGGTAGACACCTAAAAGTATAAATGAGAAAACGTTAGACACAATTTTAGCAAAAAAATCTTTAAGCACAAAAACGTTTTTCGATGCATAGTTTTTATATTTATTTTTGTATTAAGCCTTAGTTTTAATATTTTTTATTTAAATTTATCTTATAATAAATTCAAAATGAATGTATTTTGATACTTATTTTCTTTTATTTTTAATTAGGTTCAAACGATTTTCATATGAAAAAATCGAAACTGAAACCGAACAGAATTAAATATTTATTTTTTTAAACCAAGTCACAAATTGAAGAACTTGAACCGAACGAAACCGAATAGTTTAATTCAGATCAGTTTTTTAATCTACTCGCTTTCATTGCTCAACCCTAGTTTTAACTTTCATGTGTGTTGTTATAGCACGTGGAGAATGCATGCAATGGTTCACCCACATTGTTATGAGTAGCGAATTCAAAAATTTTGGAAATTCAAAAATTTAGGAACAAGATTCCAAAATTTTAATATTCTTTTTTTAAAAGTAATAGATATACAATTTTTTTATTTTTTATTTTTTTTAAATATTAAATTAAATTTCACATTCTTTCTTAAATAATAGACATGCACTTGACTCCTTAGAAAGATTAGTGCATCCACCCCTGGCTACTACTATGTGGGTCTGGCTTTTTACAATTCCTTCCTTGGCGGCCACACTCGACTAATTGGTTGTACTTCTTGAGAGCTTCAATTAATCAACTTAGAACACAAACACATGCAGCCAATGGCGAATGTTGAGGGAGTTGATTGTTGGGCAATGTTCTTGTTACTCGACGCTAACAGAGCACAGGAATGAAAGCAATAGAAATGGAGGTGAAATTTAAGACATGCACCTAACTTTCTATAAACAAAAATAAATGGTGCGGCTTTGTCTGTATTTTCCTTTAAGGTTTTGTGGTATATACAATTATATTTTTGCATAGCATATCCTTGTACACCGTTTTCGGGGCTGACCAGGGTCATATATAATATTTTCCTTGTATTAAAACTTGAGTGGAACCTGTATCATAACCTGCTCATGTAATGTTTTCCACATGTGTATGCTAAATAAAGGTTTAGGGTGAGTTAGACTTCCAACCAGGGTTTCAAATCACGGTCCGAAAATGTGATAGCGCCAGCGAAATAGCGGTTTCGCCGCTGTCCGAGTTACCCGCTACACCCGCAATAACGCCCAATAGTGCTTGCGACGGCCACAATCACGGTAAACTCGAAATGATCGAAAACGCGACCCTCGAGTTCCAACATTGCGATACAGTTTAGTTCTTATGTTAAATGACATATTTACCAATTTAAATACATTGATGGAACAAATAGGTCACTAGCTATAATAGTTCATCTTTTCTGATTTAGATAGAAAATTGTAGCCGGTAACGGCACAATAATTAATCGGTGATGAGGTAAAAGATTAAAAAGTGGTAAAGGAAAATCCATATTCGTCACTTGATTGAGAAACTTTATAGGTTTTCTATTGATGTTAATGAAAAGTCGAGAGACAAAATGGTGCAATACGGAATGGACAGCAAATGCAAAGCTGTTCGTGGAGATTATTCTCCAATCACAAACTCCCAAGACCAAAACAAGAACATTCAGGATAGATAAAAGAACATGTTCCGCGAGACACATCAATCGAATCGACAAACCAATATAGCGGTTCGCCTTCTTCGATCGACACCTATAGGAATTCATGAATTGAGGTGAGACAAATATGGAATATCACGTGATCAGATAAAAGATTATTACGACATTCAAATAAAAGAGAAAGGATTAAGAAGAAGCTGAATTTTTTTCTATCGTTGCATTATATTTTTATTGCCTGTATATAGTACATTGACTAATTATATAATGATAGATGTCAATGGTTTGTCTTCCATCTGCATCTCAATCTATTTTCATACTAGCTGTATCATCTACTTCTAGAGTGCCAAGCAATTGGGTCACCCTGCATTGGGTCCAGCGGCTTCAAGCCCCTGCCTATTGTCTCCTTTGTCCCTTTGGGCTACTCTACGTGGGCTGTCTTTCACAATGCGTGGCATGTGGGCTGCTTTCCTCTCACTCCATTAATCCAAACGTAAATATCGAAATCACAAAATGAAATCAAATTATCGAAAGATGATCGAAAAATCATAAATCAGAGACTAGTGGTATAAGAAAACTATCAACAAATATAAATTACGAATCCAAATCCAATTCAATGTTTCAAAGCAGGGAGGATCAACAAAAATACAAAATAAGCGCATTTTGATTAGTTTTGTTGGGGCGACGTCAAATCAAATACTAAAAATTATAAACGAAAAGATAGGTCAAATGATCCAAAAAATGTGTCAAAAGACAAAAAAAACGTAGCATGAAGATAGAGAAAAATGTGTCACAAAAATAGAAAAGAATGTGTCACCAAAGTAGAATTATTAAAAATTATAAAAGAAAAGAAAAACGAAGATGTGATATAAGAAAGTAAAAGAGAAAATAAGGAATACAAGCTTTCAACGATCAGCACTAAAATTAGTACCGACATCTATCAAATAAAGATGATAAAAAAAGAAGAAGACACCTGGGAGAGAGCCTAAATCCTTGTCAAAAATTGTATCTAGCTCTCAATATCCGAAACAAATTAAACGTGTGAATTTACATGAAATCTAATCATACATCCGAAGAAAAATAATGACATGGTGCAAATAAAAAAAGGTTTATACATGGGATGAAACATTTTGATCAGCTTAACACGTTGACTGCCTACTTTCCACTCATATACATATCCTCATAGTCGCACATTCGCCAAATTGCTAACATTTAAGACAAATTTTTTTTTTACCGTGTGTGCTTCACATTCCCTGGAGACTCTATTCAAAATGTCATGGAAATGATTTCACTGAACAAATCAACCCCAGAATCCGTCACTCAAATCTCACACTACACGTAATTTCAGTATACTCTCAGTTATTCGGACCTTTTACAATAGTCATGATTCTGAGTAACGCCGTCGCCTTCGGGATGAGAATCGAGATTCCGAATTCGCTTTACTCCCAGCAGGCTTCAGATTGTTGATCCTGAACAAGGAATGAAGCTTTCTTAGCTTATTGGTGAGTGATTTGAGTAGCTTGTTAGCGGGATGGGGTCTGACAAACTCTTGTTTCATCGACACATGATCTTTTTCCAGGTCGGTTAGCCGCATTCTCATTCTAGTGACTTCGAGTTTCAGCTCTCGGTTCTCTCGCCTCACCGATGCATAGTTGTCTCTCGGCGAGATGGCTCCGCTTCCTACGCCGCTGCTCGAACGTTGAGGGAACTTACCATTCGTAGCTCCGAAGAAGAACTGAGTATGGCCGCCTCCACTCATTGCGTTCCGAAGCCTGATTTGTTCGAAATATAACATTTGGACAGCCATTTGCACCGGTAACCTTTCGTTCTGCGCTGCATGGCTACAGGCTTCTTGAGATAGTTTCTGACAGTCTATGGTTTTGCATAGTCTATAGCGTTCGGAATCCTTTATGTTTGGATGAACCTGTAAATGGAAGCAGAACACCATTCTAAGAGCCTGCAAACGAAATTATGAAAATGGAGCTAATTAGAGCTTTATTGTGAGAACTTCACTTTGAGGAAGATATCGACTGCGTTGTATAATCCATCGCTAACGACACGAGCATGGTCCGGAAGCGACTCTGCAAGTGCTATGAATTTTGATGGCAACAAGTTTGTGTGTAGTGCGACTTCTGCGAGATAAGTGTCAAATAACTTGGATACTTTGAGGATTGAACTTTGTTTGGGAGATCTTGGGGTGTCAAAATCATATGCCATGTCACATTCATCTTTCAAGAGATTATCCTCCTCCTCCTCCTCATCATCCAAGTTTAAAAAGATGGAGAAGATCCTTAGGATCGACTCTGTATCATACACGGCCGTATAATTGTTTCCGTGCGAATTGGCCGGTATTAGGATGTCTTCGAGAATCGCCTGGTCAAGTTGCAGACCGATCCGCCTCTCTAAATCAGATTTGCAAGAAGTGGATACTGATGAGGCTATTGCAGTTTTCAGCAAACTAGAGAGAAATGCTGTGGGAACAAGACTCTTCCTTGACTGAGTTGGTAGTAAGCTAACAATGACTTCGACGATTGCCCTTTGTTTCTTTTGCAGCTCGAAATCCAGCAGGCTTCCTTTTACCAAGTGAGGGTCCCTGACAACCAAATCTTGAACTGAATCCTGAGCATAATTTATCAAAATTTTGACGATCATATCATGGTTTAGACCCTTTGACTTCACTGCTAATAACACTCGTTGGAAGAAATCTAGATTGAGAACCGCCAGACTTTCCCCACCAATCCGATGGCGTTTCCAGTGCCATGCTTGGCATAGCTTTCGACCGAAAATTGTGATCAAGTTTCATTAAGCCAGAAGTGAGTTGCTCTCTGCAGGCGTTATTGGCAATTGCATTGATAAGCCTGTTAACAAGGCTGATCTCCTCAGATACAGGTAAGAGACTTTTGCAACAGTGAAGAACAGATATCGAGCTCGATATCTTTGGGAATACCGTGTCCTTCAGATAAGCTTAGGTACGAGCTTCCAGGTTCTTCTCTGCAACCTCTTCTGTCATTTCCAGGAAATGTGATGCACATTTTAACATTGCAACATTTGACCATCTAATCTCAACATTTATCCCATAGCAGAACTTGGCAGCTAGCTCAAATTGCCTCTGCTCCACCTGGAATAGAATTAAGATTCAAGCGTGAAATCCTCCCATCCTTTGCGTCAATCAACGCCTTCCAGATTCTTCCACTCCAAGAAATGAGGGGGAACTGAAAAGAAAATTTGCAATTGCATGAGTAAAGATTCTATTATAATGGTGCAACCAGTTTCTAGGCCTATATGCTTCATAGTTCCATTTTCAGTCTTGAATCTGTATGATGTTGTGAGTGTACTTATAGGCACCGTGGTAACTAAACATTTGCTGCTAAAAGATGCCGAAACCGATTACCTTGTGAAGTGCAAAGCTTGATGCTCCAACCTCGACGATAATATCACTTGAAACGTCAGAAATAGGCCTGCAAGATAGATAACTATATTAAATTCAGCTGCATAGTGACAGAAACCTAGCTGATAAAGGAAAAAGCAGAGATGAATTCATTTCTACATGCTTGTTAGAGCCAATAATTTAGATAGCAAATTGTTCCTTCTGTCATAAACCTGAATTCCCATGCTTTAACCCATAAATTCGCCCCCACTGGGTTAGTTAAGTTGTAAGATGGCTCACATTCAATGAACAACTCAACCTATGATTATCTAAGTTATATAGGTCTGAAAACAGAGCTATCTAGAGTCGCAAAGAGCAAGAAAAAAGAAGTTACCATTCAGTGGCATGCCTGATACTGCTGGAATTTTGACGAAAGGACCTCTTTCCAGACATACTCGGCTTCAGTTCAGCAATAGTAACAACAACCATTTTCCTCTCACAAAAAAACCAGACAAAAATCCCAGATTTCAGCCCCCACCAAGATGTTTTTTTAAGTACAGCATTTTAGCAGCCCAAATGCTTCTCTCTTTGTCAGTTCAATGGTTTCATATTCTCCTGGGGATCCCAAAGGCAGGAGTGAGGTAAAAGTCACATGAACTCGTGCAGGATTAAAGGGAATTTGATGATGACATTTTGAAAATAATATTATATGCTTTTGATGAGTACTTATAATAATTTATGCTTAATCGAAAGTCAAGAACGTGTTCGAGTGAGCTTCCACTTTTCGGTGAAAGGTGGTGAGTGAGAGCGTGGCCTTTTTGACATGGTTCTTTTTTATTGTTTAATTTGCAGGATTATTGTAGGGTTTGTAGTGCTTTTAGGGGATGATTGCTTAAATAAAATACCTTGCTTAATTCAACTCTAAGCATCACTTAACAATATTACTTTATATTTCTGCATAATTGCATATTATATACACATACATGCATATAGCCTATTTTTATGCCTTGGCTAGAAGCCCAGGCCTTCAAATTTATGGACATCCCTTTGCGGCCAAATCACCATGACATTACCTTAACTGCTACAGTTTCCTCTTCAATGTCAGATTTCATTCCTTTGGTCTTGCATTACACTCGGAGGTGATAAATGGATCATTTAGATGGGATTACTTTGGATCGAATTTGATGTGTTTTAAATTTATTGATAATATACAAATTTATATATTTATATAAATAGTGGTGTTAATTTAATTTTAAAATATTATAATAATATATTAATATTTAATTTATTAATAATATATAATTATATATAATTAATGCATCGCATACTAGTCAGACTTTTAATGAGTTTGTATGACTAGTGAGTGGTATGTTTTCCTTCCCTTTTTTATGCACGATTGCACTCAATACCCAGGACATGGGGGAATAAATAAAATGTATTATCCAGGTGTTATGAGCAGCCACGTTTTTAAAATGAAATAAAAGATTAGGGAACCGAATAATTAGACGGCCACCTGAAGGAATTAATTATGAGACTTGCGTCTAGAAAGGTAGCAATGTCATTCATATTAACAGGGAATATGCATCATTGGTGCACCCACTCAATATCAGTATCACGCCCTCCCTTTCTTATCATAAGTTTCTGAAATATATGCTAAATCTTCTTTTTTAAGATCAATGGCATTCTTGGAGAGCATGCCAGCCTTTTTAAGGAACACTACTACGTAAAGCCCTTGGGAAACTGTGGTCTTTCTAGCATGAGTGACCCGCACAATGAATTCGAGGGGAGTAATGTGCTCATTGAAATAAATGATTCTTCAGAACCTGCATCAAAACTTGGCATGCCAATCCAGGAGTATCTGGATATTCTAGGTGAATGCAAAAAGAAGCTTTTTGACGTAAGGGCAAAGAGACCTAGGCCACATTTGGATGACAAGGTAAATATCTGATGAACTAATAGTAGGTGACTTACTTTTTTCTTACTGATGGTAAACACTTACTTCAAGTTCTTGCTAGGTGATTGTATCTTGGAATGGACTTGCAATTTCATCTTTTGCAAGAGCATCTAAAATCCTCAAGGCTGAAGCGCAGGGCACAAATTTCAACTTCCCTGTTGTTGGCTTCAACCTCCTCCTCTCTAGGAAATGGGTTGATTTATCATAGTTTGTTTAATTGAAAAGGATGGCTCTATCAGTATGTATGCTTGTTTATTCCACCAATTTATAGTTCTCAAAACCTGGCCAAATGAAGAATCCAATCACATGATGTATATATTAGCTTTTAAACAATGTTTAGAGAAACTATGTTGCCATTTATTTAGGCGAGTATAATTAGTGTGGCTGGCTTTGGTTGCAGTACAACTGTATGTAAGATCTTTCGCTGCTAGCCTAGTAGTAAAGTAGAACCGTATTAATTCTAGTTCAGCTAGTTCTCTAGGGCAATATGACTTTAAACAGTTTTTAACTATCCTTAAATTCTATTTGTATTACCACCTAGTGATTAGTGAGTTCATCTGTTTCTAGAAGCTGTTTTCATGACTCGTGCCAAGCCAACAAGTTATGTCGAGTTCTCTTGAGTGATAGCTTTGAGACTTGAAGATCCTAATAATCTAACTATATTCTTAAGCGATTTGTAAACTCCTTGAATGATAATCATGTTGATGGCAGCCGCAGTATTGTCCTGCTATTTATACGCTGTTGTTCTTGCTGGGTAGCTTATTTGATTTATCTTTTTGCTGTTTACGAGTACATGGAAGTTGCAGAAAAGGCGGCACATTTTATTAGAAGACATCTGTACAATGAAAAAAAGGCGCAGGCTTCAGCATAGCTTTAGAATGACCCATCGAAAGCACCTGGGTTATTAGACGATTTATGCATTCTTGATTTAAGGGTTGCTGGATCTTTATGAGTTTGGTGGTAGCACAGACTGGCTAATTTGGGCAACTGAACTCCAGGACATGCAGGCAAGAGTTATCTATTATCTTTTTCCGTTAAGATCCGTTTCCCATCTCTTTCCGTAGTAATTCTTCTATCTTACTTCCCAAATTTGTGGTCCAGGATGAGTTATTCCTCGATAGAGAAGGTGGAGCCTATTTTAACACTCCAGGAGAAGACCCTTCAGTGCTTCTACGTGTAAAGGAAGACCATGATGGGGCAGAATCATCGGGAAATTCGGTCTCTGCAATCAATCTTGTGAGATTGGCCTCCATGGTTTCTGGCTGTAAATCTGATCACTACAGGTAGAATGCGGAGCATCTTCTTGTTTGCCTTCTCTTCATAGGAGTTTGATTTCCTTGAACCAAACTCGCTTTCCTCGAATCGTGTCTAGGATTTGAAACTGTGTATGTTTTGCAGGCTGTTTTTGAGTCTAGATTGAAGGATATGGCAATGGCAGTGCCACTTATGTGCTGTGCAGCCGTTATGCTGACCGTTCCTTCCAGGAAGCAAGTTGTCTTGGTTGGCCATAAGTTTTCTGAAGAGTTCGAAAACATACTTGCAGCTGCTCACGCCTTATATAACCTGAACAAAACAGTAAGAACACGAGACATAAATAACATCTTAATCTCTATCTTGTTGTCGATAACATCTAAACTCGACAAGGTTGTCATTCTATGTAACAGGTAATTCATATAGATCCAACAAACACAGCAGAGATGGCATTTTGGGAAGCGAATAATAAAAAAGTTGCCCTCATGGCTAGAAATAATTTTGCAGTAGACAAGGTGGTTGCTCTTGTATGCCAAAACTTCAGTTCCAGCCCCCCCGGTAAACAGCCCTAAATCCCTACAAGATCTGCTCTCTAAAAACTCTTCATCGCGGTTGGATGTACGAGTTCTTAATAGTGTCATACCTTCAGGAGTGTTTGGTTCAAGGATTGTGGGATTCCCATGAATCCCACATTCCCATGTTTGGTTGGCCGGGAATCTCATTTCCGGTAATATTTTATTACCAATAGTAGATTTTTTTGAGTATATTACCGGGAATGTCATTACCTCCATTCCCTTAGGTATTGTAACATTACCGGCGTTTTGGACTAAAATGCCCTTAAATTTTTATTTTTTTTTTCAAAAATATCATTCTTCTGTCATTGAATAATAAAAATTATACGAAGGTTAAATTACAAATTTATCCTTAAATTATTTTAGATTTACAAAAAAAGTCTATAATTAAAATTTTATATGAAGTTCAGGGATTAAAATTTTTTTTACCCTTTCATTAAACCTTTTTTATATTTTTAATTTTGTAAAAAAAATATATAAATATTATTAATTTAATTTTTTAAAGAAAATGTATAAATATTTTACAATTTGTAATATTATACAAATATATAATAAGGACAATTTGGTCAAATATACATTCCAATAATCTTTTATTCCTTTAACCAAACACGGTAATCTTACATTCTTGCTAAACCAACCAAACACAAAATACAACATTCCCAGTAATCCTATTCACTGGTAATCTTTTATTCTCACTGATAATCTTACATTCTGTGAACCAAAAACACCTTAGTTCTTAATAGTGTATGAAAAAAATAACATGTAACAGTCCCTTAAACAATGAACCAATAATTGTAACAGAAACAATGCTTTCATAGTATACTTGTTTTATAATTATTATATTTCATTCTATGTATGGAAAGAAAATATGATGTATAATGATAGTTATACATGCATATTCAACCAAGTCCTTGCTCATTATTCCACTGCTCGATGCAATCACATGTTGCATATATATTATGCATGACGCACCGCCAAAGTTCCCCACTTATTTTATACGAATCAATTTGAACGTTCATCCCTAGAGGTATTAGAAGAAAGCTCTCCGGTGTTGAAAAATGAGCAGACTGCTAGCATGAATAATTATACAAACAAAAGGGAATGGGGAAATGAAAAAATTAGAAAGGTGGATTCAAAATAGGTATGGGGATTTTCTTGGAGAATCTGAAGAGGAAGAGAATCAAACAAGTTCATTAGAAATTCATTGTGAAGATGTGCTGAAACATTAGACTTTGTTGATGGCTTTGCAACCTGAAAAAGACCAAGTTTTGGATCACATGGCTTTATCACTTTTTTCTTTCTTATGGACTTAAAATTTCATTAGCATTGATAAAGGCAAGAAGGGCGAAATTTATATTGGTTGTTTTCACACTAGGCGAGTCTCCTATCTTTCCTCCACTGTCTCTGATGTTGATAATTTTTACTAAAGAAGCCCCTTGAAAGTAATTATAAACGGGGTATGTAAAATCTACTGGAAAATGTCTTTTTGCATGAGAAATTGAGTTCCTAGTTTGCATCTTTCATGTGGGTAGGCTCATCTTCGAGAAAAGTGACAACTTTTCAGCGACTGAAAATGCGAGTTGCCGGTTAATCATTGAGGATGTACACATGTTCTTTTATATTGTGTTGAAAATTTAATATTAGCCTAAATAAATTTACATTTAAATTAATTTGATGTCATTGCTTACATCAATTTAGTTTTGATGTCATTGCTTACATCAATTTAGTTAGGTAAAAATTAAGTATTTTTCTCATGTTTTAATTTCAATAGTTTAAATTATTTAGTGCTTATTTTAATGAGTGATTTAGATTGTTTCTTGTAACCTATAAATACCCTACTTGTATTTGAGTTTTATCATCCAACAATCAAAGCTTAATTATAAGCATTTGATAGTTTTCTTAAGAGTTCTTCCCTTTTGCAATTTTGTGAGATTATTCTAAAAAGTTTTTTCTTCTTCTCGATCAATTAGAGTTTTTACTATTTTGATTCAACAATTGGTATCAGAGCCACGTTTTTAAGGTCTCTTGAAATTATGAGTATGCTATGTGGCTGCAGTTTTTAACTGATCTTCCACATCAGAAAATATTTCTTGAGTTATTGTCGGGGTTATTACAAACCTTGTGGAGCTTCTTTGTGTTTAGAGTAATTTAGTACTCTGCACGTTTGTTACTCAAGCTTGTTCGGTGTAGTCAAAACCTTACCGTTAAGATGGGTGATCTTCAAGTAGTTGGAGGGATCAAGAAGCTCAACAACAAAAACTACAAAACGTGGGCAACATGTATGGAGTCATACTTACAAGGTCAAGACCTTTGGGAGGTTGTCGGTGGTGGTGAAGTTACACAACCGGCGACAGAAGATGCCAATGGAATCTTGCGAAAGTGGAAAATTAAAGCAGGCAAAGCAATGTTTTCTTTAAAGACCACAATTGAAGAAGAAATGTTGGAGCACATTCGGGATGTTAAAACACCAAAGGAAGCATGTGACACTTTTGTTACACTCTTTTCGAAGAGGAACGATACAAAATTGCAACTTCTCGAGAATGAACTTCTATCAATGGCGCAACGCGACATGGCGGTTGCCCAATACTTTTACAAGGTGAAGTCGATATGTCGCGAAATTTCAGAATTAGATCCGACAGCTGCTATTGGGGAAGCAATGATAAAAAGAATAATTGTCCATGGTTTGAGACCCGAATATCGAGGGTTTGTTGCCGCTGTACAGGGATGGCCGACACAGCCATCGCTTGTTGAGTTCGAAATTTGCTTGCAGTCAAGAGCCATGGCCAAGCAATGGGAGGAGTCTCGCTGAAGGGTGAAGAGGAAGCGCTCTACACCAGTAAAAGCAGAGGCACTTTTCAGCGGTATACTGGCAGTGAATCTAAAAAGGATGGTGACAAGGTGAAAAATTACCAAGGAAAGGGAGGCTCTCATTCAGGGGGAGCATCCAAGAATCGCGGTAATAGTAGAAAGTTCGATGGCAAGTGTTATAACTGCGGGAAGATGGGTCACATGGCAAAAGACTATTGGACCAAGAAAAAGCATGTTGAAAGTAATACTGCTACTTCTTGTTCGAAGGAGAATAGTGAACATGGTTGGGATGCTGAAGTGTTATTTGCTACGGAGGAAGAAGAATTAGCTCTCACGGTAACAACACCAGAATGGATTGACTACAAGAATGATTGATCGTAGATTCTGGCTGCTCAAATCATATGAGGGTGACAAACAGAAGTTGCAAAACCTGTCTGAGTATAATGGAGGTGTGGTGGTGACAGCTGACAACTCAAGGTTATCGATAACTCACATCGGTAAGACAATAGTTACGCCTCGATATAATACTAACCAGGGCAACTCCAAGATGTTTACCATGTCCTAGAATGAAGAAAATTTGCTATCTGTGGCTCAACTAACATCATCAGGCCATTATGTCTTATTTGGTCTCCAAGACGTGAAGTTCTATCGTGACGTCAAAATCTCAGAAACACCAACAATGGAGGGACGACGTTTGGAATCAATTTACGTGATGTCAGCAGAGTCTGCATATGTAGACAGGACAAGAAAATGAGACATCAGATCTATGGCACATGCGGTTAGGTCACGTTAGCTATTCCAAGCTAAGTGTGATGGTGAAAAGTCGATGCTTAAGGGCTTCCTCAACTAGACGTGAAACAGACACGGTCTGTGCGGGATGCCAGTATGGTAAAGCACACCAATTACCATATGACGAGTCAAATTTAAAGCAAAGAACCGTTGGAGTTGGTTCACTCTGATGTGTTCGGATCGGTTAAGCAACAATCATTACGGTATGCGGTACATGGTAACATTCATGATGACTTCTCCAGGTTGTGTGGGTTTTCTTATGAAAGAAAATCTGATACTTTCTCAAACTTTAAAGAGTTCAGACTCAGCTGAAGGATAAGTGGAAAGAAGATATGTTGCTTGCGCATAGACAACGGATGAGAATATAGATCAAACGAGTTCTCTCATACCTAAGGGAATGTCGAAGTTGGTTCACTCTGATGTGTTCGGATCGGTTAAGCAACAATCATTAGCGTATGCGGTACATGGTAACATTCATTGATGACTTCTCCAGGTATGTGTGGGTTTTCTTTATGAAAGAAAAATCTGATACTTTCTCAAACTTTAAAGAGTTCAGAGACTCAGCTGAAGGATAAGTGGGAAAGAAGATATGTTGCTTGCGCATAGACAACGGATGAGAATATAGATCAAACGAGTTCTCTCAATACCTAAGGGAATGTCGAATACGTCATCGGTACACTTGTGCCAACACGCCACAACAGAATGGTGTAGCGGAAAGAAAAAACCGGCATCTTGCAGAAATTTGTCGAAGTATGCTACATGCAAAGAATGTACCTGGAAGGTTTTGGGCTGAAGCAATGAGGACTGCAGCCTTTGTGATCAACAGACTTCCTCAACCAAGGTTAGGATTTGTTTCACCCTTTGAGAAACTATGGAACATAAAACCTACAGTTAGCTACTTTCGAGTATTTGGTTGTGTATGTTATGTGTTTGTTCTTGATCATTTACGGAGCAAATTTGATAAGAAAGTTGTTAGAGGTATCTTTGTGGGATATGACAGCCAGAGAAAGGGGTGGAAATGTTGTGATCCAATTAGTGGAAGATGCTACACGTCACAAAATGTGGTATTTGATTAAGCATCTTCTTGGTGGTCCTCAGAGAAGGAGGTGTTGCCAGATTCGAGAGAATTTGGAGACAAGCTACAACAAAAGATGGGGGAGCATGCTGTTCAACTCCAAACAAGTTCAGATGAATCAGAAGATCCAAATGGCGATGATGTCGAACAAAGAGTGACTCAGAATCCTTGGCAAACTGGCGTGTATCAACAACCAAACGAAGAAGGTGGGCCTAGTGAAACAGAAGAATCAATTCCACAATCTCAACTCCGAAGGTCAACAAGAATACGAAGGTCAAATCCCAAATATGCCAATGCAGCCATAATTGAAGAAGCAACGGAGCCTGAGACGTTCGAAGAAGCATCGAAGAGTTCTGAGTGGATGACAGCTATAAAAGAGATCGATGCACTTCAACAAAATCAAACTTGAGATTGTACCAAAGATAAAGATTGAAACCCATATCTTGCAAATGGGTTTACAAGATAAAGCGCCGTCCAGATGGGTCAATCGAGAGGTACAAAGCGCGATTGGTAGCTCGTGGTTTCTCTCAACAGTATGACTAGACTATGATGAAACATTTAGTCCAGTGGCGAAACTTACAACCGTACGAGTCTTACTTGCACTTGCAGCCAACAAAGACTGGAACTTGTGGCAGATGGATGTGAAAAATGCTTTTCTTCATGGAGAACTAGATCGAGAGATCTACATGACCCAACCAATGGGTTTTCAGAGTCAAGATCATCCTGAATATGTGTAAGCTGCGAAAGCACTCTACGGATTGAACAAACTCCTAGCGTGATATGGTAAGATTGCTGAATTTCTAACGAAAAGTGGTTATCAATAACACCTGCAGATTCTAGCTTGTTTGTCAAAGCCAATAAAGGTAAGCTAGCTATCGTGCTAGTGTACGTGGATGACTTAATCATAATCGGTGATGATGAGGCAGAAATTCTTCAAACGAAGGAGAATTTATCAGTTCGTTTCCAGATGAAGGAACTTGGACAACTTAAGCACTTCCTTGGTCTAGAGGTTGATCGCACACACGAAGGAATATTTCTATGTCAACAGAAATATGCTAAAAATTTGTTGAAGAGGTTTGGAATGCTCGAATGCAAGTCAACTTCAACGCCAATGAAACCAAATATCAAAATGTGTGCACATGAAGGAAAAGATTTGGAAGATGCAACAATGTATCGACAATTGGTAGGTAGTCTGATCTACTTAACCTTGACCCGACCTGACATTTCTTATGCAGTTGGTGTGATGATCGGTTAATGCAAAATCCAAAGAAGCCTCATTTGGAAGCAGTTCGACGAATACTGAGACATGTGAAGAATACAATTGACTATGGTCTTTTGTACAAGAAAGGTGAAGACTGCAAGTTAGTTGGTTATTGTGATGCTGATTATACAGGAGATCATGACACCAGGAGATCAACAACTGGATATGTGTTTAAGCTTGGCTCCGGAACAATTTCTTGGTGTAGCAAAAGACAACCAACGGTATCATTGTCAACCACTGAGTATCGGCAGCAGCAGCAATGACAGCCAAGAGAGTACATGGTTGATACAATTGATGAATAATCTACATCAACCAGTAGATTATGCAATTTCGTTGTATTGTGACAACCAATCGACAATTCGGCTGGTGGAGAATCCTGTCTTTCATGCAAGAACTAAACATGTGGAAGTACATTACCACTTTTTTAGGGAAAAAGTTTTGCAAGAAGAGATTGAGATGAGGAAAATCAAGACAGATGAGCAAATTGCTGACTTGTTTACAAAAAGCTTGATTGTTGGAAAGTTTGAACATTTCCATCGTCAGCATTGCGTGATTCAAAGAATGGAGGCTAACATTGAGGGGGAGTGTTGAAAATTCAATATTAGCCTAAAAGTTCACACCTAAATTTTGATGATTCATTGCTTACATCAATTTAGTTTTGATGTCATTGTTTACATCAATTTAGTTAGGTGAAAATTTAGTATTTTTCTCATGTTTTAATTTCAATGGTTTAAATTATTTAGTGCTTATTTTAATGAGTGGTTTAGATTGTTTCTTGTAACCTATATACCCTGCTTGTATTTGAGTTTTATCATCCAACAATCAAAGCTTAATTATAAGCATTTGAAAGCTTTCTTAAGAGTTCTTCCCTTTTGCAATTTTGTGAGATTATTCTAAAGAGTTTTTCTTCTTCTCAATCAATTAGAGTTTTTACTCTATTTTGATTCAACATATTGATTATTGATGTCCTAATCAATAAAATTACATATGATTTTGGTCATCATATTGGTTGTACCTTTATAAGCAAGTTAGATTTGGAAGCTAATTGTCACCAAAGGAAATTGCGAGAATTAAAACGATTATACCCTTCCACTTGATCTCAACTCACCGAATATGACCAATTTTCATAGTATCATATTTCTTAAATGTTTTGTTTTTTATCACCATGCTTTTTTTTTATCAATTCAATCTATAGAGGTCCGAAACATTGTACGATGGAGCGAAGAGAGCAGAGTGAAAAGCATGGTGTTGGGTGGACGACTTTCGTTGACAACCATAGCAAGAGGGTATCAAGAGGCGCTTTGAGAGTGGTTTTCAATCATTATGGAAAGGTGACGCAAGTTGTCATCCCCAAAAGATTAGGAAACCCAAGTACAAGGATTCCACATTTGCTTTCGTCTGGTTTGCTTCTCAGACCGATCTGGAATGCTGCATTATAAGAATGAATAATCCTAAAATTGAGGGTCGAGTCATCGCGGTTTCGAAATTGAAGTTTCCATCTCAGGCTCATAGGAGGTTTCAGAAAAAGAGGCTTGCAGCATCTGTGGACAAGCTAGGAGAAGCATCGTACAAGAATACGAATGCGAAGGTTTGGATAAAGAAGATTAGGGACTCGAGATCGTATGCTGAAGTCCTTGTAGTGAGGGGAGAATC
Organism: Hibiscus syriacus; assembly: GCF_006381635.1. Lineage (NCBI taxonomy): Eukaryota > Viridiplantae > Streptophyta > Magnoliopsida > Malvales > Malvaceae > Hibiscus > Hibiscus syriacus. Next base: position 35,136 of record NW_024062788.1, on the reverse strand, counting down.
TGGGGAAGAGGCTGGTTTGGACACATTCCAGTGGTTGAACAGGAGGAGGATCGGGAGAAGGCAAAAGTCTACAGGAGTTCCAGATACTAGCAGAAGAAACAGAGTGGATTGAGCATTCGTTATTAGGGATGGTTAAGGACAACTACGATATGGAGTCTGTTCAAAGAGCTTTAGAGAATGAGGGGATTAATGCTAAGCTTGCTAAATGGGGAAACACTCAGAGTTCTTGTATTATTACTTTTGGGCTTTCTGGTTCAAATACCTAGCTCCCATTAAAGATAAGTCGAGTCATGCTTCAGCATTTTTCTCATGCCTCTTCAAAGGGGTCCCCCTGCAGCTTTGGCATGCAAGTTTTTTCTCAGCTTTGTGTAATAGGTGGGGTACTTTCGTCGATTTGGATGATTTTATGAGAAATCTGGAGGATATCTCAATGGCGAAAATGTTCGTCAGGGCGACAAGCAGGTCTGACATCCCTAGTTCTTTAAATATTTGATTGTGTGGATGATCGTTTGTAATCAAAGTTGTGATTCTTGAGGCATCGAATGATTTGGTGAATCATATATCCGAAGAAGAAATCGGTAATTTCATCGACGTTTGGGATTCGGAGGAGAATGTTGATCAAGTTTCTTTGTTTTTCGATGGTGGTGATGTGGCAACGAAGAGGGCCATAATTGTGATGCTTTAGCTTCTGCAACGGGAATCATCCCTGAGGTGGTGGCGTCAGAGCCAAGAGGAAATTCATTATCCTACGTGCATGAAAGCGGCGAGAATTCCAATAATTTAGGGAGTAACGAGGATGGAATTTTGGCTACAAACATGTTTAATGATAATGGAAGAGTGGACCATAGAGGGACGTTGGTGTCTCCTGAGGATAATTGTTCTACGTTCTCTTGCTCTCTTTCATTTGGATCGGATGGAAGGAGCTCTAGGAATTTTGGGCTGTGCAGTCCTATGGTTCGATTGGATTTGAGTGGAATGGAAATAAACGGGCTCAACCCAGGTATCATTACTCTATATTTCGGGCAAGAAGGGAATCATTTTTCTGGCTAAGTTGATCTTGTCCCAGAGAGCATAGCCAACAACAACCTCTCGTATAATAATATGATCGCCTACAGAGAAAGAGAGGGCATCTCGCAAATGTTTTCATCTCAAGTCGTCCTCGATTCTTTACTTGTCTATACGAGGAGGGAAGCGATGGGTTCAAAGGTTGTGATTAGAAGAGAGGCCCGCAAACAAATAAGAGAGAGTCTTGAAGGGACTGTTCGATCTACAGCTGAATTTTCTGTTAGCAGACGAGCATATGGGTTGCTTAAGGAGGCAGAAACAGTCTGGGAAGTAAGTAATATACTTTAATTGTCATTAAAAAGAGGCAAGGAAGTGGTTATTGAAAAGGTCCGAGCCTTGGAGGAGGAATTGAGGTGGTGGTTTGTTGCCTGAGGACGTGTTTAATTTGAAGGGTTTCTACTGGTTTCAATGAATCTGTTACTAGTAACTTGGAAAGGTAGGGGGTTTGGGAGGTCGAAAAAATCCAGATCAGACAACAGATTAATCAGGAAGTCGAAAAAATCAGCATTTTAGCCCCTGGAAACAAACCATTGCTGCAAAGTATAAGATCGACCTTGCCACCATCCTCCTTCCAAATTCGCAGTCGCATGGGGTATCCTGGATTTGGCGTGGAATCCTATCTACTTATATTGGTGTTGGTGAAGATATTAGTCTGAAAGAGCTTTTCCAACTTCAAGTCAATGATGGTAGTGTAATAAGGTTTTGGCAAGATAGGTGGCTCGACAATCACCCCCTAAAAGAGATGTTTCCGAGAATTTATGCTTTGACTTTGAATGAAGAAGGGATGGAGTTGGAATATTTTGCTTAGGAGTGATGTCTTTGATTGGGAAAAGCTGTAATGGGAGGCGATGATCCAGACTCTTAACAATTTTGTGAGCTCATCGTCATCTACGGACTAGGTCAAATGGCTCGACTCTAGTGATGGATTATTTCAGTTAAATCAATGTCGCTTCTTAAATATCCTAGTGGGCCAGTTGAGTTTAATTGGAAGAAGTTCGTTTGGTTGGGAATCGCTCCTTTCAAAGTGGAAGCCTTTGTTTGGAGAGTACTTTAACGGAGAGTTCCAGTCAAGGCAGAGCTTATTAAGAGAGAGGTCGCGTTGCCAGATACAATATGCCCGGTCTGTTCAAAATTTTCGAAATCTGTTGATCATTTATTATTCTCCTGCGACACTTTCTGAAAAGTTAGGGGTGTCTTTCTCACTTTGTGGGGAGTCTCAATTGCATTGCCGATTGATCCCATCAGTTTTATTACGGTTTGGAGGGATTCCTCCCCTTGAATCTGTATCGAAGGATAGTTTGGAGCACCTCGCCTTCCGTTGTCATATGATTAATTTGGTTACATAGAAATGACTTGGTGATACATGCACCACACGCCACAACCCTAAAAAAAGATGAACCGAGTATTCCACTTGGTCTAATCACAAGAAATTGGGCTAAACTTCTAAAGGACAAGCTCAAGATTGTCGTCCAAGCCTTCATCAGCAAAGGATTATAGGCCCACATGGAGACTGAAGAATTCAAGGAAGGAAATCCACTCATCCTTCCTCCCACATTCACTTAGATCACCACAAAACAAGTTGAATGTAATTCAGGATCAAATTGCAAGATTCAAGAATAACATAATAGTAGAAGACTTGTGACTGCTTTTTCAAAGAGATCCTGATATTATTTGGTCAACATGTCTCCTGGAGTTACGATCGGTTGTCTCTTAGCTTTCTAATGGTTTTTAAATCTCCTCAATCCAATATTGAAAACTCAAGATACACTCATTTTAGTGAAGAAAGTGCTACAAAAATTTATATACGTGATTAATACGAGATTTTGTAAATATTACGAATTTTTAATATTTTTATTGATTATTTGTAATATAATTTAATATATGATGATGCATTATATTTTAGGATTATATTTATTATTTTATTAGGAATTAAGATAGAGTTAAAATAATTATCTTTAGTTTATTATTATTGTTATTTTTATTATTATTTTCAAGCATTAGTCATACTATAACAATGTATCTTTCACCCTATATAAATGAGGCTCCTGCTACTATTGTAAACACATCTTATCTTGAATATAATACATTGAGAGATTATCTTTGCAAGTGTTGATTAATTGTTCATTCGAAGCTTCTTTTCATTAAGTTTTTTGCGATTAGGTGGGCTGGTTAGAGTCATTTATTGAGTTTTTCTTTTCATTGCGACTAAAGGGTTCGATAAGACAATTATCCATCTATTTCAATCTTCCACAACTCCATCATCTTCTTCTTACATTCAAATCATTTTGTTTTCTTCGTCGTTTTCTTCATCGAATCTAGGGCTTTCTAGGTTTGATTCTTCAACGACAAGCAACGTTTATCATCCGCTAACGCATCTCTATCACTTGGTATTCAATGGTAAGAAGCTAGATGTGCTACAATTGGTTTCTCTCATTAAATATCGCGTTGCTTGCTGGTTAAAGGTCAAGTTTCCAGCCTCCTCTTTTAGCTTGGAAAATCTGGCAGCGAATTTAGCACTTGCGGACGATGCTCTCTTGAAGAAAGCTGGTAAAGACTCATCCGTCTTGGCTCCCACAATCCCACCTCCGAGAGGCTCTTTAAAATATAACGTAGATGGTGCGATGTGAGTGGACAGTAGCGGTGGAGGTATTAACGGGATTCTCTGTGATCTTGATGGTATCTTGCTTCTAACTTTCTCAGTTCCAATTGGGTGCGGATCCTCGGTGCAAGCGAAAATTCTGATCGTCGAACATGCTATTAAGCTGTTCATGGGCTCTAAGTGATTCAAGGTATTCGAGCTTATAATTGAATGTGACTACGCTGCACTGGTGAATTGGCTTCGGAATCCTGGTTACGCTCCACCAGAATGGGCGCATATTCTTCACCCTATAGCAGCGTTAGTTCTACGAGAAAAGTTTATCGTTAAGCATGTCCCTAGAAGGTGCAACTCGGCTACTAACCAGCTAGCGAAACTGGCGATAGGCTCAACTACTGCCCAAGTGGAGGCTTTCGAGAATGATTTTGGGATTTTCCTTTGTTCAAAGTCGGGCGAATTTATTATATTTTTGGGTGTTATGTCTGGCTCGTATCCGGGGGAAGTTTGACCTTTTAGTATTTCTTCGTAGGTTAGCATATGGGATCAATGGCACTGATTCTGTACTGTCTTGGTTTGTCAGTATCTACGGATTGGATACGAGGCTGTTCCCTGGGTGGTTTCTTTTGCGTTCATAAAAGGATCGACTTTATTTCTCGATTCATTGCTATGGGTACAATCCTTTTTCCCCCATTTACGTCTAGAGAAGTTTTTTAACAAGACCCTAGCAATGAGTATATCTTTCCGTTCAGTAATAATATTCCTACTTTTCAAAAAAAAATTGCGAGAATTAAAAGGTTGAATAAGGACCGGTTGGTGAAAGATATATTTAACAGTATTGAAAATGTTGACTTTACATAATACTAATTTTAAATTAATAAAAACAAAAATACGAGCAAAAGGCTCACTGTAATAATTAACATGTAGCAATTGGCCGAAAAAACAGGAGCAATATCAGGCCAAATATCTAAATGTGTTGGGATTCTCCTTGTCTCTCTCCAGGTAGTCCCTCGTGATCAGATCTTCGATCCTCTTCTTTATGGCTTTAATATCAGGCTGCAAACATACATTACCACCCCCATCAGTGCTTTTGTAAAACCAAAAAAAAAAACCCATATCTATGTGATCTGATGTTTCTCTCTTAACTACATGCACACAGGGTTGGCGTGTATTAATTTACCTTGAACATGCGACTCAACTGCTCGACACACTCCGAAACCAATTGTTGGTGCCCCAAAACCTTCCTGCTCTTCATTATGCGTACAATTGCAGCATCAATAGCATAACGCCGATCTTTATCAACATCTTCTACTACTTTCTTCCTTTCATCCACAGGAGGGAGAGGAATCTACGCAAAAGATGATTTACAAAGTTAAAATTTTCTCATCCTAATAAAAGCAATAACCACAAGAGAGAGAGAGAGAGAGAGAGGGAGAGGAATGCCAGAACCGTCCCGGACCTTAATTCTCCTCAACTTGTCGGTAAACTTAGAGTTGAACTCAAAGGAGTCGCTCTGGGAGATGATTTTTGTGTTTGGCTCTTTACTTAGAATCTTATACTTTGCACATGACAGTGAAAGTAGTAATCTGGCCAAGTCTTCGTGAGTCAAGTTCAACTGAGCCATTATCTCCGAATAGCATAGCTGATCAGAAGTGTTGAAAAGCAGGAGGACTGCAGCCTGTTTACATAGGCAACTGGAAGTTAGATTTGACAATCAAATACAACACCAGAACCGAGCAAGAGACGGACATAAATATAAGCGGAACCAGCGTTTTAATATAGAAGTTCCATAGTTTATAGATTCTGTTCACCTGATATGTTGAAACAACCAGTTCAATAGTTTTCAGATCAAACTTTCCACTAATGTGGCAAGTTCCTAGGGAGTATATCCATGTAAGCTTTCTGTGTTTTGTTTTTGTTTCGTAGAATCCTTTGAAAACTTCCACACACTTGACCTGAAATAATAATATTAAATACAATTATATTTCTGAAAACATCATGGAGAAAGATTTAATACTTCCATCATGTGATATATCATGTTTAAAGTCATTACCATCTCAGCAGGTAGATTGAGGTCAAACGATTTATAACTTGGCCAGAATCCTGTTGTGAGAACAGTAACTGTTAAATCGATCCCAGGATGTGCAGCTGAGTTACTCCTAAGATAGTCCTCAAAGCTGGCCTGGTTTTCCCTTGCCAATGTCAGATCTGTGACCTGTTAGAAAGACAGACAAATTTCACGAAAATTAAAACCATAATTAGTGTGAACAAACAAACTAGTGAAACACAGCCCAACTCACCATGCCCTCCATCTTTGAGGTGAACTGTCCACCACAATGCTGCTTCAGCTTAGTAAGAATACTCCTTTCATGATCGTCATTAGCACTGCGGTCAAATAGCAATCGACGAGCAAGCTTCTTCCTGTTAGTGTTTGCGCACAATTAAGTTAGGATCAAAATGTACCATGTAAAACTATGTCAAGAGAAACTTAATTGACAATAATAAATAAACAAAATATAAATAAATAGTAGCCTCACCTATAAAATTCGGCAAAGAGGTCTTTGTCATTAATATAGGCAAGCAGCTTAACCACCTGCAGAAACCAAAAAAATAGTTCAGAATCAATTACAGATGAGAAAACAAATTTAACATCAAATGATGGATAAGTCACCTTCTCAAGTGTTTCTTCAATTGCTTCATCACTTAATTTCTCACTTCCACCCTTCTTGAGGATATTATCACAGAATGTTGCCAAAAGCTCGGCACTTGAACTTCCGGTAACAGGTTTGTTGCAGAATACCTCAAAAGCCTCTTTCAAAGCCTAATGGAACGTTTCAACAAAGTCTGTTTTAGGCGAAATGATTGAATACGATCCATATTAAAAGTTTAGTCATTACGACACAAACCTTGTGGAACAGAGTATGGTTTTGAAAAGAGTCGGTCACATATGTCATATGCTTATCATGCAGCTTGATTATTTTCCTTACAAGGGCCTGATGATAACAACATTACAAGATTTTCAGCATCCATAATGATCTCAAGAATTCATAACTGTGAAAGTTGGAATATTTACCTGTTCCTGCACAGCTGGAGCATTCGAGGCCTACGGAAATGAGTGAATATCAGCACTTAGAACCAGAAGGTGAAAATTAGAAACAAAACTCTGCAGTGGTTGGCAGTTGGCACACCAAAGGCATATCAAACTTAGCAGTAACAGGAACTTAACAAGCACAACAATAAATAATGATTTAGGTGCCATTTTAGGTGTATTTTGGTTTTCCTTGACCCTTGTGCATTATCCAACTAGCTTTTGGTTTATCAATAATAATAAATAAATAATGTTGTGCTGGCCTGAAATGCTTAAATACTACTTTGCACCCATTCTGTTAATTAAAAGACAAAACTTTCATCCCCTCATAAAAATTACTAATGTAGAAAGAAACTTCAACTGTGGATCAGAAGAAAATAGATAAAAGTATCCACTATTCAACAATTACAATTGTTTCCGTAGAAGGATAATAACATAATTACAAAACTTTCATCCCCTCGTAAAAATTACTAATGTAGAAAGAAACTTCAACTGTGGTTCAGAAGAAAATAGATAAAAGTATCCACTATTCAACAATTACAATTGTTTCCATAGAAGGATAATAACAAATTAACATAGTTACTTACAGCATCTTCTGCCTGTTGAACCAAGGCTGCTCCTTCAGCAATAACATGCTGCAAAAAGAAAGTTTTTCAAGTTTTGGTTTTAGGGACATGAGAAAGATGACCATTTGACTAGCAGAACACAGAAAACAAAATATTCAAACCTGCTTGAATATATTGGCAACAGGATCCAAGCCTCGAGGTATTTTGCAATAAAGCCTATACATCCTAGAAAGATCCTCCACCTACAAAGTGTAAAGAAGGCCAAGTTAGTATCTAGCGTGTAAATGGACCTAACGGCCAGAAGATTAAGCATGGCAAGAAAAGAAAAAGGGTTGAACAACACCTTGTCATCTATAAGCAAGGCCCTACACCCTGAATGCTCCTTTTCAAGTAGCTGATTGGCATATGTAACCAACAACTCATGTTGCACTTTCTAGATAAGGAAGAAACGGTTATCAATAGAATGCTCTAGGAGTTACAGAGCTGTCCTGACAGGAACTTATCATTAATTCTTATCACATCATTCCATGTCATTCCATATATCAAAAACATGCAATCTCATTTCACAAAGCTTCCCTTGTTATATCTAAGTGACAACTTTCATACAAACAATATTCATTTAAGTCACCCCCATAGAGCAGAGAATTAACAAATTTCATTAATCACCAACCTTTCAACTCACCTCTAACAATTTCACCTCACTGCTTGAATGCAGGTAATTAGACACTCTTTCCCTTTCCTTCTTCAAGCATTCTTCAGACTGAAATAATCATTAAAGTAAATAAAAAAACTATAACCATTTAAATTAATCGGAATAAAATTTTAAACCTATATATATATATAAAGCAGGGAAACTTTAGGAATTGCCTTCAACATGTACTCGGGACAAGAATCTTCATAACGATCTATATGTCCCATGCCAATCTCAACAAAAATGTCCAATACATTCTTCAATAATGCACGGTCTATCTGATCTCCCTCACGTTCTTTATCAATCTGATACAAAGTAATCATTCCGCTTTAACTTTTTATTCAAAATGTGACCTAAATATACAATCAACCAAGAGGCAATAATGTCAACTTACAAGGGAAATTAAAGCATCATTGACTTTGGCATGCACTTCCTGATATACCTGAAATTAATAAAACAAATAGTAGAGAATTATTTAAAGGTATATGTTAAGTGCTGGGCAGCACAGCTCTCAGAATCCAGCCCATTAAATCATAATCAGTATTGGATAAAGGTGATACTAGAAGAACTAGTCACAGACCAGATCACGGAAGCAGGCCAGACCAACTTCATTAAGCGCAGGGAGTGATCTCCGGGCAATGAAGTAGCGATCAAGGTAATGGAAGAAGCGTGATAGCCACCTGACCATTACTTTATGGTTTCCCCATCTTTTAACAAGCTCCCTCAGCGTGAACTCATCATGCTTCTCTCTTAAAGACGGCAATACCTAATTCCAAGAAAAGAGAGGAAATTTGATAAAAAAAAAACACATTCACACACAAAAAAATGTAAATGGATGAATATCCTTGGGTTTCTTTTTCATAAGGCAAATGAAAGAAAAAATTGCAAAGCCTCTAAAACAAACTGTATTTTATGTATAAGACCAATCTGTCTATAGAACAAGTCGGCAACCAAATGATGGCTGAGATAACACCAACCTCCTTACCGTTGAAGTAATGTATTCTTCAAATGCCTCTCGGTAATTATCATAGAGCTGCTGAGAATAATCATAAGGCGCCTTTTGAGTACACATGTTGTATATAGTACTGCAATAGTTCCAATAAAGGAATATGATGGGGATTTAAAAAAAGTATCAGATAATTGAAAAATAGTAATTAAACGGTTCAAAGCAAACAACAAAACTGAAGATAAGCAATGAGAGATACGTGTAAAGCATCATATATTCTTCTGAGGTAAACGGAGGCTCCGGCAGTCCTTCCAATATCCTCCTTAGCTTTTTGATCCCCTTATGCATATAGCCCCATCCCTGATCTAATTCGATAGTCTTGCGCTCCATTGTTGTAAAAGAAAAGCTAAGATTTCTTCAAATTAAAACCTGATAAAAAAAACACATAACAAAACAACACTAAACACCTGGGAAGACAAACAATTAAACAACAACAATCAACAAAAACCCTAGCATGAAATTTGGCAAACAGAATTCAACAAATAATCGAATTCTACTCGTAAATAAATAAATAACGATATAACAACCGATGCAGGTCAAACACTAACGGGAAAAATAAAGAACAAAACCAGCGGAAACCATAACCTCTAAACAATGTCACACGGCAATCCAAGAATATAACATAGCCAAAAAGCCGATCAAAATTATATATAAAAAAAAGAAACAGAGAAGAAAACCCGAAAACTCAGATTCCAAAGAAAACAAGAAAATAAAAACGAGACTAATATTACTTACAGACAAACAAGCAACCATTAATGGGGTTGTGGAATAGAGAGTTACTGAAGAGAAAAGGAATCCCTGGCCTTATGAAAGCTGAATTAGGGTTTGCAGAGCAAAATCATTTTACTCCAACTAAACACACAAAAAATCAGAAACCAATTACTTGAAATCAACACACTTTTAATTTGTTTTTATAAACTCTTTTTTTTAGATTTTAACTTATTTTATTTCTCTTTAATCATTTAATAGAACTATTTTTTATTAATTTATAGCGAGTAAAAATTGTCAATAATTTGACGGTTAAAGTTTATGACACTTATAGTTTATGGGAATAACTAGTTTGTTTAATCTATTGATAAATTAGTTCGTGCATTTAATAAAACTAATTGAAATTATTAATCTAAAAAAGTTGGGCATACATTTTTAAACTCCAAAAAGTGTTTTCTAATTGAGATAAATATTTGATTGTTTTTTAGTTTAAATATGATATTATGTATACTAATATATTTAAAATTAAGATAAAGTGCACAAATGATCCAATAATAAGATATTGTTTTATTAAGTCTTTAACTATTAAAAGTTATAAAATGATCCTTTAGCTATAGGGTGGTACTTTATTGAGTCACTCGACTATTAAAAGTTACAAAATAGTCACTCGATTAATCATATGTTCCAAACTCGTCCTTTTATGTTAAAAATTGATGATCGACTAAGTTGGACGTTAATATATTTTTTGTACACTCAGTATCATTATGTAATCACCATACATATATCAATCAATTATACATCTATGACTACCATAACATATACGTACATACTAAATGTACTCACCTGGATTGTCTCGTTAATGTATCCAAAACGCAACGTTGATTACTCTGGTACTTTGCCTTTAGTTTTGTTTGCCTCGGGAGTTTGATTTCGATCTACTCAAGCATCCAATAAAGACATGTACAATATTAATTGTTAGGAAATATACTAACAATTATACTTAAACATTACTCAAGAGTACATATTATTATATTTTCTATAATAATCTTAGCTTATCTTCACATTTCTAGCTCAATAGTATCAATACCTCTACCATTGTATCGATACTACTATACTATGGTACCAATACCATTTCTTTATTCAGTTAACAATGGTATCGATATCATCTTCATAGTATCGATACTCCCCTCTTGGTATCGATACCACTTGAATCGGTATCGATACTACTCAGCGAATTCTACTAATTTTAAGCCTATAGTATCGGTATTGTTCTATCAGTACCGATACCATTACCCAAATTTTACATTTTTCATTCCGAAAATTACCAAATTTGGTCAAATTTCCTTATGTTTACCTCCAACAATACTATTAAACTCTTCTCTATTTATCCCTATTAACTTTCTTTCATTTAGCTTCTTAAAACATCTAAAATCCCTCAAGCTCACTTGAATCTAAGAATCATACCATATTTTTTAACTTTTTTTTAAACTCATCCAATGCTTCTAATCTATTATTTACTTCATTGACAAGTCAAATCTACTAGTAAACATCAATAAACACTCATATCAAAACATATCATTACAAAACCCATTTATTTAAATCTTTCATATTTCATCCATCTTTTAGGTTTACTCCTATTTAATCCTTCCTCAAGCCTCTATAATAGTCAATACTTCAAAAACCAACCAAAAATGGAAGAAGAAACTATCCAAATAAACCTCATCTTTGCAATGGGGGAGAGCATGTTCCACAGGAGGAAGAAGAAGAAAAGAGAAATAGCTTTTTGTCTATCTTCCTTTCCCCTTTCCCTTACTTTAATACCCTATTAAATAAAATGAATTTAAAATTCATTTTCCTTTAAAGGACCAAAATGCCCTCTTTATTCCTCTATTGATACAATTTAGTCTAATATTATTCCAAATCATTTCCTCATCTTTTACCATTTATTCAATTAAATTTCAAATATGTTCAATGCAGTCTCTAACCTAATATTTGTGGTATTACACTCTACCTAAGGTGGCAATTCTATAGTTCACTATATGCATGGTTTCGGTTCCAAGGTAATATAGGTACTCGAATTATCCTTGATGTTAGTGCCCACTTGGACTATCAAACCCTCAATACTCATTCATTATAGACTTAAGCAGATCGAGTTCAATTCGAGGAAGTGCATTCCTTATGTCTAACGAAGGGCTTCTCACAAAGATCATAAGGGCATGTACTTCAAGAGTGATTCACTAGCCTGTGCGGAGGGATACTCACGAAGGCACTAGCGACTCACCCCCACGTAGTGAGACAAAACTCGGGTATAGAGCTTATGGCATGCAAATGCATGTGATATGTGTGAGGAAGAACTCACAAACCTTTTGACAAAATAAAGACTCATTTTTTGAAAATCTTAACAAGTTCAAAAACAAATAAATCAAACATCATAAAACTATGTAAAAAAATGATGCATGATTATGAAAGTTGAAATTAAAAAGGTTGTAATTCAAGTAAAGGTTCAAATTTATAAAATTTTAACTACTCAAACAACACATAATCGGTTAAGGTCTGACTCTCAAATAGTCCCTATCGAAGTCGTCAAATTGTCATAACCATTTTTTTAAAATAAATTAATTTAAAAATAATTATGACTTTATTTTGGAAAATTTGGATTTCAGTTTAATTTGAAATTTATTTGGGAATGATTTGGAGTCGCCAATGACCTTTGGATTAGGTAGGTCGAATACCTAAAAAAATTATTTTTAATGAATTTTAGAAAAAATCATTTTAAAGTCAAAAGTTGATTTGCGTACTACCAGAGATTCATTTTTAAGAATCTGAGAGTCGATTGCGTATGGGGAAAGATTAACTCTCGCACAACGCCCAAAATTGGTACCTCTCGATTATACGTTGTATAAGTAGTGGAATTTTACATATTCGAGTCCAAAATTTAAATTACGATCCTTTTATTTTTATGACTTTTTTAAGAATAAGTGAATCTATTTTAAAAATATTTGACACGATGAAAATGATTTAATTTACTCGATTTTATTTGAAAATGATATTCCCTTACTACATGAATTAACAGAAATTGAAATCCAGTTACGTTGGTCGTAATTTCGTTAACTCATGATGCAAAACAACATTAGCTTTGATAATTTTTGAAAATGAGAAAATGAATGTATGACACATGAATGCAACAATAATAAACGACATATATAAAATGGATGAAATATCATTGTAATAAATAGATAAAATTAAGCAAAGATAAATAAACAAAACAATTAAATCATGATAAATAAATAAATTAATAAAAATAAAATATTTGTATTTATTAAAATAACTTCATTATGAAAGTTTGAAAAAAATATTTATTAAAAATAAATAAGATATATATAATCGACTTAATAAACAATAAATAATATTAAAATTATTTTATTCGAATAACTCTCGAAAGGGCATCATAGATTTTTGGAGGTCTTTCATAAGTTAATCGAACAATAAGAGGTATTACATTGGCTTAAACTCGAATAGAATAAAAAATATTTAACTATTTAAAAATGTATATATATATATATATATATATCTAAACAGAAATATATTAAATAAATAAAATATGTATGTAAACTGGGCGTCACTAAATAACAACACATATAAAATAAATATAGACATGTAAATATATACATATGAAATGATACAATATACTTAAAACATTAATATAAATGTCGAACACACTTAATACATAAATAATGAGCATATGTATATAATAACCTACTAAAAAGGAATGAAAATATGCGTTTTAGTATATATGCATATATGTCAATACGCAAGCGAAGTATAATGGCTAAGGCATTAAGTATATTTGATATGTATATATACTAAAAGTATAGGGACCAAAGTGCATAGATGTTAAACTTAAATAAAGAAACAATAAATGACAGATTACATTAAAATAATGAGGAATAACATGGACTAAACATACAAATAATACAAGGGTCAAATTTGAAACAAATAAAAATACAGGGGACTCACAAAACATTAATCTATGTCATTTCAAGCTAAAAAAATAATTTAAATTAAACACTAACAAAATCAGAGGATCTTAACGCATAAATAAATTAGTTTCAAACAAAATTGCAAATAAGGACTAAAATGTAACGAATAATAAATCAATAACCCTAAACATGTGATTTTACCCGAAGCATAATAATAAACATGAAGTGACAAAATTGAAAGTATGAACTATTAAAAGGATCGCGAACAATATTAACCCAAGTTGCATTTCATGATTTAATCAAAGGATTACAAAGATTGAGGTACCTGGGTGGGTATTAACCCACGTGGGTTTGGCATGGTTGCCCTAACCCTCAAAACTACGCTGTTTTGCTTTGAGTTTAAATACTTTTTTATATAATTTTCAACGCTAACCCTCTTTATTTTTCCAGCTGTATCTCCTCTCTTCCTCACCCTTTTTCTTTTTTTCTTTTCTCTCAACCAAGAGAAGAAGAAACTTCTCCGGCCACCACCTAAATGGCTCCGGTGAGGGTCCGATTTTTATACCATCTTTTCACAACCCCAAACAAAGTTGATACCAAACCATGCTCCGATTTTTACCATCTCTCAAAACAAAACCCTAAACAAAAATAAAAGACTACCTTGAAGGTTTGAGACTAACTTTCCTACGGTGACACAAATATCTTCGGATTCTAGAGATAAAATATTAGTCTATTTTTTTCTTTGATTTGTGTTCTCTTCTTTTTTTTCGTCTCCTTTTTTTCCGAAATTCTATCCTTTTTTTTTTCTTGGCCTTCTTACCCAAAAATCACTCCAAATATTATAATATTACTGTTTCCTCAAATTTTACTAATATAGTACCCTTTTTAATAATTACGTGGAATACGACTTTGCTTAAGTGGAATGAATGTGCTGAAGAGTGCCTGAGAAATTTTTACATGATACCACGTGGGAAGGCATGTTTTAAGGGGCATACCTTCTATGGTTCACATCAGATTCTCTAAAAGTATTTTAAAAAAATATATTTTAAAAAAATTAAAAAATAAAACTATAGTGACTAACATCATAATTTAATGCATATTAGTTCAATGAGTTGAATAGCTTAATGAGATTAGTTTATATAGGTATATTAGAGTGTTTAGGTTATGTTTCTTGACAATGTAGGATAAAAGCTAAAATATGTATTATTTAACTTTTTTATCTCTATATCTAATGAATCTACTTATACACTATTGTTAAATTACATTAGGAACTAATATGTATTAAATTATGATGTTAGTCCCTATAGTTTTATTTTTCAATTTTTTTAAATCATATTTTTTTAAAAATGCTTTTAGGGAATCTGATGTGGACCTTGGAAGGTGCATCCCTTGAAACGTGCCTTACCACGTGATGCCACATAAACATTTCCCTTGGAAGGCGTTTTTCAGGGAACGCGTCTTTGGTCCACCTAAACAAATGCACATTTCACATATTGTGCCTTATCAGAAAGGGTGCTAGATCGGTAAAATTTGAGGAAACAGAGTCGACATGTAATATTATAATATTTTGATAAAAACACATTTTTTTCTTTATTCAAATCCCCTTTTATGTTGTTACATGTTGCTTGATGGCTCTGTTCTTGTGATTGCTGAGAAGATAGGGCATAAGTGACCTATTTTTTTGTGATTGACACCCCAAATCTTGTTTTGCTCGTCTTCATTCAAGTAAAAATATATATGCTTTTTTAATTAAATTTTGGTCTTTTCTTTTGATTGAGTTAATGGTCGATTTGTAAGATAGTTTCAGAGCAATCTGGTCGAGGCGACGACGGAGCGACAGTGAGCAACAACGATGGCGTGGAGATTAGGGTGTAGGTGGCGATGACGGCACGAATGGCTAACCCTAAAATTAGAGTTAGTCAAAATTGAAACATAATGATTATATGGTTTGTCCATGTGGGCCTGACTCGTTTGGGTTTGTTGTTTGAGCTCCGAGTCTTGTAATTAGGCCTGCAAAAGATGTAATTAATAGTATTAATAATAAAAATAATAAAATAGTAATTAAAGAGGTGGACGAAAAATGGTGTCAACACCTGATTTTGGTGGGATTTTCTAAAAGGATTTGATATTTTTAATTATACTCTTTCTATAATATTTTAAAAAAATTATTAAGTCTCTCAAATTTTTAATAATTTTAATTAGACTCCAATTTTCTTGAAAAAAAATAAATTGAACCCTTTAATTTTTTTTAAACTTTTAATTTAAACCTCTAAATTTTTAAAATTTTAAATTGACCCTCTATACTCTATCATTAAATTCCGACATTGTACACCTTCATGATTATAGGTTAATTTCAAAACAAGTCATATATGCATCCAAAGTTCGTGTATAGACTGTTGATTGTGGAACAGAATACCTGCAATAGAAAGATTTTAATCCAATATAGAAAGTAGAGATGAATCATTCATGAAATCTGGGCAAGGATTATATATACTAATCTGACAAGCTGAAAATTCCTTGGTTTTCTTGTTTAAGATAACATTTTAATCAAATTTAGAAGATGTTGAACACAAAGAATCTCCAAAGAAAGCTTGAGTTTCCTTTCCTTGTTTGATTTTTTATATATTATACAATAAGTAATGAAAACACGTGTTTTAATGCTAACCCTATCTTACTTAAAACGAGCGAATCCCATAAGCTGAGTGGGGAACCTGCAAATGAAGGATGGTTGGTTACTCTTCGATGAGGGTTTGGTCCATGCTTGGAACTTAGGTGAGCGCAGAGTAATTTTGGAAATGGATAGCCTTGAGGCTTTTCGAATCCTAAAGCAGAAGCGCTGTGCAGGTATCTCCTTCACTCTCTACGATAGAATTATTGATCTATTGGATCGACATTGGAACGTTCAAATTTATCATACTAGTAGAGAAGCTAATAAGTTGCAGACAAACTGGCGAAAATGATAGACATTGAAGTTACTGCAGTCCACGAGCTCCTCGACCCTCCTTTATTTGTTCTGCCGCTCATGCAGTTAGATTACAATGTTTCTGGGGCAGTGACTGTTTGATGTATTTAGTTTTCCTTTTATCACCAAAAAAAAGTTTAATATTTTGTTTAATATTTTTTTAATAGAAGACGCTAATTTATTATGATATTCAATTTAATTCAACATTCAAGACGAGAACTAATTTATTTAAATCCGAATAATTAAATTTATCATATTATAAATCTTTAAGATTTAAATTTAATAATTAAATTTATCGACCATTCATTCAAATTTGAACTTACTAAACTTACTAATAGAAAATCGAGATTCAACTCAAATGATTTTCATTACTAAACTTACTTTATTAATCTTAGGGCCAGTTAATTTTTAAAACTTGGTTTCTTTTTTCTTTGTTGAGAAAAAAAAGTGTTTCAAATAAATCGTATAACGTCGAAGAGATAATCTTAAGATAAAGTAAGTTAAAAAATAGTGAAAATAAAGATATAAAAATTCATTTGACCAAAGTATCTATTACATAATTATAAGATCGTTGAATAAGAGAAATATGAAAATTAGGATGAGTCTAAAATTATTACTTTGTTAGTCAAAGATGACAAGTCTAGGCAGAGAAATTTTCATCATCACGAACCAATTTGTTCACCAACTGAGCACAATCAAATTCAAAAAGTACATTCTCCCATCCGTCATCACAAGCCAAGGATAAAACAACACTAAAAGCATGAATCTCAGTTAAACCCGGATCACCAATACCGTGCATAGCCTGAGCTAAACCACCCAAGATTCTCCCCAGGTGGTCACGAGCCGCAACTCCAACTGCAATACAACAAGAACCCGACTCAAACGAATCGTCCAAATTGATATTCACCACACCGGAATTTGGAGGACACCAATGGAAAGAAGATGCAGCATGCACCAATTCATCTAAACTAGCAACACCACCATCACCATTACCACGGCGATGCGTGCAAGAAGCCTCCAAAAAATCTTGATGAATAACCTGAGCATTAGCAACAAGGATCCAAGCAGGTTGTAACCTATTATCATGAACAAACGAGTTACCTCAATTCCACAAGTTCCAAAGAAGAGTAATCAGATTAGCATATTGTTCAATCCCCAACACAAGCAGACATTCTTCCAACCACAACAATCGATCATCAACAGTACAAAGATAAATTCGAGCTGAAAAACCAGCGAGACAAATAACCTTCTGTGAGGTGGGACACGAGCGTAAAGTATGCGCTAACGTCTCATCACTCGTGTCGCATAAAAGACAAACTCCATCTGATAGACCTGATTGTTTCAATTGACTACGAATAGGTAACGTCGCACGAGCCGCCGATCAAATAAGTATATGACAACTCATCCAAGCTTGCTTACAATTACATGGCCGATCAAATAAGGTTTTATCTAATGCTTGGAGATAATGAATATCAAGTTAATTTTAAATGGTAATAGCGGTTGAAAGTGGGTGCTTGGGGGCCAAATGAGTTCGCTGTCAATTTAAAATACAACACATCACATTTTCGATAGTCATGGAATTACAATTTTTTGTTAGGGGTTTTCTTATGTGGGTTGGGTATTTGCATAAGGTATGGGCTGTTTTCTTTAATAGTTTGTATTAGATATGGATGTTTTTATCGAGTCTTAAACTCTTGATTGAGTTTTGGTTTAATCGACTTAAGAGAGAGTTCTTAAGAATTGTTTTTCATTAAAAGAAACTAAAAAGATATTCGTATAGGTATAAGGAACAAGGAAAAAGAACAAAGGCAGGCAATCACTGAGTAGGGATCGAAAACGGGCGGGTCGGGTGTAGATACCCCTCCCCACCCACATAATATTTTTCAATCCACCACCCGTCCACCATCCATGATGGGTAAAATTTTTCAAATCCACACCCACCACCAACTACCTGCAACAACAATGATTCTTTGAACTCAACTATTCCATCAAAATCATGAGAAAATATCATCGAATTTAACCAAAACAAAAGCTGAGAACATTTAAGTTTTGTCGAAGCAAACTAAGATGATTTAAGACCTCCTAAAATAGCAGCTCTTTAATGCATTTACTTATCATAAATAAATGTGAAAGATATGGGTAGAACATTCATTTACTCCTCTATTTATATGTTAACAGTAAGAAAAGCAGTAAATTTGGTTGTGAGTCACAACCGTAAACACAATTGAATTATTTCTAAATTGCAGAATACATGATTAAAAATACCTAACTATTATCTCATTCAAGTGTTCCCAGAAGAAGAAGAAAAATTAAGGTTAAGGTGTGATAGGCAAACTAAACTAAGTGGAAAGACTTAATGTTCTTATTGCATTCGCTACTTGTTTTCCAGTATGTTGGCTCTCGTCCAGAAGAAGTACCATAATTTAGATAGTAAACGATTTAAAACGCCAATCTACAATGATGGATTTCTTTGAACTGAAAACAAGTCAGGATGCGACTCCCATGCTTTCTTTCTGTAAGCCGCTTTAATCTAAATTCCAAATCAAAATTCATAAAAGAAGTTAATCAATTTACAAATTCATAAAGGAAAAGAAAAAAGATTAAGGAAATTTGTTAGACTAGCTGATTGAAAGAAAGCAATCAAGGCCACAACTTCAAAAAAAGAAAAACATACTTGAGTTGGAGAGTGGAGAGTGGAGAGTGGAGATAAGAGGTTTGAAACTTGAAAGATCGGCTCAATAAGAGGTTTGAAAGGAAAAAAAATTATGCATAAACTTAATTTATCCCTAATATTTGGTTAAATAACAACTTATATCTTATACAATATTCGGATTTATAAATTAGTCTATAAAATTACACCTAAATTCATAATGGTCAAAAATTTAATGGATATTTAGCTGGGCGGGCGGATGTGGGGCGGGTGAGGTCTCAAACCCGTTACCCGCGACGGGTACTACTTTCCAAATCCACACCCGCCCACTACCTACTAAAATTATACCCATCCCCACCCCAATTAGAGCGGATACGGGGCGGAATCCACGAATTTGTACCCGTTTGCCATCCCTACCACTGAGGCTCAACGCTCTTGAAAAGATTCGTAAGTAGCTTGATGATAAACAAGCAAGATCATATGGTATGTCTGTTTACAATACTGATGCTTTTTGTGGGCTTAAATCCTCTCCAGGTGTGCTGATGAGTAATATAAAAAGGGATGATACATAATTTTGAAAGAATTTATAAAAGTCAAGAGGACGAAATAAATTATTAATAAAAAATATAAACAAAATATTTAAATTATACTAGGCTAATTCTTATATTTCTACAGGTATTCTGTTTGGCAATCAACAGCATATACATGAATTTTGCATGCATATATGATTACTATTCAATGGTACCCAAATATCATTATTCTACATATATGAAGATGTTTTAAAGTTCGTAAGTCATGCCGACTTTAAGCATTCGCTTGTGTGGAATATTAAACACCGTCTCGCTTTGCCTCAGGTTTCTCTTCAGCAAATTGTAAGCATAATCGATGAGAATCCTCTTCATTATGCCCGCTTCTTCGCTTGCAATCACCTCACTCTGACCTATCAAGTGAACCATGCCGGCTTCTTCCCATGCATTCTCCACTTGTTCAATTTCTTGTCTCATAATCTGTTGAAGATTGTCTGCTTTGGTTTGATCCGCATTCTCAATCTCGTCATCTGGTTCGGCGATCTCCCTGTAGGATTCACTTCCCCGTTCGACCATGTTCTTGTTGGCTGATACCGTATGGAGTTGCAGCAAAGTTTCTTCTTGTATGAACTGTTTCAGTCTTGTGAACAACGTTTCCTCGAAGGCCTCCTCCTTAACATCCTTGTATCCATATCGAACCACACACCGGAAGGCGCAGAGTTCTCTCGGTTCGACTCTTTGGAAAAAGTATCTCTCTTCTTCCGTGACCTTGTTAATGTGGAGTGACTTCATGGAAACAAAGACGATGACCGAATGCAATGCCGGTACATGCGAAACATAGTGCTCGAATATGGGAGGGATACCATGAACCAGCTCCGAATAGAACATAGCAAGTCCAGGAATCCTAGCCATTTTCTTGTTGGCGGAGATGTCCTTTAATCTTGCCAAGGGAATCTTGTGGTTAAGCTCATAAAAGTACTTCCTTCTATATACATTGTTCCAAACATACATGACAGTCATCAGAAACGCCGAAAACGCCAGCGGCAAGTACCCGCCAAAGGAGAATTTATAGAGAACCGAACTCAGATACAGCAGCTCCACAAATCCAATGGTAACAACATAGAGGATTACCAAAAATATGTTGGTTTTCCATATCATAATCATGATGAGAACCAGCAATGATGATGTGAGTGTCATTACAAACACAACAGCAATTCCTGTAAAAATGGAAATCAATCAACATTTGGTAGTTGAGAAGAGATTAGAAGAGTCGAAATGAAGAACCAAATTATTTACCATAAGCGTTGCCGATTTTTACTGTGGTCTTGAAACCAAAGGTGACAGCAACACAAGCAAACATCAGAAAGTAATTAACTTCTGGTATATAAACTTGTCCTTCATGATTTGCAGATGTGTGGACAACTTTGACTCGAGGGAAACAGCCGAGGGAAAGTGATTGATGGACAATCGAGAAAGTACCTGAAATCATTGCTTGGCTTGCTATAACTGCAGCCACTATGGACACTATGAACATTGGCCAAAACATAGGACCTGCGTATATGATCATCATAAGAAGAGCAGTGGGGAAAAAAAAGACATTCAATTTTCATGTCCATGGACATGATTCATGACCTGGAATAGCTTTGAAAAACGCATCGGAAACCGCATCGGGATGTCGGAGAAGGTAGGCGGATTGTCCCGTGTAGGCCAGAATCAAAGCCGGGTACACCAGGGAGCACATACTAAGTTGAATGGATCGAACCGAGAAATGGTCAACATCAGCAAACAGTGCTTCTCCTCCTGAAAGAAAAATCTGTAAGCTTTTTTTTCCCAATGCAACAAAGAACAATGCCGGTGGAAGCCTCAACGAACCTGTTGTGCAGAGAACAACTCCACCAAGAGAAACCCAAGCTTCCTTTTTGTTCCTGATGAAGTAATCAACAATGTACATTGGATTGATGGCTTTAAGCACTGTGGTATCATGTTTCACGATGTTGTAGAAACCGATTCCACCGATGAGTATAAACCAAACGTAAAGAATGGGAGCAAAGCCATAACCGACTTTGGAAGTTCCAAATCTTTGAATCATGAAGAGAAACACCAATATCACTATCGAAATCCCAGCAATCATATCTGTTTATTACACCAAACTTCATTCAAAAGTTCATACATTTACAACAAAATTCATCTAAAAGTTCATACATTGATTATTATATATATATATTACCTTCTGTCAAGTGAGATGTTGCTTCCTTGACACCACCAACGGCAGATAAAACTACATTATTTAGAAGATTGATTAGTATAAAGAAAAGAGATCAAAAGAGAGTGATTAGTGAGTAATTACCAGAGATTGAAGGAGTGAGGACGCTGTCGCCAATGACCATGGAAGTACCGAGCATGGTGATAAACAATAAGAAAATTTTAGCAAATTGGCTATTCTCTAAGCTAGACTTGAGTACCGACGCTAGTTTCAGACGCTTGCTAGGCAATTCTAGTCTATAATTCGATACTTGACGGTCTTCAGCTTGTTGACTCGGGATCAAACTCACTCTCGCGTATCGGCAAATCAGTGAGTAGAGTGCGAACGTTCCTCCTAATTTTGATTTACGCGTAGATAAAGCGCATCAAGATCATGTAAGTTATATATATTTTGGCATTAAAAAAGAACGTACCTTCGCCATTATCGGTTGCTCGTAAGACGACGAAGACATACTTAATAAGAGGAAGGAGGGTGAGAGTATAAAACACCAAAGAAAGAACCCCCAACACGTCGTCTCTGTGCTTTATTCCTTCGCTGAAAGTGCTCGCGTAAGTGTAGAGCGGTGATGTTCCGATATCACCGTAAACGACGCCAATGCTCTGAAACGCCAGATTCAACACCACCCACCAATTCGAATCCTTCAATATTCCAACACAAACATATCATTATATTGTTGGATCATAAACTTGATCCATTATGGGAGCCTAAACCCAAACCCAAACTAAATTGATGTCATTACTTACATCATTTAATTAAAGATGTCATTGCTTACATCATTTAATTAATGATGTCATTGCTTACATCAATTTAGTTAGGTGAGAGTTAGATATTTGTTGAATTTGTAATGGTTTAAATTAGTTTATTTGTGTGGTGTAGGATTGTTCTTGAGTAGTATAAATACCCCTTCCCATTTTAGTTTTAAGCATCAAGAAAAATTAAAAGCTTCTAAGTGAGTGAAGAAGCAAAGTCTTATAAGAGTGAGTTGTAGTTCTTGTTTTTGAGTGAGAGTACTCTTGTAATATTTGTTTGAGTTTCAATAAAAGTTGTTTGTGTGAGTGTTTTATTTCCAACAAAGTGGCATCAGAGAGAGTTGGAAAGATCGAAGGTCTCAACGAGAGGAATACGACGCCGCCAGAATTTTCTCAATCTGAGTTCTGACGCACCGCCACGCACCGCTGGAAGACTGCTGCCAGAAAATCGAGTTGACTCACCGAGTTGAGCCGATTCAGCCGAGTTGGAGCCCTTGACCGAGTTGTCCAAGTCCCTCCAAAGTTTTTTTTTCATCGTTCCGGATTCATCCGTGTAATCGGATTTTACAAAATCTCATTATATTGAGAGATATGGCAAATGGTATGGCACCATTCCAAGTTCCGACACTCAACAACAACTACGACAATTGGAGTATCAAAATGAAGGCACTTCTTGGATCACAAGATGTGTGGGATATCATAGAGAAAGGCTATAATGAGCCTGCGGATGATGATGTTTTTGCTACTCTTACACCAGATCAAAAGACAACTTTGAAGGATTCAAGAAAGAGAGACAAGAAGGCTCTCTACCTCATCTATCAAGCATTAGATGATGATGGTTTTGAAAAGATTTCAAGTGCAAGCTCTAGCAAGGAAGCGTGGGAGAAGCTGCAAACCTCTTACAAAGGATCCGAGCAAGTGAAGAAGGTTCGTCTCCAAACATTAAGAGGTGAATTCGAATCCTTAAACATGAAAGCATCTGAGTCTATTTCAGATTATTTCTCAAGAGTAGTAGCTGTTTCTAATCAATTAAAAAGAAATGGTGAAAAGTTAGACGATGTGAGGATAATAGAGAAGATACTCCGTTCGTTGGATCCCAAATTTGAGCACATCGTCGTGACGATTGAAGAAACTAAAGACTTGGAAGAAATGAAGATCGAACAGCTCCAAGGATCATTGCAAGCATACGAAGAGAAGCATAAAAGAAGCATGAGTTTACTGAGCAACTCCTCAAGCTGCAACTCAAGGATATGCATGAGAGCCAACGCAATGATAGAAACCAATGTGGCCAAGGCAGAGGTAGAGGCCATGGACGAGGTGGAAGTCGAGGTCGTGGACGAGGCTGGAATTACAACAATAACAATTCCAACAACAACTATGAGAAAGGAGAAAGCTCAACACGAGGCCGTGGAAGAATTAATCCAAACTCAAAGTATGACAAATCTCAAATTCGATGTTATAATTGTCAAAAATTTGGGCATTATGCTTCAGAATGTAGAGCTCCCAACAACAAAATTGAGGAGAAGGTCAATTACGTGGAGGAAAAGACAGATGGCAAAGAAACTCTTCTTCTAGCACGAAAGGAAACTGATGGTGGCCAAGCAAATTCCTGGTATCTTGACAGTGGTGCAAGCAATCACATGTGTGGTAGGAAAGACATGTTTGTGGAGCTAGACGAGTCAGTAAGTGGAAATGTTTCGTTTGGAGATGATTCCACAATAGCAGTGAAAGGGAGAGGTAACATTCTTATCCGTTTGAAAGATGGGAGACATCAATTTATTTCAAATGTCTACTATGTGCCCAATATGAAAAGTAACATTTTAAGTTTAGGGCAACTGGTAGAGAAAGGTTATGATATTCATATGAATAATTATAATCTTTCTATAAAAGATGATAAGAATAACTTCATTGCTAAAGTGCCGATGTCAAAGAATATAATGTTCTTGATCAACATACAAAATGATGTTGCAAAGTGCCTGAAAGCTTGCTACAAAGATGCATCATGGCTTTGGCATCTTCGATTTGGGCATCTCAATTTTGGAGGTCTAGAGCTATTATTTAAGAAGGAGATGGTGAAAGGACTACCTCACATCAACCATCCTGACCAACTCTGTGAAGGGTGTCTAGTCGGGAAACAATTCAGGAAAAGCTTTCCAAAGGAGTCAGAGACAAGAGCTAAGAAGCCACTTGAGCTCATCCATACCGATGTGTGTGGACCGATCAAGCCAAGCTCTCTCGGTAACAATAACTATTTTCTTCTCTTCATTGATGATTTTTCAAGAAAAACCTGGGTATATTTCTTGAAACAGAAGTCAGAAGTTTTGAAGTCTTCAAGAAGTTCAAAGCAGCAGTGGAGAGAGAAAGCGGTAGAAAGATCAAAGCCATGAGATCCGATCGAGGTGGAGAATTTACTTCCAGGGAGTTTCAAGAGTTCTGTGAAGCAAATGGAATTCGTCGACCAATGACAGTTCCTAGATCCCCCCAGCAAAATGGTGTGGCAGAAAGAAAGAATAGAACAATCCTCGACATGGCACGAAGCATGCTCAAAAGCAAGAAACTACCCAAAGAATTTTGGGCGGAAGCAGTATCGTGTGCAGTCTACTTGTCAAATCGATCTCCAACAAGAAGTGTATGGGGAAAGACACCGCAAGAGGCATGGAGTGGAAGAAAGCCTGGCATTTCCCACTTGAGAACCTTTGGAAGTATAGCCCATGTTCACGTACCAGACGAGAGAAGAACGAAGCTTGATGATAAAAGCGAGAGTTTTATCTTCATCGGCTATGATGCTAATTCGAAGGGCTACAAGTTGTACAATCCAGACAATAAGAAGTTTGTGATTAGTCGAGATGTGGTCTTCAACGAAGAAGGAGAATGGGATTTTAACTCTCATACAGATGACTTCAATTTCTTTCCTCAGTTTGAAGAAGATGAGCAGACAATGAGGGAGCAACTAGATGAATCTCAACAAGAGCTTGCAACTCCACCCACTTCACCAACATCAACCACTCAAGGAGACTCATCACCTTCATCATCGTCAAGTGGGAGTCAAAGTGAAAGAGTTGTGCAACGCACAAGAAGCCTTAGAGATCTCTATGAGGTAACTGAACGACAAGATAATCTTACATTATTTTGTCTATTTGCCGATTGTGAACCAGTGAGCTTTCAAGAAGCGGTACAAGAAAAGAAATGTAGAGATGCGATGGACGAAGAAATCAAGGCCATCGAGAAGAATGACACATGGGAACTTACCTCACTTCCCAAGGGACATAAGGCGATAGGTGTCAAATGGGTGTACAAAACAAAGCAAAACGCCAAAGGAGAGATTGAAAGGCACAAGGCGAGGCTAGTTGCTAAAGGCTATAGTCAAAAGGCTGGAATTGACTATGATGAGGTATTTTCTCCTGTTGCTCGATTGGAGACTATCAGACTAATCATTTCTTTGGCAGCTCAAAACAAGTGGAAGATACAACAGATGGATGTAAAGTCCGCCTTCCTAAATGGAGTTCTTGAAGAGGAACTTTACATTCAGCAACCATCAGGCTATGAAGTCAAAGGGCATGAAGACAAGGTGTTGAAGTTGAAGAAGGCTCTTTACGGGCTAAAACAAGCACCAAGGGCATGGAATAGCCGAATCGACAAGTACTTCCAAGAGAATGGCTTCAACAAATGTCCCTACAAGCATGCTCTATATATCAAGATCAAAGATGAAGATATTTTGATCGTGTGCCTCTACGTGGACGATTTGATCTTCACTGGAAGCAACCCAAGCATGTTTAATGAATTCAAGGATGTGATGATGAAAGAATTCGAGATGACAGACATGGGGCTCATGGCGTACTACCTTGGCATTGAAGTTAAGCAACAAAATGATGGAATTTTCATTTCACAGGAAAGCTATGCAAAGGAGATACTGAAGAAGTTCAAGATGGAGAACTGTAAGCCAATAAGCACACCGGCAGAATACGGGATCAAGATGACCAAACATGAAGAAGGCAAAAGTGTAGATCCAACATTCTTCAAAAGTTTGGTAGGAAGTCTACGCTATCTAACTTGCACGAGACCCGATATTCTTCACGCAGTTGGATTGGTTAGTCGCTACATGGAATCCCCAACAACCACCCATTTTAAAGCCGCAAAGAGAATTCTTCGCTATCTGAAAGGTACAATTGACTTTGGCTTGTTCTATTCAGTTTCTAATGATTACAAGCTTGTTGGATATAGCGACAGTGATTGGGGTGGAGACATAGATAATCGAAGGAGCACTACTGGATTCGTATTTTTCATGGGAGATATTGCATTCACATGGATGTCAAAGAAACAACTGATTGTCACATTATCCACTTGTGAAGCGGAATATGTTGCTGCTACCTCATGTGTTTGTCATGCAATTTGGCTTAGAAATCTATTGAAGGAGATTGGTTTGATACAAGAAGAGCCTACCAAGGTTTGTGTCGACAACAAGTCAACCATTGCCTTAGCGAAGAATCCAGTATTCCATGATCGAAGCAAGCACATTGATATTCGCTACCACTATATAAGGGAGTGTGTTGCAAGAAAAGATGTGGAAGTTGAATATGTGAAGTCACAAGATCAAGTTGCTGATATTTTACCAAGCCACTGACCAGCGAAGACTTCTTAAGATTAAGGAACCTACTAGGGGTCACGAGATCAAGTTTAAGGGAGGGTGTTGGATCATAAACTTGATCCATTATGGAGCCTAAACCCAAACCCAAACTAAATTGATGTCATTACTTACATCATTTAATTAAAGATGTCATTGCTTACATCATTTAATTAATGATGTCATTGCTTACATCAATTTAGTTAGGTGAGAGTTAGATATTTGTTGAATTGTAATGGTTTAAATTAGTTTATTTGTGTGTGTAGGATTGTTCTTGAGTAGTATAAATACCCCTTCCCATTTTAGTTTTAAGCATCAAGAAAAATTAAAAGCTTCTAAGTGAGTGAAGAAGCAAAGTCTTATAAGAGTGAGTTGTAGTTTTGTTTTTGAGTGAGAGTACTCTTGTAATATTTGTTTGAGTTTCAATAAAAGTTGTTTGTGTGAGTGTTTTATTTCCAACATATATACCATTTGTGGAAGTGGTAGTTTTCGAATATTGGAACTGAAACTGTAAGCATAGAGAAAGCATGAGACCTTGGAGTCGGAACCCTGGCTACCGTTGAGTGCGGCTTTGACGGAGATGAGATCCTTTGAACCGTGCTGTTTACGCAGCCTTGAACGGATGCTGCCGTCGTGTTGGTCGTCGGACATAGGAACGTCAACTCGAATGTGGCTTCTTCTTGTGCAGTAGTGCTGGCCATTGCTTCAAACACTTGTCTTGGAAACTGAAGAGGTTAGAACAACAATTTGAGTTAGAGTAATTTATAAACGTAGAAAATTACTCCAAGCCATTGAATAGTGACACACACGGCTGAGACGCGGTGTGAGAAAAACCTTGTGGAGAAATTTAATTAAATTGTTGGATTTAATTTAATATTTCTTTTCTTCCGAAGTTACCAATAAACCTGTTGTGGACAGCTAAGGTTGATATCATACCTTTCGGGGATGTGCTTGATCAGTTTGATTATTCCCAGATATATTTCCACGGTTCCGTAGGATGATAAGAACAAGTTCCCATTTTTTTTTGTCAAAATACTAATAATAAGTTTCCATATTAACTGCAAGTTTATATGATTATGAAATCTTAATTCATAAATCATGAAATCTCATTCAGTAATTTAACTGTAAGTGCCTATGTTTTATGATTCTTAATTGTTAAATTAAGATTTATTTTCACGGCTGATTTGAATTTATTATTCTGTGTATCTGAGGCCTGAGTACTAACTCTAATATATCAGAAGGTGTGAACGTTTAAGTCAAATAATTGAAATATATTTTTAAATAGATATTATCTTTTATTTATTTTAGATTAATAAAATAATATGATTCACCTAATTATTTTGATTCAAATGTACTTGGCATGCAAATATAACAATGTTATGCAAATATAAAAATGTTTTTTTTATTAAATTCAAATATTTAAAAACACAGCTCCCATCGGCCAAATGTAACGGTGAAAAAAATGTATATTTTATATATGTGCTTATATATTACATTTGGGAAATAATTGTAATTCTTTTAAGTAATAGTATTACTTTATGAAATAATAGAGTGGTAATTTTATTCAGTTGGAGTCTTGGAGAAGCTATATGAATGAAAGTAGTAGTCTTGTTAAAATTTTGAATTTTCAATAGGTAATTTTAGATAGTAATATTAAATGGGGATTGTCTCAGGAAAGGCGGGTTAATATACGACTAATATACAGCATTACCGGATACATTAAAATGTATTTAATAAATTCGGTTTAGCGGTACTATTATGTTGACAACTAATAATGTTTTAGGTAGAAAATATGAAAAACTATTAAAAAATTTGGTAACCGGTAAACTTTGGTTATCGGTAAGTATCTATCCTTTTTATAAAAGTGTCCATACTTTTAACATATCAAGTAAATTTTACCGGTTTTGTCATAATGAATCTGGTTTTGTCATATTTTACCTGTTATATTGTAAATTATCTATCCTTTTTATAAAAGTGTCCATACTTATTTCACTGTGAAATATATTTATTATTATCTTTAGTTAATATTGTTAAATTTAAAATCTAAATAATATTTTATAAAATATCAAAACAATCAAATAATTTTTGTGTAAATGAAATTATTAAATTAATATTGTAGGTGGAAAACATGAAACACTATTAAAAAAATTGAAACATAAATTACATAACTTTCAAAAAAGTATATCATTTTTATAAAAGTGTCCATACTTATTTCACTGTTGAAAACATATTTATTATTATATTTGGTTAATATTGTTAATTTAAATTCTAAATAATATTTTATAAAATATCAAAACAATCAAATAAAATTTTGTGTAAATTAAATTATTAAATTAATATTGTAGGTGGAAAACATGAAACACTATTAAATAAATTGAAACATAAATTACATAACTTTAAAAGCAGTTTTAAATCCTAAAAAGTGTCGATACTTTTAAAAAATATCGATCCAAAACGATATACCAGGTAAAAATATGATAAAACCGGTAACAAAATGATAAAACCGGTAAATTTAAAAGTGTCGATACGTTATATAAGGATCGACACTTTGTGAATTTAAAAGAGAAGCAGTTATAGCGCCTATAATGTGTCGATACTTTAAAAAAATATCGATCCACAACGATATAACAGGTAAAAATATGATAAAACCGGTATCAAAATGATAAAACCGGTAAAATGATACCGGATATATTTAAAGTGTCGATACTTTCGTAAGTACGTGTAATAAATTATCGACACTTTCAAAGAAATAGGTAATTATCCTTTCGAAAGTATCGACACATGACATAAAAGTATCGACACTTTTGTATTTGTATCGATTAAATATAAATAACATATCCGATGAAAATATAAATGCCATAGCTAAATATCCTCTGAAAAAAGATAGAACGGACGAGTTTTTGAAATCGAAGAGTAATTGTTGCTGCATTTCAGAAGGCGTTTCTAAAGCGAAGTTTGTTTGTTTGTTGCTGCAGTCGAATCGAAAAGTATGTTGTCGAAACCCTAATTTTTTATTATTACAGTAATCGCGATAGGGTTTTTTTATGTGTTGTTTGGGGTTTTGGAGTAAGGAAGCATTTGTGACCGATTGCAGGTAGAAATAGATATTCAAGGAAAAATATAAATGTCGATACTTTTATTAAATATTATAGGTAGAAAATGATATTATAGGTTGTATAAATGTGCCGACACATTTTGGTGTGGCCATTCAAATTCTTTTGAAGAAAACCGTTTTACCACAAGAGTAGTTATCTATATTTGTATATTGAATAAAGTGTATGTAACGAAATAATTTGATTTGCGTAAACTGATATATGAAGGAAAAATGGAGTCAATGGGTTGGAAAATTATTGGTGGAGCAGATGACTTTGAAATTGAGGCCGAGACTCGAAAGCAACCAAAGGGTGGATATATGTACTTCTAGTAAGTATCAATGTCCTTTTGTTATTATTGTTGAAATGGTAATTGGATTAAAGTATCGATAAACTTTAAATTGATTACAAATTTTAAATGTTAACAGTATGGTCGAATGCAAAAGGATGAAGGGAGATGGCACACAGAGCGGTTCGGTATGTAAAATGAAATTGACATTGAGTAGTATTAGTATTTAGTGTTAATGTATTGATTAAGAAACGTTTATGTTTAATATTAGGTGAAAAAGATGTGAGGTCCAAATGGAATCAATGAGTGATGCTGAAAAGGAACCTTACATCACACAGTCAAGGAATGATAGTAAAGAGTACAAAGAACGGAGGAAAGCACATGAAAATAAGGTATTCATTAAACTTGTAAATACGTTGATACAAAATATATAAGAACTATAACATTATATATTGTTAAAAAAATGTAGGAAGTGTCGACAAGATGCAGCATTAAAAGGGTGAATTTATTAATTAAACACCTTAAGGAGAAGGATCAGTTGAATGTGCTGGGAGAAATAGGTTTTGGATCGTTGATCGGAGTAAGGGATCGACCTATTCAGAGGGAATTGTGTCGATCCTTGATGGCACAATTTGACGTCAGTCAATGTATGGCTAAGTATGGTGATTATTCATTCCCTCTGGGGGTATCGACTGCTGCAGCCGTATTGGGGGTACAAAACAAAGGCAAAAGTGTTATAGAAGTCTGTAGGAGTAAGAACTGGAAAGCACTTGCCTCCAAATATGGTTTGAATCATAAGGTGACATATGCTGAAGTTGAAGAGGATATCAAAAGTGGATCTTACTGGGGGGATGAGCTGAAGGCCCGAGTTCTATTGTACCTTGTCGGGATATTTCTTTGTCCAACGGGTGATACGTCAACGAACAAGGAATATATGAAGCTCTTTTGAGTGAGTTTTAAGATATTAATTTAGTAATTATAGGCGTCTAATGATTTATTTTACGTTACGGTATATATTATTATTAAATTAAAAATTCTTAATATTATTTTATAAAATATCAAAACAATCAACTAATTTTTTGTGCAAATGAAATTATTAAATTAATATTGTAGGTGGAAAACATGAAACATACTTAAAAAATATTGAAACATAAATTACATATCTTTAAAAAAAGTATCGATCCTTTTTATAAAAAGTATGGACACTTTCAACATATTATAATAAAATAGGTAAATTTGCAATATAACCGGTATAAATACCGGTTTTATGCGCGAATAGGTCTACAACCTATATCGACACTTTTTAATATTGTGTCGGTACTTTATGTCCATATTGGAAGAAAAATGTGTCGATACGATTTAAAAAAGTGTCGACATTTACACATCGGAACCCATAATTATAATGTAAGAGATAATTTAGTAATATAACCGATATAAATATACCGGTTTTATGCGCGAATAGGTCTACAACCTATATCGACACTTTTAATATTGTGTCGGTACTTATGTCCATATTGGAAGAAAAATGTGTCGATACGATTTAAAAAAGTGTCGACATTTACACATCGGAACCCATAATATAATGTAATAGATAATTTAGTAATATAACCGGTATAAATATACCGGTTTTATGCGCGAATAGGTCTACAACCTATATCGACACTTTTAATATTGTGTCGGTACTTATGTCCATATTGGAAGAAAAAGTGTCGATACGATTTAAAAAGTATCGACATTTACACATCGGAACCCAGATTTATAATGTAATAGATAATTTTGTAATATAACCGGTATATATACCGGTTTTATGCGCGAATAGGTCTACAACATATATCGACACTTTATAATATTGTGTCGGTTTATGTCCAGATTGGAAGAAAAATGTGTCGATACCATTTAAAAAAGTGTCGGTAATTTTAAGTAACGCGGTTTTTCTTCCTTCATTCAAAATATTTATATGTATACAATAGGAGTCATGTTGATACTTACGATATATTATATGGAGATCGTTGTCATTCCATTCCGTCTTCGAAAAAAATCAGTTGATGTAGGCTGTGTGCTTGTACTCAAACTGAGCTTGACTTGAGGACATGTTAGTTTGTTATGCCCCTCACCGTTGCAGTACCCACATCGCCTAATTTTCTTCCGACCTTGTTCTCGGCACTTCTTTTCGCTTGCGTTGTTTCGTTGAGGTCACGAACATTGTTTACTACAATGCTCTGGTTGACTGAATGATTCAAACCAAACGAGTTTTCTAATTCTTCTATTAGTTTTTTCATCTCATCTCTTGCGGTTTTGAAAGACTCGTCTGTCTTTGATGCAATGTAGCTAACCTACTTGACGTTGAACGTAGAGCAGCGAACCTTGCCATTTGCATCACTTCTGGAGACACATTCAAATCAACATAGTTGGGTGCAGAAGCCTTCGCATCATTAGTCCACCTACTTTGAATCAAAGTCCCGGGCAAATATGTGTAGTCCAATTGCTTCAAAATGTGAAGTTGATGGCGACACGGAAGTCCAACGGTCTCGAATTTTTGCAGGAGCAAATTAGAGTTTTCGTACGAGAATCAAAACTAATTTCAAATTTCCTATTTTTTTCTGCGTACTTTGACAAAATATAATGTTGACATTCATCTGATAAGGACTTAATCTATGCCTCAATCCGGTACAATGTCTCCCGTATAAGTTCATCTTGGAACACACGAAAAGATTCGCGGTAAAAATCGCAGCGGCATGGCTTTCAAGGTCGACCAGTTTTGTGATCTGGAAGGGCTTCGTATGGGAACTTAAGTAATCGCTTTCAACTCGTTCATACGCATTCTACTAATTCCATCTTCAATTGCACGAACAACATCTAAATATGTCTTCTTGTGTTTCAGTGCAATAGCTAGTGAAGCATCATAGACTCGCACCTTTGTGTTGAGCGAATATTGGCAAAGAAATGACCGGTTAGATATGCTTGTGCCCATAAGTGTCGTGTATTTCCCTTCTCAATCACCCATGGATGCTTTGGACGTTGAATTCTGAAACAATCGAACGCCATTGAATATCAAATTCCTTGGTTGTCCACCAGGAAGCCATGCATTTGAGAATGCTGCTGTAAACTTTGGGTCACCAATGTTAGCTTGTGCATTGCGAGAAAGATGCCAAGAACATAATATGTGCTTAGCATAAGGGATAACAGATTTGATAGCCTCTGCATTGCCTTATCCCCATCGGTTACAACAGAAATAGGTGATTTATTCATCATGGCTTCTAAAAAATTCTGTAGCACCCACTCGAAAGATTGAGACGTCTCGTCAGCGATATGGCAGTGGAAAACACAATTGTGTTATGGTGATGATTGACACCAACAATAGGCATAATTGGTCGACCATACAAATTATCTTTGTACGTTGTCGAACGCAATTACATCACCGAAGCATGTGTAATCCGATCTCGATGTAGAATCCGACCAAATAAGATTATACAATGCCCCCGATTCTCTACCGAGTATGTCATAAAAAACCCGGGATCATCATGTTTCTTAAAATCAAAGTAGGCAATAAGCGCATTCACATCCCCATCGACGATTTCCTTTGCTTTACTCTTTGAAGTGCATTGTAGAGGTATTTATGTGTAAATCCAACATTATGATACCCTGCCTGCGGCGTTAAATAGTTCATTACTTGTGACGTGCCAACACCGACCTCTTTCAATGTTGTTGCCTCATCGATATCAGCCTTACTTACAGCTCTATTAGAACGCATAAATGGTGTCATAGCAGATGTGCACAATGCATGATTATGTTTCTGATCAGACTTACTTATAACCACTGATCGTTTGTATTTGTTGCTGTAACTACGACTCTAGCCTTACATCATGTTCTTGACTGGCGTATGAGCACGTTGACGATCAACAGTATGACTTTTGATACTCGAAACCCTTTTTGGAACAACAAAATTCTTGTGTCTTCACATTCCTTCCACGTCAAGCCGTGTTGTTCCCTTACGTGCACTAACCCATGTTCCCGTGCGAATCCCTTGTAAAAGTGCCAAGCTGATCATGTGAACAGAAGAGCTGACCAACCAATCTGTCAGATTCATCAACATTATGTACTTCATGGCATTCCTCGGTTGGCTTAACATTGTCTACATCAGTATTATCCATGGCAAAAATTTGTTGTGCAAGTTCAGTGCTCCAGGAGTTGATGGAGATGTAAACAAAGGTTCATTTTGAACATGTTTCTGTCGTGCTGCTTCAATAGGATGTGGCATTGGTAGTGGTGAAAGGGTGGGTACAACA